>NC_042297.1:13495293-14095293 GCF_901000725.2 Takifugu rubripes | reverse complement strand
CATTCTCTGAGCAATTCAAGGCCTGAAGCAAAGCCACAGGCATCTGTCTGGAACCATTTTAATTTTCAGAATAGGCAATTCTCCATGAACTACTAACTGCAAATTTTTAGTTTTATTGCAGCAGCAGCAGAGAAACTTTTCTGGCTGAAGAATTTTTTTGAGGATGGAAAAATCTGCCATTTTGCCCTCCAAATGCTGAATGAATATAAATGTTTCTTTTTTAAAAAAAAAAGTTAATTTCACTAGAAGGGAAGTCACTGGGTTTACATAATGTAACCAGGATTTGTTATTTCTTTTTTCAGAAACTTTCCAGAGGTATAACTTTTATTTCCTAAAGCAAAAAAGATTTGTCTCACAGGCTTTGCCCTGGATTTTTATAGCCTTTTATCTGAAAACCACATACTACTTACTGGATCTAACAGTATTTATTTGAGAGCACAAAGAGTGACCTGGTAACCTGTTTTTCTTTTTCCAGAGGCAGAAATTGTCACTTATGTGCCTTAGTAGTACATTCAAGCTTTAAAACAAACACTATCCTATAATATTGCTCAAAGGTGTCTGTTTTGATGCTCAGGGTTTTTATGAATACTCGCAGCAACTCCAACCACACAACCAAGCGATAGTCTCTCTAGTTGGCCTCAAGGGAAAGCTTCAAATAATCATTTTCTGGATGCCTTCAGCAAATTGTGCTGTATGTGTCAGTTGTTTTTTTTTTGTTTGTTTTTTTTAAAGGTACACCTGTCCGTTTGTGACAAATACGGTTTGTTATGGTCAAAGCTTCCCACATTGGTCTTTTTTATTAAATTTTTATTTGAGGCTAGCATCCACACACATAAAAATCATCTAAATTTGCAATTTTGCTTGCAACAGGTGCCCTAAGCGAGTGCAAGAAGGTCACTCTGGGAACCCAGCCCACTGTGCTGAGGACATTCAGATCTCTTTCAACTTCGAATGTGTTTGCCTGCTCTGACCGACCGACTGTCATCTACTCCTCCAATCACAAGCTGGTCTTCTCCAACGTCAACCTTAAGGAGGTCAACTACATGTGTCCACTCAACTCTGAGGGTTACCCTGACAGGTCAGCTGCAGAACCTTCCCTCTCTTCTTGTTATAAAGATTCCCATTGCTTCAATGGACAACCACTTTGTTTAAATAATTTCTACAGCTTACTGGGCTAATTAGCACTCATATTTACTTTTGTAATGTTTCCCTCATTGTTGTTTCTTTAACAGTCTGGCTCTGGCCAACAACAGCACCCTGACCATTGGGACAATAGATGAGATCCAGAAGCTCCACATTCGTACCGTTCCCCTCTACGAGTCTCCCAGGTCAGCACTTCTGCTGTCACTGAGTTAGAACTAACTTAGTAATAAATGATTCAGTCCCTTCATCTGCTCTTTGCTGAGACTTTTCCGGAATACTCCTTTTTCTGTGATGTTTAACTCTGTGTGACATTTTACAGTAAATTAAAGGTTTGCTCTTAGTTTATTCTGTCAGAACATAGCAGTTTATTCAGGTGTGTCTTTTCTTCTGCTTACAATTTTTATGCTGTTGCCATGCCTCTCAGTCTTTTCTTTTGTCTTTCCTGCTCTACTCTCCCTCTGTCAACCCCCTTTCAGGCGAATCTGTTACCAGGAGGTTTCTCAGTGTTTTGGAGTTTTGTCCAGCAGGGTGGAAATTCAGGATGTGAGTGGCACCACATCGCCCGTTCGACCCAGTGCGAGCACCCAGGTATTGCACCACACTCTTTAGAAGATAAATACCCAAAGTTTTGTGTGGCGTGTCTTTTCTCACCCTGCAGACTAAACTCGGTGTATTCTTAAGGACAGCAATATCAAGACAGTAGCCATTTCAGATGTCCTGACAGAAGAATGTTTAGATAAATACTCATTTAGGTTTTATTATTCTTCTCTTTACTTTGGTCTTTTAATTACAGGATTTGGAACTGTTGTTTCAATAAAAGATTAGTTTGGTCTTAACATTTAATAACCAAATTGATCTTGGGCTTTGTCGCAGCTCTGATGATTTTAACGAGATCACTTTGTGAATGAAACTGTTTTTTTGAAGTGATTTGTACGTGAAAAGCTCCTCCTTTCAGTCGCATTTTGCAGTATGTTTTGTGTTCGTTGAGCCAGACTCCTCAGCCTGCCTGTGGACACAGGTTGGTGAATGGTGCTTTTATTTGTGTTTATATGACTGCAGCAGAGCACTTTTTGGAATCAGAACTACTCATGCAAGAAGAATCAAAATTTTAAATGCTGCACATCTGGTGCCACAGATGGTGTTCGCTGTGCTGCTGGGGTCACACAGAGGTCCAATTTGAGATGCTATTATTATCCTTTATTTGTTTTCTCCTGGTTTGCTCATGTCCGCTTGTACTGTCTTATAAATGAATCTTCTTACAGGCCCTTTCCAGCAGCATGAGCTCCAGCAAACTTTTCCCCAGTAGCACTTCACCACACGAATCCTCTTTCGGCGAAGAGGTGGAGATTCACAGCTTGCTGGTTGTGGATCAACACACCTTTGAAGGTGAAATGGAGCATTTGATTTGACCTAACCTAACTTTTGTACGATCTTTAATTGTGATGTTTTGTCATTGCTCATATTTATCTTTTACACCACACTCATTAACAAAGCAGCTAAACACATTGGTGGTGTAACTTTGTTTGTGGGAGGATTTTGCTTCAATCTGTTCTCCAAGGCTGATTTTACATTACCAATTTCTATTAAAATCCAAAGACTACAATATCTTTAATTATGTAATCAAAAAATCTCATTTTCCACACTGTGTTCCAATTAACTGGATATTTTTTACTGCGCACTCAGACAGCAACATTTTATTAATATTGTAATGTTCATTGATCGTGTTTAATAGTTATTAAATGCAGCAGCACATGTTTGATTTAATTTTAGACCGATACTAAAGACAAACTCTTTCAGGTTAACATCCAAAAATGATTGTAGTTGTAATGGGTGTAGGTAATTGGTCAGTATATTATTGCGAAATAGATCAAAGCTCAAAATCTGCCATCGTATCTCATCCTCATTGTTCTATTTTATATCCATTATGACTTATTCAAATAGACTTAGGTGAAATATAGAGGAAAACCAATTAACAAAGATAAGTCATTTTATAACTTAACTGTGAATGGTAAGCAAATTCACCAATTAAATTGAATTATCCTCTCTTTGATGTACAACATATCACTGAAAGAAGAGCTGTATTATTAAAGTATGAGTGTGTAATAGTGAGATGGTGATGAGAAGCTAGAAGTAAAATTGCACTGTGTCCACAGCGATGCATAACTCTAGTTTATTATGGAGTCTTTACTGTCTGAAATTGCTCTATGGTGATTTGGGGAGCTGCAGCCTTCGTCAAAAGTAATCAAATGGGCTTAAAAGTTATAAACACCCCCCTATTTTCATTTTGGGAATAGAAAACATTAGCATTTGTCAAATTATTGCCCACTCTCTCATATTTGACTGTCCATTATGCTGTAGTTTCTAAACAGAATTTGTGCCCCAGTGCTGTTACAGCCATACTTTCCAGAATATGCAATTTACCATTTATTATTTGGTTTTCATGTCAGCTTAGTTTGTGCAGGTCATTCTAGCAGCGCTGTAAAATCAAACGACATCCACAGTAAAGGAGAGGATATCACATTTGAACACGCCTTTAATTAAAGCTAAGGTGACCTACTGTATAAGAAAAGTATGTTGACAAACAAGATCATACAGATTTCTATTTGACGTTATCGATACTGTCGTGAACTTGACACGTGACCAGATTTCTTTAGAAATATTTCATGCTTCCTTCATCATAACGGAGGACATGTGTTTTGGCATCTGTGTTGATAGGGTAAGACTTTTACCATCTGTGGGCTCTTTGGTGATGTTGAAATGGCATCATGTTTAGCAGACATGATTGGGCTGGTGTTGGCCTCTATGAAACTTTGCTTTAGCATAGGGAAACACATTCCAGATCATCAAAGTTGAGGCTTATTGACTGGCAGTTTTCAGTTGTGTGGTAACCAGTAATGAGATGTTGCTCTGCTTTGTCTATATGAACAGTTAAATAAGAAGTAATAACTGTAGCTGTGAAGAACACATTTTTATATGAATTTATGCCTTCTCCATCAGTTCTTCATGCCCATCAGTTCCTTCCCAGTGAGTATGCCCTGAGCATGGTGTCGTGTCGCCTGGGTAAGGACCCATCAGTGTATTTTGTGGTTGGAACTGCCATGGTCTATCCAGAGGAGGCCGAACCCAAACAGGGGCGCATCATTGTCTTTCACTACACTGATGGTAAGAAGCCTTTTCTCTCTATTTCTTCTTCAGCTTTTGTTTTGCTCTCCTTATTCCCTCCAGCATTGCTCCATTCACATTGCACTGCCATTCTTTTCTCCTTTAATCATTCTTGATCAATTTTGTTTAGTCTTAGCTCACCTCCATTGATCCTCTCATTTTCTTTCATTCAGCCTTTTAAAGATGCACTTCTTGCCTTTCTGTTATCACCTCATGCTTTTTAAAAATCATTTATCTTAGATCTTACTCTGAATGCATTGCCTTTTCCTTCACCTTTCTCCCTGTTTACCTCACTGATCTCATTCTAGTGCTAATTCAGGATGACATTACTCAGATTTTTAGTGGAAGCCTGATATAGATCAAGCTTTTTCCCTCCAGGTAAGCTCCAAACTGTGGCTGAGAAGGAGGTGAAAGGAGCTGTCTATTCTATGGTGGAGTTCAATGGCAAACTGTTGGCCAGCATCAATAGCACAGTAAGTGCTCCCACAATTGTGAGCAAGACTTGACTTATCTGATGTGTAGGATTTTTAAAGACTTGCAAGAATCTGTAGCTTAAATGTTAAATTTGCCTTAGGGTTCACTTTAAATGATTACCTGCTACATTCTTCCGTCTCCATCTGTGAGGCCTAATGCATCTTTATGCTGCTTTTAAAAAGACTTTGTTGATAATTTTTCAAATCAGAATTTACAGGTAGAGATCTTAAATGCATCACCTCTGTAAAGTTTTCCCTCCTATCATTAAGACTGTTTGTCAGTCATGCAACTGAAATGATTATTCATTCCTTTTACAAATTTTGTACAGTAGTCTCAAAAATTCCAGCTGTCAATACCATTTCAACCAATACTCTTAAGTTCTGTTCAACCATGCAACTTTATGCAATCATTTCAACTTTCTGCACTAAGGAACAGCTTGTTGTAGCTGTGCTTGAAGAATACTGATCTGTATGTCAGCTCCTTCCTCACGCATTTGCAGAATCACTCATTTATCATCGACAGTCACACCTAAAAATCAGAAAGCAGCTCCCCGGCGCAGGCGCGCCTCATGATGGAGAGATTGCCAGGACCTGGCCTGTTGTGCTTAAATATTTCAGAATTTTGGGCTTAATGTTGTGTGTTTTGAGTGAAGCAAAGGAGATAACACTGATAGAGAGACATTTGTTATCTATCAATACCACAATGATCTGTAATTCTTGTCTGTTTTTACAAAAAGGAAAAAGTATCCAGTAACTCTCTAGTCTAAAGCACCAACTGAAAAAATGTTTTTCAGTCAGACCTGTCCAGCAGCCAGACAGATGGTGACTGCTGTTTGTCTGTCAGACTCTTTGGCTTTGTCAAGGCGACCTGGAATTATTGATTATCTCCAGATTTCTGGCAGACTTGCCTTGCAGTATTTTGCCATTTGTAGGAGATGGCAACTTTTTAGCCCTTTAAATCATCTGGGTGGCTGCAGTAATGTTGCTGCACAGATGATTCATTGTATTTAAAGCTAAACTTCAAATCCTTGGTCTTGTCTTGTTGAAGTGCTGCTTTTCATTATCACACTGAAGGGAAGTTTTGCTTTTATAGAAACACAAACTGTAGTTTTGGACTGTAGTTAATCGGAGTTCTATTGAAAAACACGAGTCTTTTAAATCTTCTCCCTTTTGAATTAAATTTTCTGAGAAGAAACACAAATTTTCAAGAAGAAACACATACCTCCCTTTGAATATTTAAGTGGCTTTATTCTGTTTGAATGGGTGTGAGGTAGAGATTGAATAGGCACAAGTCCCTCTGCCCGTGTTACAGACTCACTCGGTTAGAGGATTGAAATCTTAAACAGCTGTTTTATTTAAAAATGCTGAGAATCAAATAGGATGAATTTGTAAAACCCCACAAAATTCTTTGAGTTATATTCTATGTTCAGTGTTTCTGTCACAAATAACATCTTTTTTGATAACTTTGCGGGGTGTGATGATTCTTTCGCTCACATTTGAGATTTTTGACAAACACGGTTATTCAAATATGGAAAAACCTGTTGATTCATGTACAGCAGCAGATTCTCTGCATGAATTCTGTGTATTTTCTTACGAAGTAATGGTGCAGATGCAGAAACGACTGCAAATTAAAATTAACGAAACATTTGTTTTTAATTTTCTGGATGGAAATAAAATGAAGACACCAAAATATATGGTGGGGTATTTAAAACTGAAAACCAAAGTTGCTCCAGTAAATAAGTGGCCTTTATTGCTTGTTCTCCCGCACGTTATTTTCATCAATTGTGGGACCATGCAAAAGCTTGAGTGCAGTTAACCGATCATATAATGTGGCAGCTCTTCTGTCTCACACTTACCGAGGCCCATCTGATCTGGACTAATGGCACCATGGAGCAAAAGTGTCAGCAGCTTCATCAAATGCCGCTGCTGGAGCCATTAGCAGAAGCTTCACCTTTAGCTGCCTGCGCGGCTACAAACAATTACTAATGAGAGTCTCCTCTAGGTGCGTCTGTACGAGTGGACAGCTGAGAAGGAACTGAGGACCGAGTGCAGCCACTACAACAACATCATGGCCCTGTACCTGAAGACCAAAGGGGATTTCATCCTGGTGGGAGATCTAATGAGGTCCGTCCTGCTGCTGGCCTACAAACCCATGGAGGGGAACTTTGAAGAGGTGATTCACTTAAAAACACATCTCTGGACAAAAGCCAAAGATTCCCCTTGTCCTAATGTATGATGGCCAAACAACGAGCATCCCAGCATATTCTAAATCACCATGTTTTCCTTTAGAACGTTGTGCTGATGCCTCTACTTCACTGTCAGCCATGATAATATAAATAATGAACAATAATCCACCGTGTATAGTGCAGATGAAGTTGTTATCAGACAAGTTAGAGATAAAATAAGTTTTAAAAAAAACAACAACTAGATTACAAGTCCAATGCTGGAGCCCTGCAGCCTGGCTGTTCTTATATTTTAGATATTTTCTGGTGTATAGTTTGCAAAAAGAGAGAGAGAGAGACAAGTTTTACTGTAGACGGTGAAACAATGATAGTGTTTCATTGTCTTCCACAAAACTTTCTTTGGCTCTGCATGTAATCACGATGCTTCCTGAATGTAGGACACAGCTTGCTTTCACACACAGAATGGCTGTTGTAGGCAAGTTTTATTCTTCCTTTTCATAATTTAGTATGTGAATGTCTTCAAGGATACTTGCAAAGTTTTGTGCCCCCACGAGAAGCCTGTCGACTTCTGCGTTCATGCATTATGCAGCCTCTGCTCGCAGATGAGAACCACCCTTTTGCCAACTACCTCGCTGTAATTCCACAATTGAGACGGTGTTAAAACTCATGTTAAGACGTGTTTGAATGACTTTAATTCTGACCTAGTGAGGTTGTGGTGTGCCCTATTTTGTAGATTGCACGTGATTTCAACCCTAACTGGATGAGCGCTGTGGAAATTTTGGATGACGACAACTTCCTGGGGGCTGAGAATGCTTTCAATCTCTTCGTCTGCCAGAAGGACAGGTAGGAGGAATATGAAATGCTATTTTGAGCTGTTTCTTCAGTCGCTAAAGGGAAACTTATCCAATCCAAAATTTCAAGTTTTCATTCATGACGTGAATATGTTGTGTCCTTGCATTTGTCTTGTATTTTATCTACTCAGCTGAGTTGCTCACTTTATTCATGGTCTATTATTCCTGTTTTTAAAATGATATTTTTCTCAAACACCTACAACATATTTTTGAAGATTCCCTCAGAAAATGAAGTGTTACATTAATGCCAATACTGATTATCCACCTAATTTATCAGGTCAGGCCTCTTAATACTTTTGACCTTTACTTTTGTATAACATTTGTCTTCCTCTCCTCTTTTCCTCACCCCATTTTCCACTAACTCCATCACTTTGACCTTTTCCACCTCTTCAAGTGTCTCCACCCTGCTTGTTTTTCTTATCTGTAATCGATCAATGGCACTTGAGACATGTCAAACTTTCTTTTTGTTTTTTCATTTGTACTCCTCGATTTGTTCGGAAGGCTTTAGTCATCCCTTTCTCTTTTGACCTCTTCACACTAAACACATCCCACCAGTCAATATTTGCAGTCTGACCTGAAATGTTTGGCATCCTCTCTTTCTCCTGCTGGTCAGTGCCGCCACCACGGATGAGGACCGGCAGCACCTGCAGGAGGTGGGGGTGTTCCACCTCGGTGAGTTTGTCAATGTCTTCTGCCACGGCTCGCTGGTGCTGCAGAATCTGGGCGAGACCTCGACGCCCACTCAGGGCTCCGTGCTCTTCGGCACCGTTACTGGCATGATTGGTGAGTACATGGACCATTTCACACTCATGTAAAGAGAGACATCGCTGGAGGTGAATGTCTCACTGCATTAAATATGAACTTTTCAACAACTGCCTTAATGCTTGGCATGCATTGCTTAGACACAAATCAATTTTAAAATAAAAATGTCAACTTTATGAAATTGATAGTTGATATGAGAGTAAAGATATGGTGATAAGCTTCTCTGGATCCGTCTTCATAAATGACTTTTCCCCTCTGAGCTCTTCAAAAGGTCACTAATTAACTCTTGAGGGTTGTATCTAACTTGTAATCCATACTGGCAAATTTTATGGGAATATTATTCGTCTGGGAGCAATAACTTCTTATAGTGTCTGCTGGTTGCCTAGTAACTGTTACAGATGAGGACACTGTTAATAAAACGCATAAATTGATCTGGATCTTTCTTTTAGTACTAGTTGCAAACAAGCTCCAGCGAATGTGCAAAGAATTTGCCATTGTATTTTTTTTATTTCTATTTTTTTTAACCAGTTTTGAGTCCTTAATGGTGATTGGGGAGAAACTTTTTCTATAGTTTTTCTATGCTAAGAAAGAATTAAATGAAACTATTAACCCAAACCTAGTTTTTATCAGAGTTGTTTAATAACCAATTTATCATCACTATCAAAGTTTTACTATTATTTACGACCGTATTAACTATTATTTTTTTCATCATAGTTTTAGAGTCAGTGAGTCCCATCTCCTCCAATGTCACACACACACACACACTCACTCTTTCTCACACACCCACACATACAGACACTAAATGTTTATAAACAGCATTTATAGATTTTTTTTGTCATAATTACATTATAGTTTATAATGTACGGTTCAAATTCAAATGAAGCAGAGTGCTACACATCCTGCAGCTATGATATAGAATATATTAGCAAAAGCACACAGCAGATAGACACATCTGTGGTATGATGAAGCCCAGGATACAATAAATATTTTTTGTAAGCTGTTAAAACCTTCTTAAGAATAAAAATACACATTTCCTTATGTCTGGTATCTTAAATCTGCTCTGACATCTGAGTGTTCCAGCAGCACTGTGCCAGGACCACATATTACAATCTGAATATTCTGTCATAAAAGCAGTTATGCATCAATAACCGAATGGGTCGGTGACCTGAATGCTAATTGAAACGGCTGCTGCAGGAGTGAAAAAGGTTAATTGGAAGATTGACTTGCTGGTTACCGTCAACTGACTGACAGACTGTCTGCCTGGCTGTGTTGACTCAAGTAACCTTGAGTTCTCCTGCATGTGCTCCAATTTTCTTCCATTTGAGACTGGCACATGTTCAGAGAAACCAGTAAAAGGTGAATATAAATGCCAGCAAAAAAGGAAAACTCCAATACAATGTTGAGGTTTATGTTCCAGAATCATGTGCCACATCTGTGCACCGTTTCAGTTTTGTCAGAAAACCCACCACACCAGTTTCCAGGGGTAATTTGAAACCTTTTTATGGCTTCCATTTAGAAAATTGAGGTCATTGAACATGAGCAGATGTGAGGATGAGATGGTGGCTCTGCTCAGGGACACTTCAGTTGTTTTAGTTCCAGTAATCAGTTAACTGAGGTAATGAGACCTCGGACTGATTAGGGACCACACAAACTTTTGTCACAACCATTTATTCGCCGCTAATGTTTCCAATTGCAAACAAAACGGAGGAGGAGAAGGAGGAGCTTTTTACACCTCATTACTCAGATTCAGTAGTAAATTTTTGGTCCGCAGTGATGCTGATAGAGATGCAAAACGGAGTTGAGATGGTTGAGACACAGCTTTCATTTCAACACCAACACAGAGGAAAGTTTGAGCAGAGAACTTTCCACATTAGGACATCCAATAAGGCCGCTCATCTGGTTGCTCCTCCAGATTTGTCATGCATTAAATGTTTTTGGAAAGAAGCTGACGGCCAACAAGCAGACCAGCTTTTATGAATTAACGTCGGTCTGCTTGCAAAGCCTTCGACAGCGACGGTGAGATCAGAACTCTGTTATCAGCGGTGGTGACGGACAAAGATTTAAATTCAAAGCAGATCTTCATCCAGTTTTATGTCTCCTTTGTTTGACAGGGCAAAATTCCCTCGGTGTCTGAGCAAATGATGATGGTAGCATTTTAGCATTGTTTTTTTCTTTGTAAAAGACAAATATTATTCATTGGTAAAAGCCTCTTTTTTACTTTTATTTTTATTTAGAACTTATTAAATTAAATTAACTCAAAAACAAAGCAACCAAAGGGAGAGAAAATATTTTCAGTTCAAACAACAAATCATGGATATATTAAACCCCTTTTAGACTCCCACAAACCTCCAAAACTGTAATATGCAAAGAAGCAACATCTGCATTTCAAATCAACCTGACCTTCACATTTTGCACATGTGCGTGCGTGCACACGCGTATGTATGTATGCATGTGTTTGAGAGGGAGAGAAATAATGCAGATTACTTCTCAGTAGACTTGCAACAATGCATTCATTGTCACAGAAATTATATTTGTGTGAAAAACGTGTTACATAGGAATTAGCTGTATTTACATGGAAGATTGTTGAATGTTCTGTCCTTATGTGATGCTGCTGTGGCCATAATGACAACAGGTGCATTACAAGCATCGTCACTGCCTGTCATTTCTTGATAGAGATTCAACATCATATAAAAAATTTGTGTTGGTGAGCATAGTGTGTGTGTTTGTGTGTTTTAGGTCTTGTGACATCCTTGTCTGAAGGATGGCACAGCCTCCTCCTGGACCTGCAGAACCGTCTCAACAAGGTCATCAAGAGTGTGGGAAAGATCGAGCACAGCTTATATCCTTATGTTCAGTGCTGTCACATGACCCCGTGGCCATGTCTTTGTGATTGGTGAATGGACACTTCATCCTCCTTTACACCCCTTCTCCTCTTCCTCAACCCATCAGCAGACATGTCCCTCGTATGAGTTCTTTCAGTTAAAAGGCTGATTTTCCTGGCAGGGTAATTTGCTCAGGGTTTCTGTGAAGCACCCTAAGGTTATCTGGGCTGTTACAGATGCTTAATAAAGACTATGATGGTTAAAATATGGGTGCTGCAGTCCTGCATCACAAATGTTGTAAGACTGCAGTGGCCATAATTGATGACGTAACTTTGAAATTTGATTTAGAGACAGTTTGTTTCAGACATGCCTTAAAAACAACAGTTCCTGACAGCATCGGCTTTAGAGTCCACTTAACTGACACTGGCATCTGTTTTCACAACCTCGTTTGTTTAGCGGACGCCAAACTCTTGACATTGAATATTTGTTGAGTGCGCCTGGGGCGAATTGTGTGATATTGTGCTTAAAGCGCCACCCTCGGTGGATGTGGCTGCTTTGTATTGATTTTCTTTGACTCTGAGGCACCTGGAGGTCTTTCCACACGGAGCGCAAGACAGAGCAGGCCAAGGGCTTTATCGACGGGGATCTAATTGAGAGCTTTTTGGACCTGGGCCGAGCCAAGATGCAGGAGGTCGTGAGCACTCTACAGGTAGGAGCTCCTGTTCAGCGACACTGAGGTCCCTGTAATATTGAACAGCAAGACATGACTCGGTAGAGTAATTTAGCCCCTTATTGGCTCAGCTTGTTGCAGCCTGTAATAGACAAAGATATTATAACACTTTATAATAACATAATAACAGTGAGGATGCTGTTGCTTACAACAGCTTTTGTGATGATCAGAAGCAGCTGTTAAACTAATGGTTGCAGTTATTGTTGTATTTAGCTGGAAGCACTGCCCTCAGACACATATTGCTTATATTGCTCATGTGCTTTGAGGATAAAAGCTGGGAATACCTTTAGTGGAAGAACAGGTGGTAGCGTCACCTGTGGCAAAAGCAAATAAGTGTTCTGTTGTCTTGGCTCTCACCGCTACACAACCACCTTCTGAGCTCATAACCAAAAGGGTTCCATTCAACACTTTCCTAAAGGCTGGTTTGAAAATAATCTTTGCAAGGAAAGGCCTGTTAATATCCAAGGGTCAGCTGGAGTGTGAAATGAAACTGGACGTGATGCACACCTTTATTAAATGGTCAGTTGTAGATGGTAAATATCCCATGATGGCACCTCGAGTCCATGGAGGCATTTTTAAAAGACTGAATCAACATGAAGCAGAGTAGATCATATGAGAGTAGAGCTCTCATAAAGTTGGGAATTGCGTCAATTTTCACACCAACATCCCAGCAATAATCAGAATCCTGCTACCCACCTGTGTTAAAGCCCCAAAAGTCCAGGTCAAATTACCCCAAATCACTGGGTAAATTAAGAAAAGGCCTCATTTTGTGACACAGGTGTGCGATGTCTGAGGCAAATGGTTCTTTCTATTGCTGTTACTTGTTTATCTGCTCATCTGCTGGCATGGCCGTCTGGTTGTCTGCCTCATTAGAAGCGGGGGCTGACTGTTTTGTCTTACTTGATTTCAGATCGATGACGGCAGCGGCATGAAGCGTGAAGCCACAGTGGACGAGGTTATTAAGATTGTGGAAGAGCTGACAAGGATCCACTAACCTCAAACCGTCATCCGGGCTGCCTGCTGAGCCAGATAACTGTTCTGGGCAGATGTGGGGGGAGCAAACTCTGCTTTTTGTAAATAATTATAAATAAACAGCGTGTGCATGTTCAGGCAATTTGTTGAAGCCCTGACGGCGCAACGGGGCAAGTGCAGAGCTGATTGGAACAAGTCTGCGGGTGGTGCGCATAGCGCTTCGTCCAGACGACTAAAAGACCAAAGTGGAGCGTTGGTCAGTGTGTTCCAGCACACACGTGTGTGTGTGTGTACGAGAGATTGTGTTTGTGTGGAAAACTGTGTGATTATCATTTAGAAAAAGAAACCCAGAAGCTGTCATTTCTGGCATATTGTGACATTTTCATGCAGGTGGAAACTTAGCGGAAGCTGACTTTGCAGGTTAAATATTCCTGATTTACCCTGTGGTGCGAACACGCAACACATAGAAGAAAAACAGGATTGTTCTAGATTTATAGCTGTTTTGTCTTTATGATGTTTTCATTGTTCTAATAAACTTTCTTTAGTACTGTTACAGCTCGTGTCGGTCTTTTCCGTGAAACCACATAAGGCAAAGGGTTCTCCTGTTTGCTGTCATGTTTTTAACTGTTCCGATGCACACACAACTACCGGTACTCTCGGCTGCTACAGCTGATTAGACAGATCATACTGTTTACAGCAACTCTAGGTGTTTTATCAGAGCAACAGGTGTCCTGATCAGCAGAACTTCACCACAGACAACTGTCATTTTGGTACCATGTGATTGGCATTTTTAGCCATAAAATGAGCACAAACACAATTTATGAGTGCATTGTCCAGTCCCATGAGGAGGATAGTTACAAACGTTGGGTATAAAAAGTATTTCCAAGTTTTAAATGCGCCACAATTGACGATAGTCTGGGTGTTCAAGGTGTTCTTGGTCTGTACAGAGACCAATTTAGGGAATTGTTGCAGACATCGCTGTCCCTTCCTATCCTCACCTTTCCACCCATAAAGCATTCTTTATCTTGATAATTTTCCTTCTATCACTGCTCTGTTTACATTCTGGTGACTTAAAACACACTTCTTTTTTTTTTTAAAGCCTCCATCTGTGCTGGTGGTTTATGTCCAGCAGGGGTTATTTTTTGTCAATCCTGCCGAAACTGTAGGCCGCAATGATGCCTAATTAACTTCAGTTGCCTCCATTATTCCTTTCATCGCTGCAGGAATGAAAACAGGATAACAGTCTATTAATCTGAAAATATCAAAGGTCTAACAGTGAATCACTGGCAGGAGGATTGGGTAATTCTCTACACTCAATGCTTTGAAACAGACTGGCTAATGTCATCCGTTGGAAGCTTTTGGCTTGTTTTCTTAATTCCATATGATGACAAGGGAAACCTATTTTTAAAAATTATCTGACAAGATTGAAGTACACCGTGTCTCTTTTATACAAGGCTAAGCGTGTCCTCAGGAAATACTGGTCCCTAACTAATAATACATCATTCAAGACCATGCTACCGAGACCAGTTGCTATTAAGAATTTATATGAATTATGTGTAGTGTTATGAAGATGGAGAGAGAGCGCAATTGAAAACAAAAGCAAGAATGACAGCAAATTCTTTTTTTATTTAGATTGCAGTGATTGCTTTATAGTTTAATGTACAAATAATGTTGCCATTTAATTGGACTCAATTAAATCTGCATTGTAATATTGTGTAAACCTTTTTTACAACTAATATCCAGAATATTTATGCTAAGTGACCTAAACAACATCCCTGAAAATCAATAGAACCCCCAAATCATCTTCTAAATACTAACATGAATTCGAAAATGATGAAACTACACCAAACCAGTACCAAATTGTTCTTCAAATTCAGTTTCAGAGTGGTGGAGATGATTTAACTGTGATAAGGAACAGAAAAGTAGATTTAACTCTGTTTTGTTTTTTTTCTTTACAAGCGGGATTTTAGACGAAGTGCGACTGTCGCCATCTTCTGTTCAACATATGCGGTGGCTTTGCTTTAATAATAATAATAATAATAATAAAAAATACCATGTGATAAAACCTTTGAAAATATTTTAAATAAAAACAATTTTTTACTTTATTGATTATTTTGATAACCGTGGTTTCGTTTTCGTTACTTTCTGTTGTCTAGTCACAGTCATTTTTATAGCGACTGGCTAACACTAGCGTGCTAGCTAACTGTTAAAGTGAGTTCGAACCATGTTCGAATTTAAAATAGAGTAACTATCACAAGACTTTTGGATTTGTCTGCTTAAGACAAATTCTTGGACGAAAATGTTGTTCGGAAACACACGCAGAATACACAATGTAAGTAAGAAAACTAAACTAAGGCTGTTATCTTTGAACACTCGCCAGCAGCCAGGTTGGGCGGAAGTCGCAGGTGTAAACAACAAAAAGTTAAGATTGTAAATTTTTACACGATACGGACCGCTTTAACACATTTTCAGTCGGATGTGGGTTTGAAGTGAGTTGAATTGATATTTTCTTGGCACGTCGATGTTGTTGCTGCGTCTGTGATCAACAGAGATTGATTCATGTCTTTCAAGCTCACCCATGTCATTTTATGTCATTCCACTTTTAGATGACTTTTCACTATCCTATTAAAGGACTTCCCATTTGTAAAGCACTTGTTGCAGCAAATCTTGTGACGGAACCTGATGTGGATGCAGGTTCTGTTTGCACGTCTTCTTGGAGGATCTGGTTTGCCTGTGAGATCTGGCTGCTCTGGAGGTTCCTCATCATGCTACCAGTGATTTATTCATTGGTTTATGCAGAATCAATAATGGTTGACCTTTAATATCCCTGAAGGAAAACCAGTGTTAACAACTCACCTGTCAGGCATGATTGTGATGGTCCAAAGCAGATCTCCTGTCACCACACTTCGTTTTAAATTTGTATGTCATCTTGTGAGAGAGAATTTGGTTTATATTAGATTTGAATCTCCAGGAAGATCTTTGTTTATTCTAATCCCTAGTTAAGGTCTGATGAGGAGTAAGGTTGGCCCTTGATTTTATCCTGAGACTTCTGGGGGCCAGTTTTGGAAGGCTTCATTTTTATGCTAATTTTAGTCTCCCAGAATAACATTTCTCCCAATGAGCCATGAAATTCTCCACCTTCCATTTGTTTTCTCCTGATTTTGCACTCAGACTCAGAACACTTAGTGAGAAGTGTGTTAGATTCTTTGATTGCAGTAGATTGTTTATCCATTCTTGTCAGATGAAGCCATGGAGAAAGAAGTGGGCTATTTCACAACCTGCAAACACTCGCAACACCACGGTTTGTATATTTAGCCCTGGCAGGGGGCCCCATATTCTCAGCACATCATTTGTTACAGCAGAAGAAACTTAGTTTAGATTGTTTGGTTGATTAGTAGGTTTTTAAATAATAATGAAAAAGACTTTATGAGGTGACTTCTCAGACTTCTCCTGATTCAACGATCGGGACAGCTTCTGCTGTGCACAACCTAAGCCTCTCCTGACTGAATCCACCAGAGCTGAGGCCTCGATATCATTGTGCACTTATATTTATTTCTTGAAAACCTTCACTTCAGTGAGAGTCTTATGTTATGAGCGTGTGTTTAATCAAACTCTGCTTGATGGATGACCTTTCATTTTTACACCCTTCCACAGTCAAACTAAGCGACCACATGCTCCTTTCTGGCTGTAATATCTTAAACTCAGAATGAATATAAAGATTGAATTTGATTATGAGACTGAGGAGCTTATTGGGGCTCTTCATGTGAAAGACATTTCCATTTAAGCACTTCCT
Source organism: Takifugu rubripes (assembly GCF_901000725.2). Classification (NCBI taxonomy): domain Eukaryota; kingdom Metazoa; phylum Chordata; class Actinopteri; order Tetraodontiformes; family Tetraodontidae; genus Takifugu; species Takifugu rubripes. The sequence goes on along the minus strand of NC_042297.1, from coordinate 14,078,402 downwards.
GCGCTGAGAGGTGCATAAAACGGCTCAATTACATCGAGTGTCTCCGCGAGCCAACATTGTCTTACGTTTCTTATTCATGACGCTACGACCTTTTGAAAGCCAGCAGGGTGCAATATCATCCATGAATTTGTGATGCATAGATATTACAAGAGCGGGTTAACTTCCAAAACACAGCTGCAAGTCAGTCAAGGGGGGGCCCTTTGTAGATGTGTGCACATTGCTCCACTTTCTGGGTCAGAAAAATGGTTTCTTGGTATCAATTTCACTCACACGACCATGAATTCAGCTGTAACTGGTAGCTTTAATACCACAGTTTTTGTGATGCCAGTCCTGACGGACACAATAAACAGTGGACAGGGAAGAGCTATCGTAACTTGTCGGGTCAAGTTCCAAAATATTTGGAACCTTTTATCAATACAGACGGCTGCCCGCCCAGATCCTGCCTCTGGCGGTCATTTTTCTCAGCAATTCACTATTTCTGAACTCTTTTTTTTTTCTTGTGTGTCTTGACCAGTGAAGAAAAGCAGTGACTCCCACTCACTTTCCAAATTAAAGAGCACACCCTGACAGGCTAGAAAGCAATCGTTTGTTCCCAGTGTGAAAGGGCCATCAGTCTGTTATGTTTCATCAGCTCAGCGTGGGCTCACAGGTGGGTGTGAGGAGCACAGCGAGAGGCTGGAGAGGTGAGGGAGCAAGTACACAGCCATGTTTTATTGATCAAGCACAAGACGGGAGAAAGCCCGCGAACATAAGACTGAATAATATATGACATGGGAGAGACGAAATGGAGATCTGTGGAGCGTTGAGGTTGAATCCAGTACACCGACTTCCTGGCGCTGAGGCGTCGGAGTCTGCATCTGTACCACTTTTACACAATGTTTTTTTTTTAAACTTCTTGGAGGTTAATGGTTCTTTAGAGCTTTTATCACATCCTGGCTCACCACGAGTAGATTCATCTGAATAGGGTTTTCAGATAGGTCTCCTTTGGTGCTTGAACATCCTGCTGAGAGATGCAAACTCATGGAAAATTAGTACTTCTTTAATGTTATTCTTGTGTCTCTGTGTGTTCGCCTTAATTGTCTCTCTGCTGTGCGTTCCGATCATCCATCCATCCCTTTTTTTTATTCTCCTGTGGGAGTGTAAAGAACGACCCGCCAGTCTGGGCTGATGCAATCATTCTTTGGTAGTGAAGTAATTCAGCGAGGCCGTTTCACCATTTTCACACCTGTGTAATGTAGGAAGACGTTCCGCTGGGTCTCTCTGCCCAACGTGGCCGTAACCTCAGTCATCTGGATCAATAACCTGCGTGCTGGTGTGGCGTCATGCATCGTCTCCTCGGGTGCGTTAATGTGACCATAAATGTCACATAAGCTGCTGCAGACACTCGTTCAGTATCGTTGTCGCCCAGCATTTATCGTGCACCGTTGACCTAAGGGGGGGGGGCGCTCTAAATGAAATAACCCCCCTGACATGCAGCCCCCACTGTGCACTTTGTGATGCCCAAGCTTCTGAGCAAGGGCGTATCAGTGCTGTGTGGAGTTGCAAGATGTGAATAAAAATAGCAGCTCCTAATACAGGTTGGAGCTGTCGGGCACAATCAGAAAATTCCTGAAGAGCTTTATCAGTAAAATAGCTTTGGTTGTTTTTATGAGGTGGTTGCGAGCGGGGAGCCAGGAGGAAGTCAGCCAGTCCAGTCAGTTCTCTGATGAGGACGCCTGTAATATTGCCGCTGTGTGGTTAAAAATGCGAATGTCAAATAAATCCTGATAAATGTTTTCAGTTTTTCCACCCGGCGGGCATCTGGCATTAGAATTAATGAGCTCCCCCCATTTATCCTGACACGTTTGTGTGACCTTCCAGCTCTTTCAGCTGCAGCTGAAATGATCAGTGAAGTGTTCATTTCCCATATTTTTTTTTTTTCGTTCGGAGATTTTAAAAAAAATTTTTTTACATTAATAATGTGTTTATTTCAGTTGGGAATAGTTTTTTTTTTTTCATTTGATATCATTTATAGCTGCACTATTTGCAAAAACGTCCTGGCTTATACTCCTTGCATATTGAATACGAGAATATTATTATAGAAATAAATATCTGATCATTAAAAAAAATGACACTGTTTGAAAAGCTCCCCTCAACTGATTTATTTATACAGTGAGTGCATTTCCTTTGATTGGATCACATGAGTTACCTCGAGTCAAGCATCACCCTGAACATGGCTGCAGAGATGAATTGGAAATACTTCCAAGGTTTCCAACTGAGCGGCCATAAAAATCTAAGTGTGCTGCAGCAAGTCAGTGTGAACTCCAGCAACATTAGCACCAAAATATCCATTAGTATGATGAGACCTGAATAAAAGAACAGCATTTGAAAGCATTTTGAGGTGTAATCCAATTTCTATTGTTTCTGGAGTTCTCATTTGGTCATGGGGAGTCAGTTATGGGCCTTTTTTAATTCACTGAAGTTCATCATCATGGAAATCTTGTTATGCTATGATACTGTGCTTCCTGCTGAATGTCATGGAAACCAAGCTCTTCATAAGATGTGAGGAGAGGAACAGTAGAATAAATTCCTCTGTAAGGATGTAAATACTCTCATGGCTGCATCAGCTGCTGACAAGAGCCTAACTTGTTTCGTCGTCTTGGATGTGAGATTTTTTTAATTTTTCCAGGATCCTTTGATTTTTTTTTTTTTAGAACTTTGGCTCCTCTAGTCAGGTTTGATTTAAAGCAGAAGCAAAGAAACAAAGGAATTAGACATCCTGCTGATCGTGGCACAGACGTGCTGGTACGTAAAGTAAAAGGTTTCTTCCTGTGGGTCCGTCCGATCAGAGTTTGCTGGGTTAGACTCATCAGCTCAGGGAGCCAGAGGTGGCTTCAGGGGCTGCAGATGAATCTGGAGATGCAGTTGGTGCTGGGTGTGGGGGCAGGGCTGGGGTGTCCTGCTGCTTTTGGATTTAAATTCAGGGTGTTCTCCCATCCCTCCTCAATCCAGTGGCGGAAAAGCTGCATGTTCACAGAGCGTGACATCGCAGCACCGCTTGTTTTATCCACCGTTTAATTAAATCCTAATTTGTTCCATGTTACAACCTATTTTAATAACTTCAGGTCTGTGGAGAGACTTCGCATGCTATTTCCTGGCAAATGTCCCTTTTCCCTCGTGTTTATCCGCAGGGTTGCACCTAAACTCTTCAGCATCTCTGCTTCAGAAACGACAACCTGACGAGCATTTTTAGTGGAGCCAAGACATTTAATACACTCCATGGCAGAAGACATGCACTTGCAGCATTTTTCTGTCTGCACTTTCACTTTTGGACACATATATGAACGTAAAATAATTTAAAAACAGTTTGTTTTGTTTTTTAAAAAACAGTTACACGCTTTTATACATCTCCATAATACGGTTTCATAGAATGTATCACAAAAATTAGCTTTTGACACCGAGCAAAACAAAGATAATAGCTCAGGTATTACACGGCCACTGTGCTTGTGTGATAGTTAGCAGGGAAAATGGTGAACTGGTGCCATCCTATAGGGTATGTCACAGAGAGGACAAAGGAGAGTCTGTAAGAAGAGGGAGCGAGGGAAGATGAGGGAGGAACCAGGGTCTATATTTGTCCCTCGCTGATGGAAAACAATCCAAGTGTGCAGAAGTGCACTGTTCTTTTCAGGCGTAGAAAGTCTCTACTTTCACCGACTGACAGAACATCGTCATGGAGAACACCAGGCCCAGGATCTGTAATTAAAAAACAAATCAGATGACCGTGCATGGAGGGGAAGTGAACGTCTGTCTGGTGGGCTTATTCTTTATATTCTAATGTTGATTTGCTTCTCAGAGCAATCAAGCCTTTAAATACAAATTTGATGAATATCCCCCCCCCCACGTCTCACTGGCTCCATGAAATAACTTTTCTCATAGACATCACACGGATTGTTCTGAATTTTAATGACCTATTAGACTCAAGCTGTTTTTATTCCCACTCTTTGTTTATCTGTAGCTGTAGTTTCTATCTAAACTGGGAGTGGTTGCTTGCACATTACCTTAAAACAGCGTTGCTGTTTGTTAAAGTTGGAACAATGAACTTTCTGCGCTCTCCTCGTGCATTTATTCTAGTTTCTAAATATTTTGAGGTTTTATCTGTATTAATTATCACACAAGGGACAATTATTTTCACAGACAGGCCCTGTTTACACTAAAAGTCTTGTCAGTCGGTCCTGGAAAATCTTAAAATCCGCTGCTCACAGAAGTGAAATCAACTTTTTAATCAAACATAACAGCTCCTGGTGAATGAAACACCCAGAAATTGCTTTTTATTAGACAGTGGACTTGGAGAATTTCCCCCCAGACCTGGATTAGAGTGTCAGTGGCCCTCTGGACAGTCTGTGGAGTGGCAACGAGGATCTCATCCTTGTAACTAACAGCAGGCAGGGTTCTCCTACCTCTCCTCCTAATATGAAGGTCTATGCAGCCCTCCAATCATCCACCACCCCTCATGCTGGAGAACTTTCTCCACAGGGTCTTTCAGGCTCTATGATTCTGTCACATGTTCTCAGTGTGAAATCTTAATGGGACTCCATTGTTGCCTGTGCTTATGCATGTGGATGTCAACTACTCATGGGGTCTTTTGGGGTGGAAACACATGCACAAGGACACGGGTGGCGTGCTGGGGGTCATTATGCACAGGTCTTCCAGTTCGTCCTTGCACAAATGAGCAGACAGTGGTCCTGCTGCTGAGTTGTTGCCCTATTTTGGCCCCTTCCACCTCTCCTGCCTGCCTGCTGGCATCTCCCTCAAGCTCTCAAGGCTGCGCTGGTAGATGGATCTTGATGGAGCTGCACTACGTGGGCAACTTCTGTGAGATGCAGCTTTGCTTTATGCTATTATTAGTGGTGAAGGCTCTGGAAAAAATCCAAAACCATCCCAGGGTGGATGGGAATAATGCCTTTCTTTTCCACCTGTTTGTCCCATCTGCCTCACAATCACTATTGCCTCCTGACTCGGCTGTAGTTTTAAAAACATATTTGAGTCGAAGGTAAAGCTTCCCTTTCAACATCAGGATAGCTGAACACACAGATCCCGTGGCAGTGCTCAGACCATTTGTTCAGCTGGGCTGATGTTGCCACACGTTCCGACCAGCAGTTGGCTGCTGGGCGATTTTATCGATGCTTTTGGCCAAATGAGAAAATTGTCAAAGGAGAAGAGATCGAGCAGGTGTTTCCACAGCAAAGGAAAAAAGCTGATGTGTATCCAAGCCACGTCCACACAGCGGTTTTAAAGTCCAAAATCCCCTTAACTGTCCCAACAATACGGTTTATTTATCTCAAATTAAGTGGAATGAATCTTCTGGAGTCCCTGAGGTTAGATTTATATAGAAACGGAGAAGAAAGAAGAAAACAGAGTATTTTTGTAGTAGTTGTCATCCACATGATTAATGAACAATATCTATTCTGCTCTGAGAACAGGCCCCACAAAAGTTATAAAGACTTTCTTCCCTTATTGTTCGGCCCAACACTGCATCTTTGTAGTACGGAATTCATTATTTTCCTTCAAAATGTTTCTGAGGTGATCACAAACATACACAATGAGCTGTGCTGATGCACAACTTGGAATTTTTAACATAAAACCAAACTTCTGAATGTTTGATACGGTGTGTTTTCAGTGAGTCGGTAATTGTGGGTGTCCGATCAACACCTCAACGTAAAAGCAGGAAAACCTTTCCAAAAGTCACAAGATGCAGCAAAGCTGCGTCGTTAACTTTGCAAATTTACCAAAAGTTACAAAACTACGATTTAATTTGCTTATTTGTGTTGTCTACAGCTGTGAGTGAGCAGGCAAACATGGCCAATCTCTGCCCTGTTTAATCTGCTGTGATTGTGTCCAGCTCATTCTGGTTTTGCTGCATAGAGGATTTTTTTAAAGGGCACGGAAGCTCTGGTGTGAAGACGAGTGCGCCTGCAGCACTGTGATCTGGGTCCTCTCAGATGGCGGGAGCACATAGGCTAACACTCCGCTGGAGAGGAGCTGTGGAACGTCACACCCTCTCTGTTTTCCTGAAGACAAGCGTCTCCATCTGGGGTTACACAGGTCCTGAGCTAACGGCTGCTAAAAATGTAAATGGCATTATAGAAACAGTAATTACCTGAGTAAGTGCAGTGCATAGAGCAAAGATCCACAGGGCTACCAGGTTCTCATTAAGCCAGTCCTTCACTCGCTCGTAGCACGGCTGCAGAAACAAACAGAGTGGGAACAAATATTATCTGAAGAGAAGGCAGATTCTCCATGTAGATGTCAAATGTACAGTCTGCTGGCGCGTCATTTACAGCGAGCGTTCTGCTGCTGCTCCGAGAGGCTGCGGCAGAAAATGTTCACTGACTAAAAGATCCCCTGTGGCAACATTCTTATCTCCCCCCCCCTCCCCATTTCTTCTCCTCTGACCCAATATTCTGCAGGGAAACTTTCTGAAAATTCAAGCAAGTCCCCACCGTCTTCATCCCCCTGCAGCTCTACAAACACCATCTGAATGAGTCTCAGCGAGTCTCAGCTACACATTTTTAATGTCATTCGACTGCATTCTCGTCCTTGTTCCTGCAATTTTGCTTCTCAGTGACATATTTGTTATGCTTAAAGCACATCTCAGTCTAAAAACATGGAAAATGTCCCCGAGCTACCTGGATTCAGAGAAAAACATATATAATTGGTTAATAACGAGGACAATGATTCTGGGTCTTTGAAAATGATGAAAAATATTTTAAAAAAACAGGAAGAATCATTCTGCATAACAGCCTTAGCTGACATTAAGTATAATTTTCCAGTCATTTTCTATACAGCCATTTATTAAGTTGACATTTTTAATTGGTTTTCCTGTTAATTCTAACCTCTTTTAACCTCGGTAGATATAATTGGTTCTTTGCATGAACTGGGAAGTTTGCTGTTGTTCTGATGACACCGTTCATTTCTCCTTCTCTAGTGCTGCATATTCTTTTACCTGTAACCTGCGCTGTAGTTTTATTTCCTAAATCGCTTCGGCTCAGAGTTGGAAAGATCCAAAATGACACTCCCTCTAATCTGTCCTGAATTTTCACTGCTGCTGGAAATATCAGGCAACCAGCAATATATTTTCCCAAGTGCCAGATAAGATAAATCCACATTGTATCAATAAAGTCATGTGATCAGACACTTCCAGCATCTCCGAGCATATGAATTCTATTTTTATTGTGACAAGGAAAACCAAGATGAACATTTGTTACCATGCGGTAGAGCTCCAGCATGAGGAAGATAAACTAGAAGCGTTTGACTGGTGTTCTATTTTAACAAATCTGAGTATCTGATAAGGTGTCTCTAACATAAACAACCATATTAAGCATCAGTGGTTAAGCTGTCGTTGTGCCCAATGGATCCATGTCTTACTCTGTAGAATATATTTCCCTTTCTCCATAACATGTAACTTAAGGCTTTCTGTTGCCCCTGAACATGATAAAGTACCAGAAATGTACAAACCTGTGCAGACTAATTATTTCCGAGGTATTAAGGGGCACCTAAAACAGCCGCTCTAGAAGTGAACACAGTTCCATCCCAGAAAAAATAGATTTTTTTGCATCCTGCTGGGCTTTTAAGTCATTCTGTTCTAAATGAAGCTGTCAGAAGATGGTGCGGCAGACGGGGGAGGCTATGTCAGTGAAAGTTATGAAATACAGGTTAAATTGAAATGGAATGGTTGATGCTCCTTCTATAGACTTGAACATCTGTCAGGGGACGCTTAAATGGGGATGCAGCAGAAACTGCGAACACAGCCAGACCAGTGTTTGCTGAAATAGAGCTCATTCCTCTCAGATACTGGCTCACAGCTACCAGGATAATGGCGATTGGACCCTGAGTGTGAGGGATATTCCATGACTTAGATAAGATGTGATCTCAGGAATGTTCCACAATCTCAATATACTGCAATTCACTGGTCTAAAACTAAGACAGAGCTTTAAAAAATTGCTCTGCAATAACTGGAAATTGAGAACTAGCCCATGGCTGCAAATTAGGAGGCAAAATCAGTGCAACCCTGATGAGACACTTGAAGGTGCACCACCCTGCTGTTTACACTGCAGCAGATTGGAGCTCTAATCTTCAATGATTCAGTGTGTGTCGTAATGAGCAGCTCCTGGAGGGTAGACCAAAGAGCTGCACTCCATGTAGGAGAGTACAAACGTGCCTGTACCGTATTAACACTCCATGTGTGTAAATACATCTCCCTTGATGTGTGATTTTCTGTGTGTGTGTGTGCGTCAAACATATTGCTGCTGATGGCAGTTTCATTTTTACCATCTTTTCTTGGATATGATTGTGTCTTTAGATAATACATGTAAATGGTTATTTATGTAATTGAGTTAGGAATGAATTCTCCAAACAATGTTTGGTAAAATGGCATTTTTTTAACCGTCTGTGCCCATGATGAAGAGGCATGTGTGACACATCTGATCGCTTTCAACAGGAACCATCCAGCACTCGTGTTATTGTGATGCGCTCATTTTCCAGCTTTATTGCATCAACTGTGTCATGTCTGACTTGACAAGGGAACCATTATAATCGCATCCGCTCGTGATGTTCACTCATGATGATGAGTTGGGGATTTCTCTGACATTACTGCTTACAAATGGATGCTGGATATCTGTTTCACCCCAATGATGAGAACTATGTTGAATGAAGGCCATTTTCACATTTTTATTCCAACAGTATTTCTTTTTCTCTGTGGACCCGAATAAATTAATGTTAATTTGTGCGAGCGGTTTTTCTTCCTTAAGGAAATGTACTTAAACTTTAAACATGCCTGTGCCTAATGTATATGAATGTGTGACGGATGCGTAAGTTCTTCTCTTCTTTCTGCCCGGCTGTCCATCAGGAGGAGGGTCCCCCATAAACCCTGGTCCTGCTCTGGGTTAGAGCCTGTTAAGAGTTGTTCCTGCCGCTGCTGCTGGGGTCAGGCTCTGGGTTTCTGTGAGGCACCTTCACACAACTGTGGCTGAATCAGATGCTACATAGATGAAGATGAGGTGAACCTAAACAGGACGTCCCTTCAGATTTAACAAATAGCGCTCAGGTTTAAACACAGAGACAATGTTTTTATTGTCTCTTCATTTAGGAAATAGTTTCTTAAAGCAGCTAATGAAAGCTGATTCAACAATATGGAATTTTGGGGGTGTTGGGGTCTGTCCCAGCAGCCACTGGGAGAGAGGGGGGATGTGTTTGCATTGTGAGGGAGTCATTCTACAGATGTACCAGAAGATGTAGTGGATCTGATTGGTGGGTTCCATCCCATCTGCCACATGGCTCGGTTCCTAAGAAGTGATCTTTAATGTGCATTCTCATTCTCATCATGAGTTGTTTTAGTTCTTGTATTGTTGATAGTTCATAGTAAAAGCAAAAGTAGAAATATATTGTAAGAAAATCTGTTTTCTGCATCATTAATCGGACTAATATTCCTTACTGGCGGAGAAATAAATGAGATGTATTTGAGTTATTTTGATTGCACTCGTTCTAGTTGGGATTAAAACACTTCAGGGTATACTTCAGGTAATGTCTGTATAAATTAGAGTTCTATTCAGTCAGAACAGAGCACACTTTCCTAAGGTTAATGTGTGTGCGAGGCAGCGGGGGCAGAGGAGGCGTACGGCATAGACCTCTGATCTGCTTTTGCTCTTGCATTTTTGTCAGTAGGTTATGGTGCGAAACACCAAACCTGTGCATCATCTGTTATGTTTACTAGGCTGTTTCTGAACCCTGAGTCTGAGTCTTTTCAAGAAAGGAAGGAAAGAAGAACGCTATATAGGTCAGATCAATTATGATCCTGAAACATGGGACCAGATAATTGGATCAGATTAAGAACCAACGTTCAATGTTCGAAATTTGCATTTAAATGAAAAATTGCCAAGTTTGTGAATAACTGTCTCTTTTCTTCCTGCCAGTTTTTCTTTTTCAAAAATGTTCTTGAGATATTGAATGAGCCGCTTTCGTGTGTAGAGTTCAAGTGGATCCTAATCAGTATTTACTAGTTGCAAAGCTTCTTTGTGCCACCTGCTGCTTTCATTACCCTTCACACATTCAGAGATTTACGTGTCCTCTGTATACCAACAGTGTTTTAGAAAAACAGTTTTTAAGCACTAACGTGTAATAACTATCACTCTTTATTAGCTGCTGACAGTCCAGTCAGACCTGATGGGAAATGCTCAAGATTTGATGCTTTTTGTTGAGCTACTGAAGTGAACATGTGCCGAGGTGAAAGAACAACTAAACTTCAATATTGCCTCATGGCAGCAAACTTGCCTTGATCTTTTTTTGTGTATTGAGGTGCTTTAGTTTCTTGTTTAGATTTTTAAGGGATAGTTTATCAGAATAAAGTCCGACCATGTATCGGCATTTTGTCCCATCTTGCAAAAATGTGAGGAAGTTTGTAATCATGGTTAGGAAAAGCTAATCCAAAGATTTCGGTATCTGTTTGGCCTCCGCACCAAAGGCGTGGCCAGTCCTCCAAACACTGGGGTTGTGTTTAGATTCCCTCCTTGCATGAACTCACCGCTGTCCACCACGTTCCTGGGTTGTCCAGGCCACAGTTGTCGCTGTATTCCAGGCAGCAGGAATCTGGCACACGAGAGGCGTTGTAGACTTCAAACCAGTCTGTGTGGTTGGTGACTCCACAGCAACGAAACTGCGGGACAGTCGAAACCGATATATCAAAGAACAATCCCTCATTGATAAGCCAGCGCTGATTACCCGCCAAGAATGAAAAATTATAAACATAAAAAGCAAGCAACTGATTTGTCCTGAACAGATTTAACCTTCCTGGTGATGATCCATTTTCTATTTTGAATCAATTCATCAGTCCAGTAAACTATTTCAGAAGGCTTCATTCTCCTGATTTCCATAAGTGAGATCAAAGTGTTAATTCACCACCATCGCTGTATTTATCTCCCTTTACCTTTAGCAGTTTCTCCTTTTTTACTGTTCTTGTCATCTATTCTGATCATTTTCTGGCTCCTGTTTAACATTCAGAGGGAACTTCAGGGACTGTGCATATCACCAGTCCTGTGACTTTGCATGCATGATTCATTTGTAGAGAATCTCTAAAGCGGCAGCTGACTTTTAATAGTCCTCTTTTATTGCATCCAGGCAACAACTCTGACCTAACAAGGACAATATTGCATCTCCAGATTCATACAGTGAATCCTTGGGCCAGCATCCTTTCTACATACCAAACGGTTCCATTTACATGCACAGACACAAGCGCCATAATGCCGACTGCAAATTTAAAAAGAATATGAAATGAGGGATGTCTGAGTGTGATGTGGAGAAGGGTTTTACCAAAGAGGGCCCATTCTCCCCTTTAATGTGTCCCAAAGACTGTGTTTGGACATCTAGATTTTTTAGATTTCAAATGTACAAAGGTAGAAAATCTAAAGATGTGAAACCTTTTTTTCTACTTGCTGAAGAAATAACACATATTTTCCAGCACAGCAAAATGGATGAAGCACCCAATCTGAGCTGGTTTGTGAGGTACCGGGTCACTTGGTAAATATGAGTATGAGGAGTTTTTAGGGCATCATGACCTCATGATGAGTGAGACTCAAAGAGTCAGAACTTCTCTTTTTTATCAGGTCTGGTCACATCCTATAGATTCTTACGTCGGTTTGAACGATCATCCAGGCGTTGGTCAGACCCACGTTTCCCTCTGTACCGAAGAGCTGCAGCCCATTTTTCAGATCCCTCTGAGCGTAGTGATCAATCTGGAACAACAGAAGAGAAAAATAGAAAACTATTGAAAAGATGTATTAGACTGAGCCACGTGTAATGGGATAATCTTATTTCTTTCTATGTCTTTCTCAGAACCCCAGACAGCAGAACAGGGACCTGCAGCATGCACCAATAATCGTTGCTAACAGCAACATTTTCAACATGAACAGTTAAAGGTTGCATGTAGGGTAATATAAGGGCCTGCAACAGGGAACTTCACCACTGTTCTGTAAAATCAATAAGCTGGTCTTTTGGGTTTAGTTTAGAAGCTCGGTTTCAGCAGTGCAAAGCTAAATACACAAGATAAAATCGTAACAAAATCAGCTTTGAGTTAAGCTTTGAATCAAAGAGGACAGACCGTATTTGTGAACACAACTCGGCGATAAACAATCTTGAACACACCGGGGCTTATCGCTGACTTTTGTTTAAAATCAACAGCTCCATCGGAGAGCAAACACAACCTGTTCACACACCCGCACGCACGTAGACACACACCTGCTCTTCAGCTATGTTTACGCATTTGGGCGATCGGTCTAATCAGAGATCAATCACGGTCCAATGACCTTTTGGCAGCCCAGACTGCAGGTAGTTTTGTGTCTAATACTCCTCGTTGTGTCTTGTGTTCTGGTTTCCTCCCACATGCGCATCAAATTGAACATGGGTGCTATGTGTGAGTGCATGCGTAATATTTGACTCTCCCCTCCCTGAGTATGTAAAGATGGAGCCTTCACAAGATGTCTGGGTGGACCAGATGAATCTCCATGTTTTGGAATTAAAGTCAGAGTGTAGGAGACAGACAGCATAAGCAATGGCTGTACTTGTACTAGCTAGTGATGGTGTTCTCACAGCCTTGGTCTGTCCTTTAATGACACCATGCAAGTCAAAGATGGTCCATCAATTATTTATGGTGCGAGGTTACAAGCAAAGATAAGAGATATACTCTATATACTATAGGAGAGCGGAGGGCAGAGACGAGAGATGGCAGCGGGAACAAGATTGGGTGCAGGAGAAATATAAACAGTATAGGGAGCAGAGCGTAACCTATATGGAGGACAAAATGCTTTCTGGGCAGATGAAAAGGTTTCATAACGTGCAAAGTGTATTGGAATCCTGCTGTTCAAAGGCAAAAAACAGTATTTGCTCCATGGAGCCAGCAGGAGACATGATGGAGACAAGGATGTAAGAAAAAAAAAAAGTTTTTTCCCATGAAACTATCATTTCTCTTTGGGATTTTAAATTCTTAAAACCAAATGGAAGAAAACATAAGGGGAAGATAATCTGCCTTTTATAAGGATGACCTGGGGGACCCTACGAGGTAGCAGGTCAGTGAACGCAGCACTCTGCTTACAGATCTCCTTAGAGACATGACGTCTCTCCGCTTGTGCTTCGTTTTCAGTCTGACATAACCGAAGCAGGCAAGGTAATTTCATTGGCTAACTGGCAGCAAGGTCATAGTTTTCCTTTTTTTCATACCGGATCTTTAGCTTTTTGCCATTTAGACTCCTTTTACTGTTGTGGCTGGCTGCAGTACCATGGCAACGATGGTTGCTATATCAACAGGCTTTTTTTTTTGCCACTTGCAGATTTACTAGTCTTTTGTATCTATACCACAGCATTGAGAACATTACATCTTCCATTTGGCATATTCAGTGTTTGAAGAAGCCTTTTTCTGTGTACATTTGAATTTACTGTATTCAAAGTAAATGCATTGATTACTGTACTGAAGGCTGTTCAACGCTAGAGAGTCTTTAATGGCAGCTAATCTGCTGAAAGTGGTAAAACTAAAGATCTTCAGGAGAACAGTTTGAGACTATTTAGCTGCTCACACACACACACACACACACACCTTTCCTTTAGGATAACACATTACAGCCTTGCTGATCCAGTTTATCGATCACAGTGTGCTTCAAACCTCTGTCTTTATCTCCGCTTAAATAAAGCTGAACGCTCTTGTTATTATTCTACATTCGTCTGAGTGTGTAACATAGAATCCCCTGGAAGTATGTGGCCATCACATGGAGGAGAACCAGAGACATGCTACTGCGGGCAGTGGACAGTCCGCTGGGCTGCTGAAAGCAACTGGAAGATGTTTCACCCCTCTCACCAAAGGCTTCTTCAGTTCTGACTGGTTCAGTGGGAGATGAAACCATTTAAGCTGTCTTTAAGGGTCTTTAAGGGTCTTTAAGGGTCATCAGCGAGACAAAGGTCCTGAGAAGCCACTCGGCGGACCTTAGAGAGAGAGTGGAATGGTTACAGGTGCGAATGGGTGCTTAGCTCAGCACTGTGTTATGGGTGGATGAGATGTGTGATGTGTGGGGACAACAGTTCTCATGTGCTCGTGTTAAAATCACACACTCCAAGGTAGTTTTCTCTGTCAACTGGACTGGGTTTCTTCTCTTGAAGACGTTTCGCCTTCTATCCAGAAGGCTTCTTCAGTTCTGAAATCGCTGGGGAGAGAGTTTGAAAATATATAGCCCCTGTGGACCATTTGCATGCTAATGATCCGGGTGGTCACCTAAAATCACACACTCTTTCAGAAACAGCTTTGACCGTTGTCCTTTAGGCACAGGTAACGGCTGGTTCCCATCCAGAGGACCCATATTCTTATCAAAGAGTTGGAGGGTTAGAAAGATTTTTCAAAAGAATTTGATCTAAAATGGAGGTCAAATTTGTTACTGGAAGAAAGGCCGTGAGAGAAAAGCAGTGCAGAGAAAAAAGAAGGGACTGACTGTCGATGGTTCACTTGTTCAATAAATGTGTTCCTGCCTGTTCAGGTGTGTTTCAGATCATCTCATTTAGCAGAAAACAACTTGTCTTTGCCTTCATTTTAGTAGTGTGAAATGCAAAAATGGGGTCACATTAACAAAGCTACAAGGAGACACATTTTTCATCATTACTGATGATGACATTCAAGGTTTTAACGTTTATTTAGATTCTCTGCCATCCTCACCTCACACTGTTCGGCTCCAGCTTCTTTCCTGAAAACAACATTGTCCCCTTTTCCAAAGAAACTCCAGATTAGATTTTCCCATTCGCCGACCAATTTGGAATTCTTTCATAGCTGATTATTCCATCTGCAACCTACCGTGACTCACAGTTTAATTCCCCTGACTTGAGACATAAGCCCTAAATCTTTGATGCATTTCAGACAGGCTTAACACCCCTCAAGGAAATCCACATATGTTGTACCTGCGCCTGAGAACAGCCCGCCATAAACGCGAGGAATAACCCTTGAAATTTGAAGTGGAACGTGGACTCTGGGAGTGATCCTCAGATAATGAACGGGGGAACTAAGACACAAATTTCTTCTCGGGCTTGGGGCCCAGAATTTCCTTTAAATTATTTAAATTACATGGCGTTCTCCTTTATATTAATCCACTGGTGGGATCCCATATAGCTGCATAAATCAATTAGAATCCCTTTGAGGGTTACTTAATTAGAATCCTCACCAGGCGCTGAGTGTAATCAGGTCTTCATGAGCACTTTGAAAGCCGTGTGAGAGGACGGTTGATGCCAAACCAGGGTGACAATCAATCAGCTGTAATCATTCATTTGTTAATATTTGAAATTCCAACACATAGATCCTTACGTTCATGCACATGGCCCAGGTCGGCGCTGTACAACGTGTTCTGGGCTGCCACAGGTACAAGATTTAGCTCCTGAACAAACATCGTTGCTCGCGTTCATGTTTTAATCAGACACTTCGTAGCTCACGAGGAACTGGAAATTCTGCAGGAGTATCCACATTTCTGCATTAATTTTCCAGATCGTTAGGCAGTGGTGAAGTAGAATCTGTGTTCTGTATGAATGGATGCAGGAACGAACACCTTTGTCGGACAACATGAAGGAGGGAGCGTTTCATCGTGCTGTGCGTGACGCCTGAGACTGGTCGACCTCCTGACGGCTACTGCAGCCCTTGAACCACCTCCCTGAACAGAGAACTCTGCTTCCACCAGCAGGAGGGACATGTCCATCCAGACTGGCTGTGTGAGTGCCCTCTTCTGTCTGTGAAGGGTTAGAACATCTGCTCCAGTGTTCACCTGTGGCTGACCCTTAAAGCAGAGCCGCTCTGAATCCCAAATGCAACCCATCAGACTGCTCTCATTGTGATGCTTAGGCTCCAGGGAACTGGAGAAAACCCACAGAGAAGACATGTCAGCTCCACGTAGAAAGGCCCAAGCCCAGGATTGAAGCCCGATCCTTCTTGCCCCAGATATTTATTTTAACCACCTGGAGGGGAATTCCAAATGTTGCTGCCACGAAGCTGCTGAGACAGGTGGAGGATTCCTGACTCCTCCCATCTTCAGTGATACTCTTGTTCTATTTTTAATGAATGTCTGAGCTGTGGGGGGGCAGAGGGCTGTTGATGTAATATCAATTATATTTCCACCCACTGGGAGAATCCCTGCACTCCTCTCTCAAGAAATACAACATTTTCAAATATCAACTCTATCGATTGGGACTGCAGCGTGGCAGCGTTTTCCCCGGGGAACAGAAAAACCTGCCCCCGGCTTGCCGGTACCAACGATCACAAGCAGCAGCAGAATAATTGCAATTCCTTGAGTCGCTTCCGCCTGCATCAGCTTTGCTCCACTGTGTTCTTTCATAATTGCCAGATTGCAATTACAATATTTATAATCATCAACTTTGGAGATCCTCGATATCATCAACATGACTCAAGCTGCTCCTTCATCTGACAACCCCAAACCCACACCTGTGAACATCCTGCCTGATTCTGGGCAATTCAGTTTGCCTCTCGTAGCTTTGACACAGGTGCATTTAGGTGCTGTTATTGGCCAGAGGCGTCTGTCTCCTGTCATTTCCCCAGATGAAAAGTTTCTCAGCCCTGAAATTTGTTCTGATCGCGACGACGTGTTCTGATATCCCTATAAGTTAAAATGTTAGAATGGCTGATGGCGAAGCCCTCACCATGTGGGGAGAAAAGGAGGATATGAGGTTCAAAATGGGATTTCTGAGGGTGGTCTGTGTTGTACAGCATGTGAGGTTTTAGCTATTTTAGCTAAAAGGTTTTAGCTCTTTAGTTTGCAGACTGAGTGGGTTTGATATTCAGGAGCCCACCTGGATTCAGAAATAAGCCATGTCAACAGAAATTACCATGAGGCAGCGACTGACTGTTAAAATGGTGTTTTATTTCCAGACCCCTTCTAAAGAGCTTTACACAGAAATCAAAACAGACTTCTCTTGAGGGAAAAGCAGAATAGCACACCAATCAATAATTAAGCTATTGTGTGAAACTAGCCCAAAAATATAAACGGATAAACTAGAGATGTTTCTTTTAGGTAGGAATCATTTATGTTGTCATGATTAAAGGACTTATTTGCTGTATTATTAATATTAGTCTTTGTCTCGTGGTTTATGAAGGTCGTTGGTTCGATTGTGCCTTTGATAATGAGCCACCGGTCTGTGCACAGGTGACCTGCAATGCAAAACTCTTTGAGACGTTGTAGACGGCTGGAATAAATACAATCGAGTTCTGACAGGACAATTTGGGTTTCCAGTCTTCCAGGTACAAGAACACCTCAACGGAAGAGAAATGTGTCAGCCAGAAATAATGAAACTCAGTCTAGTAGTGAAGGAAATTACAAAAAGTTCAATTCCTCTAGAGACAAATGTAGGATTTCTGATCTTGGGCTATTTAAATGCAAATCAACGGGAATTTAACTGCCAAAACTGTTGAAAGTTTTTAA
This sequence comes from Takifugu rubripes, assembly GCF_901000725.2. NCBI lineage: Eukaryota > Metazoa > Chordata > Actinopteri > Tetraodontiformes > Tetraodontidae > Takifugu > Takifugu rubripes. The sequence continues at coordinate 14,060,925 of NC_042297.1, read as the reverse complement.
TTCAACACATCGGTACTTGAATACGTGAGTACTGACGCATTTATGTAGTGTGCTAACAGCTGAACTGTGTATCAACATGCAAAATGGGTGAATATTATTCAGCAGGAAGCTCTGTGACCACCTCTCAGAGTCACATACACAAATTGTCTATCGACCTAATGTTTGAACATTTAGACTCCGTTAATCAACGTATGACTGTTTTACAGTGTAGTTGAACCATAATTACGAATAGTTAGTTTATGCTGCAGCTAAGAGGGTAAAATGAGATCTTAATTAATTCAGCAGGACGCACTGAAGTTTTACAAATGACACCATCAAAGTGAAATACACACATCGGCTGTCACCTGTATGGGAGCCCCCATGGCTCATTTTAATGGGTCGGCTGCCCCCTGGGTCAGAGAATGAGCTCTTTCAGAATCCAAGCTAACCATCGCTCTTCGTGGCTCTCTCTTTACAGCAGCTTTGCCTTACCTTGACTCGTCCCAAAGCACACAAGCGGACAGCAAATCACATGTACCACAGGCCCGTGACAAGTACCTCGTTCAGACATAAACCAGTGAACTGAGGAGGGAAATAAAGCCCGTCTGCTGCACTGACCTCATCGAGAACGTCACGTGTGAATGTAGATGATCCCAGCAGAGTGAGCCGTGCAGCACAGTAGGTAGTCTGAGCATTCATGCTGGTTAATTGTACTGTGGTGAACTAAAGTGTCACGATTCTGCATTTGAATGAGCAGCAGCATCACTTTAGTGGATGGAATAGCTTGACAGAAGGTGCTGGTCCTGCTGTGATCAAGATTCTAATTGCTAGCAGGTCTCAAAATCAAATCGCGGTTATAATATAGTTATCTTTTCACTGAACGCACCTTTTCAGGGTGAAGAAGGGAGGTGAGTGGCATGTGCAGGGAAGTGCTGACATGGGGCTGATTAAGGGAGACTTTTCTCAAATCTTTACCCATCAACGTCAGAGTGGAAGCTGTTTCTTGCTACGGGACTGAAGTGCTGTTTGAAGTCAGAGATCTCTGCAGATGCAGCAAAGTGATGGATTTGAATCTGGGAAGAGTGCTCATATATCGCATATCTGACTGATGTCTTCGCAGCAGCCCACAAGCAACTCTTAATATTTGGCTTATTTAAAATGAAGGGATAAATCGAGACCTATTTTACATCCGGCGTGGAAAAGGCCTCGCTGATGTGTTTGGTATAATACGCTAACATTTCATTGATCTGGTTTTGCATTATTTATATCGTAGCCACTAAGTTCTATCAATGTGGTTGCGCAACAGCTTTATATACCCCTCGGAGGGGAACCCATTAGACCCGGGCTGGAAAATACATTCCTACCAATTAAGTGTCAGCATTTTTACTTGGAGAGTTTCATTTTAGTGTTTATTCTATTACCTCTGCTTTTGTTCCTGACCCACAAAGGTCCCTGCAGGGTTGTTAGAATAATGAATCAATATCTAATTTTATTAATTTCCTAGAATAATGACGGTTGGTCTCAGTCTAGGTGGCAGAGAACAGAAGTCTGAGCTCACAAGGGCGAGGTGCAATTGATTCAAGGTCTCAATCAGTGTTCTGAAGCCTTCTCTGATCGAGACTGTTTTTATGTTCTGATGTGGAATAAGCAGACAAAGCAGTCTTGAGGGTGTCTGAAGATGAATACACGTCTCCAGTCATGATGAGGCTTTTTATACAACCTTTTAATATCTTAAAGATGCTGTCACAGCGGTCAGCACAGTCAGCTGAGCAGGAGGGTAAATGGGTTTTATTCAGGAACCTTCTCCAGACCCCTTTTCTCACTTACCAGAACCTTTAAGATCGCAGTAAACATGTCATTATTTTCTCAAATCGTCAAATGTGCATCTTTTGTGTGCCCTGACTCTCGAATTAAAACATGATTTGAAAAAAATAAAGCAAAAAAGAGAATAGCAAAGAGCCAATGAAGCCTTAATTAGATGGATTTAATAAAAGAGATTAAAAATATTCCAGTAGCCAAAGTGTGCATGCTTCTAACTGCAGTGCTGAAACATCGAGGCAGATTTTCCTGCCCTGTTCTGCTGCTGCTGCAGTCGGCCTGCGTTTGTTATTCCTCTGCTCATCTTTGTGCATGCAGTGTGGGAGGGGGGGGATAATTTTTCCTCCTGGTGATAATAAAGCCAAGCCGGCAAGGTTGTACACTCAGGCGGAGATGATAAAGAAACATCTATACATCAGTTTACAATATCATCCCAGTGAGTCAGAATCATTTTTATTCTCTCTGACACCTTGAGCCACAGAGGCTCCACTGGCGTTAACCTCTAAGGACCCTTCCATCATCCTCAGAGACCAACAAAGTGAAACAAACGGCAAACGTTTAAGCTGCTCGGAAGATCTGTGAGCCGTGTGAAATGGCTTCCAGCCACGTCACAGCTTTTTATCAGGCTTCAAGTAGGTGTAATATACTGGCTCAGTGAGCGTGACCGCTACTGAGGCCCAGAAAGGAGAGCAACCACGTGCACTGCTACGCACACCAGTTAGGAAATGGTATCTGTGTAGCGTTTCTCACCTGGTGTGTACAGCGTGGCTGCAGGTTATACTGGGAAAGTACCCTTTCATGGTGCTTTCTCACTTTATTAGCCATAAATTACCACAGGAAGTAGAAACAAATACTAATGCTGGGGGAAAAAAATCAAATCCCATCTAACCACTTTAAATGTTAGTGTATGAAATTTCTGCTGCTGGTTTTTGGAACGTGCACACAATTCAGTTGACATAAAAGAACCAGTATTTAAATCCAATAAGTAATGACTAGTTACACAAAGCAGCATGTAGAAACGTGGTAATCGTGGCCCCGGTTGGCTTTTTTTTGTTGCGCGAGTGATCTCCCTCGTTACACCAATTCTGCGTGACGTCCACATCATCAATAACTTCTTTCCGCCGTTGTCGCTAATCGCCTCCTGGGGAGGCAAGACTGAATAATTCACAGCTGAATAATGGGCGGCAGTAACATGAGGGGACAAGGTCCTGAGAGAAACAGCCAAGCATGTTAGAGATAACATTATCAAACTAAAAGAGCGCTTCAATTATCTCCCCGATCCTTCGCGGCCACGGATTTTCTTTTGTTTGTTCTCTTTTCTTCCGGGGGGTGGGGGGTGCAGGGGTTTACTAATGACCAACGATACACCACCAAGGACAGACTGAGATGCCTCCGCAGCAATGAAAGCATCCCAGAGTTAAAATAAGGCATCACAGTAACCTGGGGTTTAAAAAGCATCTGCTTTGGTCTTCTGGAATGTTCTTTGATGCCCCAACGCATGAATAATGCAGCACACATTGTTTAGAAAATGGAAATGATTGATGTAGGCGAGCGAGTGTCAGCGGTCGCACCTTTAATTACAGCGTTTGCATTCAGCAGAATGCTGAGAAGTCTCACGCACAAACTTTCCATCTGATATGTTGGAATTTTATCAGAATTACGTAGAAACAGGTTGAGCTGAAGTTCAGAGCAGTTTTCATGATTTCCTAATGAATAAAAGATCAGTCGTGAAATCAGTTGCTGTTGTTGTTTCCGCCTTCTTTAATTAAATTTGAGGAAATTAATTAAAACCTGCATGGACTTTACTGCAAAACGCTCATGAATTGCACATTTATGCGATTACGCGGGAAGCTGCAGCTCTGCATCAGCAGATAACGTAAGCAGCAGACTTTAAGCGCTTGGCACCTGCCTTAGAAGATACTAAAAGCATATTTCGGGAATTTGGAGTCATCGTGGCTCCAGCCTGGACCATTGTGATTCTCTGCAGGCTAATCTTACACATGCAGCCATTGTGAATGCCCCGTATCTGAGAGACGTCTGGCTCTTTTAGGTTTAATATTGTCAAAAGCCTTTCACACCATGCTGCCTTTTTATTTTTCATAATACCGTCCAAAATTCCAGCCAGCAAAACTTTAATTAAAAAAAAGAGGATTGGAGGAGTTTAGCTCATCCTTTGATACATTATTAAAATCCTTGAAAAAGCCAGCAAATGTTTTATCATGGAGCTTGGAGAGGAGCGCGCCTCCTCTTCTTTCTATTTACATGTGAAAAAGTGCAAATTCTGAGACTTATGACCAAACCAAGGCCAGTGGTATCAGGGCGGTATCACCCAGAACAAAGTGGAATCATTTCCAAATCGTTTTGAGAAAAATGCCGGCTGAAGGACTCTTTTCCACACACGTGAACTCCTCACAGGCCTCACCGCCGGGATGAGTCACAGTAAAATGACAGCTTCTATCTAAAAGGTTTCTTTTTTCTGCACCACTTATTATCTCTTGTAGCCAGAGAGGGAGGGAATCACGGGATATATCAGACATCAAGGGTTCTCCAGGCGTCTTACCTCGTCTTGGTAGATGAAGAAGAGCATGATGAACAGAATCTCCAGGAAGAAGATAAGCAGGAGCAAGATGAAGAACTGCGAGACACAAAGGGAATAAAATTTAACACGGCATTTATCTGCGAGGCGGAAGAGACCACTGGTGATGATGGACATTTGAGAAGAATGTGTGAAGTATAAACTGAAGTGAGGGTGGGCTTGAATTGTACTTTATGGAATGATAAAGTAAAATAAATAACAAAGGAATAAGTGCAGCGCTGAGGAGCTGACAAAGGTAACTAGATGGAGCGGCTGTGGACTGTTAGGCCTCACTATTTCATCCTGACAGACAGAAAGCAGAGCACCGGGACAATCGCAGCCGGTCAGACAGACTGGGAGGGGTGATATAGAGTGTTCCCCTCTACATTGGGATTGATTAAGAACCACGTTTTATCATGAGCCAGCGCTGCCGTGTGCATGCGAGGAGCTTCAGAGAGGGTAATAGATCCTCCTGAATGCCTAAAATCATTACAGTGTCATCCATCAGGTCCTCTGTCCCTCACTCATAATCGACAGTACGTTGGGGGGGGGTCTAAAGATGTTCCCTCTGTCTTTCTGTCCAGCTCTCCTGCTTGATCCTTCTCACGCATGCTTTATTTTTCTCCTTCTCCCATGTGATGCTTTGTCAGATGGATGCGAATCTGCATTCAGATGTGTTTTCCTCATTTTTCACCCCCCTCGGGCCTCAGGATCCTTAATACAAATCATCAGTTTGCTATTTTGGATAATAGTCCACCTTAAATCTCCTCAGCTCCTCTCTGGTGTCGCTCACGTTGATTCTAACATAATTATTTCTGCTTTATTCCCATTTGAAATAACAAAACGGTCTCATTTAAGTTAGAATGGAGATGAACATTGCAGTGTTTAATGATTATTTTGGACGATGAGGTTATTCTGGGACACCGTTTCTAGTGGCACCGTATAAAATAATGGCAAAGCTGTTAAATGAAGGGAAAAAAGCTGTGATGAAAAGCGCGGGCTCATGTCATTGTAAAAAGAGCCGTGTTTTCTGTCGTGAGAGCAGGTGTTGCTGGTTGACATTACTGACGTGGTGCAGCCCTCCTGTTTGTTCCTGGTCTCACCCTGAGAGTGAGGCTGTATGTGATAAACCTCTGCTTTCAAACAAGTTCTAAACTTCATGGATGGATTAGGCTCCAGCAGAGCCTAGAGCTGTTTCCAAGCAGGATCTTAGTTTTTCTTTTTGAGAGCCGGCCACAGAAAGCCTGAGACCACATCAGAGGGTCCAGACAGATTTGAAAAGTATAGATGTTGTTTTCTGAAGGCATCATCCTTCTTCTTTGTTTTCCAGGCCCTTGCTCGACAGTGGAAGCCGGTTCGCAGGAATGCCAAGTTGCCCCGGAGGTCTCTGACACTGGCTGCATGCATGAATCACTGAGCATAGCACGAGGGGAAGGTGGGGGACTGGGTGAGTAACTGGGTACCAGGCCTGGTGGTTCAAACTCACCTTTGTTCTTTTAAAGAGCAGCTCCAAAATATCCACAACTATAAATGTCACTGTTCTTTCCTGGCTTCCAAATTCCATATGCATTTTTTGGAAGGAGAGGCTCATCACTAGCATGATGCTAAACCAAGAGCAGAGAGTTCCTTTGAATGGTGCAGCCAAGCAGAAAAGACTCTTGACTTACCCTTTAGACAGTTGAGGGAAGCGCTGCAGCGCACGGAAAAACTAGAAGTCAAGAGTTCGAGCAGATTCATACTACCATGGGGGCAGCCCGACCTTCCTGCTGGATGTGTGCATGAATCAGTTCTGACATCCCACACAAGCAGCCTTGCTTCTCAAACCACTGAGTTATTTGAGTTTTCCAAGTTAAAATTAGATGCCAAACAGTGCAATATCCCAGCAAAATGCTGCCATTTTGACCCCGTTTTCCTGGCTGAGCTAACTCAGAATTTCCCTCCATGAAAAATGTGATATTAAAGGCGACGATGGTGTCATTTGTGCCTCTGTCGTGTTGATCAGTCTCTCAGACCACAAAGCGGAGGAACATTAAGAATGAGAAAGTAATTGTCACAGGCATGAAGAAAACAAACCAGTCTTATTCCCTGTGGCTCTCTGAAAATTTGCTCATTAATCTCCTCTTAAAAGGAAAATTTGATTCCTCTTCTTTAGACCACAGGCAAGAGCTGGACACACTGGGACTATTTAATGGGATAGTGGCCGCAGTTTGCCTTTCCAATATACTACAAGGAAACCACTGAATTACCTGCTAAATGTGTTACTGTTATGAAATTTCCTATTTCGTTTTATTGTCCAATGAATTACAGAAATGGGTACTGGGCACAACAGATTCATTTTTAACAACAAGTTAAGAAGTCATTTTAAAAAGCAAATTAAGTTAAGTGCAGAGAATCTAATGTGGTTGTTTTTTAAATTATACATAATTCATCTAAAGCTTAGTTGCAACTTCCCATTTACAATTATGTAAACATGTAAACAACTGGCTGAACTCTGTGTTTTAAGGAATCATTAGCTTCATTTAAATAGTTGCCTAATGAGACGTAAAGACCCTCGATTTATCTAGTTTAGCAAAAATCTCTTAAAATCTCAAGATTGTAATATGACGGGGTTTTGTGTGTGTGTGTGGGTGTGTGTGTGTGCTCCCTGTGATAAATTATTCTAAATAAGGATGCGGATCCCATTACGAGGCACCCAAACAAGCATGCGATATTCATTCTGGATCGTCATTATTCAAAGTGAATAATGGATCTGTGTGTGCAGCTGTGGCTCACAGCGGCACAACGATTCATAACAGCAGAAATAAAAGGAAACACCATAAGAGGGTCCTGGGCTTTACAGCTTAATAAAACACTGCCAGACGTCAGAAATGTCGTCCATAAATGTGCAGCAGTGGTAGAGATGTTCAGTTACTGCAAGAGACGATAACGCGGCTCTAAGAGCTTCACAGACGCATCAGATGGGCTTTAAAGGAGGTTTATCAGTGCAAAGAGCAGCTGCAGGCCTGGAACTGGGACTGGAGTCATTTATACATTTAACTTTTGGCAGATTTTTACATTTTTAAGCAATTTTTGAATTTTGGCCCCAGAGAACTAGCATTAGCGGCGCACCGCATGAAGAATTGCATGCGACTATGTTAAACATCGACAGTTCTGTTGTGCCGGTTCCATAATGCTTGTTTGCACAAATTGATCAAAACTGAGCCAATGAAATTAAATGTCAGAAAAAAATTGGAGCACGTGGCTGCAAATTAATCAAATTGTGGTGATAAATTACCTCTCCTGCGCTGGAAGTTGTGCTTCAAGCACTGGTTCCTTTACAGATTTGGGGTAAAACTCCATATGTAGGTGGTTTTGAGTCGGATCCCAGTCGTACTTGTATTAAAGTAAGCAAACTGTAAAACCTCAGGGCTCTGCATGGTCTGGTTTGGGTATGTTAGCAAGGCTTTAGTGTGTTATCTCGTTATCATGTTCATCCATGCTGCGGAGCAGCGTGAGTCTTGGCTGAGCGTGTTTGAGGTGAAAGCTGCTTTGTTTTCACGTGAAGTTCCTGATTTTCGGAGCCCTGTAGTTTAAACCGCCTCCTTTTACACCTTCCCCCCGTCATCTCGCCGCCCTGACAAACCTGCAGCAGGTGAGGCTCCAGACTTCAAGACTGAATAATCACACAATGATTCTCTGTCCTCACTGCTGCCAGCACCTTCATGAACGCCTCGTTGGCACATGGATCTATTTTAACTTCAGGTACAGTGGATGGATGTTGCTGCAGTTATTACGGTTTACTACGCTGATTGCACATTAGAGTAGACTCCGAAACCCAACGGGACTCTGATTAGGTATAAGGGGCAGTTAAAGGAAGATGAATGGACGTGGAGCACGCTCTGGCAACCTTAATTTCCCTAACAAAGGTAAATGTGAATGGCTGTTAAAGACCTCTCCCCAAGAATACTCCTTCAAAATACCCAAGGTGGGCTCGCGAACATGATCCAGGTAGACATTGACCCTCGTCCGCCACCATGTGGGTTTCAGGTTAACGAACCCAGCTGGCCATCATGTGAGCGGAGGACGTGGAGATCGTGATCAGGCCGACGGTCTTCAGCCTTCAGCACCCTCCTCTATGCTCTGACGTGTGTTTTCCCCACAGACGTGGCTCCTTCACACCTGTCATACAGCCTGGAGTTTGACATCCCTCACTTTCACATCATAATGAGCCAGGGAGTCACGCACAGCACCAGTCCTTAATGACACACACGACGGCACCCTGCTAATCATTGCTTCTTAAATACATTTTATTTCCAGATAAAGCCAATGCTTAACTGAAGCACTTCATGATTGCTGTGAGTGTGGGTGAAACACTGCTTTGGCCTGTCTTCTGCTTAATAAAGAGTGATTAAGAGGCCTACGACTGCGTTGCTACAGTGACTGTGGCACACTTGAGCTAGCGCTGATGTTGTGCATTTAGATGTAAAAGGATCACTGTCACTTCCACTGTGACACCACTCTTCCACGCCCGTATTAGAGCCATCTTCTCTGAGAATTGTCCCTTTCAACATCTTGTTCATACAATTCTAAAAAAAGAGAAGGAGAGAGAGAGATTGTGCTTTCTGTGACATGCGATTGTTCCCACTGTCCATTTCTGCAGAACCTCAACAGTCAGCACAACGTCTAATGCAGTTTGCTGCACCAGTCTATATTCTGTGGCCGCTGGCTCTGCTGAACTGGTGGAAGTGTTTCTGGTGCAGAAAAGCTCCATTTAGACTGTTCTTGGGTTTGAGGGATTGTGTATATTCTGTAACATTCGTGTGTTTGAAAGGTAACGATCGTTTGGGTTTAGTCGAATCATTGACGGCGAGGAGGCCTTGGAGGAGAATAACGACCTCAGTTTCATTAAAAATAGTTTGTGCAGGTAAAGAGAAGGTCGAGCTAAAGTGCAACTTGCATAGAGCCGACAAAATATAGATATTTGGCAGGTGGAAGAGAACACTCCACCAACGGTGAGTTCATCCGCAGGGCACAAGTAGTCGGAAACAGCTTTAAAGGATGAATGGGGCTTCAGCTTGTGCTTGCTGTTCGCTGCCGATACAATCACAGTCTGCACCCAATACGTGAGTGATGAGAAGCTGTTGATAGATATGCGCGTTTGACGGTCCTCCAGGAGCGAGGGGTGGGCGACAGCATTCATACGCTTTTCAGATTTGTCGGATGAAGAGGCTTATTTTCTTTTTTTGGTTCAAACTTTATTATAGCGCTCTGGTGATTTAAAGGCCTCAGCAGAACGTCAGAAGTAAAGCTGGAAACAAAGTGGCTGACTGTGCATTAAATAAGGTTACATGACGCGTTCCAGGCTTCTCGAGGAAGTGAAACGTCTCAGAAATCATCCAGATCACATCAGATTCCAAACATTCTTCAGCGTTATTGATTTTTATTGCTGCTGCAGATAGAAGCTGATATTTTCGCAGCGAGCGCAGCAGCAGGGCCCGACGGATCCATCCTCTACTCTGCACCTCTCGCCACCGATCAACGGGTTAATCAGCCCTGAAATTTGAGGGGAGGAAAAGTCTTTTCTAATCTCCAGGAAGAACGGCGGCGCTGCCACTCATTAGGGCAGACGTATAATTCGTTATGTGTCATTACGTTGGCATGGCACAGGAATCCATCTGATCACCATAGGGAACAAGTCACGGATCAAACTAATGATCGACGCACAGATTCAGCCCCACACAGCTCATAATTACCTCCTGCTGAGCCATTTTTCTTATGATTAATTCTGTTTTCTCTCCACTCAGCGAAGTGAGGTTTCTTTGCAGGGGGATGTAGAATCTAAAAAAATTTTTGGCTAACGCCGATGTGTGTTTGATTTGTGTAGAGAAGAGCGAAACGGGGTCGTTTAAATGGGCGGTGAATGTGAGCTGCTATTCAGTAAACTTTTAGTGGTCAAGGCTACGGCACTGTGAAGTATTTACCGTTAGAAGCAGAGGACGACTCTCTTTGACAGCTCCGATGCATCCGAGACACCCAATCACCATGGTGATCGTCCCCACCGCGATGAGCAGGTTGGCTGCCGACAGGGAGGGCAGGGACGAGGACAGCGTGGCGAAGTTGCCCTGGGTCACCGAGAGCCAGACGCCGACGCCCAGGATCCCACAACCGCCCAACTGTAGGGGAGACAAAGATTTCAGCCTTAAAACTCCACAGCCAATCTCCTTTTAACTCGCATTTGGTTTTCAGGCTGAAAAGAAAATAATTGTGGGAAAGAAAATCAGCATTTTCTGAAATTTGATTTGAGGCAAGAGTGCAAAACCACCTGTTTCCTAGCAACCCACATCAAAGGAGACATTTTACACATGAAAAAGATTAAACCAGTTTCTTGTGTTGATTAATATTCTTATTTTTTCAAAGTGGGGGAAAATAGACTCAACTATTTCTAGTAGATTTAAGGGTACTGGCTCCAGCTAGCTGGGGTTAGCTTTACCATGTAGGACTTGGTTAGCCTGGCCTCTTTACCTTTAAATTGAATTAAAATAACATAGCTTGTTTTTGTAAGTGAAAATAAAAAGGTCTTGTCATTAAGGAGCTAAAGCGGTATAAATACGCTTAATGCTGGTGAGTCGAAGTGTTACGCATGTTGCTAGCTGTACGTTTACTGTAGCAACTGTAATAATTCTGAGTCATTCTGGTCTAACAGTTAAAAAATTTGATAATTGTCTTTATCATGTCCTCCACTTGGCTTATTTGCCAAAATGTCTTTAGAATGTTTACTCCAAAACTTTGAATGTGTTACTACTAAAATGTACACCCCCCTCCCCAAAATATCAGATTTTAACACAGTTTTAGCGTTTTAACCACTTTTTTCCTTCATCTGTCTTTAAAAAAAAAATCAAGTGTAGATGATAGAATGACACGACCTTTCTGCTTTTGTTGATGTCCCTTTTCTTAAGAATGTCAGAGGTGCAAATTTGAGGAAAAACGTGAGACTTTAATGATGCGCATTTAATGGGAAATTAAAACGTGACCTCCAAAGGTCCATCTTACGGCCTCTCTCTCTGGCCACTTGGCTCTGTGTGACTCTGCAGGAATCGGCTGGTGTTCCTCGCATTGTCTTTCTATTTCTAGCTATAACATATGATTATAAATTTAATGAGCTGTTGCGCTGGAAGTAGGGCAGGATGGAAATAAATACATGTAAATGAAACTGAGGCAGGTCTCTGTTCACAACCATCCTTGACATAGCTGGGTTTACTGGTGTCTCACTGGAGCCTTTTGGGTTTCACAAAGGACCCTGATTACGTGTGTGAGGTCAGAGCTTTGGCAGGAGATAATCAGCCAAAATAATCAGAAAAAATTACAGGGAGTTATCAATCAGATGTGTTGAACATGAATAAAGCTACTAATTAATTATGATGACTGTCGTCGACACAGTTGCTCTATCGAGGAGAGAACTCTTTTCAGGATTGATGATCTGATGGAAAATCCACCCTCACCCTGATATTAGGCAGCTCCCACTTGTAATCTGATTTTAATAGGCTGTTATTTAGAGTTTCTCGTACACTCACGCCCCAGCTGAGAGGATGAGGAGGGATGGGGGAAGCGGGTGGAGGTTAAGGCCACGCCTTCTGCCCGTGAGATTTACATTTATATTAATCTAATGGATGGATTTTGCTGGAGGTATTCTCAAGTGTAGTTGTTAGTGGCTGGAAGACTTCACAGGGCCGTTCTCCCTCTGCAACATCAGCACCGCTGAAAAATGCACATACATGCATGAGGTCATTAGTCTGCAGCTGGTTTGCGGTGACTAACTCCAGTCCCCAGATAATGGAGCCCAGGCCGGCACACCGGGCCATGGATCACGCTGATGGGGAGGCACCTGTTTATCTGTGGACACCTGAACCTACCGGCTGGAAATCAAGGTGTCTTACGTGTTTGTGGAGGAGCTCAGCATTTCTGCTGCCGGGAACATTTCCAGCTCCAGCATTCCATCATTATGTTATAAACTAGCTCTGCTCACTTCCAGTTTTCATTCCTTTATTTTGTTGTGGCTTTTCTCTCCGGCCCTTGTGGCAGAAGCGCCTATGATGGGGCGGTTTTTGACATGCAGCAGCAGCAGGCGGTCCGAGTTTCACTTTCTTTCAGATCACTGTTGGTTTGATAAGCCTCTCAGAAACCAAACAAAGGACAAAAACAATGGTTTAAGTGATTACAGTCACACAGATTTGCATTATTTAAATTGATTCAGCCATCTGGGCGGCTGCCAACAGGGTTAGGCATTTCCAACAAAGCTTTGAAGCCTTGAAAACAGCACACAAACACAGGAGCTGATAGCATCTAGGAGACAGTTGGATGTAAATGATACACAATGTGTGTTTGATGTGTGTTTCGCGTGTTCACTTAATGTAGAGACGAGCGAAACGGGGCCCTTTAAATGGGCTTTACTGGTTTCACCCTGGTGGTGGAGATTAAAGGTTGTTGGTTTTGAGACATTTCGCTCCAAAGATCAGTGATGCTTTTGATTTATGAAAGAGGTGGAAAGACTGAGGAGGAAGATGCGTTTCTCCCTGATTTCAAAGTCAAACTAATCAGGTTGGGAATTCTAAATCCGGCCACAGATCATGTGTCGTAATTAGAGATAAGTATTAGGGTGCTTCTTTTACCTCAGAGATGTATACTGAGCTGAATGTATGCAGTGTTTTTCCACACGTCTGTGGCACAATCAAAGATTCAGTACGTCTCTTATAAGCAGATGTTTGTGTAGGATTATGGAGCAGAAGAAGAATCTTTAGCTGCTCTTTGAAATGATGAATTAAGCATGTTCTTGTGGTTCATTTTGAGACTCATCTGGGACGAGAATCAGCCGTGGAGAGCAGATGTTTGAATGTGGGGAGCTGTAACCAGGTCAAGAGCTTCACAGAACCGATGAGGTTCTGACAGTTGGACCAACAACTTCAGGTGGAAAAACTGAAAAAGTCAAGCAATGCATCTTTTACTGACGATTCACCTGTTCATAACAAAGTCGAATACTAACGAGAAAGAAAGATCAGGGAGAGGAAAAAGAGCAACGGGTGCAAATATGACCTAGAAAATGTGATTATGGGGGAGTTGGAACGAAACATCTTATGATCTTTAAGATTTAGACGATAGTGGGTGACACAAGCCATGCCCGGTTATAAACCCCATCGATATTTACCTGGTCTTTAACGATTGATCTGTGATTTAGACTGGCTGTGGACCAGAGCGCTTCAAATTTTACATAATTTAGCTCAGATGACCCTTTTCAGTTACTTCAAACCTCAGTCATGTACAAGAAAGTGATTAAGAGCAGCAAAATTTGCATCAATCTGCAAAAATAAATAGTATACATGGAAAATGGCTTTGTTTTATAAAGAACGCATATATTTTACATGTATAACAGTATTTTCTTTTATAATTTAAGACTTTACAAAGGGATTAATGCCGAAAGTTGCGCACTTTTGACTTAACGATGTTGGCAAGGTCTGTGGATTATTCTGCAGAACCAGAATGGATTATATGTCTGGAAATAAAAATAAATGTTCCTGCTGACATTTAAGTCAAAGTCCCAGGAGGAGCTACGTGCACATTCGTTACTGACATATTGGTGTTTACGTGCTGTGTGATGTTTGGGTTGAACTGCCAAGAGTGTGGATGAGACACCTGTGCTGCTGTGACCGATTCATTTCACACCGCAGTTAAACATCGTTTGGCCGCCACTCAAACCACCAGCAGAACCGTCTGGTACTGGATTATTTTTGGTAATAAGTTGTAAGTTTTAGAGCAAATGGGAGTTTACAAATATGCTCGGTCATTCAGCAGCTCTTTAATAGCTAAAAAAAAAAAACAGTTTGATATTCTCAAACAATTCTTGACCTCTAACAGGACAAAGTTGAAAACTAATATAGAGGCACAAAATTGTGGAGGCTGTTTTAAAGCTCTGACGGCAATTTAATCTGACAGAGACGTTTTTTCCCTCCCTTTTTTCTGGGGGATTTGACCTGGATTTCCTTCCAAAATAATTCTGTCAAATGACAGATGGAGCTCATAGATCAGCCTGGCGAGAGCCAAGCTGCAATATCAATACTTGTGAGGACCATTACACAAGGAAACCCTCAAGGGAATGAAACACATGGACTCTACAGCACCACATTAGTTATTTATCTCTTAAGCAATTTGTGGCAAGAGTCAGAACACAAGTTTGTGTTCACATATAAGCAGTCCCCCTTCAAACCAATGACCTTCACCAAGAGGAGAAAAAACTGCCAAATTAGAGTTTAATGGAAAACTGATGATGGTTTGAAGGACATATATGTGCACACCAACGGCAGGTTTAAGAAAGAGAACCTTATATTCCAGCAGAGGTGTTGCTCAGATCACTGAACGATGGTTTGAAGGGTGGGGAACTTAAAAGAGAGCCCAGAAAACCAGCAAACATCAGAATCCAAAAATAACAACAGAAAAGCATGTTGCATCAGGCATCAAAAAAATAAACATAAAAATCTATAAAATGCTCTTTTGTGAAGATGTTCTGTAAATATTGGGCCGGTTCTTCTCTTCACACTGGTAACTCAGTGAGGATAAACATCCCGCTCGTTGCTGAGGAGAGCTCAAACACCTCCTCCCCTCCAGCTCCATCTTCTCTGCTTCCCTCAGAGTCGCAGCTCCAAAACGTTTCAGCCCAAACCGTGAAAATGTGCATGCAGTGAGAGCCAGATCCAAATTATTAAATGAAGTTATAAAAAAAACAAGCTAGAGAGACCTTCCCAAGCCTGCAACACCACTCCAACAGCTACATACATCCACATTAGCCTTTGAATTATTTCCATACCCACAGCGTTGTTTACAGTGAAAGATGAGAGCTTTGTCTCATGAGCCTGAGCTCAGAATATAATCATAATAAACTGTAACGATCCAGAATTTATGCACTTTTAATTGCTCTTCTGTTCCAGTTGTAAAGCAGTAAATCCGCATATAGGGATTGTTTTATTATTTTACACATCTCTGCACATGAACATGGGACCTGAATGACCATGCTGTATAGAACGCCGTGAAAGCTTTGATGATTTACATAAACACATCTAAATGGTAAGTATGTCTGCTCCTCCTTGACCTCAGAGCACAGTAACTTTACATCACTGATGACAACCATCCAAACACATTCTTACACCCTTGATGCAGCTTTAGGAGCTGTTTTAGGATTCAGCGTGGTGCTCAAGGACTGTCTGACCTGTAGTGTGCAGGTAGGGGATCGAACCGGCGACCTTTGGTCCACCGTACTACCCCACTAACCTTTTGAACAGACCTGTCTGGAAAATATAAATAAATCATACAGTTTCTGTGCATCATCGGACCTTTTTGCTCTCACCTGTGTTATCTGAAGTGAGGAAGGGGAATTTTGGAGCCACAGGTAGCAGAAGTGTTTTAACGTCATCGTGCTCATGGTAAATATAGAACATTTGAACCCTCTTTATGAATCCAGCAGTGGTACATTAAAGTGTCTCCTAACTGGCAGTACAACAGCATGAAGCTTTAATCTCCTCACTTTTGGATGTAGTTTATTGTTTTGTGACCTCCCGCAGTTTAACATCCTATCCTGCAGTTATCTGGAAATATTGCACACTTCACAAAATATGGCCGCCGAGTGTTTCCGTGGCTGCTTCAGAAGATGATTTAACAGCATCTGTGCTGCGAGATAATGATTTCCAGCTTGTTCGCCTCGTAGTTAATTTTTAAAGGCCTTTTCGCCCTCCTGGTCGGCGCCGCCGTTACATCGCTGACGTCTTTCACACCACTGTCTGAATCCCTGCTCCAGCCGTAACTTTGACATCCTGCTTCAGGGAAGTGCTCGGGATGATTTCACACACTGTCTGCATTTGGGATTTAATTCCTGCTGCCTGTAGTAACAAACTGCAATATCAGGGCTGTTTTCTTCTCTCCGGATGGAGCCATGTTGAATTATCAGCATATATTACCCCACTGAAGAAGCCTCCCGATGACGTGAGAGCTACAAAGTACGTACTGAACTGTCACTGGTGAAGGGTGTTTACCTGGTGAAGGGTGTTTTCGGAACACTCTGACTAATCCATCCTCCCCCCTGCGTCCCGGCCGTCTCACCCAACAAACAAGTCCTTTTCCCCCCCTTTTATTTACACAACCTCTGCACCAGTTAGAGATGAAGATATTTGCTAAAAGTGAATCCTCCTGGTCAAGGATTGCTCTTACACAGCATCTACAACACACTGTCAGATGCTAGCAGAGCAGCCGCTCCACGTGGGTCCTCGTCCGTCTGTCGGTAAAGAAACACAGAACCCAAATCATCATCAACAACAACAACGTGCTTCTTCTGTGGTTGCTTTTGAAAATCAACAGATTTTTGCAGAGTTGACAAACCAAGACAAATCCTACTACGGTAATCCAGAACCAAACGATTCTCTGTGAAAACTACATCTCCAGGATAGAGAACACATAGAGAACAAACATTTCTGATCCACTTCATGACCCTTTCTAATGCAAGGTAAGACCTGGAGACCACTGTGGAGATGTTATTCACCAGACAGAAACCACAGTAACAAAGGTGAAACATGAAGAGACACTTGAACCTTTACCACCCTGCTCTTGTTGCAATAAATGAGTCAATTAAATGGTTTCAGTGGTAAATAATTCAGCCATTTACTTCAGTTCAATAGAGATGAGAACAGCATCAATCAGAGAGGTCATGTTTTACCGCCTGAGTTGATGTCAGGATTGATGTCAGGATTTTCTGAAGTGTCATTGGAGGATCTGGACCGGGCAGATTCAGTTCTAGAACCAGATAATTTGCCATTGTTGATGAGCTTGCTTTCAGTCTTTAATTAGGGATAATAGGAGATGTTTTTCTTGTCTCTGCTAAAGTGTTTTTTGTCCCTGGTTACAAGTGCCGTGTTTAGCCAGTGATGGATGATGGTAGTTTGGGGCATCGTTGAATTAAGGAGCAGAGGAGGCTACACAATAAAGCTAATAAAAGTGATTTAAGTGTCTATATTTTGCTGCTGTGCATTAATAATTTATTGAGTACGTATCTCGTGTGAGTATTGGCCTTGAGCTCCTCTGCAATTGTCTGATCTTTACTTTTTGAAGTCCTGAGCTTTTAACAAATAAACAAACCTCACGGCTTCACCTTGAACCTGGAACGTGCTGGAAAACACACACCCTGTTAGCATCTCATAAGGTGACGCAGCTTTCTTTGTTTTTGCCGGGGGGGTCAGTCGGATTCTTGCACGATTCTTGTATTTTTCTTTCTCTTTACGTGTGTCTCGCCGTTTGAAGCGGTTTTCATTTTCTTCCGTGCACGTGCCAGGACAGGCAAAGCAACTCTGAGCTTTAGGTTTGTTATATCTGCATTAAGAAGAAACCTCAGCAGGAAAGAGACCCCCTCCCTTCCCCTTCAGCCCCAGACCGTGCTAGCAGGAATGCCTAATTGAAGCAGCGTGTATGAGGAGCTGGGCTCTACTCTGGAGCAGGAGTTAAGAGGCTGGTTTGGCTTCGAGGAGTTTCACTGATTGAGGTTTGAATTGGAGAATCAGCTGATGTGTTTGACTCATGTTGCCTCCTCGATGCTTCCATTGTTTTCCTGTACTCAATATATTAGTTGATTCCCCGCCAGACCAGAATGACCTTGTTCAGTTCAATGGTATTTCAAGAGAATGATTTATGATATGTATTACAACGAATCAGTAGTTCTGATTGACATTCTTGTAAATCTAACGATTTTCCTTCGTTATGTGCTGACACTCCTCCATCACCAGATAAATCGGGAAAACTTAACTAAAGATCGCTGAACCAGCTGATCTCTGCCCACAAAAGAGGCTGTGAGGAATAAGACTCCAATAGTTCATGCTTGGAGACATCGAGGCTGACCCAGGAGCCGTGACAACCATTATGAACATCAGTCATTGTGCAGTCGCGCAGCCGGTCACGGCGGTCAATTGCTGTTTAGTCTCAATTGATTGTGGGAATGGAAACAGCACATTGGCTTTCAGAGTGTTGCTGGTCTCAGTGCGGTCTGGTGTGATTTCAAAGTTTTCGTCTTTTTAGCAGGTTAGCTGCGCCCAGTCTAATCTGATCTTTGGTGTACGTGTCCAATGAAAAAATTATTCATGACGAGGGGGGGGTACATTTTTAATATCTTTTTAATGTTGCTGTATCGTACATGAATTATGTATGGGTGTATTTATCTCGAGCAGTTAAGATATTCCTGTGAAGCGAGGGTCGAGTGTAATGAGCGCGCCATACTCAACGCCAACTTAAGAACTATTTGTCCAAAAAAAGACCGCTTGAAAGTTTAGCAAGCATCATCTTCACAATATAAAGAGTCCACCAGGACTCAAACGCCCTAATTTTCTAAGCTAGCGATGTTGCCATCTGTCCTACATCGGAGCCAACGAATGATAAATGTTTCTATTAGTTTTTTGCTGCCACAGAATGTGCTGCCATGTGCCCAAGGTTGCAGACTGCTGTGGCGCCGGCTGCAACAGACAGTCATTTTCTTGGCTATGATTTTTTGTTATATCAAATCTTGATCTGCAAAGACAGCGCTAAATAACCGGCTTCCACTGTTCTGTGTTAGGCAGCTCTTCCATATCTAAGACACACATACACACAGAACACAATAATACACACACACACACACACACACACACACATTTTATTGTTAATGCTAAAAACTTGCCTCAGGCCTTCCAGCTCATCTCCTCACCTCCTGAAACCCGGGGAGCTCGGGGTGCAGAGTTAGCAATGCTGCCTCTCACAGCTTATGTTCTCACCTCTTCATACCTGAAGAAAATACCTGGACTCTCATGGTGACCTACTTTTCACCGCAAAAATTTCCCAAACCGAAAAATCAGTTGCTTCCCTTCCAGTCAGACACTTCGGTCTGGTCAGCCTGAATGAGAAGTGATAAACAAACAATTGTGTGATGTAGAATCCAAGCAGCGGATTTATCTCAGGCCTTTTTGTACATTTCAGTTTCATCAAAGCTTCATTTTAAGCTCAGGAAACGTGACAAATGCTTCAGTTACGTCAGAATACACAAGCACGCTTCCCCCAAAATGTAAATCAGGAAAGATGTCCCGGTAATTGTGTGTGTGTGTGTGTGTGTGTGTGTGTGTGTGTCATTCAAATGAAAGCACATGTACAGTAAACTAGGTTAAGACACCATTAATGAATACACGCAAAAATCAAACGTTCTAAATATGAGCTGTAGACATATTTCGCCCTTCCAAAAAATCTATATTAGCATATTTGTCCTGGGGGGGATTTTATCTACACCTGCCCGTGAATTACGCTGATGATTCCATAATGAAGTGCAGATATTTTTAACCCTGACTGCTTTGCTGGAGCTGATGGCACCAATATCGAATTATAAAATCTACGGCTCCTGATAGCGTTTATTATCCGTCTCGCTCAGAAAACATCCAACCACCTGCTCTTCAGTCAGAAAACTTTAATTATTCATTTGTCCTGCAGGGATTCTCGATATCTGTAACCAAACATGGAGCTGCTTCCACTCCTGCGGGGGATTTAGGTGCCCGGACAACTTCGGCGCTCCTGGCTCAGAAGCTAATCCCCCTGATTGCATCATGTCTGTGCTCGGTCTAAAGAAAGCTGCAGGAGCCCGGTCATCCTGCTCCACAAATGTTCTCTTGTCTCCTGGCTTTGGTCGTATGGATTTTTTTGGAACAGGAAAACACCTACATGTTTCAGGTGAACACCAGCTGAATCCCTGCAGGAAACAAAGTTTACAGGCAACACAGGCGTAAATATTGCTGAGTGACTCAGGAGGCGGCTGTGCAGAGGTTTTTATAGACCCTTAGACTTTACATTTTAAGTTATTTCATATTTGGATTTATGGGTCTAAAAGTTTTTGTGTAGAAAGTTTCTGTGACTATAGCATGTACACTGTAGGTGCGAAGGTTTGGTCTAAAGATTTAGCATTTTTATTTTTTATTTTTTTTCCAGGTTTGCAAAATGTCATTGTGACATTTGCCTGGGCTGCTGTTGGGGATAAGATTTAGCAGCAGGAGCCCCATTCCGTGGGAGCTCTGTGGGAGACCAGCAGAAACAAACACATTGCAATGTTAGAAGCCTGAAGCCTCCACTAAATCCAACGCTTAACCCCTCCGCCGCCACCTCTGACCGCCACTGCCAGCTCTGGCGCTCGCATTCATTCATATTCAAACCGCATCATCGTGAAACCAGCACAAAGCAGCGGCGTCTCGGTTTTATCCTGCCGATCAAAGCTGCACAGAGAGCAGCGGTGAGAGGAAAACACTCTAAAAAAGGGGTTGGCAGGGGGGCTGCCGGGCGCAGCATTTAATTGCCGTCGTTCTCTGTTGTCATCATAATGCTGTTGGTACACTTTGTAAGCCTCTGCAACGCTGCTTGTAGAGAAGTGGTGGGGGGTGGGGGTGGGGGGGTCAGTGGGAGGCTGTGACATACTGCAGAGCAGTGGCCTATACCACCAGCATAAATATACTGCCAAAGAATAGGAGACCTGGGGAGGAGAGAGGAAGGAGGTGGAGAGAGACGCTGCAGAGGGTAATCAATAAATCTCTAATCTCCAGAGCATTCTCTCCTCCCTCATTCTCCCATCCGGGCCAACACACACTCGTAAGTGCTGACACGCACCTCTGGAAGCCCGCAGGTCTGCTCTCATTATATTCACCAAGATTGGGCGGAGACTGATTTGTTGCAGCGGCGCCGGGTTTGTCAGACACGGTGACAGCAGCTATCCAGTCCCAGGGCAAAGTCAGAGCGGAGGCTCCGGCTCACACACAGAAAATATGCTCCAGCTTATTTCCCCGACGCGCGGCCGTAAAGCTGCCCGCATAAATCATGCATGCGCGCATCGTCAGTGGCATCTTCTTAGGAAAGACTGAGTCAACATCAGCAGCAGGAGAGCGTGGAAAGGCGCGATTATTGCTTATTGGAAACGTTGCATGATGATCTGACACACCTGGCTAAAATACTATCGGTCTGGCTGTTTCTTCCTATAAGCCCTCGTCTGTCATCATTTGATGACACACATGTGGTGTTGGTGTCTGCCTCACCTCCACCTACCAAACATCCAAACATCCGTGCTACGTCATCGGCAGAGAAAAACATCTTCAGACATTTTAGACAGTAATTATGTTATTCGAGCCCCGGCTCCTGCGAAGCCACAAACACAACAGCAACTACCTGTTATGTCACATTTTCTTGTCACCACGTTTCATTTTTTAAGATATTTTTTCCCGTAGCAGCTGCATCCAAGAAGTGATGCCTGTGGACAGAAAAACGACGCCGTCGCCTTCAAAACGAGTACTTGAGTGCATGTATGCTTTTACTGTCAAGGGTTTTAACTTTCTAAATGTTTGTGCAAGAGGATATTAGAACATTAGCTCCTCCAGATGCAGCGGTGAGAGCAAATAAAGTGGTGGAGGTCAAGAGGGACTTGTTGGAATCATGCATGGTCCCAAAGTTGCCCACCCTTTTCTGGTGACAAACACATCTTTGACAGCTGTAAGAGTAAACAACATCAGGGCTGGTGACAGTGAAGAGAGTGCATTCACCGACCAGTGAGATGTAAGAGGAATTTTTTGGGGGGAAGGGGGGGGGGGTTGCATAACGAAGCTGAAATGGCCATGAGAATTGCCTGGCACAGAGTGGTGCAACAAATTATTGATGAGAAGCAAGTCGGGGAGGGGAGACGCTGATCGCCCTGTGAGGACCGTGTGACAGGATGCAGGAGCGTACACGTCTGCTGACGCCAGGGCCAAAATATGATGAAAAGAAACTCTGTGAAAGACCCCGCGGGGTTATTGTCACCTCTCTTTTTAATCATTTGTTCCATCTGAGGGTTGTTAAGCACCCCCCCCCCCCCGCCTTCCTAAAAGTCGCAGATGCTTTGCATCCCACAATCCCACAAGGCAAATCTGCCACAACCTGTGCTCAAACCGTGAGAACCTAAAGCGCTGCAGCGGTGACAGACGTCTCTGCAGGCAGGAGATCAGGAGGTTGCTGTTCACACACTAAATTAATTGATAAAACATTTCCTTTGGACCTTCAATACATGTTAGGTGTCAGGAAGTGACCTTTATTGTGGGTTGTTGCTGCATCAGAAATTGACTTTACACTACAGATTAACAGAATTGCTGATTTGACCTTTATGCATTTTAAGGAATGCAATTAATGTTTGTTTTAGTCGACCCGTATTCTGTTAACTGCTATTAACCTGAACGCACCAGAGCCACCTGAACGCACCAGAGCCACCCTAATGACGCACCAAGAACGGTTTCACCGCGTGCACTGGAGTTCCTGTCCTGCACGCGCTGCAGCGTGCCTGGTTGCTTTGTTGTGCTCCGCCGTCAAGCAAAAATAGAAGCCAGGCGTGTTTTTTTGGAGGGCTCTGGGACGTCAGGGCTGTGGAGGAGTCGGAACGGGACCGAGCCGCAGCCGGCGTGCACACAAACATTGATTTAAATGGAAATGTATCAGCTCTGCTGTCATTTCAAAGCACAGGCGCAGCACAAATGCACCCAGTGTATTATCTTATTCATGTTATTTGAGCCTCCCTTTAAACTGGCCTTGTTTTTCTTCAGGAATAGAAGATTAGAAGTAAAGACGTTTGTTGTCATGACAAATACAGAGAAGCAGCTTGAGTAGCTCTTTGCGGACTGCTGCTAACGTGGCATGAATACGATCCTGTTCATGTCATTGATTCAAAGGTTTATTTTTTAATTGTTTTTCTGCAAGTGTTACTGTTTGTTGTCACAAGCCCACAAAGCTAATTAAAATCACTATCTCCAGCATCTAGATGGTCAAGCTAACGCTAATTTAGGGTTAATAGCTATGTCTGAATTTGCAGTTCATGCGCTTCCTTGAGGATGGTGAATAATTACTGTGATTGATGGTTATTGTATCAGGATCGATCCACCTATGGTGTGTTTGACAAATACCACATCCAAATAATTTAACTATTGCGCATGGCTGTGGCGTAACCACAGAGAATGCAGTGCAGAGGGATGAGATTATCTCCATTCATGCCATCTCCTGCTGGTTTTGCTGCAGCTGTTTCTGTTGTTTCTTCTGAAGGAGCTTTTGTTCTGTACATCTGAGATATTTTGGGAGTTCAGCTTTGTGTTCATCTGCCACCGAGTTGACTGGTTCCTTTTTTACAGTTTCTGCTTGAATTGTATACGTTGCTTTGGGGGTTTTTAATCTTTTTCAAAGATTCTTAATAGCATTCTCTTTCCTCCTTTCAGCTCTGATCATTAACACAACCTTCCCACAGGAACCCCCTCCCCCATCTCTGTTTCACCTCACCCACACCTCCTCCTCTCTACCCATCATTACATCTTCACAATCAAGTCAAACACCCCTCTTTTTCTCACTTCACTCCTCACCTCCTACATTGGCTTTTCTTCCCTTTCTAATCCACCTTTTTACCCCAGCTGCCCTTTTTTTTATCCTTCTTGATATTCATCTAATCCGCACCTTCCCTCTCATCTCGATCACTCAGCAGTTCGAGCCGCTATTCATCAGAAGTGTGTGTGTGGGGGGGGACTTCAGAACACTCAAGCAGACAGATATGTTAAAATGAGGATTAGTCAAATCGCAGAGGTTGTTTTTCTGGTTTGTCTGACTAGACAGGTGTATTTTGCCACCATTGCCTCAAATTATGGTTTAAATATGAATGTGAGATATAAATGTGGCTTCTCTTGGTGTCACCCAGAGGGTTTGATCATTGAGATACAATATAATCAGAAAGATACAAATGTTAGACGGAGGAGCCGACGGAAAAGACGGGGGGAGTGTCTTCCCAGTCAGGATTAATCTTCACAGCTTTCAGGAAGGAGGTGTTACGTTAAATGTGGATCATCTCTGAATGATTGAAAACATTGGAATTGTCCAGAAACCTCAGTGGGAAACTGGCACCTGTGGCAGGTCTTTGCCTCCAAACAGTCTGAGGAACATAAACCAGCATTATGCTCGAGGTCTTCCAAATGAGGTCTATGTTTTAAATTTTCTGTTATTTCTCTGTCACAGCTGCTTCCGTAGAAGTGAGGGGAAAAAACCCTCCACAAACGTAAACTAATCACACATATTCAATTTTACTGTGACATCTCAACTAAACAAGTATTAGTGTCTTCAGTAGGATTTTAGTTGCTCCCCTAATGGGCCAATCAGGCCAAAGTCAAATGATTCTCATCAGAATGCCTCTTAAATCTGAAGCGAGCCTGACAGCTGCAGCGCATGCAGAGTTCTCTACACTCTGAGTGCATTTCCAGTGGAGTATTTCCTGAGAGCAGTAACATGGGAGGACTCTGCAGAACCAAAGTGTGCTGACAATGAAGATGTCAGCAAAAAAGAGCCTGGAAGGAAATATGAGAACATCTTTGTCAGGCAGCTTCTCAAGTGCTAATCCAGCACTGACCTGCAGCAGTGGACCGTGACATCATCGTGTGTGTGTGTGTGTGTGTGTGTGTGTGTGTGTGTGTGTGTGCGTGCGTGCGTGCGTGCGTGCGTGCGTGCGTGTGTGTGTTGGTTTCAGTCTAGACGCTAGTCAGTATGTTTGCATGCACATATTAATCAAGCTATGCTCAATATTGAACTTTGGCATCAGAATTTTGTCCTTTCGTCTCGGTTTACAGGCAGAGAATGTCAAATGTCCTCAGCACTGTTCAGCACTGCCCCCCTTTCTGGTTGACCTAATTCGTCCCAGGTAACAGGAAAATGGACAGGAAAATGGACACTCTTACAGCTAATCAATTCTTTACTTATGGGCAGATAAAACCCCGGATTTCTAGAATGGTTGTGTTCTGGGGTCATATGCCGGCGTGGGCATTATGCAACATTGTTTAACTCCAATCAATGCAGGTACGTGCTGGAGCAAATTGATCTCCAGTCGCATTATCTGCGCATCTTAGTTGGACTAACGCATTTACATGCACATGAGCAGTCCAGTTAAGGTCGTATTTTAGTAATAATTTGTTTTTTAAGTGTAAACCATTTGTGCTGCCTTTCAATGGGTTGGTTAGTAACCATCGGTTGTCACGGTAGGAGTCCAGCAGCCTGGACTTCTGGCACTGTTGGACTTTGCTTCCCGCTGTCTTTGGCTGTTTGACCGTGACATTGGCAGTCTGTGAAGGTTTCTGAAGATGCATCAATGGATCCCCAAAGGTCTCCACGTTCCTGCCTTCATCGTTATCTTTTGGAGGGGATAGATTTCCCACCTTAGACGGTTCTCATACTTTTTAATTGCTTTGGTTTTATCCCAGAAGAGGAAGGCTCAATGGGTCATTATTTTGGTATAAAATGAATACTTGATTGAGCAGTAAAACTATCATTCCAAGGCAAGTAAGCCGATCAGCTCTGTATTTGTCCTGTCATTACCTTCAGGTGGAAATCCTTACATGACTTATACTGATATTAACTACCCCAGCTGCCCCCTCCCCCCATCTTGACACAAATTAGCAACACTGCAAGCAGCATTTCATTGTGTGGCCAGTGAATAATTACAGGCAGCAGCATGTATGAGAGGCTCGGTGTGATAACAGTCCACCACACCCATTATTTGGTTTCCCAGGCATTTGAAGGAAAAATAGGCCTGTAATTAATACGTGAGATCTCCGGTGGCTCTGTGTTATCAGTCAACCACAAGGGAGCATAGTCAACATGACAGATTGTGTACCAATGAATGGTAATTTATTCTGTTTACATACTGTTAGTTCTATCAAAAATATCTGAAAATAAATTTAACTGAGCAAAACAACTTGTTTCACTGCACATAAGCACATTATTTTAACTGAAACCTGAACAAATCAACCTCTTATTGTCCTCTTATCATTATGTGTAGAATTTAGCCCCCTAAAATCCATGTTGGTTTACAATTAAAATGACGAGAGATCTCGATTAATGTGGAATTTTATCCACCCCCATGACTGATGTAAGTACCCCAGACTGTAAGGCAGCAGGGTGCAGTTAAAGAAACAGGCCCCCCACCTCCTTGGAAAGTTTCCTATTTAACAACGCCATTTGGATTTGGGGTTGGTGTTTCGGCGTCTTTAAAGGCAGCAGCGCTCTGAAGCAATGCTTCGGCGTGCACGTGGTTGTTGCACCTTGTCCTGAAATGCCCAACTTTATGAGAGAGGACAGAAGATCAGTCGTCCATCACTTCTCTTTGAAAGACAGACACGGTTGCCTTGATGAGTTCAAAGGTCCTCTGTGGGTTTATTGTGATGGCAACAAAAGAGGACAGGCTGAGGTGAAGCCATTCCGGACTTGTGTCCATCTTGACTGGATCGATGTTTGTCTCCTTTGTCACTACAGCCACAACTTAATAAGTATTGTACAATTATGTTCTTTTCTGGACATTTGGAGCAGAAGAATGTAAAGAAAATTGGCTTTATAAGAGGTGGCTGACATGTGGTTCAATGCTCATGAAAATATGATAACGATAACCTCCTTCTGTGATTTCAGTAGGTCTTATTGGCTCAGTTTGGTGTTGATGTTCTAGCAGGAGTAAATATATCATGAAAGGGAAGTGATTATAGAAAACACATTCCTTGTGTAATGTGTTCTTTCATGGACCTCCTGCCCCTCACAGGGAACAGTTCAAAGGCACACGTTTGGGTCCTCAAGCTTTTTAAAGGTATTCTATGTGGCAGCCTGGCCCCCTGCTGTTTCCCCACCTGTCTCTGCTGCCTCTCCCCTGCACCCTCCATCATCTCTCACTCCCAGGTGCTCCCCCATCACCACCATCTCTAACTCTGCTCCCATCATGGCTCGCAGGACGCACAGGTGCCCACTGGTTTAGACCTCCGCGCTGTACTGCAGCAAACTGCAGTCTCCCTACAGCTGAACCTCAAAGACACCAACAAGAGGAACAAACACCCCTCCCTCCCCCTTCCTCCGTCTCCATCTGTCTTTCTCTCCCATCTCTCTGTGTCTCAGTGGTAGCTTTTACTCCTCTCTCCATCTCTCAGTGCCCAGTCTTTTTACTCCCTGACCACCATCTGCTCCACTCTTTGTCCAGATCCATTTTCCTTCATTGGAATACTAATTTTGCTTCCTTCTTCCTTCCCTCATCCTTCCATCATTCTAAAGCCCTTTCTGTCCCAAAATGATTTGTTTCCTCAAGAGGGCAGGTCTCTACCATCTTCTAATGGCCTAACGACAACAGGAAGCGATTTAATCAAATCAGTTTCAATGAGGTTTTATGACTGAAGCGTCGCCTCATCAGTGAGTCCCTTCAACATCCAGCAGCCTTTTCTGTGCAGCAGCAGCAGCAGCAGCACATCTCATGGAGGTGAGAATTCATTTAAATTCATTTTAGAAAGTGCATCATTCAGGAAAAGGCAAAACATTAGGCACTAAAAACTGACAGTGCTTCCAATTAAGCTGCAGTTTTTGACCTTTTAACTGTTTTGTAGTTGTATTCAGCTTGTTTGGAGGGACAGTTGGTAATGGACAAATAGAAGATTGACCAGTTTGTGTTAATGACCTGCACATACTCCTGGACCTCCCTTCAGGATTCCGTTTCCAAACTTTTGAACAGGAAGTGCTCTTTCTGCTTCACTTGCAGATGTTTTTGTAAAATGAAACACAGAAAAATTCAAAATTGTTTAGGGAATGAAAGATTAAAGGGAACGTTTGCAGGGGATAAAGTGATTTAAGGATGATGAATATTCAACAGGCTGCGTTGAAGATTCTCCACTTGCGGCAAAAGAAAACCGTTAAAATTCAGATCTGTATCAGTTCCTCTAATGAAAAAGGTCATGTTGAAGCCCCGTGAAAGGCGGTTGGCACATCTCAAGGTCCTTTGAAAGGTTACCGTTTCGAAAGGCTATTATTTGTTCCATGGGAAGACATCGCAGATGGAATGTGACCAGGAAGTAAAACAGCAGACGTATGGAAACGCATCGCTCTGTCCCCACACACACACACACACACACACACACACACGAGTTTGAGTGACAGTTTGAAGCACGTGTGAGGAGGAAGAAGACATCATCAGCATAAACTAATTAATTTGAGACAAGCTTTCAATGAAGGTTCGACTATCATGTGAGGAGCTCTGTCTCACCCCAGCTCAGGAATGCTTCCTCCATGCTGTCAGTGCCAAACTGTGTGTGTGTGTGTGTGGGTGTGTGTTTGAGAGAGAAAATGTGTGTTTTCTCAGTTGGTCATTGTAACACGCACAGCAGCACATGTATTATACCTGTGTAGTGACAGTGAAAGACACCATCAGACGATAAAATGAGCCGTTACGACCTCAGTTTGTGCGTCAGCGTGTGAACATGCACGGTGCTCGTTACGACAAGCGTGCACAGCGGCCTCTGTGGGAAACGTGGACGCAGTGTTAAATAATAAGGACAGACGGACAAGACAACAACTTTAATGAGCGTGGTAACAGCGTGGCAGGAACTGGCCCAGTGTGCGTTTGTGGCCACACTCGGTCATATGTTCACCTCCTTCCGCTCATCAACCTCAACTTCCCCGCGGCCCCCTGCTGGCTGGCTGCAGTTGCTGGTTATAACTCATAGAGCCACCTTTTTCCAAGAGGTGGTTTATCTGATTGGCTTAGTTTTAACTCGGTACTTAATGCATTTTTCAAAGAATCTGTAGCCGACTTTCCACGGTAATGTAATAAAAATCTTGAATAGTATAACAAGTGATGAAAAAGTTGAAACAGTTGTTTAGTGTGTTATTTGGATAACTAGGAAACTTAAAGTAAACTCAAAATAAAGCAACTGGCGCCGTCTCTTCACGCTCGTCATTTACATTACAATTTCCACTTTTTATCACTTTTGTGTATTTAACATAGTTGCTAATATAGTTGTTCTGCTCCAATCATCCCATAATGCAAATACAAACATTTAACATACGCCCTTTGTAAATAAACACTCATAAGATTTCCGCCTTGTATTTCAATGGATTCAGATCTGTTGTTGATTTCACAGTTTAAACCAGTCAAACCTGCTAACAGGGTCCCTTGATTCAGCCGTTCCGCGCTTGTCACAAGAAATCTGTGGATTCTCTTTCCTGTAAATCCATCACTCATCTGCTGGGATTTAATTAGAAGTATGATACACTTTAACGGTCTATGTTTGTGTCACAACGTGGCAGCAAACGTGGAGACCACCTTTAGGATCCTCCGAGGCTGAAAACAAACATTGTTTCCATTCTGGAGCAAATTCTCACGATGTCACTGTGTAGATCACAATGTGTGTTTTCATCTATCCCGAGAGCCCAGTAGCTGCTGGTAAATAACATTTAATTTACCTTTAAAAAAATCAAATCCTCTCCCCACTAGCTGCCTTTAGCATCCTCTCAGCACTTCCTACTTTCTTCTGTTTTTTCCTTCCTCATCAGCTAAAACGTTTGCCGCTAAAGCTTGTCGCCTCCATCTGGTCTCCATCTCTCAGGAGCCGGTCTGAGAGGGGTCCTCCGCAGGAAAACTCACCGTATGCCAATAAAACACGTCTCGCATGTCACTGCTGATTTCCAGTGAAGCAGCTCTAAAGCCCCTCTTCTTATTACCTTGTTAGGATTTCCTTTTTTTGAACAGGTTGTGTTAAAAGGAAGGGCCAAGGACTGGTCCTACAGATTTAAAATGAAAAATAATAGCTGTACAACATTATACTGTATAACTTACACTGTGGCCTGATCACTGTGATGAGATCGGTGGATCTTTATTTGTTCTTATCGTTCTTCATGCGAATAAGCAAATCATCTTTGCAGTCGACCCAATTGGGGAGGTTCAGATCCAGTTTTCATGCAGTGCTGCACATCATCCTGACAGGATGAGCCTTCAGGTCACCTTGATGAAAGTTTCAAAGTGCTTCTCATTCATGTCTGTCACCCATGATCAATCACAGTTCCTTCCTTCCAGCAGACTGGCCGAGCTTATGGAGACCGAGCCACATTCAGTCCCGTTTGGGTTCTTTTAGCGGGAGGAAGAAGATCTATAAAAATATAGATAAGAAATATAACTGACAATCCACTGCTGCTGATTGTTCTGTGTGACGGACGCTTGATTCTGTGCAATGACGTCACAGCACCAGGTCTTCCAGCTGGTGGAGGATGTCATCTACAACCATCTCCTGATCCGGTCAAACAACCACGTGCTCTTCTCTTTCCCTGTTTAGCTTTAAAATAAATGCAGAGATTCTGGCATATTCCAAGTCTTTTGAAGCCCACCATCCAGGTTCTGTTAAGCTAAGAGTATCAGCACGCATGCCCCCAAAGCAAAGATCTTTCTTCAAAGGTCTACATCTGATACTTTTTCCAAATCTGTCTGCGATCTTGGGCCTCTGAAGATCAGGACGTATGGAAAATCAGGAAATGTGAAAAAGATCTGAGGTTTCCACTGCAGGGTTGAAGGATCCGTGTAGGTTTACTGAGCGGAATAAGATCAGAACTTTAAGATCAATTTATCCTCTAAGAGGGGAGGAGAGGGGTTATCCGATTGCTGTAAACGTCACTTGTACATTTGATCTCCAGTCCTGACTTCGTCTCTTCATGGTCCAGTTCTAGCTTTAGCTTTAAAATCTGCTTGCTTGCCAATTATTTTAACCACTGCCTATTTTTGTTGGTGTAAACGTCACACGACGGAAGGTCAAAGGACAAAAGCTTCTCAGAGAGCTGTGAAAGAAGCGTCCGTCGTTGAGGGTCTGATCCTTTAACAAAACTGGAATTGAGTTGCAGGATTGACCTTTTGTTAGCGTAGCTTAAAGCTGTGTTGACAGAAACAGCCGCTATTATCCTTACACATCCACCACCGGGCAACTTGGAAAATGGAACATGGAAATGTTTTAAAGGGACCTTTTGAGCTGACAATTAAATTGGACACTAATTTCAGATGTGTTGGCTTCCAAAATCGGTGCAATGGTTTCTTTTCACAGTGACATCAATTTAGTTCCATTCTTGAAAAGTACGTTGACACAAACTCACAGTAATTCTGGTTTGTCCACTGAAACAACAGACGGTGGGTAAACAGCCAGTCAAAACTGAGCCGATATTAGCTTTGTGTGTGTGGGGCGATTGGATTGAAGCCAATCGAGTTACTGACACAGTTTTCACTATCAGTTGGGATTTCCTCAATGTTGTAAGGTGATTTTTAAAATAAAATAAACACGACGGGAAGGCTACCCATATAATGTCGTGTAGCCGGCATAGGATAAAAGACACTTTATCTCTATAAACAGATTATAAAACACAGACAACACACTTGGTGGAATTCATACTGACAGATGGCTGCTGCTTTTCCACAATCACAGAGACAAAAAAGGGTTTGAAAATGCTAAAGAATGCAGCAAGTAGGTCAGTGTTGTGTTGGTGCCAGAATCTGTTGGCTTTGAACGATCAAAGCATCGAACTGGCATCAAAGATCAGGCACGTGGACCCTCAACGCGGCTCCGCATGTGCCTTTTTTAGCTCGGGAGGTTCCTGAAGGGATTATTGATTCATTTCAAATAACAAAATCAAACAATCTGCGGCCGAAGAAATGATTAATGCTAATTGATAGTTGGAATAAGAAGTTCCCCCAGCGCAGAAAATGACGCCTGGACATCGATTGGGTGCGTGGTTGCATGGAAGTGGGCGGAGCCTGCACATCTGGAATCTGGACAGATGATCCTTTGTATTGATCAGATCGAATGAGTGCAGGCAGACGCCGCTCAGTCAGAACTCCTGCAATCTACAAGTCCTCCGTTGGGCTCTGACCTACATTACCAAGACAAGTAAACACAACTTCAGAGGACTCGTCCTCCATCTCTTCCTTCAGCTGTCATCCTGGGTTTTCCTCTCCCTCCCAGTTTCCCACAGTAATGGGGGACATCCCTATTCCCCACCACTCCTCCGTTCCCCCCCAAGCAATGTGGAAAACCCCTGTGTGTAGTTCAAAATTAATGAAAAAGTGCCCTAAATGGGAAGTCTCGTTTAGGCGTTTGTAGCCACAGGACGCCGTCTCCAGGCCCCCCCGGTCGCCGCTGCTGACGACGATTAAGTGTTTGTGCACCAGTGCAGATTTTTGAGTCGCCGTCTGTTGCAATTTCATGGTGGAGTTGTTGCGGCTGCATTTGGTCGTAATCAGCATGTGAGCAGAGAATCCCATCACTGTTTTAACTTTGTGAGAATCATTCTGGGACTCCAGCAAAGGAAGCGATTCATTTGATGAAGCTGTGTGTGTGTGTGTGTGCGTGTGTGTGTGTGTGTGTCAGACCTGCTTCTATCTTATGGTTCTAAAATGTTGTGTATTTAAATAATGTAGCACTTTTCCTTCCATCAACTCGACAACAGGATCTGTAAAGTGATGAAATCAGTGTTTAGACTGAAGCCTTCATCCAGCGTGAACCTCCTGCTGCCACACTTCTTCAGCCTTTGTTCGAAAACAGCAGTCGGTTCTCAGGTACAGCAGGAAAACTGTGCAAAATCTACCCCGCAAGACACAGAGAACCCCCACAGAGGGCCGCGATCAGCAGTGACAGAAAGTGACGTGTGACAAGAGCTGAAAGCCCGAGAGTTTGTACTGAAATTCTGCTTCTGAGCGCGTTTCACAGAGACTTGAGAGGGATCTAAACCAGCGTAGCCTCTAATAGAATATAGTGAGAACCTTTTTTACAAGGTCTGAACTCTCAGACCTTCCTTCAGTTAGTTTTGTCATTAGCCATGAAGCTCACATAGAGTGACGAATTCTACTTAACGGTTTAAGGAAATCTGAGATTAGCACAAACATTGTAGGTGAAATATGTTTTAAAAGCTGTTTGATGGTTTCTCCACAGTTCACAGTACTCTGCTGAAACGCTGCAGGGACTTTTGTGTGAGTCCCTTCTTTAATAGAATGAAAGCTGTCGGATTTATGGGGAGATAAAATTACAAAGAACCTGATCCCCCCCCCCAAGTGCCTGATTTCTGTCCCTTGTAAACACAGAAACAAGACACCAAGGGCTCTTAACCATCGTCGCAAAGAGAATTTCATCATTTTGAGTTGGCGTAGCTGCACAACAGCACGAATGTAAAAGTCTGGAATGAAGAAACGTCACTGAACGTGATAAAATCGTGATAAAATCGTTGACCCGGACAGGCGGAGGGGAAACACTTAAAAACTGAGCAGCTGCAGTGATGCAGAGTTTCCAGCTAATTTCACGGAATACTTGACAACAAATCTGAAATAATCCAAACCAGGAGACAGTTGAGACCTTTTCTTCAGATCCTCCTGCTGTGCACCCGTGTCAGGAGAATAAGCTCATGTTTTGTTTCTCTTCTGGGGGGCAGATAATATTCCGGCCTTTGTGGGACCGCTGCAGGTAAGTTCATTAACATGTTCTTCATTCACCATGCATGACGTCACCACTCTGCATCCCATCTGCAGTAATAAGAATTTTATGACCTGAGCGGCGGTCTGCGCATTTCGGTTAAATGCCAACCCACACGCGCACACACACACACACACGCGCGCACACTCAAGTGTGTGTCTTCTTTTAAAGCCCGCTTGGCTACGGTAGCATCCAAGGCAGGAACTACTTTCACAAAGGAAACAGAAGGGGAGTCTCCCTGATGGCTGGTGGAGCTACACACTCCATAATGGCCCCCTCCGGAACAGTGGACAGCATCATCCGTGCTGGTTCCTTCAGTATGGCTACGGGTCAGCAGTTAAGACCTCAATAATAATGATCGTTCTCGCTGGCCCATCAAATCTTGACCCGCTGACCTCTTGCATTTGGCCGGGAGCAAATGAGAATAACAGCACCGAAATGAGCAGATTTGTCATTCTCCCAATAACTGCTGGCTCTCTTTATCCCATCAGCATGGCTCCATAGAAAATAACAAAAACAGGGTTTTATACAATACCACAACACTGGGACTTGTTACCTGTACGTCGCTAAAAGGAACACCTTCAACTCTCAATTAAAGTCCAGAATAAATAACATTGTATTAAAAAATTTGAACGTCTACTAATGCGTAAATGAGGAATGATTCATATGAAAATTACTTTTAAAATTAGCAATGCAAATGGGGATAAGTGGTTTGAAAACATTTTAATTGTGCTTGTGAGTAATTGTCAGCTTCGCGCATAGACAAATATAGTTCTGACAACCTCATCCTGGTCGGCTCCAGACAGGTGGAAAAGATAATAGCTCATCTGAAACGAAGCAGAAGTCAGACTTCTCTGCTGATAGGGATGCCAACTTCCTGAAAAACAAATAA
Source organism: Takifugu rubripes (assembly GCF_901000725.2). Lineage (NCBI taxonomy): Eukaryota > Metazoa > Chordata > Actinopteri > Tetraodontiformes > Tetraodontidae > Takifugu > Takifugu rubripes. The sequence goes on along the minus strand of NC_042297.1, from coordinate 14,026,322 downwards.
GGAGCACCTCGTTGGCTACCCTTCCCGACTGTCTGCCGACATGGGAATTCTTTTGTAAAATTGGTTTTCGCCGTTCTTTTTTGTTTGCTAATCATCTGACTTTTTAAGTGATATGAATATACAAGGAAACATATTACTTAATGATTAGAATAACAAAATTACCTCTCTTTCTAAAAAAAAAAAGAATTTCTTTAAAAGGTTAGTGTTAGGGTTCTAAAATACCAACAGGGTTAGGGTTAGTATTAGGGTTAGGGTTATAAACTACCAATGGGAAGGAGACCATTTGTGACCGTGTACTTCTAGTCCACCAGTCGTGTGTTATGTGCCACCTCAAACAGTCCACCATGGATTACAGACCTGCCTGCCTAGATGGGCTGGGTTTCCCAGCATGCTTTGGAACTGCATGTTTGTGGAGATAATTTCAGGGTCATTATATTAAAAACCACCACAATTTTTATCTGTTACACAATCTTTTAGTGGTACTGTTCCACACACTAATTGTACAATGTTCCAGTAGTCTAAAACTACTGTGTTTTTTAATAGGCACGAAGTGGAGTAATGCGTTTGGTTCTTTACCTCCCTTCTATTTATATTTCTTGACCGTGTGGATTCTGAGGTTGATGATCAGCACTTCTCTTCTAACTGAGTGAACAATACTGAATCCAGCCCCAGAAACTCTGAGTCTTCCGTGACTTTCTGTTGACTTTCTATTGTCATCTCTTGTCTTCTGGAATGTTTTCATAAGTATCAATACCTGAACCTATGAGATCAGACAGAAACATTTCAGACCCATCTGCCAGAACCTTCCTGCTCGCATGTGGCTCCATTTCTGGTTTAGTTTGGTTTCATTTCTCCTGTTTCTCCATCCGCTGTGATAGATGTGTGTCAGGAGAATGGGCCACTTTTCTGATTGTTACCTCTGAGCCCTTTTAAAGAGGAGCTTGCTTTTGTTTTGTCTTGGATCAGCCAGAAGTTGTTCACACCGCATGACCCGAACAATCCAGGGCCCCTGAAGATGATGATTTTAATTAAATTAGGACCAGTGCAGTAAGAAACCCCTTCCCCCACACTGGGCTGTAGTTTGTACTCATGACAAAAACAGAGCTGCGATTCATTTTCAAAAAAACATAGCAAATAATAGACATGGAAATAAGTGCACGTTTCCATTGTTAAAGAGGGAGTCAATCCATCAGTCGTCAAGGAAACGTGACGCTCTGCCAGTGCTGCAGCATTTGGACCAGAGTGAAAAAAAACATTATCATTTCTCGACAGCAACAAGGCTAACACGGCTAGCCCCACCCCCACCACACCACGTTGATTTGCACACTAATTAGTGATTAATGAAGAGTGTAAAAACTTCCATTTTGAGCTTGACACTTTGTTCTGAAACTCTCATTCAGGTAAAAGTTTTGCCGCCTGTTCGTACAGACTGCGGTTCAGTGAGGTTGACGACAGCACATTCATGTAGAACTGCTGATAATAGACCTGATTACAGGACCTTGTGTCACCGTGCACAGTGAAGCATCTGTCATTTAAAACGCTTTTATACGCTTGATTTTGGATGAATACTTTCTGAAACGGTGTTTTTCGAGTCCAACCAGATTCAGCCAGTAATTATCTATGTAGTAATCTGAGAGCAGTTAAGATCAAACACTTGTGATTGGACGGGTGATAATCTGCACTGACGGGGGGGCCCTGGAGCCTCGGTGCAATCTCATATTTAGCTCGTATCTAATGGCTCAGCATTGCTGTCACACTTCAAACGAGCTCCGCTAATCGTCACATTTGATAAATCAGTTCAATGACCTGGTTTTGGCTGGTACCTTGGTGACATCGTGGTCTGACATCAGTCCCCCAGCTGCATCCCAAAAATCAAAAAGGGCCTTTTTTGAGTTTTGCGAAGAAATTTCCTTGAGAATCAGAACACGATTAGCTTCTCAGGAGCAAGCTCGCCGTGATCCTGGTAATTATTTATCCCTAGTGGCGTCTCTCACACACACACACACACACACACACACACACACACACACACACACACACACACAGTGCACTAATAACACACTCTATGAGGGCACTTTGTATGTGACAGATGATGTGGAGGTGAAGAGGTCACACTCTCCTCCAGGGAGATTGGATCTTGGCTCCAAGATTACATTTCATAGTTCAAGGCTTCATTTCATTCTATTACCAGTGAGGGAGAAAAATCGAAGCAAGGTAAGGCTGGAATTCATTCAGATCACACAAAGGAAGTCTGAGATGTAGCAGAAACCTTCGGCACACGTGAAATAAAAGGAAGTGTTGTGTTTTGGCGCTTGGCTTTTGGAGTGTGACTGTCAGATGCAGGCCAACGCCAATGCTCAGAAAAGCACGCAGCAAGTGGATACCATCAGACGGACAAGACAGATTGACGGCTGCTGGGCGGGGGGGCAGATGTGGGGAGCGACAGCACAGCAGCTCCACTCGGATTAACATTTACACACAACATCAACTCCGCCCGAGCTCAGGCCAAGCTTAACAGAGCAAACAACGCAGCATACACCCACGCCTAAAATACAGTAGAGGGAAAGCTTAACGCACCCACACAGCGGGCTTTGTGCACACGATCCTGCCTCGAACCCCCCACCCACCCACCCACCAAACCATACTGACTCCTCACAGCACTGTGGTCACGCTGGAGAGGAAAGAAAGTAAATAAAGCAGCAGAGAAATGTGAAGGTCAGGGAGGCAAACAAAACAAGCTCGGATAGAAAAAAAGCCCAAAAATAAACTCACCCAGAAAAGCAGGTTGAAGAAGACCATTCCGTATCGCAGGGCCATCATGCAACCCTCAGCCATTCTGCAGCGGCGCAGTTCTAGGAGGAAGATGAAGGAGAGGTCCAGGTAAAACACCACATACTTTTTCCCCTGAGCATCGCGACCCTTGGATGTCTGCGGACCCTTTGTCGTGTGGAAGCCGAACGCAAACGGAGGCCGCTTGTACTCAAACTCCCCGCTGAAGCGGTGGAAGCCGGAGGTGAACGGCGGCGTGTCGGGTTTACTGTCCAGGGACGGACTGCGCCGGTACGGAGTCTCATCTGTGCTCGAGCGTCTCATTGTGAAAGCCTCAAAAGTCCGTGCACCGAAGGTCAGAGAGGGATGAGAAGTTATTCCACAGAGGGCTGAGGGACAAAAGTGTACTCCGTTCAAAGGATCCTTCTGTCACAATCAAAGTAATAATCACCTCTGTCAAACCCCAGAAGCACTGATTAAATTATACTTAATCTGTGATAATCTGTCAAAGTTCCACTTTTGTCTTGACTGAAGTTCTTTAATCCAGCGGCACGGCTACATTCAGCAGCAGACTTTGCATAATCCCGCCACAACACCTGTGTAATTCTGTGTGTTTAGGGCATAATCCCAGCATACACACACATCCCTTCTCCCAAATCGCTCAAACACAGGTGTAAGCCTCGGACTGTGAGATAAGCTGGCTCACAGTTTCAAAACCAGGACAGCGTATCCAGAATTGTTCTGCTCGGTCTAATGAGAAACTCCTGGGCAGGTGCTCTGGGCTGGCAGGTAGCAGCCCCTCCGATTCAGCCAATCCCACACTTTTACTCAGATAACACCTTCACGTAGAATACGATGCGGCGCTGCGTTCCGGTGTTTCGGCGTGTGGTCGTGGCTGTCACTGTGCTTTTGCTGACGTGCCAAGAAAGAAAAAAACCTTAAACATGTGAAGGAGAGGAAAAGGATGGAGCGAGAAGGCTGAAAAGAAGCCTGAAAGGAAGAAATAATGCATGAGAGGAGATCACGCTTTGGCTTCTTGAGTTAGTATCCCTCCGGAATTCCTTTGCATGTGCCCTAACTTGTCCCTCTTTTGTCTCTAAAAAAGTGGCCGGGGGTTACGTCGCCTCCTTCCACATCCTCCTCATCACACACTCTGAGTTCACCCTCTTTAACTCGCTCTCACTCTCTCTCCGCGGCCCCCCTCCTACGCTGACGGCGGTTAATTAATTTCCAGACTCTCATCAGCGTGGCAGCATGTATCGTCCCCTCTCCTGGTCTCTAGATCTTCCTCTTCAGGACATCTATCATCTCTGGGTGCCCTGCGGGGTCATGGCCATGCGGCGGGAAGGTGAGATGGGCAGAGAGAAGCAAAGGACAGTTTCCTCAGAGAAGCAGAAGAAAGACTGCGGTGTTTGGAGCTGTAGCCCAGTCCTGGCGCCTGAAGCTCCCTCCTCCTCTCTCTCTCCCCTTCTTCTCTCAGCAGCGATGTGCTCCCCTCTGCTTGCGACGTTTCAGACAGCTCGTCCCTCCTGCGTTGCTGTCCCCGGAACCTGGCTGAACACAAGCCAGGAGCAGGCGTTCATATTCTGGCCACGCCCTCAGTGAAAGCTCAGCCAATCAGAGTGCAGCACCAACGGTCCACTTTCATGTACACACCAATCACGCTCGACCCTCCTCCAGATCAAACACACACACACACACACACACACACACACAGTAACCTGCTGTATAGTTAACATACTGGTGCTGAGAATCCCACTGCAGCAGCCTCGCGCTTCCATTTCTTCGCTCTCCTTCCTCTCTGGAGCTCATTCTATATGCAGAGGTTGTTCCTGCACCAAAGCCAGGCTGCTCTCTGCACGCTTGGCTTCATTCATGTTCCTGTCTTCCTTCAGTCCCTTCAGACCCAGCGTCAGGTGGTACTCTGTCCGTGCAGCCGCAGCATTCCACACCAAAACCAGCCCACTCCGAATCGGACATGCACGGCTCTCTAAGGTACAGGATCTCCACAGCGTGGTGACCATCTGGGTCAGGCCATTAATGAGTCTCAAACCTCAGAGCCTCTAACTTTCTTCTTCTCTTTTTTTTCTACTAATAATTGAGTGAAACAAAGAGAGATGGCAGTAAACCTTCTGAAAACTAAAAGACAAAGAAGCTTTATCACCCCCTGTTGGTGACATCCAGAAAACACAAACGATCTTCCCTATAAGTTTAGGTGGTGCTCATGCCAAACAGGCCAACTTTACCTTTTTCCAAAGATGGGTTCTGTCATTGGGAGGCGTATTACAGGTTTACTGGTTAAGATGAATCAGTCTGAAAAGAGAGAAGCTCTGACAACCCTCCTGATAGGACGCACCTTCATCCTTCAGATGAAACAAAGCATGGTTGGATCAGATACCATGTCGTGGGCGCAGTTTGGAAAGCAATGATACAGCCTCAGTGACGTATCACTGACATGCAAGAACAACACGATCCATCAGAGCACTCTTTCCGAAGTGCCTTTGTCTCCAGCGCCTCATGAATTATTTATCTTATCTGGTCCTGCAGATTTTCCACATCTGAGATGTGCGACATGAAGTATCGGATTCAGAGCAAATGAGCGCGAGCGGAGGTGAGATGGAATGATATGGTCATTCCCTCTCTTCTAATGTGATCTACCCTGTGAAGAGCAGCAGGTCTCGAGTCACTGTTAAGGAACAGGTAATTCACTGATCTGAAAAGGTGAGAAATCAGAAAAGTGTTGACTCTCATCTGAAGTGCTTCTTAAATCTTATTATATATTACCCGCCGTTGCCACTGACACCAATGGATGGGTTCCCAAGCCCTCTAATAAATATGTTCCTGCACAATGGAGCCTATAAATCGGTTACCAGTGGGACTACAGGCTATCAATAATCCATCATCAAATGGAATCCTGTCACTTATCCGACTCTTTGGAATCCCAGCAGGCTCCAGCCTGGCGTCACCGTCCCAGCAGCTGAGAACGCCGCGTGAGCACAATACTCAGTTACACTTATAAAAATGTAGTCTTTGAGATTATCGCTTGAGCTGGTTCCCTGCGAGCCAATATTAAATCATGTACGCGTGAGTGTTTTACACCTCTAATTATTCTGCTGAGTGAGAATGTGTTTCTCCACAGCACAGCAGCACTCAGGTGTCATTTCTGGTCCCCCTGCTGAGGCTTTCTGCATTTTCAGCCTCACCTGGCGGAAGATTTGTCTTTTCTGACCTAATCTGGTTTTGATTCCACCTCCTGTTAACTTTACATCATTTATACGCTGCTCATCAATGATTGAACTGCAGCAGCACGCTCTCCCACGGAAGCGTCTGCGTCCAGTCGTTGAGGCGTGTTTTCTCTCCTCACCTGTCAGTCTCCACCTCCCCAGACAACTTTAATGTACACTTAAGATTCTTCCTGATTTTTCCCCATATGCTCCGCTCCCTCCAGAGCGGTGGAACTCTGTTTTCTTCCATCCTCCCACACCACTGCAGGCTCCAGCCTGTGGTGCTACCTCTGTCATTTTCCCTCCCGCTCATCCTCCTCATCAGCTGTAACCTATAAGTGTTTCATCATTACCGACAGCAGTGTTTTCCCAGTTAAAAATGTCCATCCATCTATCATCCATCCACTCCTGGTTTAAATAAGTTCTATGTCTTCAAACTGTCGGAGGAAACCTTATAAATCCCAAACAGACACATAAGGATCACGCACAACCAAACCTGTGGCTCCTTCCTGTAAAGCACCAGCGTCGATCTGATTTAATCTGCAGTGATGTTAAATATAGATGCTGTGGGCAAAGCGGGAGGACTGACTCTCAAAGGGAGTTCGGTCCTGGATTTGATTTAAACTGCGAGCTTCCTGAACATGTTTCTGCATGTATGGGCGAGTGTAGGTTAGGGTTAGGGTTAGGGTTCCAAGATGCTTCGGCAGATTAGCCTCTACTGTAAAACTCGAATCACACCCAAATTCTGTTGTTACCATTGTTGCTCTTCACAGTTTTTTAGGCAACACTATCTGTGTTAAATGAATATTTATTGCCCTCCGTTCAGCCGTCTCCCTCTGACCTTCCTTTGTCACACACAGCGCTATTGACACGGGGAGTCAGGAGGGTGGGCAACCAGATCTGCAGCCCCTGCTGCTGCTGCCGGAGCGCTGGTGCCGCCCACACAGCCTGTTTCTCGGCTGCATCTGCTGAGATTCTTTTGTTGTCACCTCGGTGCTGCTTTCACAATGAATGGACGTTGGTCTGTTCCCTTCGCATTGACATCTCAGTGTTGACGAAAAAGCACCGTTCTCCAAAACAGCAAGATCTTGCATCCAAATCCATCTTTAATTTGACATTATGTCTAAGTGATGAACACGATTTAAAAACAACGTTGCTACGGTCGCTTATATATTTGAGGTCAGGGGTTGCTGTTGTGGACATTTTCGCAGGAGTAGCTGAGCATCTTTAATCGTTTCTGTTTTCAGTTTATTTTGCTCATTGTTAGAATGGAGAAATACACCCACAACAATTACAACACAGTCGAGGCAAAAAAGAACCATTTGGTTTTAAATGGAGACCTATAATTACGTTAGTGTTCCTTCAGGGTTCTGAAATGTATGTTTATTTACACCTCAAATTTTTTATTAGTTGTGGAGTTAAAGGACATCTCGTGTAAGTTCCAGATGGACTAAATGTCGACGAGAGTGAGATAATGGATAATGCATTTAAACTAGCACCTGATTCAGACAGGTAAATCCTAACGCCAACGTGAAATCCAACCTAAAATATGTATTTTCAGTTACAGCTGAAAATACGCAGATTCGCATTACCCCTAAATATGATTATTGCCTATTGTTGCGTCTGTGTGTGCAGGCATCCCTGCAGGTGAAACGCATGCTGGACAAAGGCCAGTGCGAAAGGTCAAAACAACATTTAGTGAAACTTTTCCTTTATTTGAGTCCCTGTGAATGGGGCAGAGGAATCAACAGCAGCACAGGATGACAGAAAATATCACAGTGGAAATGAAGACTGATCACAGCGGCTGTGATGGGAAACAGATGCGGTACCCAGCAGGGACGACTCGTGTGTCAGGACGTGCCTCGCTGACGCATCACGGACATATGGACGATAAAAACTGGGACCGGTTCACCTGGTGATTGTCAGATCCATATTTCTTTATTGCTTTCGTTGCAGCGTACAGGAGTACACACGTGATTCCCCACAAATGGATCGGAGATAAAAGCCAGTCTGGTTTAATTGAGTGTTTACAGTGCACACATCACAACTGTGGATAATGAGTGTTACTGTTTAATAGCTACAAATCTGGTCTTAACACAACTGCGTGAAATTCGCCTCGTCTGCCAGCTGCAGACATCAGAATGTCTGACAGAGCAGCGGCGTGGAGACATGGCTGTGGCCCTGCCTGTGCTGTCATCATGGTAATGACACATAATGATGATGCTTTCTGCCTTTGTTTCCCCTCCCTCTCTGAAGCCGGAGCGGTTCGGCCCCTGATGTGGGTTTGGACTGTTTTCCAAGTCTGATTTTTGGTTAAACCCTAGACGTTATCAGATGAGGGGGAGCTCAGCCAACCAAGGCTGCATCTGCTCTGCCCAATCAGGACAAATGGGGTCGAGCATGGATACCAGCCATTCTTCTAGGGAAATGATGCAGCTGCAGCAGCTTTCTGTTAATCTTTCTCTCTTGTGTAAAAAATAACAAAATAACGTTTTTTCACTGCGAATATTTTCACATTTTTCATCACTTTGCATCTATTAATGAGGTAGCAAATCAAAATTAGTGTAGCTGATTGAGAGTTCTGTCAGCAGATTTTTGCATCACACTGCCTTTTATATAAAGTCCTGCATTTGATCTCGATTTTTCTCTTATAAGCGTTTAAAATGTGCGCCTGTGCGGCTGTGAGCTGATCTAAACTCCTTTAATGCTGCTTCTGCTTCCTGCAGTGCTGAAGCACCAGGATGGTGGGTCTCTAGTTTCACCAGCTGTGGAGCTCTGGTATGGGTCAACTTTAAATCCCTGTGGGAAAAAAAAATTCTAGCAGCTAAAAACATATTTGAAAATGGTAATATGAGAATGGTAACTAATTATAATCAGCATGTGTACACAAACCCCGATTTGTATGGCGAGCATCAATTCAGAAACTGAACATTCCTCAAAAGAGCACAATAAATGAGGGTGGTGACTTATTATTAATGAATACTGTTAAATACAGGATTTAATTAATGTGTCAGTTCAACAGGGGTTTAAGATGAGGGAGCGCAAAACAATTAGGGAACCGTGAAAAATCTGGTCTGGACCAGTCATCACCAGATGAGCTGAATGAGCCCGATAACACCTTTATTTGTATACCAGACACGGTGAAATGTAATTACAGTGATCGGCACAGTAAAGCCAAACATTCACAGGGGCGACAGAACATAATGTCTCTGTACACCCACCTGTTTTGTTCTGCGTACAAACACCAAATAAAGAAAGCAGATGTTTTTATTCTCGTGTGAGCACTAACACGGGTATTAAAAAGCCCTCACAGTTTGGCCAAAGCTGATTGTGCTGTAGGTTTAAGCAGAAGTTGGAGGTTATTAACCCGTCCGAGCACAGAGGTTAGGGGCAGAGGCTGCTCACAGTTGAATCTAAGGCCCTCCTACTTTATGGTGCTGATTTATTATTTAAACAAATTCCGACTGGTTTCATAAACGTTGGCCTGCATTGTGCTTGGTTAATTTAGGGGGAATAACTCCTCATCAGTAGAGAACAGTCAGAACATTCTCAGACCCTTTTGCTGCATTTAAGTCTTAACAAAAACCAAACAATTCAAGAATTATCTCATCAATTTTCTCCAAAAAGCCAGAATGACAAACTGAAAAGAAAATTTTAGAAAGAGGAAAAACTACAATATTGCACTGACATCAGTTTGTCTCCTTTGTTATCATCAATCACAGGCCTGCAGTCCTCTCGGGCTTGATGCCCAGCTGGGGATGTTCTGTTGGGGATGTTCTGCACTGTGGAGCTTCTTAGGTTCTGTTAGAGATGTTCCCTAAGACCCTCTTGGGTTGTCTTGGGTACGTGACAACCTCCGTGATGAGGGTCATGGTCTCGTTGGAAGGCCAACATTCAGCCCTGATGCTGCCAGCACTGCACTTGCTGAGCAGGACCAGGTTTCCTCCAAACGTGAGGGTTGGTTGGAATTACGGCCAGGAGAGTTCTCCAAAATAAAACAGGTATTGATGAACGGATAAAATAAAGGAGGATTTTGTTTCTCATGAGAGGGCTTTAGGTGGGTTGTTGTCCAAAGCTTAGGGGTGGATTTCGTGGGTCTTTCAGTGAGGGGAGACTTGTGGACACCAAAATGCCCCTATTGAGCGCTCTCTTATCTGAACATGGGCTCTCTGGAGCTCAGGAAGAACCACTGCTGTTCATGTCTCACCAACACTCTTCTTCCAAACATCTTCGAATGATGGAGACTTCTGTGCTCATCCCAGATCTTCTCACCATGAGTTGTATAAAGACAGGTGTGTGTCTTTCAAAAGAGAAAGAGAAGCCTCCCAGAGCTACAGCTCAAGTGTTACAGCCCAGCGCTCTGAGTAGTTTCACGTAAAGTTCTGACTTTTCTCATGTTGGATGTTTATTTTATCCGTTCGGCATTACCTGCTTTATTTTGGTGAACTCTCCTGCCGATTACTTCCTGTCAAGTTCTCATCCTGTGTGGTTGCATGGCCTGCCCTAATGTGTTGCACCTGTGTCTCTTTGTCTTCCGTTTTCCTCATGCACTTGTGCACGTGCTCCCTTTAGGCTCCCTTTAGTTGTTTCTAACTGTGCTGACTAAAAGAAAGACACCTTATGTCTGAGAGTCATGCAACGTGTCAACATTTCTAACAGCATTTATATTCTGTTTTCACTTTCTGGCTGCTGAGTTTTGATTGTTTTTGGGAAAATGTGGAAGGTTCACACTTGGTACCACCTAATTATTTTACTGTGTTCTAAAATGAGACAGCAGGGTGTGAACTATTCTCCCTTTGGCTGATGTGTGCCTCTGATTTGACTCTCTCTCATCTCATATTCTAATTCAGTTCTGTTAACACCGACCTGTTCATGACAGTGTGATACTGTTAACTCCCTCTGGTTTAATTTTCAGTGTTTTTTCACACACTGGGATGGCATTTTAAAGTCTCCTGTCACATACAGCAGCCCAAATTTAGGGATGATTTAAAATGCCTCCAGTTTTTGTGTCCTCTTAAACATTATAAAATATTATAATCCTATTCTGAAATAAACAGTATTCTGCTTGCTCAGTAGGTCCGCAGTCATTTTAAATCCACATCATCGATTACTGAAAATAGTTGCTATAGGCGAATAATAATATTTCGGACTTTACATCCTTCGCATTCAGTAAAGTACAGTCCAGTATAGGATCAGACAGCAGTTAAATCTAAGATCCAAGACTTTGCAGGATGATCTTAACATACAAGTTATTACAAAACAAAACAAAACTAGACATCATAAATGTATGCAACCCCTGCTGAAGCAGTAAATATCGGCATACATTATTTAGGCCACTCTCTCGCAGGTCACATGGTGGAATACCTGATGGTTGATCACATGAGAGCAAAACATTTATCATCCGTCCATCCTTCCTGTGCTCTCCCTGTATGAGTTGACAAGGCACATCCAGATGCACCGTTAGCGAGGGCCCGACGAACGCTAAACTCATTTACGGCTCCAAATGTCTCCATTTATTTTCATGACGCCGCCGCCGCCGCCTCCAACCTTTGTTTCGTATGTGTGGTGTCAGCATAGATGACTGACGCTGGTTTCTCCCCAGCACCTCCGCACAGCTGTGCAAAAACCTCTACACCTGCCTGCATGATGCATGCATATGTGTCAAACCATACATTTGCCTTCTATTGCTAATCCCTTCGAGCAGGAATGTTATTACGCCGCTTGCCACTCAAACGCCGCCGCAGAGCAAATGTGTGTTCTGTGCCTACATGTATTTATGGATATGAAGGGGAGAGAGAAATAATATTTCCCCCTCGGGAGGCGAGGAGATGTGTGGGTTTTCTGTATGTTCTCGGGTCCACTCTGATTTCACACACACGTGAACGACCATCTCCGTCCTGTTAACACAGACACAGGCTGTGGATACTCCCATCATGCACTCTGCTCTCCCTGCAGGAAATGTAGCTGCATTGATATTGGAGTTTCGCTCATTATTTATTTATTACTTTTTTTCTCAAATGAAATACTAAATGGTTAGTGAAAAGGAAACAGCCTACACACACACACACACACACACACACACACAGGCCCAATACTATGACTTTCACAGTCACACATTAAGAGACGTGTCGTGTCTTAAAATCCATGAAATATCAATTTTGTCGAAATTTAATTTGTGAAAATCAATTTGTGTGTGTGTGTGTGTGTGTGTGTGTGTGTGTGTGTGTGTGTGTGTGTGTGTCCAAGCCACAATTCTGACACACACTTCCAAACACGCACACACACACACCTACATCGTTGCTGACATACAGATTGGGTTGATTGGACAACAATGCATCTGAGTATTTTTCCCATCAAGGATATTCACAAACTCTCCTCCCCATCTGCGTCTTTGATCACAACTTCTTTTATCTATCTATTTCCTGGACTGTTTGCCAGCATAATGAGATCACTTATTTAAGACAACTCCTACAGCAAACACCAGAGATGCCAGAATTACCGTAAAGCAACTCAGAACAAGCAGCAAAAGAATCAGTCTTATCAAATATATATTTTTAGTGTTTGTGTTGCTTCAGAAGTCTCAAGTAAGACCGTATAGCTTCATAAATTCAAAACATTGCTAATGTCATGTAACAGAACTGCCAGAAATGCTAGATTGTTCATTTTGTACCTCTAGGGGCAGCAAATCAAGCTGCGGGACGTATGGGTGGCCACCAGGGCTACCATTAACTAATGGGGAGGAACTAATGTTGATTATAGCCAAGATAATAACACAAACCAGCAGACAAACTGGAAATACGGTCTTATCCTGCTTTATGCCAGTGCATTCTGGTTGGTTCTCCGTGAGTTTCACTTCCACCTTTGAACTGCACAAATATAAATATTAGCCACCACTTGAGCTCAAAGTTTAGTTTGAATATTTGATTCCAGATCAAATATTTACAAACACACCAGGAAGCCACAAGTCCGATCAGGTCCCAAACACCCATTTCTGCTCCTTTACAGTTAAAAACAGCAACTGCTGAATGTCCTGATTTGCAGTTGTAGCTTGACTTGTCAAACGTGTCGAATTTTAAAAACATTTTATCAGCACAGCAGTTAAGTTGTTAACCTCAGGCCAACATTTTCCCTCAGCAGCCTCCTCTTCTGTCTGACTTCCCTCATGAAACATCTCACTTGCTGCTTCGACCTCTGTGACCTTGTGGTTTGTCTATTTGACCTTCTCAGCTCTTCCTCCAGCTTCACAGATGCTACATAACTGCTTTAATTGCTGTTCTTGTACTGCAAAACCCTCTGAACTGGTAATCAAATCCTTAGAGTGGCAACACAGTAGATGTGAGTGTGTTTTCAGGTATAAGTGTTGATTATCAAACTGTGTGTGTGGGGCGGGGGGGGGGCTGCCAGACCCTGAGATATTTAATGAAACAAAACCACTATTGTCACAGATGCTTTAAAGAGCTCCGTTATAATGCTGCACATTAATCTCCTCTTACCTTCATCACCTAACCGCCGCTCCAGGAAAGGATAACATTCTAGAGAATGATGACATAATAAAAATAAACCATGTTTATCGCTCCTATTCCCAACTAATTTCAGGAAACGAGCAAACCCAAATGGTTTAATCCATCAGTTTTTCCTGTCCTGATAGAGAAACATAACATTGGATTAAAGAATCCATCAGCAGGAAGTCGAAGACTCGATGTGATGCCAATTTAATCATGCGTGTTTTTGCCTGGACTTTCTCTGGCTGGTCATCGTAGGGCTAACTAACCAGAGATTATGTGTGAACTTTTATAAATATCAGTTATTACCCCCACACAGCTGAAAGATCTTATCAGCATTGATTTTTGCTTGTTTGTTTTGCCAGAGGGAGACTGTGACCCCATTTAGATTACATTTGAGATTACACACACACACACACACACACACACACACATGTACATACTATACACACACACACATATATATATACACTTATATATACATACACATATACGTGTGTGTATATATGTGTGTGTATGTGTATATATATATATATATATATATATATATATATATATATACATATATATATATATATATATATATAGAGAGAGAGAGAGAGAGAGAGAGAGAGAGAGCTGATGCTGTTGTAACAGCAAAAATATACCAATTCATGTTATTTCTCATTTAAATACACCCACCCACCAGCAGAAGAAAATGCTTCTCTTATTGAACCTAGGAACTAATTTTTCCTCCATGAGCATGAACCACAGCATGAACACAAGGAAGTCTTTCAGAGAGAGCAGCTGTAAATGGCTCGTTACACCCCCCCACCCCAGCGCTGGGACACAGAGAACTGGCCAGTGTCGGAACTGAATCGTGCCTGTCATCTTCAGACAGACACGACCTGCAGAACTCAGAGCGAAGCTGCTGTTTTCAGTGCAGGCTGGCGACTAAAATCAAGACTTTCTGCTGCAAAAATACAAATTTATAGAGATATTTTCAGGATATTTGTGCAGTCTAAACATTATTCTTAAATGTTCCGTTTAGATTTTGACTGGAGAATTCACACAAATACTCGAGAGCATTGCTAGAGTACTAGAGGAAGAGATAAATAATGCTTATATAGTTTTACATAAGTCAGAAACTCTTTACACATTATTTAACAACAAATCCTTCACTGGTGGAGGCAAACGAGTGCATTCCTCCTCCGTACTGACATCTTTGTTTCCATGGAAACCAGTGTACAGACTGAAGGAGTAGCCAGTGAACTTCTCAATGAGAACAAGTCGCTGTGGAGTAAAGAGTTACAGCCTGTGAATGTTAATTAAATCACAGATTTGGACGGGGAAGTGAAATACGTGTGAACCTCCACAGCTTTTCAGGGGTTTCTGTCTGAAAACCCAAAGTTCACCTGTTGTCTTGAAAATGTTGGTGATTCAAACTGAAGGTCACCTCCGCAGGAAGGAGGATTTCAAAAAACCTTGGGCTCACATTCTGAGTCAAATCATCAGCTGAAACTGCCCCTGCAGCCTCAACAGCGCTGTCCTGCAGAACATGCCACCAGTTCATCCTGCACTTGTTCTGACATTAATGGAAGTCAGTCAGACTTGTGACAACAGGCATCCCAACGCCTGCAGTTGATGAGTAACTTCCATAGTGTTGGAGCGTTTAGGTTGAAGCTCCTCTGGTTTGAACTGAGGCGGCGACGAGAGCCCATTACTCAAGCGGCAGTGATGAAATAAACTGACTCCACAGGCTGAGAAAAAGGAAGTTCACTGCATCTCTGCTAAAGGTTTCTCACCTCTTCTCAGTGTGGATGATGGGTACTGATGCTTATGAAAGGAGGAACATTAGAGGCCCAGACTGGTTCATTTAGAGCCAAGAACATTAAACTCACCACTCTTTCTAGTCACTTCTGCCTTTTTGTGGTTCTTTGTTCAGTTTTGCATCACATTCTTACTTAATTAATTTTTCTTTGGGGTTTTACATTTCTCTGTAGATTATCTGAAGGATTTGGCAACAACCCTAATTAAACACAGTGATAAAGATAAAAGGAGACATCGATGAAGGTCGGACATGCGGCTGCTGAGGATGATGTGACGTCAGTGACGTCCATTAACCCAAAACAGCACAGCAAAAACAGGAAGTCTTCTGTTCGCTTCAGCGGTGAGTGATGAAAGGCCACGAGTCTGGGAATAGGATTGAATTAGGATCACCTTTATGATCTGCACACTCGCCACGTTCATATTCCACTATTTACTCAAATACGCAGCAGCAGCAACAGCAGCAACAACTCACAAAGGAGTTCAATTTGCCCATTTTCACTTTTGCCTTCCAAATGAATAAAATAGCTGATTAAAATGAAGTCCAGCGACAGATGTAGCTTTTCGGCAGCCACCCAGGATGGCATCTTGTCAGAGGACACTTGTAATCTAGATTTAACCCTGAGGCAGACTCTGTTCTATCTGGAAAAAGCCCCTCTGATCAGTTAACTGTCCCGAATGTTCAGCCTGATCAGTTCCGAGAGCCAGAGCTGATATGACATCATGTAAACAAAATTTCCTTTGAAAATCTTGTTTTTACTCTTTGCCGTTGAGATCTACAGTGTGTAAACACAGCTGGTGTTTATTGTCACTGTGTGAATAAAATATGAACCGATTCTTTAAGCTACAGTTCAACAAGGGGCACAAATCGCACCACTCTTTGTGAAACTTAAGGATGGCATAAGCATAAGGATGAATCCTGATCCAAAATAAAGAGGCCTCATCACTGTGCCTGCGTGTCTGCGTCAAAAGAAGATAGAATAAAGAAGCGGGTGTCACGGACCAGATGAGAACCCAAATGCGACACACGAGTTTGGCTGAACACCGCTTTATTGTCAGACACAGACGACAGACAGGATTCACCGGGGAGCGAGCAGAACAGAATAGTCGGGGGCAGGCAAGGTCGAGATCGGGCAGGAGGGAGCAGGGAGCAGGGAGCAGGCAAAACAGAATGGTCAGGAACAGGCAAGGTCGGAACCGGGCAGGCAGGCAAACAGGAATACGCTGGAAAGTCATTGGAACACGAATAACGATCTGGCAGGGAGCAGGTGTGTCTCCGGGGATTAAGAAAGGGGCTCATTAGTGTCCTGATGCACAACGGATGTGCGGAGCGAAGCGACTCGCGGGCATGATTGAGTTGCAGTATTACCTTAAAGGAGCCTTTTTAGACACTCTGGCGGAGAAAACTGCACATTTTGAACAAGCACGATCGTAAAGGGAGGCAATTTAGATTCTCCAATCAAGCTAATGTCCATGGTTTATTTTTGGACTGCATGAAACCAGAGAGAACCCTGAATCTTCTCAAAAGGCGGCTGAAGTTGTTGCTCTCCATCTCAGAAAAAGGTGAAGAAAAAACTAAATTAGAGGCCGAGGCTGCGGCCGATATCGACTCGGTGGTGGTTTTTTTCAAAGTTCACTTAGCATTCAAAGCGCGACGCTTTCGGGCATCGTGCAGTTTGAGAAGTTTCTGAAGGCAGTGTACTTGAAATCTAGAAGACAGATGCTCTCCATTTAAAATGCAGGAAAATTGATCTTCCCTCTGAGGCTATAGCATGATCCGTGTCCAGGGAGCCGGCGCCTATAAAGTTAGAGTAACCCCATTAAGAACAGCAAAGACTGGCCCTGAATGGCTGCCAGAAATAAATGTAAATGAGAGGCAGACTTCCGCTGAGCTGTCCCAGAAAATGCAATAATAGTGAAATAAAGAGCCTTGGATAGACGGCTGTGTAAAAGGTGCAGCTGGAGGAACATGCAGGAATAATGTGGCTGTGCCTTTGTTAGATGACTAAAGAATTTAACATGCGATGCAAAATAACATGTTTTCTAAAGAATGTACTGAGGTGCACCACTGAGGAAGAGCCGTTATACCCGCAGGGATGTAAATGTATGCTATTTACACCCACTCTGATGAGGATCTAAAGAAACAAAAAGCTCAGCCACAGAGAGTCAATTACAGGGTAGAGGGTGAGAAATGTGGAGCGAGGAAAAGAGGAGATGAGCAAATGTTGGGACAGATGGGGGGAAACAAGCTCTTGACTCTTTTTTTTGGCCTCCGTTAAACTGGGCGTGACGCCGGGAGTGGAAAAGAAGTGTGGTTAAGGCTTGTGGTTTTCACTTGACACTGACAACCCAGCAGAGCTCTCAGCGTGAGGAGGATGTGAGGGGACTAAATAGACCCCTCTGGATAGAAAAGCCTCGGCTAGCGCTTTACATCACGACTGGAAAGGCAGAAAAATAATGCAACCTGAATGACACCGAGTCGGGGCCTCAGATACACGCCTGTTTCTCATTTAGGAGGGCAGCTTTAGGAATAATTCTTTGCTACGCGATGCCAGATTTTAGATAAACACCCTGACATTTGCACTGGAGTATCGTCGTTTTGATTTTTCAACATCCATTTCCCTCATCGTTAATGTATCTCAAATATGTGTGTTGCACACACAAGCTGATTAATGCTGCATATATTCATGATGAAGTCACTCAAAGAGCTTCGTATTAATTCATCCCTGCTGAGGTCTCACATTTGATGAAAATGAGCTTTAATTTGTTAATCGGTGGACATAAATGGTCTCAATAAGCAAGATGGTGTTTCCAAACAATTATGCTAACACAAGATTATCCACTTATAATGCGCGACGTCATGTTTTCACAAAACAAGAACAAATTTGTGCTGATTTCCACCCTGAAAATCATTGTCTTGTTTAAAACCATTGAGCGGGAATTTAACCTAAAGCCCAAAAGAAATCAAGCCTGGAGCCACCACGTGAACATTTGTGTTGTGTTCAACAAGTGGACAATATGTACAGTAGGACAAAGTTTAAATTTCCTTCTGCAGTGACCTTTTATCCTCCTGTTGCCATGACCGGTGCAAAAGGCCAGAAAGAGGAAGTGTGACTCCAGAATTTAGCCGGATGTAAACATCAGCAGAAGAGGAGGAGGTGGGAAACTGGAACTTCCTCCGTTTACTGCCCCAGAGCACATCCAGGAATGTGGAAAACCAATCTGCCCGTCATCCAAGAGCAGTAAAAATCAGGCTATTTATAGATCAGGATCTTATTTACCCCAGAACGCAGGGCCTCCTCCTCCATCTTAAACCCGCTGATAAACGCATAAGAAAAGTCTCTTTCCTTGAAGAGCCGACCAGACATGCGCTGTCTGGGTGCACCCGCTCGTCTCTGCCCTCAGATAATAACGCAGGGTGTCTGCCAGGCGCAGCTGTGTATAAATAGCAGTAGCGTAAGGACGGAACACCCTGGAAAGAACAGCTCACGGTGTCTGTTTGGGGTTATTGGCAGCAGCTCACGCCGTTGTCGCCGCTTCACTCGCAGGCCGCACCGCTGATCCCATTGTTGCTCTGTTGCTATATATAAATCCTGCAGGGGTTCATCTGTGGTTGAGACTCTGATGCAATGTTCTCGTCAGTCCTTTTGTTCACGAATCGGCCCAAGAGCCCGGGGTTGAAATGGCTCCACGAAGCTGCCATCATCTCCATTCAGCAACAGTTGTTCCTGATTTATGAACAAGCCCAGAAGTGCCAGTTGTACTGTACATATTTATAAATGTATCTATTAAATGTTTAAGGACACTACGGCACATTAATGTGTGCCAACATTACTCATAAATAGGAAAACAGCATTTGGGATGTGACCAGAGCGAGGCTGAGAGATTTGGGTCTCCGTATCCACCGTGTGAATATTTAATCCTCCTCAGGTCTGAAGAGGTGCTGCAATCCGATGACGTGTTCACCCAGGTATGACCGCGTGAGCGTGCTTACAGACTGGAAAATGGTTTCTTTCTTTTATTCTGCCTGAAAATCCCACCGAAACAACGCCGCCAGAGTGTCGCTGACACAACTGCAGCACCTTTCATGCTATGGTTCCTTTAAAGCTTACATCCATTTTCAGGGGCACGAAGCCCTCTGCTAACCTGACATAAAGACTCCTTGTGCTGCACTGAAAGACTTCTCTCTTCCAACCAGACCAGAGGAATCACTGAGGCCTCCACCTCCTTTCAAAACAAAAACACGACAGGAGGCAAAAGCTCAGGAATGACTGGTATTCCCAAATGTTGTTCCCTTTCCTCGCCAGCTTATTTATATCTTTCATCGAAGTCCAGGCCAGATTCCCTCAGCCAATCACAGAGCCCCGTTGGGATGCATCATCACAATTCCACAATCACATCACATGGGCGCGACGTGCGACTACACAGACAGCAACTTCCGAGCAGAAATAAACTTTGAATAAACTTTAAGTGTTTCTAACCGCTCGTGGAGTCGAGGGTGAACTCAGCATCAGCGGAGTTTCATCTTCAAATAAAATACATTTGTTGAGCAGAGAAAGATCCTCAATGATCAGAGAGAAAATCACACAAGGTCACTGACATCTCTGCTGGCGCAAGAAGAGAGATGGGAAGAAAGAAGAGAGAAAATCAGCTGGTTGTAATGGAAAAGAACTTACCAGCCTCTTCATAAACGACGTATTCTAGCTCTAAGCTCTCCCTGTTCTCCCCTCAATGTTTGACAAAACTTCTCCAGTTCTTCCAATTCTCTGACACCCCCTCTCTCTCTCTCTCTTTCCCTCTCCCCCCCTCCCATTGGAGGGCCTAAACCTCGTGTGTAGCCAGTGGAACGAGGACATCTAGCGGTGGGTCACTTCATTACAGTTAATCTCGTGTTTATTTTATTGGTTACAGTTTTTCTGTTTCATGTGCAAACACACGTTTAATGTGCTAGATTATTTAAATTGCGCAGCATTGAAAGAACACGGAGCAGAGTTACTATTATTTGTGATTCAAGTTGTTCCACACCACTGGGATATTTCGTTACTCATACAGGTTTTTAGTGTATTATTTTAATTGAATCCAGCTGGCGTAGCTGGGTAAAAAAATGAAACATTTGAGTGCTTGATGGAGGTCTGCACTTTTTTTCAAATAATGTTAGGATTTAGTTAGAAAGTTGCTCTGAGTGGTCACCTCATGTGTCTGTGATGACTTTTGAACCATCCTCTACCTGATATTTGCCCGATATGTTTGTAAAGGAACGATCTTCATGTTTGTAAAAGAATAATCTATCATTTCAATCCTCATAAACCAACATTCTCCTCGACCTTGATGACTGACAACATTCACCGATTTTTGTCCCGTTTATCTCGCTTGTTCTGTGGTCTGCGCGCGCCCGGCATCGGTGATGCGCTCCAGCTCGTGCGTGGCGCGCGCTCCGTGTCGGCCAGTCCTCCTACCCTCACGTGTCTCGCGTATATAAAAGAGTCCCAGTCTCTCCTAACCATGAGCAGTGTGTCACCAGACAAACGGCGAAAAATGGAGTCCGCTCTGGAGCAGCTGAAGAAGCACACGGTGGTGGTGGCGGACACGGGAGACTTTAACGGTAGTAGATGTTTACACTTTCCAGCGCGCTAACGCTAGCATGATTAGCATGCTAAAGATCTGTAAGCCTCGCGCTGATCCGACTTGACCGCGGGGTCAGGATCCCGGAAACAAGCCGCTTTGAGAGGCGGAGGCGTTAGCATCAAGATCATGTCAACCCGACTAGTACTGAGGTTTACTAACATAACCAACCAACTCTTGGTTGACTAAGTTTCCAACTAGCTACTGCACTTGTTAATCGGATAATCCTAACTAAACCTGGAAGTGAATGCCGTTGCCTGTCCTAACAACTTTCGCTGCTTTGCATTAGCAGCAGCAAACTGCTACATCCACTGTCTCGTCTTGATTAAATAGATTCTTCTAGTTGTTTATTTGAGTAAACAGTAGTTCCACAAATTATACGATTTTAACCTATGCGTGGTCTCATACGTAACAGGTGTGTTGTGCAAACTGTTGCACACCCAGTCTAATGCAACGCGGTGTGTTGCGAATGTTTTTCCTTTAATTAGTTCCTCTTTCCTGGTTTCCACCTCTGAGCCAATGATGATGTTCCTTAGTTGGACAGAATTAGTGCAACTGCTGCTTTATTGTTACAAACACAATAGTTGCCATTGAGCTATTGCAGACTCAGGATGACATGACAGAACTGAGCTCCAGTCAGGTCTGGTGGAGATAAACGCCAGGAGGGGTGTGCACACTTTTGAAGCAGTTCTTTACACTTAAGGGGGACAAAACGCACAAAGAAAACTTTGAAGATGTCACTTGGGTCCCAAATGAGCTATAGTAATATGCTAACTAATTGAAATTGAATGAAATGGATGTTTCTGCCTTGATGGATCTTTCAGGTTTAAAGCCCAGATATGTTAAAATCACTTCTGTTTCACAGAGCGAACGCAAGATTTGGGTCAGTGATTGTGTAAATCCACACAGTTGCATAATTTAAAGTAAAGTTTGTTGTTTTTATGAATAGAATCCCTGATTTTTCCATCAAGGGACATTTACAGTCTATTAAATTGCTTTCATTTTTAACTCTTAATTCTCTTAATTCTTGCTTTTATATCATTTGTGTATATTGAATTACTGAAACAGACTCTTCAACTACAGTATAGGCTGGTATCAGTCTCTTTTCATTTTAGTGAACATAAACAGGCACCTGAAGCTTGTCAATCTGACCCAGGTTGCTTCAGCAACCTCTAATAAAGTAATCACATCTCTGTTAGAGTTAAATGTCTGAACTATTAATGTCTTAAACCTGCAGAGAATGACGGTCAATACATTCAGTGAGCCACTTGAATACATTAAGATACAGGCTGAACTCGTTTACAAGAATTCTTTACAAAGGTTTGAGAGCATTTATGGCCTGGGAGCTGGTAGAAGGTTAGTATCTATACTGCTGTGACCAGTTTGACTTGTTTAATTCTTTTCTGGTTTTCTGTCTTGTAACCTGCAGCCATTGATGAATACAAGCCTCAGGATGCAACCACCAATCCGTCTCTACTCCTGGCTGCTGCTAAGATGCCAGCCTACCAGCATCTGTTGGACGACGCCATTAAATATGGCGTCACCAAGGGAGGGTAAGAAGCAGAAGCTTTGCTTGAAAACTCTAACCACAATTCCTCTTTTCTAAACATCTATTGCAGTTTAGTTGTAGGTGTAAAGAGAACTCTCCTGTTTCCTTGATTGTCCAGATCTGTAGAGGAGCAGATAGACAACACGATGGATAAGCTGTTCGTGAATTTTGGGGTTGAAATCCTCAAGAAGCTCCCAGGGAGAGTCTCCACTGAGGTTGATGCCAGGTACCTTCACTGTTCATGTGTCACACGCTGCTAATTATCGATGAAAGGCTCATTTATAACGCAGACGATTCCCAAATAGACCCAAGGCAATAATCCCAATGGTGATTATCATTCAGAAACACCACCCTTGATCGGCTGTGCTGCCTTTTTTTTTTTTTTTTTTTTTTTTTAAATTCTTAAGACTAAAACTTGTTTGGCTTGTTTTATTTCTAATCCCATAATATTGGAGTATAGACACATACCAGAAAGATGTCTTTGTCAAAACATGAAGAGGAATCATGAGTCAATGCTGACAAATGCCTGGCCTTTGAACTGAATAGGTGAGAGTAGAGCATTAAACTAAAATTCTTGTCAACAGGTTGTCTTATGATAAAGAAGGAATGGTTGCCAAGGGGCTGAAATTCATCGATCTATACAAAGAGGCTGGAATCAGTAAAGAACGAGTGCTCATCAAGCTGTCCTCAACGTGGGAAGGAATCCAGGCGGGCAAGTAGGTTTGGAAGCCAAACATTCATACAGGCCATCAGTCAGCATGTTAACGAGTCCACATACTTGAGTGTCGAACTGAGCTATATAATTTGAGTATTTAACCCTGCAAACATAGCTATTGTCTTGGCTTACACGTCATTTGAAAGAACTTCTCTCTTTATCTCACAGGGAGCTGGAGGAGAAACATGGTGTCCACTGCAACATGACGCTGATGTTCTCTTTTGCTCAGGCTGTGGCCTGTGCAGAAGCTAAGGTAACGCTCGCATCAGCCTTCGTCGGGCGCATCTTCGACTGGTACAGGGAGAACACGGACCGCAAAAGCTTCGAGCCCCATGAAGATCCAGGTAGTAAACGCCGCCTGCTGGTCACATTGTGGATTTTCGGTCAGATTTGTGTAGCTCCAACTTGTCAAGCAGAACTGGTTTTGCACAGGAACAAACTGCAGTAGCTTCATTGGATCGTTAACTTTAAGCATCGTTTTCCTCTTCGCTTTCTCAAGGTGTGCTGAGCGTGACCAAGATTTACAACTACTACAAGAAGTTTGGTTACAGCACCGTGGTGATGGGCGCCTCCTTCAGGAACACGGGTCAGGTGAAGGCCCTGGCAGGCTGTGACCTGCTCACCATCTCTCCCGCTCTGCTGTCAGAACTCAGCCAGGACCACAGCACCGTGAAGGAGACGCTGACTGTGGAGAAAGGTACCAATCCCAGAATGAAAATGCTGCATTAAAGCACAGATGGAGGTTCGCCAGGAAGGATACAAACGTTAACCATGACCTTCGTGTCCTGATGGTGTAAAAGCCAGAAAAACAAACTAATAATGGATTATAGACGCTTTGTTGCGGCATTTAAACTTCCAAAATATAAAAATGTCATCTGTCGGGCAAATGATCGTAACATGAACATTGATAAACGGAAGCCCAGATGCCTAATTGACATTCAGGATGAAAGCAAATGTTTAATTTACCTTTTGTGTGTAGCCAAGGCCTGTGATCTGGAGAAGGTCCATCTGGACGAGAAGGCGTTCCGCTGGGAGCACAATGAGGACCGCATGGCTGTGGAGAAGCTCTCTGATGGCATCCGCAAATTTGCAGCCGACGCCATGAAGCTGGAGACCATGATCAAGGTAACGTGGACTTCTGATCAACATACAGTGAATCTGATGATTGATTTATTTTTATCCAACTGATTTTGTTTGTTTGTTTGTTTTTTAATCACAGGAGAAAATCCTCAATGTGAAAAATGGGAAGTGATGACGGATGTGGGTCTGGAGAACCTGCTGCCTGAACGGGCAGCTTTCCCCCCAGCCGGGGACCTTCTCTGGTTCCTGTGGGTGTGTGTGTGTGTTGAAGAGCTGAATATTTTCTCCCCTCAGTCAGAAAAGTCTTAACAGAGAAACTTGTAAATTCCACAATTTAGCACTGTGAAGGACCAAAAGTCTGCCCTTTTAATCTGGACGGGGCTTCATCATTCCTCAGTATCCAATAAATACATTTCTCCTACTACTGATGTCTTTGCTTCTTTTCTTTACAGGTGATAAATCTCAACTTTAATTTAACCTGTCTGCATGAAGTCAGGGAACTTTTCCATTAAGATTTGGTTGCAAATTATATTGGGATGTCTCTGGATGACCTTGATGGTTGTCAGGATCCTGTTGCCATGGTATTACTGGTTCAGTGGAGTGAGCTATTCCTTGTGTTTGGGGGAAAATAGATTTTCATAACTTGCTAAACCCATAATAAAGATTCCATAAAGAACTGATGCATTTTAGTGGTTTAATGAGTAAATTTAGGGTATAAACAGATGCAGGGACCCCTGACTGTGTCTTTGGTCCTCATAACTGCTGGATCTGCCCCTGGGTTCGTAAAGTGTGTTTTCGCCTCTGCACATGTAACAGGATCCTCTTTTGATGTTTTATAAATCACGTCTGCATGGCTTCATCAGTAATTAATGTGAGATTAAATCCAAGCGTTGGTTTTCTCCTCTGGTGGAGCCAGTTAAACCTCATTCCTTCTCTATTATTCAGACGCACTATGAAAAGAGTTGAACGCGCAACACTTCTATCAGAACACGTCACGAAATCGCGTCTCAACGCCGACTCAGATTTTTAATGCTTTCGTGAGGAACTGGCACCTAGACCACGGTAAGGTTTACATCTTTGTCATGTTGAAGGCGGCTGCTTCGTGTATTTTGAGCTCTGAGCAGCAGAGTTTGGAGGAATATCATCAAATTCCATCTGACTGTTTCCGTAATCATCACAGCTGGTTTGGTAAAGAAATCGAAACTAAAATTACAAACTGGTCTGAGGTTTTTTCAGTTTTAAAGCAGTTTTAGGGATCCCTGTTTCAATGGAGACAAGCTAGAATGGTCAGCTCATCACTTTAAGATGATTTATTGTTCATCTTGACCTCAAAACACCACATTTCCCAGTTTAGACACACAATAGTGAAATAAATTCAAATCAGATTATGATTGTTAAATGTTCACCTATTGCACACAATACTTACAGGCTGAACAAGTTCCAGCATCATTATCAATTAAACACCACTTTTGGTCAGAGAATAAAGAAAATGTCAGAAACCTGCCTGGGGGAGCTTAAATAATCACATTAAACAGCATGTGTTCCCCCTCAGCTCATTTTTTCTGTTGTAACTAGTTTATTATGTATTTTGTTCCCTTTAGATTAAACACATTTCTTTTTCTGTTTCATTTTTTTTTTTTAAAAACACTTTTAATATGTGTGAATTTATCAAATGTAGCACTGAAAATCTAAAGATTTGCAGAAGAAGGTGCAGATAGTTAGATACATCCATACAGCTGTGGGCTGAAAGTTTGCAGCAGCTCCCAGCACAAGGTGCAGAGTGTGGGAGAGATACCCAAAGACAGGTCGGTCCTCCAGGTGGAGGGGGTTGCAGGACGGATATCTAAGGAAAGAGGGGAGGAGGACTGCCAGAAACCTACCAAATAACCCCCAGCAGGCCGCTCTTGGCCCTGTTTCTGCCTGAACTCTCAGAATCTGTGGGGCACTGCCATGATGGCAGCGTCACATGTGAGAGCCAAGAGAGTCTGGAGAAGCTTCTGCTACTGTAGCTTCCTCCAGCATGACCAGTTTGGTGGTGGGTCAGTGATCTCCTTGTTCCACTGCCATGTTTATTAAGATTCTGAAGACAGTCCTCGATGGGTTAAAGAGTGATCATTCCTGCCTAATTTTGGTGTCCGTGAATCACACTTTATATTGAGGATTTTCAAATGGATTTCTTTCATTAATCCGGGAAAAATGTTTACAATACTGCATGACGTGCTTCATTTGTGTAGGAGGAATGACCTTAGCGTGTCATTGAGGGCTCTGCCCAGCTGTCTGGTAGGTCAGCATCATTGCTTTTGTTTCATGCATCTCGCTGTGTTTTCAGCAGTGCTGGAGGCATTTAGATGCTGTCCGGATACACACTAAGGCTCCTGTTGCAGGGCCTGACATTGTCCCTGCTGGGCCCTGCATGCAAAGCCGCCTCTCTGGGCCTCACGGTCGCTGCTGTCCCAGTGGAGAGCGATGGAGGGAGAACGGTGGGAAACCTCTGCACAAACACCCACACTCAATGCTCACACACCCACAGACTTGAGAATGACCTTAGAATTCCCACATTATGTATATTTATTTAGGTTTTAATCTCTTTTCTCAATTTTTTTTAACAAATAGAACTATTTCAGGTGCCAGGCTGTGAAAGAGGGGACCTGTTTGCAATTTTTCCCAAGACAGTTTCACAGCAGCCAGTTACAGTTTCACACATGTAACTTAGTTTAATGCACAAACCAGTGGATGTTCTTACATGGAGCCATTACAAATATTCACAAATGTGATCCAAGTGGGGGGAAAAAATGAGGAAAATTCTCAATTTCTTACCTCTGTCGTGAATAATCTGAGGTTGTTCTTGTATTTTGTCGCCTTGGTTCCTGCAGGTGCAAGCTCACTTCAGCGCCATCGTCCCTCTTCCATGTCCGTCCATGTACGGGCTGTGCGATCACGGGGAGGACTGCGAGGTCTACAATATCTTGCTGCCTTTCAATGGTACCAGGCCCGGTTCTGGGTGGTGCGTCCGCCAGTGGCGAAAGAAGGTTCCAAGCAATTACCGCAGCACCATCAGTTTAGGGTACGACTCCCACATATGCTGCCTGGAATATTACACCCAGATTGATTCATGTAAAAGTGAAACTGTGATACACCTCTAACCAGCACCCTTCGCATACATAATTAGGTCAAACACCTTTTACGTGTCCCTGAACGCTGCACCAACAGTCCGGGAAGACACAGGGAAGCTCAACCGTCCTGCATTTGTTGCTCTGCCTCCTCCATTAAGGTAAAAACGCCATCGTCCCAAATGCAACACAAATCTGTTTAACTGTACCAGCACAGAGCTTTAATCTGTTTTGAAGTCCAAATTTACCAAAACCACAACTTCAGATATGACTATAATCCAATAAGCTCCCATCAGATGTGACATATTTAATATGGTTACAAAAAATGGCAGGAATGGCTGCCTCCGTTACTGAGCCCTGCCTGAATCTGCTTGAGGCTCCACCAATGCTTCAGTGTAGTCCCCCTTTTGACATTTCCTCCTTTTAATGCTACGACAACAATGAGACCAGCCCGGGAGGACACCAGAACAGCTGTCACTACTGAGAGGAAACCCAGCAGTTCAATTTGTTCAATTTAACCAAAAATTGAAGGATTTCTGGAATGTAATGTAATGATATTCCTAAGTAAAATGACATTAGCTGAATTCTCTGTCTCTGTGTAAATGGAACAGGGCCCGTGTGAACTGCCCTCATCACTTTCCTTTATCGGTGAAAGATCTGGACGGTGACAAGGTGCAGTGTCGATTTGCGCGTGCACAACAGGGAGAGTGTGTTGACTGTACGCAGCACTCGTTCATCCAGCTGGAGACGGTGAGCCTGAAGTGAAGCTACACAAAATAAAACCAGCTGTTTTAAATGTGACTGAACGGAGTGATTAAAGCTTTGCTTTAAAATAGGGTGGATTTTGTTCTCTCATCAGGAAAAATGCACGCTGACGTTCACTGGAAATGCACCAGCAGGGCAGTATTTCATCTACCTGATGGTGGAGGACCGGATTCATGCACTCAATGGCCGACCGGACCCGATGAGCGCTGTCCCCCTTCACCTCTCTGTCTCTGGTGAGGCCACCAACTAGAGAATGCAGGTTGTGTTGTTTTAGTCGTTACTCAGTTGGTGCTCTCGTGCTTGAATTTTGCAGTTGAGAGGTCAAGTGTCAGCTGTGGTGAGGAACCTGTAGCAGCAGAGGACACCCCCGCAGGTGACACCAGGGTGACCGTCCTCCCGTACCACCAGGTGACATTCAACCTTGGCTTCCTTTCATGGGCAGAGAGGTTTGTTGTGTTTCATCTGATTTTTAACAAGAGTCATGAGCATTTGTGGTTGTTAGCGTTTAGCTATAGCGTTTAGCTATAGCCTGTCAGTAAAA
Source organism: Takifugu rubripes (assembly GCF_901000725.2). Classification (NCBI taxonomy): domain Eukaryota; kingdom Metazoa; phylum Chordata; class Actinopteri; order Tetraodontiformes; family Tetraodontidae; genus Takifugu; species Takifugu rubripes. The sequence continues at coordinate 13,997,639 of NC_042297.1, read as the reverse complement.
CATGAACACTCATGTAAGCTGGAATTCACTGTATTTGCAGTGCTCTAGAGATCGCCGTGGTTGGCCCACCAAATCTCTTCAGGGTGGGTTTCAAAACCGTCGGCCCTTTGGCGATGATGAAAACAGCCTGGGTCCGATCCCAGAACAACCTGGCTCAGCTGTTGCCCATCTGCTTTGCTGTCAATACCCAGAGGTAGCTCAATATTACATACAAAAACATACTGTTACGGTGTCTAACTGTACAAATTCTAGATGTAACCCAAAATGATCTGATTTGTATTTCCTGTCATTGCAGTATGCAGTCTCAGCCGAGGTGTGTGTGGCTTTACCAAAGTAAGAAAACAATATTGAAAACAATCACAAAACTGCATTTATATTGCAGAATGTATCCAGCAAGCCACCACTGAATTACCGTATCCCAATCTTAATCTTTCCAGGGGAAATGAAGGTGCCGCCTCCAGGAACAGGTTGATCAAACAATCTTTAAAGCATCCTTTTAAAGCTGAAATGATGTGTGGGGGTGAAACCTTCAATCTGCTGTCTGCAGAGCTGACCTGTGGGAAAACAGAGATGGTTCTGGTGCTCCCTGTCACCTCTTTTCCCAACGTCAACCTGACAGAACTCCAGCTCAACAGCCCCACCTGCCCCATCAGCTACAACAGCACACACCTGACAGCCAGCATCTCCCTGGACGGCTGTGGCACCAAGACCGTGGTAACACGTAAAATATAAGCGTTTATGCCAGTTCGTTTTTATTTATGTCACATCTATTGTCCCAGAAAGCTTTATGAGAGGACAGTTATGATCTGGAAACTCTCAACAGGAAAATGCCCAGAACCACAATTCCTAGGAATATTCAAGATTCAGCTGAAAGTTAACGATCTCCTTTCCAGCATACGGGTTCAGAGCTGGTTTACGTCAACACCTTGCAGAGTGTGCGTTCCTCCTCTGTGGTCAGAAAAAACCCAACCCTCATCCTCCCTCTGGCGTGCCGCATCCCTGGAGTCCAGGCCAAGGGACCAGAGTACAGACTCAGCATTCCCATGGAGAGGGAGGTCTTTGGTGAGGTGGCCTTCACTTTAAAACTTTACCTACCGGGAGAAGGGCCATTCGGGAATTTCACAAGAGCCCCCAGGATTTTAGACACCCCGGGGAATCCTACCCGAGTGCGCCGAGATGCAGAACTCTCGTTACAGTCGGCAAACGATTCTCTGAAAGCAGGGTCAAGGGTCGGAATGCTCTACCTGACTGTGCTGTCCAACTGCAGCATCGGGAGAGCTGAGATGGTCGTGAGCAACTGCATCAAGTCGGAAACAGAGGACTTTGCAACGTACAGCGCTATTGTCCAACAGGGGTCAGTAACGGTTGACTTGTTTCCTGTCATTTTTCAGAAAATTATAAGGATTAAAACGAGGGTCGGCTCTGTTTATCCGCTCTGTTTCTTTCTCTCAGGTGTTCGTCTTCATCTGAAACAGCTGAGGTTGTCATAGCGGACTCCACCTCCAAGGTTTATCGACTCGATTTGTCCAAGACGAATAGCGTGGCACCCATGGTCTGTCGTTACCTCGGCTCTTTGATTAATGGGATCAGAAATGGTCTTCATGCCAGACTGTTTTCCACTTCTTACAAATTGTCATGCGAGTCAAAACTAAGGTGTAAAGCTCTTCACCCGGCAAACATGTGTGTTTAATTGGTGTTTTGCAGATGTACGTCCGATGCACGGTTAACCTCTGCATCACTACTTTACCCTCTCAGAAGTGCCCTAGTCTGTGCAATTACTCCTTTTCACCAAGAGGCCTGGTTGGCAATCTGTACACCGAGACGTACACGGTCAACTCAGGACCCGTCAGCCTTTTGATCTCAACTTCTGCACCCACTCCTGATCCAGCTCCCAATGCCTCCAACACTGGACCAGTTTCCACTCAGACAGAGAGCACCGGCGCATCAAACACCACTCAGCCCTCCATCGCAAACGGTAAATTTTACCTGTGTATTTTTAATGATAATAAAACACCCACAACAATGCAATGCTAGTTTGTTATAAGCAGTCACAAAAGTCAAAGGAAGCATCTTCAAGGCTCCCTTCTCTCGTCTTGCAGCTCCAAAACACATCTCAGCCGTGACCATCGTCGGCATCTTTCTTCACCATGTCATCCTTTACTGACTACGCTGCTGACTTCAGATCAGTTACTTTTGGGAAGTATTACCGGTAAATTAAAAAAAAGAAGCTGTCAGCACAAATGGTGGCACTTTAAATGTACCTTTTCATCCAGTTAAAAATATTAAACATTTTACTGAACTATTTCAACCTATAAGTCAATATCTACAAAGTTGTTTTGGAATTTTAATAGAATAAAGTATAGCTCACTCCTAATATTGTCCTGTAAGGAATGTTTTAAAAAAAAATCATTGTTGTCGATTAAAGGGTTTAAGAAGACCATGTATTTATGAATGTTACTTAGTCAGTGACCACTTTGTGCTAAGGTGAAAGTGGAATAAAACTTTGCACCATGAGAGGCAGGAGGAAGAAGAGCCTTATGAAGACCTTATAAACACCTAGAGCTTCGTTCTGATGGCAGAAGCACTTGCAAAGCTTTAAATCAGAGGGAGACTTTATGTTGTCAACACTGTTCATTTCACTTGAAACTGGCTCTATTTATAATATACTATTTATACTAAATACGCATACATTTTACTAAATATTACGAAGCATGTTTATGGGAATATTTATTCGTTTGAACATTTATTCCAATTGCAAAATGTGCCTCGAACAAACTCAACACGGGCAACCCGGAAGTCTTCGTACAGACGCTGGCTCTTTGCCTTCATTGTATTTGTTTTCATTCCGAAATTCTGACCAATCACAGTGCGCTGTGGGCGGGGCCTGACCCGCCTCCGTCCTGGACACGCCTCTATGTTCAAGGAACACCGCTTCATACATACACTGTTGTTAGCGACGTAGCCGCAACTGCAAATATTATTTTGCTAGTATTTCACGCAACTTTTTTCTGTCACGGCGGAGAAAAATAGACGCGGAGCAGGTTAGTTGTCGGTACCGTTTTAGCGCTGTGTCGAATTGTTGCTGGCGGCAGCCCTGTGAGGTGAGTTAATAGGTTCGTCGGGCAGTACTGGTGGGGTTAGCTGTTGTGCTAACGTAGCATAGAGTTGCCTACTGCTCGATAACCTTGCCGAACAGACGGGAAAAGCAAATCAACACCAGTAGTTTTACCACGATGTCTTAATGTTAGCCAGCGTTTACCTCCCATTGCAGCAATGTGTAGAATTCTCTTCTTGGAGTCGTCCCATTGTAGCACCGACAAGTTATTCTATTAGCTATTCCAAGTAAGGCTAGCAAGCTAAGAGTGGCGACCATGAATTAACTTTAGCTGACATGCTAGCGCTAAGCAGATTGACCTGACATAGCTACATTTTGTGGTAAGTTATTACATTATAATTGACTGATTTGGGTAGGATTCTTAAGGAATGTACCGTTTTGAGGTGAGATGTGGTTTTGCAATAGCGAAAATATCTTTCTGTCGAACTTCTCTTGACTTAATGTTAATTTTGTGTCGCTTAAGTAGCTTGAAATCAGGGTTAGCTACCTGTCGTTCTGATCGAGCCTCATAGCACAATGTTACTGAACCTGCAACTTTAGATAAAAAAACGATATTATGGTGGTAAACCATGTGTTAGGAACTGAGCAGCCGGTGTTGATATCGCGTTGTCAGCTGCGACGAATCATGGCCATTTGCTAACGTCACTTAGCCACCTTTAGCTCGTCTCGGTTTTTAAAGTGTTGAATTCCCTTTACTGTGGTTGTATGTGATAACCAAAAAAAAGCGACACTGCTTGATTATTTGCGGCAGCTAGACATTTATGGTCCGGTCGCTTAACTTTTTCTGCTACACAACTTCGCAGTCAAACGCTAACACCAGGCTTACGAAAGCGAGCAGCTCACCAAAAATCGAATGGCGTGAGACTCGGTGTTTGGTAGAGAGGGGGAGGGGACGAGGCAGCGTTACAGCCGGAGAGCCGGCGCAAGTGTGCCCGCTCAACGCGGTCGAGAAATACGCCTTTTTAGGACCTTTCACATGATTTCGGCTTCTTTCGCCGCCCGTTCTTTCAAAGATCGCGATTCGGCGAACGTGTTGGGAGCCGGAAAAGCGTCAGATACGGTTTTTGGCGAGTTTCGACCGCACGTTCAGGCGCCGTCTTTTCCGAGGCTCCGCGTCCGCTGCTCCCAGATCAGCTGCGTCCAAGCAGCGCAGGGACCGTCACCAAATTACTGGTCCCCTTATACGCGTGTAGCTGTGCTGTCATTAGGGGGCTTCATTTTGCGTAATGCATACATGTTTTAAATCTTACACATTTTACTCATAAAGAACGCTCTTCTCAGTACCTGTTATTTTGAAATACACACACTTATATGCTGAAAGGGTGAAATACATATTTTTAGTTGTCTCGTGTTGTTTCTAATAAACAGTTTCACCCATTTCTTTGGAGAAGCGTTATGTAGAGTCACCTAGATATATACTAAATAAGCCTTATACACACTCATATGTCCTTTTCTAGGTTACAAATACATGTATAAGACAAAATCAAGTTTGCAAATTTCGCCCACTGACCCTTTGCTGTCGATCTGGTTTTAGCGCCTTTGAGCATGCTCGTACAATGAAGAGGCGCGTGGAGGACCGGGAACTGGTATTTGTGCCCCAGCAGCAACAGTCGCATCATCCAGCAGTTCAGGGTATTGCAGAGAGTTTTCAACAGCGAACTCTCGTCTCAGTGCCTGCGATAATCGAGGCAGCCGCAGACAGCATGCAGCCGTCCACTGGGATCCAGTATTCTCTCTCTCATAGCTACCAGGTAAGAGTTGGATAAACTTATTCAAGTGGACAAAAAGTACCCACAACCTCTACCTGAACTGTCGTGAAAGTTATGCTGCTTCTTCGCTGTCTAACCATGCATGTCTATCTTCAGAGCTGATGAGTATTAATCCTAAATTTCAATTTAATGTGATTTATTGTCCTCCTAAAGAACGCATCTGGCCATGGACACGGCCATAACGCAGCCCCACTTGTTGGCCCCCACGGCCACAGCCTTACAGTGGCCCAGGGCCCGACTGTTGTCCAGGGTCCCGTTCATCCTCCCACATCGATTACTTCAGCACAAGGACAACAGTTTCAGAGGCTGAAGGTGCACATACATTTGCAAATACCTGATGAGGACACTTTACACATGAAGATAATATGGGTGAAGTTTGAGAATGAAATTGGCAGTGAGGTGATTTATATTTCAATCTCTAGGTTGAAGATGCCCTGTCCTATCTGGATCAAGTGAAGCTTCAATTTGGAAATAAGCCACAAGTGTATAATGATTTTCTTGATATTATGAAAGAGTTTAAGTCCCAGAGGTGAGTACTATGACTATCTATACCATGCTGTTGCGCACTTATTGTATATTTTGAATGCATTAGACATTGTCTTTTTTTGTTACTACAGTATAGACACTCCTGGAGTCATCAACCGCGTGTCACAGCTATTTAAGGGACATCCCGATCTTATTATGGGTTTTAATACTTTCTTGCCACCTGGATATAAGATCGAGGTCCAAACCAACGATCTCGTCAACGTGACAACTCCGGGGCAGATCCACTACATCACCCCACATGGCATTTCGGTTCAGACTGTTCCTGCAACTGGACCATCTGTTCAGGCCTCAAGTCATCCTCAGCAGCAGGGTCCTCCACAGGGTGGCCCCCATACTGCCAGTAACACTCCAACAATTCCCACCCAGCCTGCTCCAAATAAAACCAGCAAGGTAAATAAAGTTCTTTCTTTAATTAATTCTGTTGCATTTGAAGTGATCATGTTTTTCCTCTCCTCTGTCCAGCCCATTCATTCTCCAGCCCACACACCCACCAGTCAGCCCAGTCCATCCATCCCAGCCTACGCCTCACCGCGATCACCCACAGTTCAGCCCCACACTCCTGTCAGCAGCACACCGTCCAGTGGGCCTCCTTTCCAGAACAATCAGCCTGTGGAATTCAACCATGCCATTAATTATGTCAACAAAATCAAGAACCGCTTCCAGGGTCAACCTGATATCTACAAAGCCTTCCTGGAAATCCTGCACACATACCAGGTAAGAAAGTCAGGCACGTGCAGTAGTGTTTTATATAAAGCATTCTAGGTGCTTTTTGCCAACCCAACAGATCTTTTTTAATGTCACAGAAGGAACAGCGGAACGCTAAAGAGGCAGGAGGCAACTACACCCCAGCATTAACTGAACAGGAGGTCTACACACAGGTGGCCAGACTCTTTAAGAACCAGGAGGACTTGCTGTCAGAGTTCGGACAGTTTCTTCCTGATGCAAACAGCTCCATTGTGAGTCTTTTCTGACTTAACAGCTAAGTATCTGTTATAACAGCTAAGTATCTGTTATAACAGCTAAGTATCTGTTATAACAGCTAGGTATCTTTCCGACTATCTTAAACACTACAGTTTTATAGTGTTTCGCAACTGTGTTGTAACATTTTGCACTAAGATGCTAAATTGTTATCAATGACGGTGAATACCAACTAGCCAGGTCTTCAATGTTTGTTTGAATAAAACTCCACATTTATATAATGTTTTTATTAGCGAGATCGTAATCTGTGATTTTTAAATGCAGCTCCTGGGAAAGGCAACACCAGACAGAGCAGAGTCTGTGCGTAATGATCACGGTGGCACAGTGAAGAGGCCGTTACTGAACACCAAACAGAGGCTGAGCCAGAATGGTCTGGCAGTCAGGAGACCTGCTGGACTGGGACCCACACCTCCTGTAAAGGTACGCATCAAATTACACATGCTTTAGTAGCGATGGGAACAATGAATGGAGAATTTCCTAGTCCTAGGTTCATTGTGGGTATATGTAGCACCAGAATTTGAAGTTTGGATTTTACACTGCAAATGATATGATAAATGGTACCGTGGCAGGAAAAACACATTTTTTTCCTGGCGTGTACATGTATGAACTGGTCCTGCCTGAGTCCAGAACAGACAGAAAGCAACATCTCTGCATGCTGCTGATAAAACACGACTAGTACTGCCTGTTTAGGTTCAGCTGCTGTCATGACTCTCCCCTCCACCAGAACACCCCCCCCCCCCACATCCATTCACCATAAACGAGGCCACGCCTCCACCCTTCCACGCTACCATGCCCCTCTCTTTATTAGTATTTAAAGCTACAGACATCAAGATGGCACATCCTAAGGAAAGCTCGTTTTGGGATGGGCTGTCGTGACCTCGGATACAGTATTGGGCAGCTGCTAAAGCCTATATAATGAACTCCAAAACCAGCACGTCACAGGGCCTTTAAAGCTAATGGATAGACTCACAAGTATGTTTCTAAACATGATCAGTATTCTTGTTAAAAGCTTACGAAACATATACAGTTAGTGTTGCTCTGTGTGTTTGATTTGAGTTCTGACAGATTATTATGAATCTTCCACACTTGCACATCTTTTTCCTACATTTACTATTTTAAAGAACTGAGCCCAGTTGACCCACATATGACTGGTTCATATTGGATGACAGGTTAATGTTGCCTCTGGTGCAGCCTTCCTGAGACACCATAGAGGTTCCATTTTGTCCTATTTCACTTTTGGTTTGTCACTTTGTTGTGTAATCTTCCAGAAAAAACCTAAAATAATGGGGAAAGAGCACAATATGAATGATGTCAGCAAACACAGCACCAGTACAGAAACATTGTTCTTCGAAAAGGTCAGTACAGAGTGTTCAATTATGTGTATGAGGCCAATATTTTGTGAAGTAATGTGCTTTTTTTTCTCTAATTTTGGCCAAAAGGTAAGGAAAGCTCTTCGAAGCTCTGAGGCCTATGACAACTTCCTGCGCTGTCTTCACATTTTCAGCCAGGAATTAATTTCCCGTGCTGAGCTGGTGCAGTTAGTGATCCCATTTCTTGGGTAAGTTCAAACACACATGTTGCTGATTTATACCATATAAAATATTTTGTGACCTACAATGAAATTTAATATTACAGAAAATTCCCGGAGCTTTTTTCATGGTTCAAAAATTTTTTGGGCTACTGGGAGTCGAGTCACGGTGAATCGAGCCATGCAGAGAGTTTACCCAAGGAGCGAGCAACAGAGGGCATCGCCATGGAGATTGACTATGCCTCTTGTAAGAGGTTGGGACCCAGCTATAGAGCACTACCAAAGAGCTACCAGCAGCCCAAGTGCACCGGAAGGACGCCACTGTGTAAAGAGGTACAACAGTGAAGGAAACAGCTGTGTCAGCATGTCTCACATAGCAGCTAAACACAACATAGCGTGTGTTATCTATTATATCGTAATTGCCTACAAAGTTTCCTAGCCTAAAACGCCATGTGCACATCCTACATGTGTAATCATTCAACAAATTACCTTTTGTGTACAGAGCATCAAGGTGATGCCGGTAGAGGATTTATCCATTAAAGAACTTTTTGTATGGAAAGATACTTTAGCAACGCGCTGTTGTCACACTGCTGTCAGTTTCTTATTACTTCAGAGTCCCTATAACATTTTTGCAGCTTTCGTATTGAACATGCATGGATTTGTGTGAGCTGCCGACTGAACTGATCTGTGTCCTGTTTCAGGTTCTGAATGACACGTGGGTTTCGTTTCCCTCGTGGTCTGAAGATTCTACATTTGTGAGCTCGAAGAAGACTCAGTATGAGGAACATATTTATAGATGTGAGGATGAGCGATTTGAGGTGAGACATACTGTTAGGGTCATGGTTATGTCTAATATTCTTATTCTTAACTGTACACAACCCTTGACTCACATCAACTTTGTGATTATAGATATATTACCGTATATTGAGGCACTTCAGAGCACAACTAACCAGCATTACAAAAAGCTGGTTCCACACGCTTTGTATATGGGCTATAAAGTTAGGGTTGGCTCGGACTGTGATGGGATTTCTTGTTCTAAAATAGCTGATCTCACTCTGAATTAAGTGGTGGTGGATACCTAAAGAAGTTAATATTGATTTATCACACCAGTAGCTATAAATTTAAGTAAAAATATTAAGCTATGCTAACTCCTGTCACTTTAATAGATGTCATGGGGAAAAAAGGAAATTTAGATGGATTTAGTTGTCGGTGATTTAACTCTGGCTGCGCCACCTTTAGCTGGATGTTGTCCTGGAATCCAACCTTGCCACAATACGAGCCTTGGAGACAGTGCAGCGGAGGCTTTCCCGCATGTCTGCAGAGGAGCAGCTACGCTTCAAGTTAGACAACACAATGGGAGGCTCTTCAGAGGTCATCCACCGAAAAGCTATCCAGAGGATATACGGAGACAAAGCCCATGACATCATCGATGGCCTCCATCGGAATCCAGCTGTGTCTGTTCCCATAGTGCTGAAAAGGTTCTGACTCGTTTCTTTTCTAGATGTAGTATTTTGTCCACTTGGATATTAAGACCGTTTTGGGGTTCAAAGTTCCCTTCTCTGTGCATGATGTATTTTTATTTCTTTCAGATTAAAAATGAAGGATGAAGAGTGGAGGGAAGCTCAAAAAGGATTCAACAAAATCTGGCGGGAACAGAATGAAAAATATTACTTGAAATCTCTTGACCACCAAGGCATCAACTTCAAGCAGAATGACACCAAAGTGCTGCGTTCAAAGACCTTACTCAATGAAATTGAGATGTTGTATGATGATGTAAGAACCCACATTCAATAACTGAATTCAGCTTTTTGCTCAATGGTCACTTTACAGTATTTGGTGCTAACATCGAATTACAGACTTTAGAATCAACCTCGCTCTGCTCTCATCCGCCCTGCAGCGCCAAGAGCGAGCATCAGAGGAAACCGCCACGCCTCCGCTGACTGGCCCGCACATGAATCTGGCCTACGATGACAGCCAAATACTGGATGATGCTGCTGCGCTCATAATCCATCATGTCAAAAGACAGGTGGGCATCCAGAAAGAAGACAAGTACAAGATCAAGCAGATCATCCACCACTTTATCCCTGACCTCCTGTTTGCACGGCGGGGTGAGTTATCTGACGTGGAGGAAGAGGAAGAAGATGAGGAAGAAGACGTAGAGTCAGACGAGCACAACCCCAAGAAGCACAACGGTCTGCTGGGCAGCGGCCTATCCAAGTCCAAGCTCCTCTTTAGCAACACAACAGCTCAGAAGCTGCGAGACACAGACGACGCCTACAACCTGTTCTTCGTGAACAACTACTGGTATATCTTCTTTCGTCTTCACCACATCCTTTGTTCGCGTTTGTTGAAAATCTACGGGCAAGCAGAGAAGCAGATCGAGGAGGAAACCCGAGAGCGTGAGTTGGAGCGCGAAGCGCTGGGGATCAAGAAAGATAAAAATGAAAACCCAGCCATCCAACTTAAGATAAAGGAACCAAGTGAGTGATACCAAATATTAAGCCGGGTCCTAATTTCACACCTGTGGTCCTTTTCTCTAAATACATCTATTTTCTTCCTGCAGTGGATGTCGATGTTGAGGACTATTACTCCATCTTTCTGGAGATGGTGCGCAATCTTTTGGACGGAAACATGGAGCCAGCTCAGTACGAGGACTCACTGAGGGAAATGTTTACTATCCACGCCTATACAGCCTTCACCATGGACAAACTCATCCAGAACATTGTCCGCCAGGTAATTCGCTCCCACCTTCTGATGGAGACAAAGGCTACTGCAGTTAGCCAAGTATAAAGTGTTGCTTTGCTAACATGTGAGGTTTATACCATTGGCTGTCGATCCCTCCAGCTCCAACACCTGGTCACAGATGAGGTATGCGTGCGTGTAATGGACATGTACCTGAGCGAGTGTTCCAACAAAGCCACAGGAGGCACAGCGGCGACACAGTCTGTAAGGGCCACTGCAGAAGGGGGCTACCATCGCAAAGCCGAGCAGCTCATGTCGGATGAGAACTGTTTCAAGGTCTGACAGCCGGTGTTCTTACCTGCCTCGGCGTGTTTCCGCAGCGTGTTCACTGACAAATGCCTCTTATCGCTTCTAGTTGTCATTTGCAAAGAGCCGAGGGTCCGTCAGTCTGGCCGTAGAGCTGCTGGACACGGAGGAGGAGAACTCTGACGAGCCAGCAGATTCTGAGGTAAGAAGTTGTGATAAAGTCCTCCTTTACGCTTCTGTGCGCGTCTGCATTCAATCCAACAGTCCTTCAGTAAGTGTTGGTGTGCTACTGTTAAAATAATGAGCTCATAGAAGCTAATCTAAACACTTTGGTTCATGTGAATATTGGCATTAAGGGCAGCATATCGAGATATTAATGGTCACCACTTCATCACAATCTAGCTTTGATGATGAACAATATGGCTGGTCCATAAATTATAATGCCCACTGTGGTTGTTATTTGAAATAAAATTGCGTGTTGGTATTTTAAGGGCTTAGACATGTTCTACTCTGTCCTCCACAGAGGTGGTCGGAATACTTGGGACGATTCCTGAACTCGGACTCGGCCTCCATGGAGCTGCGTGAGCACCTCTCCCAGAAGCCCGTGTTCCTCCCCAGGTGAGGCCTGAGCTCCTTCTTGTGTCCTCACCTTTAAGCCCCTTGTCCTGCCGAGCAGCCAGACAGGCGGTCTGTTTGCGTTGAGGTAGAAACGGTGGCTGTTCTGCAACACTCAGCCGGCTGGAGCACGTTTGATAAGATTTATTGGAACAGAACGACTCCACAGATTTGTGAATCAGCTGTGAACGTGACACTTTCAGTTTCTTCTGTCTCACATGGAAAATGTTGCACTTTGCTAGGCCAGCTTTTTTTTTTCTACAGAAAAAAAGATGAAACAACTTGATTCTTTTAACTGGAGTTTGTATTTATTAAAGGAGGGCTTTGATTTGCCCTTCAGCAAGTAACGGCTGTAAAAGTTATGTTTGAACCATTTTCCTAAATTGGATTTAAATGATTTTCCTTTTCACCCGTGGAAACAGGAACTGAAAGAAACACAAGTTGAGCATGTCCTTTGTTTTCCCTCTTTGTGTTTGGCCTGAGTTTTGGTGATTGCTGCTCTTGTGCTGGACTTGACTTTGTTAACGAACAGTGACGTGACGGTTTCTTTTCCCACGCTAACCGTACCCTCTGTTTATGTTGGGATCACAGGTCCTGTGCACACCTCCATCACTGTTTACAGATGTGAATGTTGTTTAAAGCAACCAGTTGTTGTTACCCATTTTCAGCAGCCCCACTCAGATTGTTCAAGCGGCTCATCACCGATTAGTGCTCACATATTTTTAAAAACTCTGCAAAACTACGTGAACTTGTACATAGGTGTAGCATTTGTAAATAAAATGATTGTCTAAATTGTTTTTTCCATGTGGGTGTATTTCTTTCCCAATAATGGGAACCGCGCACGGAGGTGTGGCTGTGTGTCTCGTCACCACTGAAGTGAATCGGGGAGCGTTTGTTCTGCAAAGATTTTGTTGTTAAGCCATTCATCTGTCAGGTTTGGTGTTTAAGCTTATTGTCAAATTTGTGTGGGTTCTTTTGTTTGAACTGTAAGATGCCGACTCGATACGCGCTGGTATTGGCCACGTCACGCCGCTGGCTCCAGCCGAGTGCTGCACATAACCCGCCATCGCCCTCTGCCCGGTCTCACCTTTGAGATGGCTGTCCATGCTCATACACATTTCAAAATCAGTGGGCCCGCCCATACGTGACCACCTTTTCTCCCCATCAAATCTATGAGAGATCAGCAGCACAAGAGGTGAAAAAGACTTGACAAATATGATCAGTAGCAGTAAGAAAACTTTAGTTTTTTTTATTATTATTATTCTTTTCTCACCCGTTGTTTTGGGTCTTCATCTCATAATCACAGTGCTGTACATCGTCGGTGAAAGTTTGTTCACATCAAAAATTCTCTCGGCTCATAATTTCGATTGGTACCCGACCAGGCAGCAACTCTGTAGTGTTTGTTTTTGACAGTGTTTTTTTATTTATTTTTTTTTTTTAATTTGAAATTGGCCTCACTGTCATGTCTTTTAAGTGGAGCCCTGAATGCAAAAATATGCTTCATGGTTTCAGTCCCTGCTCACCTGTACCCTCTGGGGTAAGTACACATTTAAAACTTTCCTTCAGGTGGGGTTAATAATTGCATATTTCTTTAATCTGCACAAAATCAGGCTTGGTTTTTCAATGGAAGGATAAATATTCATTTCTGATGGTATGTGGTTGTGCAACAGAAACGCACTGTACAGAAATATTACCACTGCTGCCTCTGCTGCTCTTATAGATCCTCATTATCCACGAATGATTTGACTCCCTATCTAATTCTGAAGCTGGTGAGTTTGCAGTGCATGGGTTTAAAAAAAGAATTTAAAAAAAACTGTTTAAAGGGACAGTCCTCTCAAATTTGACTCAGTCGTTTTCAAATTTTGCCTCAACATGTTTGCTTGCCCAATGTTGCCAGTCAAGGCAAACAAACGCATTCCCTATTTTTTTGTAAAATTTGTGTGAACTTTCCCTGTAAACTTGGCGCACCCCTTGTTGTGTGCCGTAATCAGAAGTTTGGCTCGGTGGCCCGTTAGTGTCGCTGATCGTCGCCCGTCTGCTTCCGCCCTCAGGAACCTGCGACGGATACGGAAGTGCCAGCGGGGATGGGAGCGGCTGCAGCAGCAGAAGATGACCAGGGTCCCCTCTGACAAGTCTCTGGAGGACAACGGCGAGCTGAAGATCGAGTGCATGTTCAAGCTCAACACCTACAAGATGGTCTACGTCTGCAAGTCAGAAGACTACATGTACAGACACACGGCGCTGACACGAGCTCATCAGGTGAGCGCTGGAAACACTTCACAGACGTTTCTCTGCCTGTCTGGAGGCACTTGGATCTGCAGGTGATTAGCGCTGTCAACCTGTCTTTCAGTCCCACCAACGGGTCAACACTGGTCTGCACAGACGCTTTCAGGCCTGGCTGGACGCCTGGGCCAAGGAGAACGTGACCGCCAACATGGATGCAGACACCCACAAGTGGCTGATGGGAGATAACAAAGAGGGTCTGCTGTCCTGCACCACCACCTGCAACCCCGAGGTCCTCCACTATCTCAGCGTAAACAAGTACCGGGTGAAGTACAGAACGCTGTAGCCTCTGTTCTCCAGAGACGAAACACCACTGTCTCCAACCCTCGTGAGGAGGGTTTTCAACCTGCTGACGATGGATCCAGTTGCCAAAAGATTGTCCAGGAGCTTTCGCTGCAACTTTGCCATTTTAGTGGGAACCCCACGTCTCCCAATGAACCCAAAAATGTGTGAAATCCACCTTTTTATGTGCAGTCAATGCACAGAGAACAATTGTTAATCCAAGAGACCCTGGTTAAGAATTCTGCAAGTTAGCGTTGAATTGACGTCTAATTCTCTTTCTAAAGAAGAATAAGCAGTTCCATTTTTAAAGAGTGTTATCAGACGTTGGCTGTAAACCTGTAGAGCCTGTGGATGTTCCTCTTTTTCGGTGGTTATGGTGTATTAAAGCACCGTGTTGCTGTAAATATTCAACACCTCTGCTGACCGATGTTCAGCGTTATTAGAATCCAGCCTAATAATTTATGACCACCTACACATTTAATGTAAATATTTTGTTTTATATCTGGATTTCTTTTTTTCTTTTTTAAATCTGATGATTATGCCGTGTAGCATACATAAACATAGCATCAATCGTTAGCTAGAAGCTGCAAAGGAGTTAAGAAAATGCAACATTTCAGCTGTCTTCTCTTTACCAAAGGAGAGTTCTTCCTTGTTCATATTGTCCCTGAAGTCCACTTTAGGTGTTTCAGCCTCTTTCTGCACATTTCTACCTTCAGTAATCTGTGTCACTGTCGCTCCTGTCGCCAATCTTAAAGGGATTGAATGTAGCTTGGCTCCAGTTTCTTCTGTTGAGAATACAGTCTATGACATTGTAGTAAGTTCTGCAGCCCCGGATCGGGTTGGCAGGACGGCGCCCCCGCTCAAGTGTGCGCGACTTGCCTCTTATTTTCTGTGGCGTTGGCAGTTTGTCGCCACGCATCCATGATTGTGTCCGGTTTCCTGTCTGAACAAGCAATAACCCGACACTCGATCAGTTCATTCACCTTCTGTGCTGAGCTGCAAGTTGTATTCCCTTTAGAAGAAACAAGCTGTTCTATAAATCCGCTCTGACTCGGCCTCCTGTCTGGATGAGAAGAGGAAATTGACAACGCAGGCAGCGTTTTTCCACAGGTTGGAAGGTAACGACATTCCAACCATCCCTCCTTTCAGATGGAATGTTCACAGAACCAGTTACGACAATCTTTAAATGGGTTCTAACCTTTTGGTTTATTTTTCTATTTGCTGTTGGTTATGGAGACAACGAAGCCCGGTCCAGCTGATTGTATAGAACCTGGTTTGTAAAGTCTCTCTTCTTCTTTAAAGATGTTGTACATGAGTGTTAGTATGGTGTTTGGCATTAAACTGTCATTTAACTAGAGACAAGCGGTCCACTCTTTTTTCCCCCTTCTTTATTAAAGAGAATGAAAGAGTCAAGAGTTAAATTATATAACAGGTGAACAGGGCAGTTTTTATTCTTTAATATCCAAAATTCTCTACAGGAATAAAGGGAATTATCCAATATGCAAAGCAACATCTGAACTCTGAAGGTCGTGGAGGTCGTCTATGCCCGCACGTAGATCCTCGTACACACGACCTCGTCGGCTCCGAAGATCTGAAAGAGATTGATCGGGGCGGAGGTGTTTTTATCCAGCACAGCCCCGTTCAGGTACCCGTCCTGTGACTGTGACAGACTTCAGCTGTTCGGAGGCACTTTGAAGCAGTAAACTGGGATCTGGCTGCTGTTTCCCATTTCCCGTGTGCCGACGGAAACATCAAGCGCCTCCTGTTTTTTATGGCATCTGGTTGTTTATCCTCCAGCTGTGCTGTTTCTCTGGTCCAGTGGTGCCGGTGCAGCCAGCAGAGCGTTTATACTTCTAAATACTTCTATTACGGGTGAATTCAGTGGAAGTCCTGGTTATTTCTGCTGCTCTGGTAATGTTTTGTGCCACTAATTAATATTCATTTTCTCAATATTGGCTGATTAAATCGTAAATTGACACAGCTGCCCACCAACAGCAGGGGTGCCACTGAAACCGGTCCGAGCCCTCAGGCGCTCTGGATCGGGGGCGGGTGAGGAAGCCAGTGGGCTTCATCAGGCTCCACATCCCACCCTAAGAGCCTGGAGCCGTCTGACCCAGACGTAGCTTTGGAGCCAAATCTGGGCTTTGGTGTCTTACTCAAGGACACCCTCTCCTCCACTGATGCCCTAATTATGAATATTAAAGGTGTAGCCACTCTTCATGACATCACTTCCTGCTATCTTTCTGTAAAGTCATCCCTACATTACACTAACCCAGTCAGACCCTTGGGTGTGTGTCACAGAAGAGGGGGATAATATCGACCTCTCCCGTCCTCGGGTGTAGGAAGATCTGGACAAAGAGCAGTTGTTTTCACAGTGATTCGGTTCCACATGCCGGATCTATTACAGCAGCGAACACGCCCGTATGTTTAAGAACCCTCGGTCAAGGGTTTGTTCCTGCTGTAAAAGCTGCTCTCGTACAAACGACGGCACCAAACAGCCGCCTGATTGGCTGAGTGCAGTGACTCACTGAGCAGAGCTCATCAAAGCAGAGCTGGACTCGGCTTTGTTGCCCATCTGGTCGGTAAATCCAGGCAGACGTTTATGGGAAAACTGCTCGGCTCAACGGGCTCTTGGACCTGGAGGTGTTGCTGACAGACGCTAGAGCATTGGGGGTTAATGGCGAAGGCACGACGGCGAGATGCTAATGTCAGTCTGTTGAGACGGAGCGCTCGATGGCCGACGTTGAGTCGATTCGCAGGTTTTTATTACTCTGTTTTCTTTGCGCGAAGCTAACAAGCATCATCTTCAAAGTGGTTTTCTTTGTGGACAAAGTTTAAAGATTCTTTTAGATCTCCATAGTTCCTTTAACGCGGCTCAGTGGTTCTGATGCTAACAGGCCTCACCCTCCCTTCACATAATCCCTTATTTTGTTTCTGGCAGAGACAGATTCCTGCAGGATGTTCGGACATCTGTTCTGTGATGTGCTGAGAGACCTGAGATAAGGCTGAAGAACGTCCTCCAGCCGATGGAGGAGGAGCATTCGCTTTCCCACACACGCCCCATCGATGCTGCTCTAGAACAGGGATTAATGATCTTTGTTTTGATTTAAAGGCCAAACACTGCTCACCAGTTCAAGTTCTTCCCCTTTCAGTTCTCGGCTCCAGAAGGTCTTGGGGCCGTCGCCGCTCAGTAAAGTCTGTTTGCAGTAAATCTTGTTTCCCGTTTCCCAGGTGGCCAAACTCTGGAGGAAATAGAGGATTGTTTAAATAACGACCATAGTAACACAATGGAAATCGGCCGTCGCTCTCCCGCCGTTACCTTACACTTTCTGCCGTCCACGGTCTCCTCGTCGAACTCCTCTCCGATGGTGAAGTCGATCTCAGTGGTGCGGAGGGAGGTGGAGGTTTTAATGTGGAAGTGCTCGCCGTTCTGTTGGATCTCCACGTGGGGTTTTGACGCAGCCACTACCGCCATCTTTCTCAACATGGTGTTGACGCCTGAGAACGCACACACAGACACACACAGGTGGTCATGTAGGGCTACAGGCCTGTTGTCTGGTGACCAGTCGCTTGTGGTCTCGGCCGTCTGTGAGTCAGTATCGGCGTTTGTCTCCTTTATCCAGTTTCAGATTTCAGACTTGACTTTTCCCAGCAGACAAACCTGGTTGTAATCTCTCTTTTTTTTCCTCCAACTGACGGATCTTCCTGCAGCAGCTGCAGTTGTCATCAGCAGATGCTGCAGAGAAGCTGGAGAGAGGGGAGGAACGCTGGAGCTGAGGAGTGTTTATAGCCCTTAATCACGGTCTGAACACACGTTCAAGATTCCAGCAGATCAAACAGCGTTCCAGCCCGTTCCCATCCATCCGTCCTTGGAGTTCTTGAATCGGACGCAGCAGCGACGCGTGAGCTCATCAGGTCCTCTAATTAAAACCAGCCGTTGAGCGCTTCACTGCTCCACCGACGCGTTCGGCGGCGCTCAAAAGTGAGGCAAAGTCGGCACAAAACCTGACATATTCCCAGAAACGAGACCTGGAATTGCAGATCTTGGATCACGTTTATTTTGTCTGTAAAAGTGTCACTATTTGCGTTCCAGGTGTAGATTAAAGGATGCCAGATCTGTTTATTAAGACACTTAAAGAGTAAATCCCAGAACTCACCCAGAGCTTTGAGTAACTCCTCGAAATTCAGGCTGCTCTTCATTTTCCAGGTGCCTTCAAAATTTGGCATGTTCCTCGCGTGTCGGCGTCCCCCTCGTCTGTCCGTTCTGCTCCCTTTCCTCGGCCCTTCTCTCCTCCCTGTTATCCCGGGCAGGCCAAACCCCCACCATCACCTCCCAGTGCAGAGGGAGAGTTTGGGACTTTCTTTTAAAGGGTAATTTCAGCTAAAACATCAAGGGCTTCAGTTGTGGAGGAGAAAGCTTATCCTCAAAACTCTGCTTTTAGTTGTTTAAAAACTGTGAAGAGTCCAAACTTTATGTTAAATACCTTTGCTCAAGACACACTTTCAAGCTCCAGCCTGGTGTTAATCAGTTAGACATGAAGTAAATGAAGGGCTGGTGAGTGAAAAGGGTGGAAAGAGGAAATTAGGATGTATGGATGTGAAGAATAAAATGGAGGGTTCTCTCATGCCTTTAAAATTTTCATGCTGATCCACACAGCGACCACCATCGCGCCCCCCCGAGGAGGAGTTGTTCCCTGTGCGACGACACCTCATCAATCTTTTTGACCGACCGCCTTCGGGACACCGAATGGTGATTAATGTATGGAGCCGAAGAGGGAGCCAGCGGGGGGGGGGGTCCGCTGAAAGGAGCCCTCTCCCTCCTCGTTTGTCTCATTCATCGGTAAATCTATGTTGGTTTCTAAAGGGAGGAGTGAGCGTTAGCAGCAGAGAGTTCAGAGCTGCCCGCTTCTGTCTTTGGGCTTCTTTATGAGAAATTGGACTCGACTAGCATGAACATTCTGGTATTTTAATGGCTTTCTCAGACCAGACCTGACTTGAAATGCACCTCCTTCATTCACATTCGATTTGTTGAGATGAAACCTGAATAAACTCTGTAACATTTGGGATTTGGCTCAAAGTTGAGATCAGCCAACTCTGTGAGGTACAACTGTCTGGTTGAAGCAGGTCGACGTGGCCTCGGTGCAGCTTTTCATCTGGTCATCTGACATGACCTCTGCTGTCCATGTGACACTTTCAGCCACAGGTACAAGCGCCCTGCATTTATTACAATATTAAGGAAACATTAAGTGATAAGCACACATGTATTGGGCTTTACATGCGTGTTACACGTTAAGGAACATTTTATATGTGAATAATGCAGAATAAAAAATGTAACAATATCAACGTTTTACCACCAGGGGGCGACACTGAACTAAATTGAACTGAAAATAAATTCGAAATAACTGACTTGATGAAATTGGATCCGTTTTTTCCCCAAATCTTGAACTGGATTCACTGCAAATACCAGTCTAACCAGTTTACCTTGATTCTGTTTTGATCAGGCGCTTCACTGGTTGCTCAACATCTGCATAATTCATGAACTCAAATGTGATTTGAACACTTGAATTTCTTTATTGACAGAGATGGATGCACTTGGACGTCAACCAAATGACAAATGTTTGAGAAACACATTGATCTTAATAGAATTACAGAATTCAGGTGATCCACACATTCTGATTAAGGGGGTATCTGCATCATTTCATTTATGGCTTCATTTAGAATTTAGGAAAACTCAACGAAATTACTTCCTAAAGGTCACAGAAACATTTTTTAAAGATAAAAGAAACTGATGTTATGCTTTCACAATTCACCTGTTTAAAAAAAACCAAACAGACTGGGCGATTCACCTCTGGTCAGATTTATAAAAGCTTCATAAATTATATTTTCCATTTAGACACATTAGTTTACAGGAACTCTAGAATCACAATATTGCACTGCAACATTCACCAGGAAACAGGAAAATGATTATTTCACACCCCTTCTGCCTCACAGCTCAGTTTTGGTTACTATGACGTCAAACCAGCCAATCGTCAGCAGCTGTGTGGGCTCGACATTTTTAGTTGTGCAGTTATGCTGCAGAGGACGACTGCCAACAGCCAACAAAATACACATTCTAACCTCTGGTTTGCTTTGATCAAACCAAGAGGCAACATCTAAACTGCAGGAGGAACAAAGCAGAACGCCGAGCGTACGGACACCAAACTCGAGGTTAAACTGCATCTGTAGAACCAGGGACAAACGTTACAGGTTCCCAGATCAGACCAGTACCTCATGACATTTCCTCGATCTCTTCCTGGTGTCTGGATCGAATCCATCTGGTCCATGAAGGAAACGAACTGAATGCTTCAGTGTGGATACAGCAGATGCCTCTAAACTGTTCTCTGCCATGACTGCAGTCTGGTACAACTGCTGTTAGCTTCAAAGAGCAGCGCCAGGCTCCACTCGTGGCAGAAACTGAATCCAGTCG
Organism: Takifugu rubripes; assembly: GCF_901000725.2. Taxonomy (NCBI): domain Eukaryota; kingdom Metazoa; phylum Chordata; class Actinopteri; order Tetraodontiformes; family Tetraodontidae; genus Takifugu; species Takifugu rubripes. The sequence goes on along the minus strand of NC_042297.1, from coordinate 13,977,069 downwards.
ATACCAACTGGAGTGTTTATACTCCGACTGCTCAGCTGTAACAACTTGCATGTGTAAATGGAGGTAAAAGGCCAAACCGAATCATTCTTAAAAAGGAAATAAAATTAGAACATCTGTTTGACACCATGTTGGTGTCAGAGATGCTGAAAACTGCAGTAACCGATGCTAACCATCGCTTATTGCCCCATTTAATAACGTTCTGAGAGGAAATCCTGGATGTTCAACTCACTTTTGCTTCCCTCACATTTAATAAAACAATTCGACCCGTCAACGCCGACACAGGAACCCAAAACAAAGGAGGTCATTTTAAAAAGTTGGAGTTGCTTGTTTTGCATCTTCCAGTGTTAAAACATGGCCGCCACCTTCAAAAATGTGAGCTTTGGAACTCATGTCAGAAACTAACGGGTAACTAAAGCACAAATATGTCTCATGCCTCTGGCATCTCAAGTCCTTCAGCTGTTTAAACAAGAAGTCCAGTTTGAGGGCTAAAATGGCACATGGTCCGCCGACTCTCTGTCTTTACCAGTGTCTTGAGTCCACCAGCTCCGGACGCAGACTGAGTTTTTTAAGCGTCTCATAGCCGACCACCATGACGATGGCAGTGGGGGTGGATGAAATGATGCGAGCCGACAGTCCTTTGGTCAATCCCCAACAACCCTCCTCTTTGATCAGCTGCCTGAACGTGTCGATGACCGAGGTCCTCCCTTCAACCTAAACCAGACAGACAGGAGTAGGTCGCAGTGTTAATGTTCCCACTCATCCAGGACAAAGAACTCTTCAGCTTAAAACGGGTCGACGGGACGTTTTTGATGTTTCTTGGAGATATACTGATCATTTGCATCACGAAGGTGGCGTGGCCCCTCCTGCTCACCGCGGGCTGTTGCATGTGAATTAAGGGCCCACATCTCTTTAATGATGCAAACCAGCACCAACAACCACTAACAATAGTATTGAGTTAAACAGCCGAGGAGTTCTTTCAGATTCCCACCAGTCGGGACTGAAGGAGCCCGTTCGATGAGACAAAACCGTCAAGAAACTACAAAAAAGGCCAGTTCACTATTAACACAATGGTAGCAAGTTGTTGTATAAGTTTGGGTCTGAAAAACGCAACAAATAGCATAGATTTGTCTCTTTTGCTGCTAAAATACTCTGCCTCAGCTGTTGTTGCAGCAGCTGACATGATAAAGGGAGAGGAACAGGAAAAACAGCTTTCATTACTAACCTGCACTCGCGCTCTGACCACATCCATCGGGTTGGTGACAGTGGAGGCTGTAGCTGCAGCCAGAGGTCCGGCCATGGCTTGCAGGATTAGATGAGGGCAGTCGGTGGGAGCCATTTTAGAAAGTTGCTCTGTGCAATATTAAAAGTACAAGATGCTTATTAACCCCCGAGAATAGCAGTAATTCTCCCCACAGGTGTGCAAATGTACAGGAAAACTTGGAGCCACTTACCAGCATAGAAATGATAGAAAGGCCACCAGACGGCACTGTTGGGGATGTAGGTGAGTAAAGAAGCCACGTATCCCCTGTAGAAGCCCGGGAAACCATCAACGGCAAAGATCTGCGCAATAATGTTCCTGGTTTGGCCAAAAAACTTCTTATTTCCAGTCTGTGTGTCCAGTCTAAACCTGGTGAGGTGCTTTCCTTGGCCCTGCATCATCAGCTGCTGGGAAACAACATCTATAGGAACGGTGATGCTCTGGGCGACCAGAGAGGCGGAGCCTCCTGCCACCAGTGACTTCACCGTGTTGTTTTCCGAATACTGGGAGACGTACTTCCTCACCAGCTCATAGGTGGTTATGTAAGCCTGGCCTGAGATCAGCGTAAATGTGTTGACCATGAAGCCGCGATAGAGGCCCCGGACGCCCTCCGTCCGCAGGATCTTGAAGAAGGCGTCGAAGGTGCCGCTGTACAACGACTTGCCCCTCTGCACCTGCAGGCGAGTACGGATAAGTGTGGCGGGGTAGACAGTGGCCCTGATGGCCATGGTCATGAAGACCCCAAAGGAGTAGAACTTCCTTTTATCGAGGTCCTCCCACTCGATGATCTGGATGTTCCTCTTTTGCTGCATCCTGCTCGCTGGTGACCCCCCCTCATCAGACCGAATCTGCCCGACAGCAAAAACATCATCAGCAAGGCTTGTAATGAGCCCGAGCAATGATGGGACTTTTAACAGTGAAGACACTAAATGAAGTCCAATGAAGTATATTAAAATGGTGCTCAATATCACAATGTTATTTAACTGCTACTGGGTGGAAAATTGCAGGGAAATTGTGTTTTATAGTCAGATAGACGGGAGTAACAAGATGCTCTCGCAAATTATAAAAGGCACTTATTCAAAGTTTAACTCCGATTAAAAACAATCATACCCATTAGCTGATAGGTAATGGTCAAAGGACACTGTTCTTAAGCCGGAATGAAGCCTGCTGGAATCGCGTTCTACTTTAAAAGAAGCAATAAATAAAACGATAAAGGCAAAATTTGTTGGACAGAAACGTGGGGAAAATAGCAGCTACCTGCAAGATACCTTCGTGTGGTTTCGAAGCTCGGCTAACACCGAGTCTCTGGCATTAGCGTTCCGATGGTTGGAGACACTTACCTCTGGAGACAGCTCTTTACTGCATATTCATTGTGGAATCGACATGTCGGCGACAGGTTTAATAGCACCCAACTGTGGTGTTTATAGGGGGAAATAGCTTATAAGGACGATGAGCGCTAATAGCACCCAACTGTTGTGTTTATGGTGGAAAATAGCTTATAAGGACGATGAGTGCTAGCTCGTCGCCAACCTGAATATCAGGTAGCTTCCTGTTCCCATTTAAACGACAGCAAACCAATGACACGCGACGGCACTTCTTCTTCTGCCCCTCTATCTTAACTACGCTCTACCTGCAGTTGACTCACTACCGCCCACCGCCGATGCTGGAGGAAAGAACAATTTCTCCGGAAGTCTACAGGCATTTAATTGAGGTGAGACTTGGCAGGAGAGGTGGCTGCAACAATTGATGATGTCCCAGGGGTGCTAGTGTGTGACTATGTTTTGCTGCTCTCCTGGCCAGGTCGCTCTTGAAAAAAGAGGTTTTAATCTCAATGAGTCTTTTACCTGGTTAAATAACACACTCCTGTCACTCTACACCAGCATAAGGGCTGGAATGGCTTGTAGGTCATCCAAGTACCTAACAGCAGGCACCATACCTCTGCCTGGCACATGTAGGTCTGTGAAGACGACAGGGTACCAGTACTGAGTCTGCCCTCTGGAGTTCTTTGGCAAGCACCAACCAGGCGACTTGGGCCTGGGCCAGGAGATAAAGTCCAGCTTGCGAACATCTGGCCCCCAGGTGATTGGTGTTTTTATTCTGATACTACCTGAGCAGGTTCTATAGAATTCTAAGCCTAGTCTGAGTCATTTACCCAGGAAAGGGTGAGAAGAGCAATGGTCTGTGGCCATACCTTCCAAAACCAGAAGCAGGCTGCCTTTGCTTATTGCTTCACTTTTCTACCTGTTGTCATCATTTACAACGGGTGAAACCGGCTAAACAAGGACTATTGCCTCCTAACTAGGTGGTTTGAACGTGTGACTGAATTGAAGATACATAGTGAGGTTTACGACATGGTCCTTACATTTGTATTAGCCTGTGTTTGTTTCCATCGTCAGACGTAGTGCCTCGGTCCTCCCTCTGATAGGGGGCGCTGCTGAGCCGCTGGTCTCTCCAGGGATCCCGGTGTTTGAGGAAGCACTAAACTGAAAGTAGTGGCTCTCTCTCTCATCGCGAACTGAGAAAAACTAAAAACACTTCCCCGTGTTTTCTGGAAGGTAATCTTAAATATCTACTCGTTACGGCTTTGATGTCGCACTTTAACACAAATGTAGATCACATGTATTCTATGGATGTTTGCGGTCGTAAGAATCGGCTAGGTAGCCTGCTAGCCGAACTAGCACGCCGAGATATTGCCGATTCATTATGATGGGCAGCAGTTAGCCTAGCTAGCTGAGATCTAGTTAGGTAAAGTATGTCCATAAAATGGATTGCAAGAATCGATATGCTTTAAGATTAATGAAATGGGGGATTATATTCCTACCTGTTGAAACATCATATGATTGGGGGAAAATGGGCTGAATCGTTTTAGTGTCAGTTGTTTGACTTATTGCTCTTTCTTTCCATAGAAGCACATCGGCGGCGTGAAAAATGGTAAATCGTTGTCATTTTTGTTATCAATATATACTATTACAATATATTTACATATTATTTCCAATACACGGCACTATCCTGTTTTCTCTGTTGTAGTCTCGCAGATACGATTCCAGAACAACCATATTTTCCCCCGAGGGTAAGTGTTTAGCCGTATGTGCTACCAATAAGTGCTTATATATTGGTGTATATGTCTGCAGTATATGGTGTGTTTGCAGTATATGAGTGTATGGTGTGAGGGTATGATACGGTGACGGCCACCAGCTCATCGTAGCTCGCCGTGATCGTATAGTGGTCAGTACTTTGCGTTGTGGCCGCAACAACCCCGGTTCGAATCCGGGTCACGGCATTGTCAGACAATGTTACGGCAGATGAGTTTCTTTTCTTAATTTCTGTCGCCTGATACCAGAGGCATGTGCACGGACAATAAAGCAGACATCCAATGTAATAGTTGATCTTTGTGTTGTGGTCTGGACTCACATTTACAGTTCTATACAGGTTTGCTTTTACTTGACTCATTTCATACCTCCTGTTAGGAGGCTAAATGGAAGGCAAAAAATTCCATTAAGCTGCTTATTTACACTTATTTAACACTTATTTACATAAAAAAAGGTCCTGTTTGGTTTGCGTTTGTAAGTCAGGTTTATTTAGCTTTATCTGTGGTTTATATGTGCAGGACGCCTGTATCAGGTGGAGTATGCCATGGAAGCCATCGGTCATGCTGGAACATGTCTGGGGATTCTAGCAAACAATGGAGTCCTGTTGGCAGCGGAGAGGCGCAACATCCACAAACTGCTTGACGAGGTTTTCTTCTCTGAGAAGATCTACAAGCTCAACGAGTGAGCGAGCTGATTAATTTGACAGTCCAAAGTTACCTTTTTGTGTGGTGGCACCGTGGTCACGAGCGTGTGCGGGTGTCTTCCAGTGACATGGCGTGCAGCGTTGCTGGGATCACATCAGACGCAAATGTCCTGACAAATGAACTGCGGCTAATTGCACAGAGGTGAGTTTCAGGGAAGAACGGTCAAGGCTAAAGGGCTTTGATCACAAAGGATCTACTGTTAGGTAACCTGGTATTATTACTGCCTTTAGATGGTTTATATGCTATATTTTGCAGGTATAAGTCACAATATGGGGGAAATGGTGAAGTGTGCACTCTCCCAAGAAAGTTTTTTTCTTTGTTTTGTATTATAGCCTTTTTTTTTTTCTTCTTCAGATATTTACTCCAGTACCAGGAGCCGATTCCCTGTGAGCAGCTGGTGACTGCTTTATGTGACATCAAGCAGGCCTACACTCAGTTTGGAGGTATGGAGCTCCTCATCCACCCAATAGTCTCATGTTTGGAATTAAGGTCACATTTTCTATTTGTTTTTGGTGCATCCTGACAGGGAAGAGACCATTTGGTGTTTCTCTGCTCTACATGGGCTGGGACAAACATTATGGTTTCCAGCTGTATCAGAGCGACCCCAGTGGCAACTACGGAGGCTGGAAGGCAACTTGTATCGGCAACAATAGCGCTGTAAGTCTGGATTGACAGTCAGTTCTAGGTTCTTGAAGAGCAGTTGGACTTATAATAGTCCAAAAAGGCTGTCATTGTGTCTGCCTACATCCTGGTGGTTTTCTGTTCTTGGTCTTTAATGCTCTGACTCCTGGCCCTCAGGCTGCCGTGTCCATGTTGAAGCAGGACTACAAAGAAGGAGAGATGACGCTGTTGTCTGCACTGGCTTTGGCTGTCAAAGTCCTCAACAAAACCATGGATGTTAGCAAGCTGTCAGCAGAGAAAGGTGAGGCTAGTCATTGTTATATTGTCCACCATCATTATAATTCTCCCTAACGCTAATCACGCCGTGTCGTCTTGACAGTGGAAATTGCCACCCTGACACGAGAAGATGGGAAAACAAAAATCAAAGTGCTGAAACAGAAAGAAGTGGAGGAGCTCATCAAGCGTCACGAGGCCGAGGAGGCCAAGGCTGAAAAAGACAAAAAGGAGAAGGAGCAGAAGGAGAAGGATAAATGAGCAGATTTATTCCCCCTCTCACACCACCACATTGTGTATTGTTTTGTCTTTTACATTAAAAGTTTGGAAAGCATTGGATATGTTTTCAGTTCTTATCACACCATTAAAAACAAGAACTTTTCAAAAAAAGGAAAAATAGCATAGGATGGTAATCACACTAAATTATGCTGGCATGTTATGGCCTTGGCCTCCAAAAGTTACATACTCATTTGTAATTGTAGTTTACAGAGTAGATACAGAAAGATTGTGATTATACCCGTGGAAGTCGCTCCAGTAATGGGATCGTGAGGTTCTTATCCTGTCCTCTTTGGCTTGTTTAAAGAGCAGCATCTTGTGTTTCAGAACCAGGCGCTGGCGCCCTCCATCTTTGATGCACAGTGTGCTGTTTGTTCTACCGACCACTGGGGGGCGACATTGTTCATCAATTAAGACTCATGGCAAACGAATCACGAGGTCATTACTTTGTATGCTCGTATGCTTTTGCAGAGATGCAGATTTAAAGATGTTAAGTTTTGTTGACACTAAAGAAAACAGGTGGTGAGTGTGACAGCAACTACTTTATCTTTGTGTCACTGCTAAAGGCGACGTAGGTGGTCACCACTGGATTGAAACCAGCTGTTGGATACACGGCTGCTGAAAGGTTGCCTGAATATGTTTGATGTTGTACTTTTAACCAGATAGACCGGCCACTACATCAACATCGGGGATCCTTTATAATCAAACGATCAAATTTACGGCATTTTGGCTCTGATTTTTCTCAGAAGCGTCTTTGCACGGTTCCTGCAGCCGTTTCTAAAAACACGGGTTTGATCCAAAAACAGTGGAACCAGTTTCTGTTTTCGTCTTGTGATGCAATCACGCCACCATTTGTAATGCACGTTTGGTGCTCGTCTTGACCGCACGCCACCCTTCAACTGCCTTAATATAAAAAGAAAAGCCACCCAAACAAAGCAGTTTTCATGGCCAAGTTCCTATTAGTAGCCTCTGTCGATGACGTTGGCCCGTTAAAAAACAAAGTATTTGGGTCTCTTCCAAGATAAAGACTTGGCCATCCTCCTGAAACCAAAACCTTTTCATTTGACGTCAGTCTTTCAGACCTGATCTTACATGGACTTAAAGCGTAAATCAACAGCTCCAGCTCATTGGAGCAGCAGACGCAGTGAGATCATGGCGTTCACACGAGCTCCCCCAGCTCTGAGTGGGAGGATGTTGCTATCTGAGCGAGCGGAGCTGCTCAGACGCTGAAACCCAGATGATTCTGTAGATCTTAAAAAGTTGGGGGGGGGGGGGGGGGGGGCAACACTGCACTCCACCTTTGCCGGCTCTCTGTGAAGAATATCGGGATGACTAAAAGTCACCTCTGTCCACCGTGCTGACTCAGAGAGGTAGAACAGGGCGATCTGTTGTAGTGTAAACACAGACCCAGAAAAGCCCTGGAATGTCTCTGTGGTGGGAGCTGGAGTACGAGGTCAGCTGGAGGCCAAGGCAGGTGGTATACATCAGAATGGAGACTGACATCTCGGCATTAACTTATCCAAACAAGAAGCAGGCGGTATGTTATCCCGCAAGCACTGGAGGAGGACATAAAGGAAGAAGAGAGGAAGAAAGAGAGGGGGAGGACGAGTAGCTGAGCAGGAATGAGGGGGGAGCGTCCCTGCAATGGAACCATCTCCCTGTGTCGTGCTCAGTCCCAGAGGAGGGAAACAACGGTTAGCATACAAGGCTAAACATGACGCCAGGTTTGTTGCCGTCTGAAAACATCTGATCTGGGCTGATGTTGGATTTGTGATGCTCCTCACCCACAGCGAGATGGTTCAAGGCCCAGGTGTTTCACAGCATGGTTGAACTCCGGCCAAGAGCGTTTATTGTTTTTATTTACTGCCCGCCTGATTGTTTTGTCTCATCACACGTGGCCCATCCTCGTTCTTACATCAACAGGAAGTTGTTGATGTTGCACCAGACCTCACGGTGCTCTGAGCTGCAGCATCGCTGTACAAATATCTGATGCTGGATTACTGCTTGCTTTGGTTTTTGACTCGACCCTGAATGGTGCAAATTTAACTGAAAACATTTATATCGCCGCCTGGTGGCCAAATTTGGTTTCAGAAAATGTCTTTCTGAGGAAACCAGATCAAATGGAAAAGACCCTGGATTTGCACCCACGACCTTCTCATGTGTGCTAATCCCTCAGCCTCAAAGTGTTTTCACGACTAAACGGATGATTTAAAAGTGTTGCTGGATGTGAACATTAAACTCTAAATTTTTTTAAAAGCGTGGCCCCTTGAAGAGACGGAGATGAATCTTTACGCGTCAAAACAAGTTGTTTTATAGGTTTATATGTCCAGGTTTTGTTTTGGTTGATGATTAAATGAGTGGAAGCATAAATCTTCTCTTGGGAGCTTTTGTCAGATCTGGGCTTTGATAGCTGGGAGTCAACAGGAAATGAGAGGAGCAGAGGCCAGAATGACACGCAGAGAAGTTCTCTGACCAGGACCAAAGCCTCGCTCCCCCAGTCCTGCCTTTTGTGCCAGGATTTCTGCTCTAAACCCGAACAGTCAAGGATCAGCTGAGTATTTGGACTCTGAAACATAACCTAAAACATCGATCAAAGACACAGGCTGATGGAATTCACTACAATTTAGCTGCCATTCCTGACAAGATCTCAGGACGTTTTGGGCTACAAATAAAGTTCTCAGAGTTCAGTGGATTACACTGAGAGCGTTAGTAATGTCAGTTTATATCATCTCTCACGCAGGATTATAATAATCTCCGTGTTCTTCTGAGACAGCAGTTGCACGGCAGCCATATTGAGGATAACGACCATAATGACAGAGCTGTTGTTGTGATTAAAGTCAGACGTGCTCAGCCAGGACCGATTTACCAGATAAACTCGGTCCGTCAGGCTCTGGGCTGTGAGGGCCGCTGGCCTAGGGTCCAGGAGGCAGCTTCTGTCTCAGCTTCTGGACTCAGCACCAGAGGCCTACTGGGGTGTGAAATCCTGACCTTACTGGGGATCAGGAATTAAATAATCTTGTCAGCCGTGACAGCAATTTTGTGAGCAGCCCCGAAAATCCTCCAGATTACAGACTCAACTGTTCGCCACTAGATCAGGCCCGCTCACCATAAATGGAGCCCACTTTGGGTAAATAATAATTATGAGTGGAGCTGCTGGTATGACCTATTAAGGAGATTTATATGAACCTTTAAACGGCACAGTGCACTCACATTATCGTTTGCTCCCACTGACTTCATCATCTCTCGCTTCCTTTATTGGAAAAACTCAAAAATAAACAGCATTTTGTTGTCAGCGCAGCTCTGAAACGTCCTCCGATACCATCCAGCCGGTTTGTTATGATTGTCAGGAGTTATTTGTTTAAAAGTCCAGACTGTTTAGGTCTCATCATTTTCACTAGTTGTTTGGGACTGAAATGTTCCAGCAGACGTCCTGCTTCTGCTTTGGAACATTTGCCACTTGTCACCGTTTTCCTAATAAGGCTTCCGCTCAGATGGAGGAAGGGAAAATCTACCAGAGGTTAATACACCTGTCAAAGGAAATGTGGAAAGAAAAACAGCCCTGGCTACATTCACACGTATCAAAGTATAACAGAAGTTTCTTTATGTTGCATCCTAAACCTGAGACGAGGCCGCGTCCACAGACATTAATCTGGTGGAAACGGATCTGAATATGATTAAAAATCTCCACATTTCTGGCTGCCTTTTACTTCCACATGACTGTAGATATTCCTAACAGTGCTGGTGATTGTGAATAAACACATCACATCCAACTAACATGTCATATTTTTACCACATCTTCCTTTCATATTTTGCGTTTGGTCACATTGTTCACGGGTCGCCGTTTCTACTCGGTCTGATTGTGTTGACAGGTGAGGTTCACAGCTGCTCTGGGATCTGCTGGATCTCCCCCCGTGATCTTTTGCCTTCACGTCACTGCAGGCTTCAGCAGTGTGGTTCCAACGGTTCCTCCTCTCCTTCTGTGCCAGATGGTTAAATGATTTTAATGATGCGGTTTGGTGACGGCTGCTGGTGCAGAATAAAAAAAAGGACATCAGCAACACACAAAGTGACCTATTTTTCCATCTTCAGCAGGTGTTCCTTCTTCTGTCTTTAAAATCCTCCTTTTCCCGGTGCCCCCCGTCACCTTCACCTGTGCAGGTCTGCAGCTGCGTGAGTGACCCTCAATGGGCCTTTTGTTCCCCCTTTCCCCCCCTGTGCTGAGCCAATGTTCTGATTTATTAAATCTGCTATACTCTGATCCTCCCCATACACAAATGTGGTCAGACACATAATTTAAGGTGTGGACGACAGACTGTTCAGTGAAGAGTTTATATCGGCTTCAGTGCAGTGAGGAGACGTCTGAATCAAACTGGAATCTTGTGGGCAGTCAGTTAGTCTGACATCACAGAAAGTTCCACTAGCCAAAAAAGAGGAGAAAGTTGTGCAAGTTTTGGCCCCCGCCTCCGTCCATTGTCTCCAGCGAAACATCTCACGTTTCCCCCTTTAGATAAAACTCCCCTCAGAAATTCAGCCCTGCATGTTTGACCAGAGATGAGACCTGAGAACAGCGGGCAGCTCCTGAATTATGAAACCGTTTGCGTCCTCTTAGGGAAAAAAGCAGAGTCGGTCTGAGTTGTCGAAGGGAACGAGCCGTGACAGGCTCGTGTGCGTGCGTGTGTGTGTGCATGTGTGTGGGGGGGCCATGCATTATGAATGGTGCTAAGTACGCCTCAGCTGCAGGAGCTGAGTGGAGGCGATGGAGGGCAACAGGATAGTGCCAGCCTATTGGCCGCCTGCGGGTAATGCACATCACTTTACCCCCATCCTAAAAAAAGTCCCCTCCGACTCCCCCATTACCACAGCACCTGCCACTGTCTCCAAATGTGCACCTGAAGTGCAGCAGCTTCCAAATAAAACCAAGCGGTCACTTTGCAGCAGGAGCGAAGAGGACGACTGAACATGTGGAACAGACTTTCAAGCATTGGCTCGATATAAGCTTTCATTTTTAGATGCTTTCAGGCATAAAAGAGACACTTTTCTGTACACCTAACGAGCAGAAGTATAATAGAGTTAAAGGTGTTTGTTTTAACAAGTGTATCAGAATAAAATGCACCCACACCTTAAAGTATTTACAGTTGCCTATTAAATGCCTCTATCTTATATTTACCAAATGATACTAAGGGTTGACACCAAGACACCCTGGACCAGAGGTCAATGATCCACTTTGTGGTCTTGTCGCCTGACATTAGGCCGTATGTGTTGCACAATCTGGTGAAGAGAGGGGACGAGTTGTCGATTAATCACACCCTGGTGGTAAGTTGGATCCACAGGCAGGAGAGGCAGCTGGAAAGACTTGGCAGACCCATTCTATTGCTCTATTCTATCTATTGTATGGTTCTATTGTGAGGTTCTGGTGGAACCCTCTGTCAGAGACCATGATCCACTGTTGAGGCAGTTGTTCAGCACTGTGGCCGAGAGGTCTCCGGTGCCCGTCCTGCCAATAATCCCCGAACGTAAGAGATGCCATTAAGCTGTAGAAAGAGTCCTATCAAGTCTGGTAGACTTGGGGCACTCCTGCGGTAGGTGACAGGTACCAGCAGGCCAAGCATGTGCACAGGTCGGGCAGTGGGGGAAGCAATACCTTGGGTCTGGAAGAAGTTTGGGAAGGCCATTTTGGAAGGCTACCAGTCGGCCTCAAAAATATTCTGGCAAACCTTATGGTGCAGGGGGAGAGCAGAGCTCTAACAAATCTCTTTACAGTTGGAGTTGTTGACTTTGACTGGGAATGTTGGGGGGCAGTGGAAGGAATACTTCAAGGACCTCCTCAAACCCACTGACATGCTTTCAGTAGAGAAAGCAGAGGCTGTGGACCTAGAGGTCGACCCATTCATCACTTAAGTTACTGATGTAGTTTGGAAGCTCCTCAGTGACAAAGCAGTGAGGTCGACTGAGACTTGAAAATCTCAACTCTGTAGATGTCGTAGGGTTGTCTTGGTTGGGGCAGTTGTGGATAGTACCTTTGGACTGGCTGACCGGGTTGGTTTTAGCCCTATTTAAAAATGGGCATTAGAGGGTGATCCAACGACGTGGGGATCCCACTCCTTAGCCTCTGTGGGAAGGTCTATTCCAGGGTACTGGAGAAGAGAATTCACCTGATAGTTGAACACTGGTTCTGGAACACTGGGACCACTCTCTATTAAGTCAGACTTGGATTTCGATAGGACAACTCACTGTCTGTGGTTCTGTTCATTATTTTCTAGGGGCAGCCAGGGGCCGGACAAGGTCCAGCCCAGGAGCCACTCTGCTCTGCTTTTCACAGATCATGTTGTCATGGTTCCTTCGGGCTGGGACCTTAGAGCAAGGATGATGAGCTCTGCCAAGCGGGAGGAGTTCAAAGTAGAACCACTGCTCCTACACATCAAGAGGAGGTAGCTGGGGTGGATCGGGCATCTGTATCAAATGACCCCTGGAACCATTTCTTGGGAGGTTCCAGGCTTGTCCTGCTGGAAGTTGACCCTGGAGAAAATCCAGGACACACTGACATGACGGTATCATCAGTCCATTCTCTGTCCTCTCTGTCCCACTATGACCAGTCCATTTACACTCTCTGCTAACTAGTCAATTTGTCACCTCTGTCCCAGTATAACCACAACACTTATCATTTTTGTCCCACGATAACCAGTTAATTTATTTGTTTTGCCCCACTACAACCAGTCCATTTATCTTATCTGGCCTAGTAAAACCAGTCCATTTCTTCGCTCTAAACAGTATAACCTGTTAGTAATCTGGAACAAAAATGAACCATAATGGGATTAGTTTTTCTATAAATGTATAAACTGAAATCTGGACACGTGTCACTTCCTCTGGATGTTTAGAAATATTTATTTAATAACATTTGCTGGAGTGACGGTGTCATTACAGGATACAGAGCTTTTTAAAATAAAGGAAGAAAATGGAAGAAAATGACATCATGGTTCAAAATGTCGACCACACGTCAAGTTAAAGATTTTAGGTTTCCAAAGTTTCTTTGTTTGAGCCACGTTTCTTTTGCTGGAACAGGAAAATTTAAGGGCGTGGAAAAATAAGTCAAATGAAGTCATTCTTTTCTTGATGAAATGCTACAGATATCCACGTGTTTATGTAACATGTTTGCATTAACGTTGCTAAAATGGTCTCCGGGAATGTTCCTGGTACAAAATTTCCCATGATGCTTCAGCTCTTGCTCTGTAAAGAAATCCCACTGGAATCCACCGTGGTTAAACCGAGTCTTCCTACCAAGTTTAATATTTGATGAAATTAGTTCTGCTGGCTGCTTCTGCACTGTTACTTCTGCTGGATTGCCCCACCCCACCCCACCTCACCCTTGGCTGTAAATTGCAACCTAAATTTTCTTCTGTTCATGGACGGAGAGTTTGGCCTGGAATGATTGACAATTTCTAGCTTCATGTAAAGAAAATGTTGAGAGACTGGCTTAATCTATGACCTCATTTCTTCTCAAATCTAGTAATCATCATCTTGTAAGGTCAAAAAACTAAAAAATATGTAAACACGTGAGCTCATATTGAATGATGGAAAGAATGTTTAGATTTTATGGATCAGACAGGCTGTTAAAGGCTAGATACAGGAACAGGAGGAGCGCTGTAGATGACCCTCGCTGTATTGTTTCCAGGTGCAGAGGCTCCTCATGTATTTCCCGCCAGAATGTTGTAAATTAGAACGTCACAGTCCGAACTCTGGTTTCTGGATGAGCCAGTGGGCTAAAAGTGTGGTGTTTACGTGAAGCTGATGGATTTAATGTCTATGAGAAGGACCGAACTACCTCCTGCTGCCATTAAGCACCTTGTTATTGTCCATTAGACGAGAGCCATGCTAGCAGTGGGTGAGAGAATAACGTGGACTTAAGGTGTGTTTAGATTGGGGAGCAGTGATTGATGCTCTGTTGAACGCTAGCAGGATGGACTTCACTGGGAACTGCGCCACAGCTGCAATTATCTCTCATCTTCATACATTTCTAAATGATAACATGACTTTGGAGATGTGCTTAAAGCGAATAAGCTGTAATGCTAACTCGGTGTGACGTTGAACAGAGTTGACTGAATATCAGCTGTCATAAATCTGACAGACCAGCTGTGGGGGAGGGGGGACCGGCCATGTTAAGATTTATATCAAGCAGTAAACTTAAAGCTCAACTTTAAATCTTGCACAAGGTATTCTTCGCTCCACCCCTTGCCCCATCACACAACAAAAGGAACTCGAAACTTTAAGCATTTTAAAGGTCTTCTAAGGTCTGACCAAATAAAGTTGCTCAAGTTACTACTGAATCTCCATGTTATAAATAAATTGACCCTCTGTCCCTGCCCACGACCCAGTTTAGCTTGTTGGAATGCTAATTTTGATTTGTTCAAACCCAACTCAATTGAGTTGAATTGTTATTGTTTTATTGACAATTTTAAGTGCAAATAAAGATGGAAGGACATTGATATTAAATAATAAAAGACATGTATTTTATTTTGGCCATAACATATTTAAGAAGACAATACTTATATGGTCCGACCCCTTGAGGATTGACTCATGTCAATAGTAAAACGATCTGTGCAGATGTGACATCTTCTGTCCTTAGACCCTCAAACAAAAATACACTGTTCTTAAAAAATACACTGTTCTTAAAAAATACACTGTTCTTGCATCATGACTGGTAACTTAGCAACATCCAGCTGGTGCTTAAGAGTTGCAGTGACCTTTACTGGTTTGTTTCTGGAATTTTAACTTCTGCTTTTTATGTAATTCTTTTAAAAGCTTGTCCATCAACACACTGGTGAGAAGATGATCATTTCTGTTTTTTGCTTTTAAAACTAGGTGGCCATTCAGATTTCTTTTATGTCCAAAAAAGCTTCTGGCTGCGATGTTAAGATATCTAATTTACTCGAACGTTATTGTGACGTTCTGCGTTAGTTACTGACACCTTGTGGTGTGGAGGTAGACTGCAGCCTGAGCTAGCACTGCACATGGTCGGGGTCTATTTTGTAGCCAAAGGATGCCAAAAATAGCCGAGTATTTTTGGTGTTCCCAGGCAACCAGAGACAGCGTAGTTAAAGTTATCGTTTTAAAAAGTACCTGGTCGGGATCCAAATCCCAACATTCTTGGATCAGAGCCCTGTGAACAACCCACTCAGCCAAACCTCAACATCCTGGCTTTGTCACTACTCATGTTTAAGATGGACCTGAAGGCTAATTTCTCCCATGTGCCCCCTGTGGTGGCAATTATAACACTCACTCTGGAGGCATTTTTGTTTCTTTCTGGCTCCTGTAGAACCAACCTGAGAGGAAGACATGAAGAGTTAAAACAGTTTGTGCTGATCAAATGATGACCAAATTCTGAATAATCCTGATTAATTTCATCTTGTTATTGAATAGCTTGAAAACTTTGCTGCAGTTGCCAGAGCAACAAAGCTTCATCGCTTAAGAATGACCCTGCTACAGGTTAGCAGAGGCTAGGATAACATGTAGGTTATTCTACCTCATAGCAGATACAATTAATATATTACTGAACGTCCACAAAGATCTATGTCCCCTGCATATTTGTGTTGCCCCTGACAACAGTAGAACAGCACGCTGCATCTTCGGGAAGAGTGTTGCTCTTCAAAAGCATCTCATTATCAACAAAAAACTAGGTGTTGTGCATTAAAACAATCCCCAACGTGTTGCTGTTGCACTGTTCGTGTGTCTGTTTTTAATGTCCTCAGATCCTTGCAGCAGAAGGAACTCTGAGCTCTGTTTATTTGGCTTTAATCACTGTGAGGTGTCCGCGCAGTTATGCAAAACATGTGTCACAAATTTGTCCAAAGAACACACAGAAGAACAGCGGGAGGCCAAAGTGTGGTGAGAAACGATGAACTCGGATCGCGATTCGCGTGTTCTGTGCACAAACCCAACAAACACACACCCACCTAACGTGATGGACCCCTCGCTCGTGGTAGATCACCAGTCACCTCTGAAGGGTGACCACAGCCAGCAGCAACCAAAGTTGTCGCTGAAGCAACGCTGTAAAAAGTGACCGGCGTTAACGGCGCGACGGTGTGGTTTTTCACGTCGTCAGAGTCATTATGTTTGTGAGTGGGTAGGGGGCAGTTTACATTCCTCAGCAACACAGATCAAGACCAAGTGTCACAGCTGAGCGTCCCTACAGGAGATTGTCCGCTCTGCACCACAGAAACTGCCCGCAGGCGCAGGGCGTCTCCGCCACTGCTGAGTCTGATGGTTATCAAAAGCCCTTCCTCTCCTTTAAACCCTCAGCCTGGCTACTGTCTTGTAATGGTTTGGTGGCTCCAGCGACACATATGACATTACCGTGCACCCAGAGAAATACTCCTTTTGTTCGCCAGTGGATGGGCAGTAAAAATTCCAGCAAGAACGTCCCTGGGAATGCTGGGCTGACATGTACCACTTTTTACAACGTTTCGAACTGTGCGCTCTTTTCCATCCTTTTCCCATCCATGTTCAGCCCTCCCACCCAAAAAACAAACAAACAAAAAACTTCCTTATTTAGGTTTATTTTATTCTGAAGTGAACATTAAGTCTTCTCCCCCCCGGCTGCTGTAGCCAATGACGAGGCCCCCCACAGTTAATTATCCTTTTTATCTTGTTTTTCCTCTTTTCCTGCTTTTCCCACCCACTTTACAACCCCTTGAGATGCTGGAAGCTGCCTTTCAGCCTGGAATAGCTGGGAATCTGTTGCCCTTTCGTTTGAGCAGCCCCCCCAGCGTCCCTTATTCCATACATAAACAGGAAGTGAAGACCTAGCTGGGGAGAAGGTTCTGAAAGTGTTTATTTACCATCAAACTTATTGTTCATTTGAGTCTTATGCGCTACTATATGATCAGGAGATTTGTCAAGTGTAGTAAAGTGTGTAAAACTTTATTCATACCAGCCCTTTTAAAGCTTTGATGTTAAATAAAACGTATTTAGCGTATTTCCCCCGTATTTAGGGATATCTCAGAGGGATTTCTTTTTTTATCTGCTCATCTCCCTTCATGAGAAAATGACTTTTGAAACGCTCCCAGTGGGTCATTCCTCCAGCATTTCCTCTCGTTGGGAATGATCTGGCTGGAATTCTTCCCCCCACTGTAACAGAAAAGAAGAACTTTTAAACAAATAATCAGATCAAGAAGAAAATCATCTCTGTTTGGTCATTCCTTTGTGCTCCAAAAAGTGTGTGAGAAAGACAGAAAGTCCTGCAACAGTCTCCAGACCTGGGAAGGGTGTTGGAGCAGTTTTAGCCCGCAGTTTCTTTTTTGGCTTCCTATGAGACAATAAACACGCTCACTTTTGGCACCGGCATTGTTGTCATTGTAGAAAACATAACAGTCCTGCAGATCCAGAAGACGGCAGAGAACTGAGGTCACCTCCTCTGTAAAAGTCAATGCGGCACGTTTATTTCAGGCCTTCGAGTCCTGACGAACTTTCCTCTACCTGTGAATGATTAACGGAACAAAACCACCATGGCTGCACGTGGCGGCTTGCATAATCGATGCCTGAACTGATGAAACTAATCCAAATGCCGCTGTGGTAACACAGAGTCGTGTGTCTCTGGGAGGAGGTGGCGGAGCTGTTCAGGGCAGGATGAGAGTGTTCATCACCAAACGTGGTGGCGGAACTGTGCTGTGACTGGACGAGCAGCTGTATTCAAACATGCTCCTCCTGACTTGAAACAAATACACTAATTATCTTCTCATGATTCTCAGAAATGCCTTTTTTTTTAGGTCAGTTTCTGTTGTTTTCCTCGATCATTTCTAGACAATCAGCATTTTTATCTGCCAGCATCCACAGGGCTGAGCTGCTTGGTGCCCTCCAGGAACCTCACCCAGAATAATAGCACAGCATGCCTCCAACCGTATGTTTTCTCCATTGGTAGATAAGGAGTGATTCACATAAGCACATTTTTATCTTAATAAGGTCAAAGTTGGTGGTCGTTTAGTGCAAAGAATTAAAAGAGAAGCTTTTTTTTTTAGGTTATCATGAAATGTTAACCAAGCTGCTGATTAGACAACTCGCTTTCTTACTTTGTTTTAACAACCATCTATTAAAAATCAACTTCTCCTCTTGATAATTGCGTCTGTAAGGAAGCGCTGATGGAAAATGGCAGCTGCGGAGCTCCTCCTGAGTGCAGCTGTAACGTCGAATGAAAGCAAAGCATTAAATTGTTATGTGTGTCATCTGCTGGAGCAACTGTCTCCACTCGACTAAACTCATTCATCTACGCAAATATCCACATATACATCCTGCCGCTCTCACCCAAATTACACTGCTTTTATGCCGAAAACAAACCGGTAGCCGCGTCATGCCCGTCGCCCGTATTAGTTGTTCATATTGATTGATTTCCAGCTGACAGAGGAGCTTCTGCTCTCTTCTTCTTGGTCCTTGTTGTTTCTCACAGTGGGAGGGACAAGTGTGAGAAAAAAACAGAGCAATTTGGCACCAAAATGAAAATCTGTTTCATGACTGATGTAAACTTTGATGGAAGGTTCACCCTCTGGAGGGTGGAAGGCCTATGTTGTTGATTAGCTTTTAATGTATTCCTGAAATAAGCTATTTATTGGACGTGTATTCAGGAAACGTCACGTACGCATGCCTGCTCCTCCCTCGCTCAGTGTGTGGGTGAAGCAGCTTCGAAGTTTCCTCCAAATGGATGTCTGGCTGGACCACAGAGGACACGGAGAACACAAGTTAAGTGCTTTAGCAGCGGGTGATGCTAACGCGCCAGGACGGGCTCAGCGGGGCGTGAAGCAGAAGAGTGCCGTGCGAGGTGACTTATGGGACAATGGGGCCGCTTTTTGCAAATAAAACATGAGGCTTATTCAGAGTCTCTGAGCTGTGCAGTTCAGTTTCTTTCAGGTGTTTGTTGGAATAAAGAGGCAGACGTAAAGATCTGATTTATAGCTGCTGAGCCGGATTATTTATCATGAAGACACACGCTCATATGGTAATTGTTTATTTTATAAGAGTTCCTTTAGCTCCCTAGCATCCATACAGACCCCAGATGTCCGAAAAAGCTTCAAATGTTTAAATGAAAACATCATAAATATTTTAACATGAGCAACTTTTGGAAATGTGGCATAGTAAATAAATGAAAGCCTTTGTTTTGACTGAACTCTTGTCACAGAAACACAAAATGCATGTTTTAAAATGATTTGATAGGGATATATCATTAGAATTCACATTTACACTGACTCTAAGTTTGTAATCTCAACACGATTTGGGAATATTCAACACTGAGCGGAGGGACCTTCGCCCTTCAGGCCTGGACAGGCTCAGCCCAAGTCAGGGATGTGGCTCCGTCCACCGGGGGGCCATTTTTGCCTTTTCTTCCTCATCTTCATTAGATCTGTGAAGATGAGGAAGAAGAAGGAAAAATGGTAGGTGAATAAACATCCTGTCCTGCTTCTTTATTTCACAGAGAAATGCGACGATAACTAGGTTTGGGTTGAATCATCAACACGTGACAACAACCTTGCTAGTTAGCGCGGTGCTAGCTCACGGCTCCTGTTCATTTTGGTACCACGTGTTTTTATTGTTTTGTGTCCTGGTTTTGAGCTGCTGCTCCACGTCAGCATGATGTCACTCCATCCGCAAAGCTGACGTCACTCCCACTGACGCATCAGGTGTATGGCTCCTTTTGATGGAGATGTCAGCTGCCACATCTGGCCAGATGTAAGCCACTTGCGGTGCATTTGTTTCAAGTGGGGTAATTAAGCTGTAGGGCTGCAGAACAAAGCACCATTTATCTGACACTAATCTATCTTTTTAGGGTTTTTCAGACTTTTGTCATAAACAGCAAAAATTAAAAGCTAAATAGAAATTGTTTGAAATGATTATTTTATTTCAATCAACAGATTACAAGCTACTAAGATGGTTCTAATGTCAAGGTAAATAAAGATCATTAGATAGTGTCAACCTGTCCATACAGAACAGAGAAGCAGAATTAACCTGCTTTCTTTAAAATAGGTGATGTAACAGCCCCTAATCTGGGGATAATTGCCCCCATGCATAAAAACAAAGAACTTTAGGTGCTGAATAAATGAATAAACATGCAGAGGCTCCGTCAATATTTCATACATGTGGAGTGTTTCTGAAATGACAAACAGAGCGTAACAAAGCATCTTTAAAACTCCAGCAGCTCGGGTCAGCTCCTATTCTGATTTAGAAAATCAGACGATGCCTCGTTGAAATTGCATTTTAATTTTCTCTAAAGGGAGAGTGAGAATATGAGGTAACAAAAGAGGATATTCGAAGTAAAAAGCTGTAGGTGAAGCTCATACAGGGAAATCAGGCGACAACTGTCAGATCACAGATTGTGACACTTTATAATGCTGCCAAACACTTAGGAGACCTATGAAAGTCCTGCTGTTAAAAGAGGCCTTTAACAGAAAAAACAAACTAGAACGCCTTTTCAAATCATTTACAGACAGGGACAAATTAAGTCTTGTTAATGACACAGTGCCATTTACTGTGATATTGATATTTACAACATATCTGCGTGACAGTAAACACAGCTTCACTATTTTTAGCTCAGATCACTAAAGAATCGCAGAGGGAACGATCTGTCCATCTGTCAGTCCCCTCCGCTACCCAACCCCTTCCAGAACCCCCCCCCCCCCCCCGATTGTGTTCTTATACAAAGTCAGGAAACGCTTTGGCCTTTGAGAGCTGCCTTGTGAGGAAACACACATGCACGCCGGGCGCACGTCCAGGGCCCAACCTTGCTACACAACACCCCCGCCACCACTTATCAGCCAAAAATAACCAAAATACACACAGATGCTATTGTTTAGTTATTGATATTGTATTGATTTAGGCATCTTTGGGAGGGAGGGGGGGCAAAAAGGCCCATTCAAGTCATGACCTTTGATCTTTTAATGTCTGACCTTCAGAAATCATGATGTTGCAGCGATGCTCCTGAACCACCTTTTTAAAGCCTCTTTCACACAAGAATCCACATTTTTGCTCTTGTTTTTTCCTGCTCTGCCTTTCGAAGGCTGTTCAGTGACACTGGGATGATGCCTTCCAAAGGGAAGGAATTGGTTCTGTCGCTGGAAACGGCCCCTCACACCTCAGGAGACGGTGAGGAATTTGTTCACGTGACCAAAATAACCAACGTTGAAGAGAACGCAGCATGTTTTCTTCACTCAGACCAAGCAGGTCGCCCGTGAGGGTCCTGCTGCTTCCTGCGTGTGTGTGAACACACCAACTCCTGATCTGCTGTGTGCGTGTGAATGGAGCCAATCAGGAAATTGACCGTTTCGGACATGCAGAAAAGCATCATTTTTTTACAGACAGGCGAAAGGAAAACATTATTCTGACTGATGTAAATGTGATGAGATGAGATTTATCAAATAACCCATTTTTACACATACAAAATGAACCATTTAGGGTGAGACCTACATTTGCATTTGGCTGATATAACACACACATTTGGATAAGGTAAAACAATAAATACAATTAAAATAATCCATATCATATCCATAATCCCTAAACTGCTCTGCTCTTCCCCTTATTTATCACATTCTTCTATTTTTGTGATTGAATATTTCGTTACTTTCCATTTTTTTTAGTTTATACATTTATATAACATAAGAAACCTTTAAACTGCTGTTGATTTGACAGACAGAAGCTACATGATGCGCAGATGAATGATGCAAAAAACATATTTAAAGTCAATTCTAATTAAAAGCAGATTTTATTCAATTATTTGACGCATCTCCAGCTTTCATCAGTTTTATTTTATTATTTGTGAAGCCATAAAACACTTTGCTACATTATACAAAATTGAATCAAAGCACGTCGCCATGCAAATAAATGTTAGAACATTCAAGTAAAAAAGGGTCATTTTAAATTCAAATATTTTCCCAATCTTTGTAGCGGATGAATACTCTGACAGCAATTGTATATATATATAAAAAAAGTGCCACCTTAAATAATATCGACCAGAATAAAAACAGGTCGATTAAAAAATTTTAAATGAATAAAAAATGTCAGTAATGGGAACCTCAAATCGCGTCTTATAAGCACCCGTTCAGGTGTGGAGGGTACTGATCTCTGGTTCTGCTGATGTGGCGGCGGAGGGACCGAGTCTCCCTGCAACAGCTGAGGCGGATCTGCGGCCTGATAACGGCCCACAGCGGACTCCAACATAATTGATGACCTAATTGAAAAACAGGGAGGGGTATGCGTGTGTGTGCGAGAGAGGGGGAGAAAGTACGCTACGTGTGTGTGTGTGTGTGTATGTGTGAGAGAATTAGTGAGAGAGTGAGGGGGGACAGGAGGGAGAGAGACGCGCTCCAATGAGAAAAGTTTACTTGTTCTTCCTCCGCACACAGCTGAGGGCATTGATGTGAGCGCAGAGGCTTTCTGGTTTTTACGCGCACTTCTTTTCCCCCTGTCTTTCACCCTCACACACGGAGCACCAAGTCCACCTTCTCACCTTTAGTTTAGCGCGTCTCTGGTCTTTTCTTTCCCCCGTTTTCTCCCTCCCTTTTATGAATGATTCTCTCTCGCAGTACTGCCCCTCAGATCTCCACGGATACCTCGCCGTCCTCGTCCGCACGACCTCACCTCAGCACATCTCTCCTCAAGTTCAAACGCCACCAGGACTTCCACGGCAGCTTCAGGCGCACTTGGGGGAAATACCACCCGGCCAAGAAAGACTTGATCCTTTGCGCAGCAGCAGAAGCCTCCGAGCCGCCCGTCAACATGAGTCTCAAGACCGACGCAGAGCCGAACAACAACGTTTCCATTGAGGAGGAGGTGAGTTTTCTCTCTTTTGCTCCGCCGACCAGAACTTTTCCTCCCATAGAAGTCAAATATTGCAGGTCAAACTGCGTCTTTTCCGGTGAAGAGAGACGATTTAAAATGGCCAAACCGCAGAAAACTAAAGGACATTTTACAAAATGCTTGTCTTTTTTTTTTGTTTTGTTTTTTTAAGGAATTATTCTATATATCTTTGGGCCGACTGTGACGTCTCTTTAAATTCCAGACTGGACGTCAGCAGGTGTGTAATTATCAAGCACGAAATGAGCCAATTAACGGAAAACTCAAAAATAACGCCCGAAAGTTTAGTCCTCACTGGATGTAAATTATCCGGATAAAACCAAAATTGTGGTGAAAATTGCAACAACAAAAAAAATTGATTCGGAGCCGTTTGAGAGAAATGAATCTAGTGCTTCCGTTTTTGTTTTTTGTTTTTTAAATTTCTTTCGACATCTTTAGTTTATTGTCTTGACATCAGATGTATTTGTTTACAATCAGAAACCAAATAATGGAAATGGTCACTTATTTTAGTAAAAAATAAAAATTCTCTGGGATGTTGGAATGAATAATTTGGAATCAATTTCATATTCGTGTACTAAATAACAGAAGGTAAATTACCTTAAATTCTCATGGTTGTGTGTGGCACTTGGTTGGCTTTTTTCTCTTTAATGGCTCCTATGGAGTCACTGAGGGGAGTGTGGGGGCTTTTGTTGGTCCCCCCTTTGTTCCCATTATCTTAGAAGAAAACCACATGGGGCCACTTGACTTTTCTTAGCCTAATTTGTTCTCCTGCTTTTTCTGCTCATAATGAAGGTCAAAGATTAAGCAAACAGGCTGAGTTTTGTTGAAGCCGGAACGTCGGCTCTTTCCTGGATTTCTTCAGTCCAAAGCGGATCTGCAGTGCAGCTCTTATAGGTTGAGATGTGCGCCATCTTCCTCCGTTAAAACATCTCCATTCAGTTTGTGTCCAGCTGTGTCGGCCTTGGATTGTCCTACTTGTGGACTTGTAAAGGCCTGAGAATTGCTGCTGTGCGGCACCTGAAAAATGCCGGCAGGGTTGGGGCCGCGGGTCAGAGGAAGGAAATGGTGTCACGCTGTGCGCTGTTGTCCACTGCTGTTCGTCTGGCAGCCCCCATTGTACTGAAGGCCTCCCCACCGACTGGGGAACTAATGGGCCTCGCACTGCACACTTTGTTTCCTCGGCCGCACAGATCTGCGCCTCAATTTGGTTCTGTGTTCGGCCAGAGCGAACCCTCGAACCAGATCCACCAGAGATCCACCCCGACAACTGTCACCTCACACCAGGCTATGCTGCGCGTTGTCCTCCTATGTGGGGACCCAACCTTGAGGCTCGGGGCCCAGAGATGGGGCTGTTTAATAAATGAGGAAGGGAGAATCAAATATTTATACAATTAAAATGGGTTGGGGTTAACTCCAAACCCTGCTTTATTACTCAGATGATATATATTTTAATCCAGCTCTCTGTAATATAAGCAGCCCAGTGGGAATCATCCATCTTCACTTGAACTTGATGCTTTAAGAGCATAAACATCGTCATAAAACCACTATTTTTGGCTCCAAAGTGACGGGTTGCCCTGCTGGTGATGCGGAGGTACTGCAGTTTCAGTGACTGCGTGTATACATTTCTGTTGCTGCAGCTGTCGCCTAAAGATCTGACCACTTACAATCGTACATTTGCTGTTCAAATTCTTTTTTTCCCATGGCTTTTCTTTTATTAAATGAATGTTTTTCGCATTCAATTTCAAAGCTAATCATGGTAGGAAGTGAAGCGCTCGTTTGCACTTGCTGCAGTGTCAACTGGGACGGACTCTTCAGAACTGCGGCCCAGTGACTCATTCCTGGTGTTCAGCTGAGAGCCGTTTGTCTCACGGTGATTCCTTCAGAAATAAAGTGGTTTCCTGTTTGGTGAAGTTCTTTAAATCCATCTGTAGTTCAGGAGCAGTGATGACAGCTGGGGCCGAGCGTTTGAGAGTTTTCTGCCCTCTTGGTCTCTCAAACATGTGGAACGGGCCGAATTTTCATCAGGTGACAAACATTTTTTCCTGTGTGCAGGTACGAACACTGTTTGTCAGCGGTTTGCCGGTCGACATTAAACCGAGGGAGCTTTACCTTCTCTTTAGACCATTTAAGGTAAGTGAGATTGTGACTGAGTGGTGATGAGAGATTTTCATGTGTTCTCTAATAGAATCCGATTCTCGGTCTGTATGGTAGCTGCCCCCGCCCCCCAGGTGCTGGAAGTGAGTCATGGAAAGTCTTTAAATCTTAAACAGTTGGTTGATTGTTTAGTTTATCAGCGCTCCTCTTCTTGTAGCGGAATCAAACGATCTCCTGTTAATAGCAGTGTGCATATTTGCATATATGGAAACGAGGCCACGCCATTGTTTGTCTATTGCTCTGGTTTTGGACTGGACTCCAGTTCCACCCCCCCTTCCCTCCCTGTGTCCTACCTAACCAAATTGGAAGCGGTATCCCTTGCACATGGATGATCTTGTGGAATGTGTAAATGAGTAGCCCTCATGATTGGCCAACCAAAGCCCCTCCGTGATCCAGCGCGTCCACCGTGCAGGAAAAGGCTGATTTCCTCTTACATCACTCAGAGATTGTAAAAACCGCAGGTTTTCTTTTGTTTTCTCGGGTCGCTGTAACTCTTTTCTTCCTGCGGTGTGCAAACATGGCAGTGTGCTGAAATGTGAGTCACTAAAGGTTCTGTGTGTGAAACTTTTTTTTTTTTTTTATCATGGACGCTATCCCAGACACTATTTTTCCAGCCCTGCGTAATCTAAAGATGTTACCAAGGATTTATCACGGCCAGCGTGTGTTTTCTATGGCATAAATCTGGATGGGGAGATATCCCATCCATCAATACTCTTCTGGGCTGGACCATCCTTCATTTCTCAGGAATTTCCTCACGCTATAATGGCCCCATCCTGTTTTCAGTAGCGTTGAAGACTAGCGCTCATTGACCTGAGCATATTTGGGCACGTTGAGCTTCTGTTATTATGGATAAACTGTTATAATTGTAATGTGTTACCTGAAACCGCCCATCACAGAAGGATCTGCCTGCCTCAAAATGAAGGTGCAGGCAGGTTATTTTTGATTCTAGTTGAGGTGTTCATGCCTGACTTCCTGCATGTGACTGGTGGATAATTGGCTATCTTTCTTCCCTGCAGGGTTATGAAGGGTCACTGATTAAGTTAACATCAAAACAGGTGAGGTGGCTTCCACTACTTGGAAGAGTTGCTGTAATACTAAACATGTGGCTGAGATGTGCTTTTCAAAGCTAGACTGAACTAATTGCTTCACAGAATAATCCTCATTGACCAGCAGTTTTGTTTAATAGAAATCAGTTCAAACTGCTTGTGTTTATTTTTTACCTTCCAGCCGGTTGGGTTTGTAACCTTTGACAGTCGGTCTGGAGCCGAAGCTGCCAAAAATGCACTAAATGTAAGCAACACCTTGTTTTCCTTCACGTTTTTATCCCTTCGCTGTTTGAATTTTCCCAAATCTAAAGTCTCCTGTATCCATGTGTTGATGTGTTTTAAACCTGAAGGAACCCGTGACTGGCAGAATAAAACTTAATTCTTACCCCCTAAATTTCTCAAAGCCAACCAATTTTGTCTTTTACAATTCAATGGCAGGGCCATTTTTGGAAAGTGACCAGAGTCCCGTAGCCTTACGGTAGTTTACTCTGACCTTAATACACATCCCTTCTTAGTCTGGTATAGCTCTTTATTTTGCATATCACTGCTTTACTGTGATACTTGTTCTATAGCCACATGTGTAGAATTATTTGGACACATCTTCAGTAGTGTAACCTCTTATTTTGTCACCCAGTAGCCCACAATGGCAGTATCTAACACTCTCTCTCATAGCCTAGCCTTCTTTATGAGCATCACCTCTTAGACACACCAGCAGTCACACACACAGACAACACACAAACACCAAAATACTACTCACCTGCATGTGGGCACAATGCTTAGGGCACAAGAACACAAGCAGGGTTCAGCCACCTCAAAGGAAAGTCTCTCCATCGGCCCTTTTCCTCGTCTCGCCCTCCTCCTGACTCGAGCAGCGGGGCAGGTTCCTCCTCCTGTCAGCTGAAGCTCTCGAGTGCACGAGGAAGAGAGACACAAGCCTGTTCAGGTGTTCCGAGAGCGTATCCTTCGGCTTCGGCATCACCCCGAAAATGTGAGTGAAGGCATCAGGGATTTATCATCCCACAGGAGGGCAGAGGAGGTTTAAGCTGGAGGGAAGCTCGAAGGATACATCTGGAATATCGAGGCACGGCTTTAGGAAAGGAGGCCATGAGAGACAGCTGAGCTGCAGCGCCCCCTTTAACTCAGCCCACCTCCCTTACTCTACTATGTCCTCCTTCCTCCCCTCCTGCGTCTCTCCCCCAGGGTATCCGTTTTGACCCCGAAAATCCCCAGACCCTGCGCTTAGAGTTTGCTAAAGCCAACACGAAGATGGCAAAGAGTAAGCTGATGGCCACACCGAACCCCACAAATATCCACCCTGCTCTAGGAGCACACTTCATTGCACGGGACCCATGTAAGTTGTACGGCTGCACCACTCTAGGCTCTCATCCACTCTCACCTTGGCAATACCAGTACTCAGTTTACCTTTCTGTTCCTTTTTTAAAAGCTGATTTGTGCCGTTAAAGGGAAATAATGCGCAGACATTCAAAGACTTGATCTAACAAATGGACTAACTCACCTCCACATGCATGTGTCATCTGGACTCTTGAGACAGCTGCTTTACTTCTGTCCAGCTGGTAAATTCTCAGTCGGCAGTTGTTCCCAGCTCTCTTTGCCTAAACACCTGCTGGATTCACCAGATTTGGACAGGTGACAACAGGATTAGGCTGCACTCGGACCAGATTTCAATCACCGCGCAAACGTAGGCATGTTCAGTAGAGTGAATGGTCGCAGCGCTTGTGCTGAAATTTTCATGTTGCACGTTCTATAGTATATGGGGTTAAAAGCTGGTGCATTTAAAGTTTGTACTAAAACAGGTTTTTATAAACGTAATATTCTTAGTCGAGAGTCTCGGCAGAGTGCTGGCCAGCACAATAATGACTCCTCCTGTGTGGAATTATATTTGATTTATGCCTGCTGCTGACTGGGGTGAAGGTGAAATTGGCAACAAATCTACTTTCACTTCCAGCCCCAACCGGAAAGGTCGGCCATGATGGATGAAATCTGATCTGAGTGCTGCTCGTCTACAAAATTGACATAAAATAAAACGTGTTATAGAGGTGATAAAGTTACTTCAGTAGGATCAATTGGTGGTAGGTTACAAACCTTTTTAGCCACATTGTGACACAACCCAGGTCCGAAATGAAGCGTGAGTGTATCGGCCTGATGTTGAAGCTCGGTCAGCCCTCTGTTTACCTGTACTTCCTCAGATGATCTGACAGGGGCAGCACTGATCCCAGCATCTCCGGATGCCTGGACTCCTTACCCTCTGTACACCACTGAGCTGACTCCAGGCCTCCCTCATGCAGCCTTCCCTTACCCAGCAGCTGCTGCTGCTGCTGCGGCCCTGCACGCCCAGGTGAGGGACCAACCGGTGTGTGTATCTCTTACCTTCACTTTTTTCCCCCCCAGATGCCAGTAGAGGACACTGACGCTGCAACGTAATGTCCAATTGCTGAGACAGAATAGTAAAACAAAGAGGATAAAAGATGCACAACTGGACCGTTTTACTGCACGTGTAAAGTCTGAAGTGACAGCCACAATTTCAAAGGTTAAAATGGAAAATCTGCAGTCTGCCAGTAGTGATGTATATGCAGCACTTTCCTCAAATCCCTCTGATTGTTGTGGTACAAGAACTAGATTTAAGTCTAATCTTTAATGGTGTGTTGGAGGATAAATTGTTTTTGTGGAGTTGTATTTGAGTTATCGAAAATTTCAGGACCTGAAGAATGATCCTGTAGGAGTTGGTTAGCCGCAGCGGTTCTGATCACCTGGAGCGAAGTAGTTTTATTTCTGGCTTCTCACTCAAAATGAAACTGTTTGCAGTGAAATGTTGACATTGTAAGTTAATCGTCTAAATGCTGATGCACTACAGCGGAGGGCAGGACTTGAGTAACAATAGCAATGGAAAATATTTCTCTGGTTGGGTCATTTGGAGTTCATTGTGAGCCAACTTCCTGCTGCAGTGCAATCACGCTGCAGGGTGGGCAGCTCTTACACGGGCCATTTTGTCGGGCACAGGAGGCCGAGGAATGTCAGGTATTCACTTGGAGAAATGGTCCGCGCCGATGGCTGCTCCCGGAGGTGCCAACTTGCTGTCCGTTACTGTTGGACCATAATCAGCGAGCGTAGCCAGATTTAATTGTAGTCTGTTGAAAGAACTGTCAGAAAGCACCGCCCCCCTCCCCTCAGAGTTCATGTCCAAGTAACCACTGTCCCCTGGAAGATCTGTTAGACCTCAAGGAAAGATGTCAGACCTCTTATTTAGGGCCCCTGGTCTGTGTAAATCTGCGTCCTGCCAGGTTTTATTGCAGGTGTGGTAAAGATGGAGGGCTCTTATGGAGATGTTGTGTGGAGAGGTCGAGCTCTCAGTCTCCAGCTCTGGTAATTACTCGGGACCATTGTCCTCCGAGCAGCTACAGCACCCCAGTTCCCATGGCTTCAGCGAGCAGGTCTTAAAGGGGCGGTCCTCCAAAACCTGTCTGTCAAAGAGTAAAGTGTCCATTGATTTTAAAAACTGCAGACTTGAGAAGTGCAGGACTGTAGTTTTTGGTCTGGTGTACACATGACTTTGTTTGTGTTTCTTTAGATGCGCTGGTACCCTACTCCCTCTGAGACTTCCCAGCCTGGATGGAAGTCCCGGCAGTTTTGTTAGATATTTAGTGAGTAACCTTTGGTCCAACCGTGTTTTTTTTTTTACCTGTGATTTGCCAACATTTAACATCTCCTGACTGAAAATGAAAACTGCAGAATTCAGTGAAAAATGATGCAGCCTGTGAGACTGAACTGTTCCTCAAAGTCTCCATCAGTCTGGCACACCAACAATCCTTTCTCTTCAAATTTGTTGTTCTAAGTACTAATGCCTAAAATACATTTAGAAAGTCTTTTTTTAAATTTCTTCAGAGTTTAAGCTAAAATTTAGGCAGTTTTTTTTTTATTGCAAGAAATTTCAAATATACATGACCATTCTTTTCACTGTGTATATGTATTAATTGATGTGTTTTTGTTCAAGGTGAAGATAATTTGAACCCAGCTATAAAGTTGGGAACATTACTTTTAGCAATATACTTACCCTGTATATGCATGCTAATGTTTCTGCCCTGTTTAGCATTAATTTGACTCTGTAAATACATGAAACGGCAAATACCTGGAGTGGAAATACTCGCGTTGTCAAGAACCCTGTCACCTGTATTAGCAGTTCACGCTAACCTTTACCAGCTGTCTATGGCTCCAGACTCGAGCCCAGTTTTATACGTGTATTTTAATGGTTCACGGCCAATCTGCAGGAGGTTGTGGTTTTTATCGGATTACGACAGTGACATTTGTTGATGTGAACACGTCCATAGCTGCAGCCTTGTTTCCTCACGCTTAGCTTTGAGTGTGCAGCTCAGGTATACTGGCAGATATTACTTCTGATACCACTGGGCCAGATACTTCTGTGTATAGACACTAAAAGTGATCTTTCAAGGTGCCAGGATGCAGGCCTTGAATTATTTTGTTAATGCAAAAAATGTGCATTGAGAAAATTAAATTGATGTAGCGTTGAGGGCCACCGGTTCAGAACTGGTCACGCTTGTGCTCAGGATGGTGAAGTCGGCTCGAGTCTGAAGCCGTCGACTGCTGGGGAAGTTATTGTGAAGCACAGCTTCATCTTCTGTTTTGTCAAATGAAGCCTTTGTTAGCGTGGCTGAGCTAACCCTCTTCCTTTCTGTTCTCTCCAGGCCTCTGGAAACCACACCTTTGTCCAGCTGAAGTGAGGTTTGCCAAGCTCTTCATTAATTTAATCAGGTTTATTTAACGGACAAATGTGCATTACTATAAACAAACAGTATTTATACCTCCTCCCAATTGCCTCCAGTTGGGAGTTTGAGTCGAAACCACCTTGCCGTCGACAATCTTTAGCATTTTCCCGGCGACTATTGCGGTACCACCTTAGCACTTCCAAAAAAAATAAAATAGAAAGTCCTTGTAAACCTCTGGATCAAAACTGCTGAGGAAAATTGGAGTAACCGTTGTTAAGCTAGTCCTTCCATGGGTTGCCGCTGCTCCTGGGAGGTTTAGAAGTCATTGCATGTTAGTCTTTTTGGCATGAATTTAGAACGCAGAATTCTGTGTATCCTAATTTTCTTAGTGTTTGTGTTGCCTCTTGGCCTAGACAGCAAAACACTCTTTTTGGGTTTGTTGTTTTCCTGTAGAACCTTGGTCTTACCTCTGTGAAAGCTAGGCTGTTGTGTAAATGGCTTATCTTGCATGGACCTTGTGAATGCCTCCCTATGTTCGATGACAATCCCAGTCCCTCTGATCATATCAGTGTCTGTCATTATTTGAGCAAAGGAAAGTACAAATATTTTTGTACTTTTTGTGAAATGTAATATTTATGCATTTTTATGCAGCTAAATAATGAACATGTATAAGTTGGATGTTTAGTCGTCTCTTGTGTTTTTGGTGTTACTTTTGATCCTATAATCCTGTCAATGTAGTTTTAAAGAGGAAAAAAAGTGCAATTTGTTTAAAGGGGAAGTGGGTATCTGTCAAACATGGTATTCTGAACATGGCTTGTGCCGTTCTGCTAAAATGAGATTGCTGTAAAAGATCTGTCAGAATGTGAAACTGGACTACAAACGTAAAGGGTTGCTTTTTCTGGGGGGTGGGGGCCATTTTGAAATGGAAAGCAGGATTAGTGGAGGAATTTAGTTTGTGGTTTAGAAGATGTTTGTCTTTGTATCTGCTGTGCATAAGATGTAAAAATAAAACCCCATCTTATGAATAAAAGAAGTGAATGCACGTGTGTTTGGACATCTGTCATTTGTTTCTGCAGCGACTCGGATTCTGTGTGCCAGCACAGGGACTGGACCTGCGGACATCAATAATGAAAGGTTTTTCATGGGTAATGCAACATTATATTAGTGTTTTTGGATCATGCGTAGGGCTGACCTCCACACTGCCCCCCTAAGACTCTGCCCAGCCACCCGTGAAGGCTCCTCCAGGGACTCATAAGTGACTGTTCTCAGTATAACCAGCTGCTTGATTGTGGGTTTGGTACCATATTGTGCCATTTATGGTAAATAAATGATGGGTACTGGCACATCAAAAGCTTCCTTTTACAGCATCACTCAGTCTATCCATCTGTCTGATTTATTAATATTTTTAAAGCAAATATTTCTAAAACAATTTATGGCATTAAGTGTAAAATGAGTAAAAGCCACAATTGCAACAGAATTTGACCTATGGAGGAGTAACAGGTCACTTAACATCGCTGAGAATATTTTGATGGACATGAAATCAATATAGTGCAAAGAAAAACTGGAGATTGGGAGCCATTTTCCTCAGCTGTTTTCATCCAGTTACTCCCCCCCTCCCCCATCTGTGCAGAATCTTGTGACTTTTGA
Source organism: Takifugu rubripes (assembly GCF_901000725.2). NCBI lineage: Eukaryota > Metazoa > Chordata > Actinopteri > Tetraodontiformes > Tetraodontidae > Takifugu > Takifugu rubripes. Next base: position 13,944,438 of record NC_042297.1, on the reverse strand, counting down.
TTTTTATTCCCAAATTTTAAATATATGGAATATTGGGATCAAGGGATAGAAACTAAAGTTGATTAAAATGATAAATGCATAAAATTCAGTGAGATTTTTATCCCAGTAGTTGATGTCCTGCTCCTACGATACTTGAGCGCAATAAAATGATCAGTTTATAACTAACTGTCGGATTTTACACTGATTTTACAGTATAACGTGCGTGTAAGACTGCTTTGCATCACAATGTCGTGTGCGCACTGGACTCGTGCTTTCCAAATGTATTTTTGAGTTGAACCATGAGACTATCTGCTGTTAATGATCAGGGGTTTGTCGTCCTCTGGTGGTCAGAGAAACCGAAACTCATGCTGGAGTGCGTTAAGATTTTACTGCCCTTACACAAGGTTATAGCCCTTCAAACCATCCAGTCGGATCATTTCAATCTAAATCATATTCTAAATTGCTGCTGCACGAAGGTCCATGCATATATGATTGATACATTACAAATGGAGATACAATCACGTTCATCACCCTGTGTTACACTGTGTTTCTGTATTGTTTCCATTATGGCCTCGTCTCTCCTGAGGCTTTCTGCAGCAGCAGTGTCTGCCTGGAGTCTGTGTACATTGGAAAATACCTGACTGTCACATTTAATAGATTTTCTGCCTGAAATTTGTAAACACCTAATTTCTGCACACAACTTTGACGATCTCAGGTGGTTCAACTCTTGGTTTCCAAAGCCAAAAATATTGAAGTGTTTTTTTTTTGTGGTCTAGTGTGTTTGTGATAGTTAATCCCTCATCTAATCGGGGTTACTTTCAGAGACTCTACAACACAGGGGGGTTTCTTCATTTGGGCTGTTTCCTTCATGTGTCCTGCAGCTTCCCTGGAAGACAAAAATAAATAATGACGACACCATTTACATCCATACTTATTTCCACTTCTCAGGTAAATGTTGGAGAGGTGAGTGAAGTGGCCTTTGCTAGAGTAATTACAGTAATCATATTCTAGTTTTAGTCATGGGGGGAAAGTCAGAACAGGTGGTAATTACAAATGTTTGACATAGAAATGTGGGTTGTTCGGAATAAAATGAATAAATAGAAGGACTTGAAGAACTGTGAGCTTGTAAAAGAGTGACTTCCATGTATGTTCGTTATCTACATGTAATTAGCTATTAGGGAACATATTCTATGTGGCCAGAATTCTCTTGTAAATTACGGAGATAACATTAAAAAAAAACCAAACAAACCTCAAGATTATTGAAATATAATTTTTAATTGGTAGAAAACGTAAACAATAAACAGAAGTAAACCTTCATTTTCTTAAATCATAAACAGAAACACTCGCGTGCACTGTGTCGGCACACTTTTGAAGTGGGGCACGTGAACACCTCCTGGCCCACGTGCCACTGCCATTGGCCGCGCACACGTTCCCTGAATTGAGCTTAATTAGCCGGTTAGCAGACTTGATAAAATGGCCTTTTAGGTTGCGGCGACGCCTGTTGTTGTGACATTTGTCTTAGGGTGTCAGTCTGCGTCATGGCTTTTTCCTTGGTGAGTGGAAAAACTTAAAATAATTGATTAGCTTAAATCGCTTCCATTTGGCTAACGGTGTGCGCGAGCTAAAAACCGCCAACTTCAGAAGACCTCCTGTTGAAAATAGCCAAGCATTTGATGCCACCTCAACAATTTGTGTTTGTGTTTGAGCCCCAACAGACTTAAATTGGCCCATATTTCACTTTTGACTGCAGAGAACCGATACCCGCAGGCCGGAGAGCTCAGACACCGAATCTCCGGCCTTGTCCACCTGCAGCAACGCGGACATCTTCCGCAGGATGAACACCATGTTGGGCAACGCCCTGGATTTTACCGGTGTGTGCACCACACCCAACAACACTAAGGGGAAGCAGGACATGCTGTGTGGTAAAGTCCGTTTATGCGTTTCTTCCAGGGTTATAACGCAACTTACATTTAATTTACATTGTCGGCAGCTACATTGCAGCCGTGTTTACGCGACTAAAGGCTAAAGCTAACCCAGCAAGCCCTCAGTTATCCAGCTGCATTTCCCTCTAACACTTTAAGAAAACCAATATAAAAATCCCCTTATATTATTTCTACTGCATTAAAACTGTTAATGAGTTGTGGCGTCTAAAAAGTTTGTTTGGGGAACTTTGAGACATAGAAATGATAGGATTGCTGTCAGTGTGTGAAGCTAGGGTGGATTTACCGTAATGGTCTTTGTTGACAACTGTGGTCATTGAGTATCTGTAGTGTTAAGTCAACCGATGCCGTCCAACATCACAGAATGAGGTTGGAGGATGTTAACTGTATCTCCAATAAATCATTATTTTGAATAGAGTGGAAAACGTAAGTCTTGCACCACCTTGACATTGAGCTCATGGCCTGGGTGCAGGATGAGAAGGGTTTAAACTTGGAAATGTTGGCATTGCAACACCCAGTTGCAGTTCTTGATATTAAACTGATCCCGACTGTATTTAAGCTTTTATTAAAGTTGAAGAGTTACATATTTCGGGGTCACTTTCATAGCCAGTGTTTCAATCTGCTCGACTTTGCTCGGCTGCCAGCAGCTGATTCATGCTGCATTGCAGCAGCTCCAGGGTTGGTTGTTTTTTTTTCCTGTTGGTAAAATTTGCCAAGCTTTAAGCTCGGCACAGTAACGGTGTCCTTTTCTTGATTCGGCTGCTGACCTACCTGCTCTTGTGAGGAGCAGCCTCATTATAATTCTTTTTTAGGTGAGATGAATTGCCCTTTTCTCCCGGCTCAACATGGTAGCAGAACAGTATTTAGCCATTAGATAAGTGATGCCTGTCTAAATTGTCTTGCTCCAAACGGAGTTAAACTTTGTGCAGCAGCCTCGCTGACCCTCCACCCCTGCCCACTGTTGCTGAATCAGGGCTTCGGCTGGCAGTTGGGTGCTTTCCAGGCTGGGGAGGGAAGGGAGGAGCTGGTGGTTCAACATCTGATCGTCAACATCTGATCGTCAACATCTGATCAGTCAGCTGCTTCGGCTACGGCGAAACTCTACATGCCTTTTTTTTTTTTTTTTTTTGATCATCCCCTGTTCAGAAATAAGCGCTCTTATTTCCTCCTTTACTTGTTTAAATCTGGTTTAGTTTTGAGCATCAACGCTAAAGTTCTTTAAATCCGGTCTGCTGAGTCACGGCTCCCAGGCTGCCTCCCGCCCCAGCCTCCCTCCCTCCCTCCCTCCCTCCCTCCTGTCAGCTCACTCAGGAAACGAGGCTAGATCCAGAGTAAGCAGCAGCAGCAGCAACGGTGGTGACGGCTCTTACATTCACTTGAAGACATGTTGTGCCAGAGGGGAGTGCTTCTCTCAACGAGCCAATAGCTCTGACAGGAATTTTTCATTACTTGTTAGGCTAGGACGCAGGGAGGTGGGGGGGCTGATGTCATTAGCAGGGGTGTGTGGATGCATCAGCAGCCATGTCACATGCTGCTAGGTAGGTCAGTGATGTGGATGGAGATGCATGGCTGTTCCACCGAGCGCAGAGGCAGCAGGTTAGCTTCCCGTCAGGCAGGGTAGGGCGAGACATGAGGGAAGGATTATGGATTCTTCCTTAGTAATTTGTTGACTGTCTGTTTCTGTGTGACACAGATTTAACAGCTCATTTAACAGTTCTATTTCTGTTTCTCTGAACTGGACCTCGGACCCAAAAGAGTCGGAGCTGGCTGCAGTGGGCAGCAGGAGGATGCTCTTCCCCAACTGTGGTGTGCCTGGCTCCGAGGAGATGGCATCATCCAGGGCGCCGCCGGGTGTCACAGACCTGGGCCTGGGCCTCCAATCTCTGCGGCTGTCTGGATGGGACAGACCCTGGAGCAACCAGGACACGGACATTCACGCGTCCCCCTCCCAGGTCCAGACCAGCTCCCCATCTAGTGAGTATCGTTTCTTCTTAGTTTGACAGAGTAAGCCCTGAATTTGGACTTTTAGATCGTACAGCGCTCAGATGTTTTGTGCTTTTATTCACGTAGCCCTCATTTTTGTGACGTGTCATTAAAGGGACTGAGTGGGAACAGGCTGTCACATCACCAGGGAGGATGATGTAGCATTTTTGTGTTGCTGCATCCAGCAGTCATGACATTATAATGGTGCTTGTCTTCAACCTGTAGTGCACATTTTATCAGCTTCTCTCACCTGTTGCTAGAACAGATACTTGTTTCATTTTTTTTTAATATAAACTGAAAATGGGATCAAGCCCCCCCCCACCCTTGGTTAACATACAAACACGTGAGCATTTTCGGTTGCCAGCTTGTCACGAGTCATCTGTGAACTAACCATGCATAACTTAAATTAGTTTTCTAAACTGGGCCTGTGACAAAGTGGGCCAGATTTTGAAAGCTGCCCAGAGCAGAATAATCCTGTCGCAGGCTCATGTCTGCATAGATGTGTCAGTAGCTTTTTGGCTGTCTTGTTTCCTAAATGGGCACCAAACCACTGAATGGCTGTATTTACTGTCTGAGCACAGTTTAAAAATAAAACTGCAGATGAACAAAACCAGTAAAGACTTGGTGGTTTGAAAGGCCCGATTGTCCTGAGACGCTGGTTAGAACTCTTGCTAAGCAGTGCTGCTGCAGAATTTGGTGCAGTTGTGACTGTCAGCTGGAGCCCTCCTGCGTGGTTATTTTGGATGGTGGAGACGGTTTCAATATCCTTTGTACTTCCCGTGGAAACGAAGGTTTGTGCTGCTTAAGATTTTCTCTAGAACAAATGCATTTTTTTTTATTTTATTTTTTTTAAAGTGACTTGGCATTTTTTTATGGGTAATCTTTGATTCTGTGAGACGTTCTTTGGTCATTATTGTCAGTATTGGATGCTTGTGTGAGCACACTCGCCCTCAGTCACTGAAAGAATTGACCAGACGTCACAATCGTTGAGTCTATGCTAAACTCGGGCGGCTCAGGCTTTACGTCATCTGCAGATTTACGACTGGTTTAGTCTTTGTCCTTATTGTCCCTTCATTGGCTTGAAGGGTTTGGCATACCTCCATTTTTATTTTTCAGATGATTGCTGACAAATTTTGCTGTCCCTCCAGTGCTTGGTCTGCTGAACAGCCCCTTCAGTAGCATCCTAGGAAAACCACCTGGCTACCTGCCCCCCGAGTCCATGAGCTTGACTCCGGACTTCTTGGAAAAGTTCCCCAGCATGGCTCGCATGGCAAACCGGCTGGACTCGAGCTCCTTTTTAGACTCTCGCTCCAGCAGTCCCGAAGACTCGGAGACCAGCGGCTTCAGCTCTGGCTCAGACCACCTCTGTGACATGTTGGTGAGTACTTAACAATTCACTGCTACAGTTTTGTTTGGAGACTATCAATTGGTTCCTTAAACATCCAAACTACTGTCTCAATGTTTTATTGACTACACAGAAACTACATAATATTGGCTAGAAAAGATCTGGTTCAGTTGTCCTGTTGCATCAGTGTTGATGCTAAATTGTCATAATGATGGAATCTTGGATTATGTGATCATGTAGATTTGTTCAAATTGCCTTAGCAGCCTGTAGCACCCACCGCTCGGCATCACTTCTGGTAAGAATGTGTTTTCTCTGCAGTCCACTTTGCGGATTTCCCCTCCCCTGCCTTATCTCGCTTCAAACATGCAGAAGGATCTGCTGCGACTGGGCTCCCGTCTAGATCCACAGGACTCCAGCTCTCCTCTGACTCCACCGTCTAGTGCCAGCCCTGCCTCTTCTGCCCTTTCCCGCCGCTGGCGTTCTGGCTCTCCATGGCCCGGTGCCGACATGCTTGAGCAGTCAGACGACACCTTCAGCATCGAGAGAGAGGCTCGGCTGCACAGACAGGCTGCAGGTATGAGAAATGCCTCAAAACGCAACCATTGAATATCTGCCAGTCCTGTCAGGCTTTGGGGATGGAGGCCTGAATCTCTTTGAACTCCTCAGCTGTTAATGAAGCCACCTTCACCTGGAGTGGTCAGCTGCCTCCCAGGAACAACAAGGATCCTCTGTATTCCTGCAAGGTCTTTCTCGGTGGCGTTCCCTGGGACATCACAGAAGGTAACGATGACCCGGTTTGGTTTTTCCTGCCCATGAGAACCAGTATTGGTGGTAGTGCTCTTAGGTGCTGTATCCATTCCTACTTCAGTAAAACTTGGATGAGCAGGATTGTGTCTAAACTTCTTAATTTATGAAGGGATATGTGATTGATCCATCAATATATTTTGGATTTCTTACTTCTAAATTCTCAGGGAAAACTCTGGCTATGCATGTTTATGCAAATGTGATCCTTTTTACTTGTGGTGAAATAACCAAATGGCATGTTGAGACACAAATGGGTGCTTCATCCATATGTAACTCAATGTTTGAGGGATTCATTTTGCTTCAGTTTGAACTATCGACCAACACTAAATCCAGGCTGCTCAGCTTGAACCATCCCTCTCTCTGTCACAGCTGGCCTGGTCAACACCTTCAGTGCCTACGGCCCTCTGAGTGTGGAGTGGCCGGGTAAGGATGGAAAACACCCTCGCTGTCCTCCCAAAGGTAATGTGGCTAAAGGTAAGGTAAACCGGTAGGCTAATTTTTAATTTGTGGATTCCTGGTGGCACTGGTGGGTGCATGGCACATTGGTGAGTCTGACCCCTCAAACTGTTTGGGTATTGAAAACATGGAGGTAGATTCAGGAAGGGTGGTGACTTTCACTGTTCAATGTAGGACAAGGTATTCTTGGTTGTGGAACTCTGGGATTTTCAAATTTATATTCCCTCTTTTAGCATCTGCTTGACTCTCTAATCCCCTGGTGCTGGTTTTATGGCTCCTGGGGGCCTACTTTAGGCAGATAAGTACTGGACAGAACATCACCTCCTGAAATGTCTCGATATAAAAACTACCAATAGATATTTTTGAGACTTCAGTGCAGCTGTTGACTAGTATTTTACTTGCATCCTCAACACGACCGCTCTACTTATTGAGCTCCAGGACAGTGTTAGTGGAGCAAAGCTGGCCCTCGCTGCGCCGGGTTCAGTGGTGCTGAGGGAGTCCAGTAAAGCAGCGTTTGCTTTGCAGGGTACGTCTACCTGGTGTTTGAAAGTGACAAGTCCGTGCGTGCGCTGCTCCACGCCTGCTCCCAAGACCCCTTTCACCCCGAGGACAACCGAGAGTACTACTTCAAGATGTCTAGCCGCAGGATGCGATGCAAGGACGTGAGTAGAAACCAACCAGACGAGACACGAGGATCCACCTAAGCTGAGAAATCTTGGGTCACGGGACCCTCAGCATGCGCTTCTGTTCTGTGGTACCGTTGATATGGCTGCTTGTTTCTGCTCCAGGTCCAGGTGATCCCCTGGGTGATCTCGGACAGCAACTACGTGCGCTGTCCAGCCCAACGTTTGGATCCGAGTAAGACGGTGTTTGTGGGCGCTCTGCACGGCATGCTGAACGCCGAGGCGCTGGCCAGCATCATGAACGACCTCTTTGGAGGGGTCATGTACGCCGGCATCGACACGGACAAACACAAGTACCCCATAGGTGAGTTCACGCTCGTCAGCAGCTGTCCAGATATATTTTCAACTCCTGCCCATCAGCCAGAAAGTGTAGAAACAAAGTGACTGATTTTACAGGTTCTGGTCGTGTCACTTTTAACAATCAGCGCAGTTACCTGAAGGCTGTGTGCGCCGCGTTTGTTGAGATCAAAACGCCCAAGTTTACAAAGAAGGTAAGTACTTTAAGTTTTTATGGTCTCAGTTGGCATCAGTACTGATGGGAGTAAATTGTTTCAGATGTTCAGAATATCCAGTTTGAAGAAAGAACATATTAAAGCTTTAAGATTTCTCAATTGAATAAATATAGTTGAGTTCTGGGGTCAGGAGGATGTTTGCTGGTAGGTTTGCCTCGCTCTTGAAATCATCCTTTTCTATAACTCAGGTCCAGATTGATCCTTACCTGGAAGACTCCATGTGTCAGGTTTGCCTCCGCCAACCTGGGCCTTTCTTCTGCAGAGACCAGGTCAGTCCAATCTGCAGTAATAAACCTTCCAGTCTGTCAATATAGATTAGGTTGCATCTTAAATATATCCTGGTACTGCCCTCATAGTCATGGTGAAGAATCAGCAACTTTCTTCTTTTAAAGCTGCGCTTTGAAAATGATATAAATGGGAAACCAGTTAAACGTTGGACGCCGTCTCCAGAACAAAACATTTGTCATCCGTTTGCCTGTAAAGACTTTGAATGAATGCAGGTTTTGTAGAATGTCTGAGCTGTTGGCCAGGAGTGTTGACCCCTGTGACACTCGGCCACTCTGACTCCAGGCCTGCTTCAAGTACTACTGCCGCTCCTGCTGGCACTGGCAGCACTCCATGGACATCTTGAGCAACCACCGGCCCCTCATGCGCAACCAGAAGAACAGGGACTCCAGCTAGAGCGGACGGATCCAAACCCTCCGAAGGGCCAGAGGAGGAGCCCCCTCTGTTCAGGGGCGAGGCTGCCTGCCAAGGAGAGCACGTGTGCCGCCTGTCCCTCGGTGCGAGGGCACCCCGGCACTACACCAGGCACTGGGATATCACTGTAGAAAATGTTCACTTTTGCACTTGCTACCTTTTTGCTGTTGTTCACAGTGGCACTATGCACAGTGACTTTGGGAGCGACGAGGGGCCCTTCACAGTTGCATTTTCCCCCCCAGACTTGTGGCCAGAGATGGGAGTCAGCCTGTGGTTAAGAAGTGGATGAAAAATCCCATTTCTTTTTTTTTTTTCTATTTTTTTTTTTGGTTTTCTTTACATGTGTTGCATAGTGAAGAGCAATCACGCAAGTCTCATTGCCGTTCATTGGCAAACGCCATACAGTGCCTTTAAATTTTTAGTTTTTTCCCTCCCCCTTTCCCGTACCCCCAGTTGGCATCCGTTTTTTCCTGTGCAGGCCAGCTGGTGTTTCTTACTTTTGTGACCTGAATGTTGAGCTTCATTTAACCAGTCGCATTTCAGACATTTTTACGCAGTTTTTTACTAATTTGTACACAACGGTTTTAAGTCATGACATGAAAACTTTTGAACAGAATTCTACCAGGTGGCTGATGGGAGAACCCCCTTTTTAGTTTCGGTTTTTTTTTTCTTCCTCAAACATTTTTCTGTGGCTTTTTTTGTTTTAAAATCGCCCTCCCAAATTTAAACTGAATTGGCACAAATGTTGGAAAGTGACTTTAAACTCTGTTAGTCCAGGTAGATTAAATGTACATCGTACTGGATACAATTCTACTCCAACCATCAATTTCTCAAGACTAGAGCGAATGAACAATTAACATGCGCAGTTTTGATTTTTTGCACTTTTTAATTTGCACGTTTGGAGAGGTGGCAAATGTTTTTTAATCACTTTTTTACATCAGCAGGGGGACGTGCCTGGGTTGGGACAGCTGCTTGTTTCCTGTTGAATGTAAGAACTTCCACTGAGCTGATAAAATCTATCCAGTGCTTGAGTAGACCCCAGTAGAATGATTCCATGCTTTCTTATCCCATTTTTGCCTTCCCTGTTCCAGTTGGATATAAATGCATAAATAAGCTGTGCCAAAGACCAACGTGTCTTTTCTCTATCATTAGGTTTCGTCATGCTGAGCTTGTTGTCTCTTTTAGCCCAGCTGCTTTTTAGAGTTCTCAAAGTCTACCTCATTGTGGTCTGCCAAGTTTGCTGCTACTTACAGTTGTGGAATATGTTCAGATTGGGCACAATAAAGGTGTTTAAGCATTATTGCTCATGTCTGGATTCTTTCATGGCTGTAAAGGTTTTTACTGCCCTTGTGGGTGTTGGTGCGTCACTGAGCTGCAGAACAGTTTCTACATGCCGGCTGCTTTGGGCAACGGTTAACAACCCAGAAAAATGTTGCCTTTAGCTTAAGACTACTGAAATGAGATTTCAGGAGGTTATTCTACAGCTCCTGGTTTTATTCAGCCCGTCTGAGATTCTTCAAATCACTGGAAATGAATAGTTGCACTTAGAACTTTGATCTAAATGTCCCATAGGCTTTTGTCTTAAAACCAAAAAAAAAACCAAATACAAATCTGCTCCCCACAACTCTTCTTAATGTTGTGTTGCTACATAGTTAATTCTCATGACCTGATGACTCGGGATGATTCAATAAGCCTGAAAATTGCTAATTGTTTTAAAGCCGAAATATCCTGATAGAGCAGCTGTCATCAACCCATTCCCACAAGGCCCAGTCTAGCTGGGTTTTCTGTCCTACCAGGAAGGCACCAGTTTGGGATCCCACGCTGCGTCAAACATGCACTCCTGAGTAGGCTTGAGCAAACTACTTGACACACTCAAGCGTGTCTTTTTGCAGTGGATTATGGGATACACCGAGCACTTTGCATAGTGTACAGTGATCCTCGCTTGGACCGTTGGCATACGTGCTATAGTAATATTATAGTAATATATTGTAATATATGGGGGTGGTTTCAGACAGCGCTGCTTTTCCTCATGAAAGCAGTTTTCTACCTGGCTGGACTCCATCTTGTGGGAGTTGTAATTTCAAATCAACAGTATTTGGCAAGCACAGATGACCCCAGATTTTAATGACAAGGTTTTATTGAATCATAACAGGATTCTGCATCATCGTGGGGTTCGGAAGTCCATTCCAACAGATGGCTGAGTGACTTGAAGTTTAGAAAGACCTCCAAAATCCTGCAGGATGAATTTGATTCCAGTGAACACGATTAAAGGGTCAATTTGAACTCCAAAGTTACTCAAAACACATTTTCATATTGAATTGGTAGTCATTCAGGAAGGGTTGTCAATGGCTGCTTTTCTACACTTTTACACTCACCAGCAACTTGAGCATTTCTTTGGTGTCTGTGTCGACCTCGATGAGCTCCCGATCCAGAGCAGAAATCTAGAGGACAAAAGGATGTTTTGCCGTGTATTAAGCCCACAGAGAGACAGACATTAGAGCAGACATGTCACTGCTGGAGAGTGTGAGCTGACCTCGGGGACGTAGTTGTCCCTCCTCTCCCTCTCCTCCTCCTGCAGCTTGATGGAGATTCCTCTGACTGGACCACGTTGGATACGCTTCATCAGGTGTGTCACATAGCTACGTCAGACAGACGCGGCACAAATCTGCTTCAGTTGTTTGTTCACATTTTGCTGTATCAGTTCAGTTTTACTACATCTGTTCCATAAACACAAGGGTTTTATTCTTTACTCACCCAGCGATCTTGTTGCGCAGAGGTTTGCTGGGGATGATGGCGATATCCTCACACACTCTCTTGTTGGTGTGGAAGTCACTGCCCAGGCGAGTGTAATACTTCTCTATGATGACCCTGGAGGCCTTCTTCACCGTCTTGGTCCTGACTCGTCCCTGAGGAGAAATCAGCAATAAATCAAAAGACTGGGCCACAGACAAGGAAAACTCAAAGAGGTGTCTTCTATTTTCTACACAAAGCTATTTAAATTAGTTTTAAGTGGCGAGTGGGCAGAGGAAGGTTAAATCCCCGAATATTAGTGAAAGCTTTCCTGACCACGAAATATCTCCCTTCACATTTAATTGATTACCGTAGTTCCTCAAGATCAGCTTAAAAGCACTGAGAACGAGCCATGAAAGCCATATACTTTTTTTTTTTTTACAATTAATTTCAGATGCAATCTCAAGGCAAGAATGACAGTGCTTGAAATCAAATTTATAAGAAAAGATTTATTCGTGTGTACTGATGATACTCTTATTTTTGTGCTATTCACACATTAGCCTGTTAGCTTGTATCATTAAGCATTTACACATTTTTGTACTTAAAACCAGGGAAGTGCATGGAAATTTTTGCGATCCTAAGATCCTTGTGTAGTAAGAGCTCAAATAGGGGCCGATAGTCGCTTGGTTGGCCGACAGACAGCGAGGATTGCGACAGACTGTGAGCGCTGCAGAAACTAGCCGTGCCGGTCGGTACCCACCATCTTGACTTGGACCGTAGAAGAGAGGTACCGGAAGTTGACACAGGAACTTTATACGTCACAACAACCAATGTTCCACTTTATCGACAACGCCTTCTAGCGGCAATACAGGGGAACTGCAGAAATAGATTGCTCGCCCATACCACAAAACGGTTGTTTATTTTGTTAATCACTGTCCGCTAAAAACACAAAATTCAACACTACAAAACATAAATTACACCACAGTCAGCTTTACTCAAACGTGCAGATTTTTAACTGTGAAATCAGGCCGTAGCCACGGTAACGGACGCCACCCTGAAAGCCGCACAAGGCAGCGGAATCTGCCAGTGCTGCCACCAGGTGGACAGAAAAAGACATGACACCTCTGCAAATGTCAGCCCTCGATGCGTCTCATTGTGGACAGAAAAAGGCTGATTTTAAAAAAATAACTAAAAATTGTCCTGTTGTATGTAATTTAAGTCTGCTTTGGGTAATTTTTATAAAAAAATTTTTTTTACCAGTTTTTGGTGGTGTAGCTGACAATATAAAAGGGGTTGGTTGCACATATGAAAGCAGCACATAAATAATTATGTTTTATTATCACAAATACAGAATCTCACAGAAGACAATGCCACAATGTGGAGAGATCTTTTATTTGACATAAAAAAGGGTGCAAACTGGAGTTTCCCTTTAGGTGTGGAGGGAATAAAAAGTGATTTTGTAAGATTCTTGTGTGAAATATTTGGGGAAACAGCCATTTCAGATGAAAAGAACTTTCTGTAAAATAAAAGTAGGAAATCATTAAAAAGACATTGGGGGGTCCTTCATTTTTGAAGCCCTTGATTAACTCATTCAAATAGGTTTTTGAAGTGACATTCATATTTTAATACCATAGTATTTATTTACAGTTGTAAGATTACTCTTAATCATAGCTCTGAAAAAAAATGTTGCAGGGAGGACAAAATGTTGGAACTGTACAACTGGACCTTCCAGGCTGAGGGCAAAAAAAAAATACATCCTGTATTTTTATGCAGAATCAAAACATGAAAGAACAAATCCTATATGTGAACTCTGTACAATTTACAATTTTCATATAATCATCACAATATTGCAGTAAATGTCACCCTAAACCTTGCCTCAAAGGAAAAAAAAATACAGTAAATCCAAGACCGTTCTACAGTACAGCAACAAGAAAAAAAGTGCTGGAGAACCCAAGGAGACCTCAGCCAGTCATTCACACTTTTGAGAGTCCTTTCTTGCCATTTCTACACCCAGGAATGTGATTTACACACAAGTGAAACACAAACAACAGTCTGACAGTCAGGAACAATGCAGGTAGAAATGGAGTGTGCCGTTAAAAACAGGAACAAGATGGTTTCTACATGAAGACTGGAGGCTGCTACGGGAGCCAGGAGGCTCGCAGTCCGCCCCTGGTAACCCATGGAGACGCAGAGGCGTCCTCTGACGCTCCGTGGAGACGCCCAGAGTTCTCAAACAGGGAAATAGTATCTAAGATCATGAGAAACCAACCAAGAAAACTTCTTAGTTCTGATAGAAATGGAATAAGAAAAAAAGGAATTTCTGATGCTTTATAACTTCTCCACCATTTCTGGTATTTAACCATTTCACTCTGCAGGGATGACAACAGACACACACGTGGTGGACCCTGATGAGAGGGAATAAAGACACATTCAGCTTCATAGTGTATGTTCCTGGCACAGGAAAAAAAAGGCATGGGCTAGTAGTCTCAGGAATGGCACTCTGGGAGCTCAGGGGGAATATTAGAAGGCTATATAGTCTAGATATCCATCTTTCTCTTACAGAAATACTTGCATCATTTCTTCCATGGCTGTGATGAAACAGTCCAGCTGCTGCTGATACAAAAAGAGTGAAAACTGCCAAACATCGAACTGCAAACCTTAAGATTTTTCTAAGACTTTGATAATAGCAGCGAGCGCGGGACTCTGCAGGCAAATCTGACAATCACAACCTGTCCAACACCCTCAAGAGGCACTCGGATATCTCTCACACATGAATACCTGTCATTCAAATAGCCCCTCATATCCACTGTGTCGAGTTGCTATGAAAACGACTGAGAAAAAAAAGAAAAATAAAAAAAACCCAAAAGGTCCCCTAGGCTTTAATATTCAAGTACTTTCAATAACACAATAACTTATGAACCTGGAGTAATGTCAGGTGTAAGAAGAAAACAAAGCTGTACAGTGTCAAACACACAACAAGCAGGTTTACATACTGAGATTGTTCACAACACCCACAATGCATCTCTGAAGAGACGGAGCAAAGTCAAACACACCACTGTGAGCCAATTTCTCTGGAACTGTGTGTGTGCGCGCGCTGTGTCTGTGTGTGCAGATCAGGGGGGTGTTATAATGGCACACAAAAAAGAGTGAAAAAACATTAATTTAAAGTGTATTCCCTGCACCCTATAGGGAAGGCCTAGCACATGAGGCAGCTAGAGTTAAAGTAATAATAAGCACATTACAGTATTAAGAAGGCAGGGTCTTGTCGGGAAATGCAGGGGGCAACAAATGTAGTGCAGTCACGCTCTCGAGCTTTTTGTTACCCTCTCTTTCCCCGTAAAAACCATGGCTATTGGATGGGAAACAAAACTGCATTAAAAATTCACATTAAGATATAAAATGAGTAAAACACCTTTTTGCGGTAACCGACTGAGGACGGGGAGATGAGAACGACGCTTCAAGCCGGTCCTCCAGCACGCACGCTAATTAGACATCACATGGAGATGATCACTAGTTCACCCTCGCGTGCGCCGAGCCTCCGTTTTTGGCCTTGAAAATAGATTTGGGCATCCAAAAACAAAATGTTGGTTTGGGGCCCCGGGGTCCTCAGACTGCTCACATGGGGGCACACACAGCCCCCCCTTTACACATTAAACCAGACCTTCCAGCGTTTCACTCTCTTTAGGCATCTTTAACTGCTTTGATCAGTCCACTAGTTTAGGCTTTATCATACAGGTCTCCCCCCAAAAACAAACAAACCAAAATAAATCACAACCGCCGTGCTTCTGCGTCGTGGTGATACGATGTGTTGATGGTGGGTCGGGGGCAGGTTAAGGCATTGGACAGTAGTGTCGCCAGGCTGGGATCTGAAGTCATTCCAACGTTACGTCCCTCAGAGAGAGAATACTGCTGCAGAGCCAAGATCACGTTATAAAAAGTTTGGTTTTACTCTCATTTGTTGCCTCTTCGAATCATTGGTCTCATCTCTCCAATTGCAATTTTCTTCCCATGCAGGATTATATAAACGCTCGGCGGGCTCTGACTAACCGTCCATACATTCAGAGTGTGCGTTGGAAATTAGTAAGAAAAATGGTGGCAACCAAAGATAAATAGCTTAAATATCTGCCCCCAATGTTGCTGCTCGGCATCACAAATCCACCAGGAGCAAAAGCAGCATAGAGACTGTAGTGTGTTTAGTGAGCAGCGTGGGTGGGGGGGTGGGGGGGCTGAAGAGCAGAGGTCATCCTCAGAGAACACAGTGCAGGAGGAGTCTCGGCTCTTCGAGGGTCCCAGAATCAGAGTTGACCTCTTTGGGGGGAGAAACTAAAAAGGACAGGAGCCAAACTGGGACTGAAGCTCTGTGTATGCAGATCAGGCAGTTCCACACCGACGCCTCCTGCCTTCACCTTTACATTCAGTCCCACCAAAGCAAAGGCCAGAGGGGGGGGGGGCGTGGTGGCTAAACGCAAGCGAAACCAGCCAAACGGGCTGGGACTCGAGTGAAAACACGATCCAACAATACGCAGTTGGACGACAACATTTACAGAAGAGAAACGGGAGAAAAGCGATTATCGTCTGCAAAAAGAAAAAACCTCACAAAAGGGTTTGTGAGTGGGAGGAACGCGCTGCAACAGATATCCACACACGTTGCAGGAGGGGTAGAAAAGAGGATTCCCAATCCAGGACAAGTATCTGGTACATCCCAACACATCACCTTTAACTGGTCCCTCTATTAAACCATTTCACTGAGAATCTTTCTGAATGGAACCTTATTGATTTTTCAGTAACAATCAGCTTTGCCAGAGAGTTGCAGTGTTTCAGGCTGAAGGTGGACCATCATTTGTGCCGCTGCGTGTTCTTCTTCCTTTTTCTCTTGAAGAAACAGCAGCACCTGCAGAGAGCAAAGAAGAGAGGAGGAGGAGAGGCATTACAATGGTGTGGAGAAGAGAGAAGCCAAACAAAGATGCAGAGGGAGAACCTTCTTAAATCAGTACGTCAGATGTTACAACAATCAATATATATTTGTCCAGATGACTTCAGAAGAGTCGGGACTGTGGTTGGCAGGAGATTCAGTTTAATAAACATTCAGTCCTTCCAGGAATTCTTCCTCAAAACTAAAATTGACTCTCTTCTGCAGAATTTGGCAGTTTATAAAAGATCCCAGTCGCCTCCTGGCTTCTGTGTCTGTGATGCCCTCGATCCACGTGACACTGAGGAGGTCTTTTGGAGAGATTGTGGCCCAATGGTTCATACGAAGCAGATGGAAAATGCTTTGTTGCCTTTGAAAAGGGCAATGAAACACGTTGCCACAGCAAATTGCATCTGGAGAGCAGCCAAAACACAAGTTCACACAGTCCAAAGACGTGCCTCAAAACACCACCACAAACGTAGGAGGCTGCATTTCTGCCCACAATATCCACCATCATGTAAAAACCTGGAGGGACTGAGGAGCAGTTACTCTGAAACTATGCAAATAAACAGCAGCACAAACGAAGGACAGAAGACACGGTGATCCTGACTGGTCAATAAAACACACAAAGACAATAAACAGGTTATGATAGGACATAGGACAGTGACTGGGTCACCTCAGAATTACAAATGATTAAGAATAATGGTTTAAACGCTACTAATGAAGACGCCACGCTTCAGATATGAGAGGCGCCAATAAAGGCGACTTAAAGTAGTTTTATTAAGAGCCTGTTTGTACTGAGGACAGTGGACTCTCTGTAAAGGTTTCTCTAGAAATGAAAAACCAAATCTCCCCAGCCCAGGCTGGTCCACTCCCTGTCCCATGAGTCTGATGAGGACGAGCAGAGAGGGACTCACCACAGGTTGAGCATTTTCACGCAGCTACAGAAGAAGAGAGGAAAGAGTGTAAAGAGAAAAGTAAGAAATTAATACAACACCAACATGAGGAGGATGGGGCACATGCCACACACGGACACACACACGCACGCAAACAAACACAGAGACTGAACACGCATGTACACAGAGGAGGAGGAGGAGGAAGAAGCAGGAATTACAGGATGGATTCTTTAACACTATGTGCCATGATTCAATATTCTGAATCGGAACATTGTGAGTACATAAAACTATTAGTTGCTTTTATTATATTGTGAATTAAGGATGAGAAAATAATAAAACTGCCATCAAAGAAATGTAACCTAAATTTGGTATATTTCTAATATTTATCTGTTTCATTCAGTTATCTGAAGTCAGCTTTTATTTCGGCCAAAATGATCCAAAAGCAGCTGTGATGCTCATCAGCTCCACACCTCCAGAACCAACTGGGCTCAGTTATTTGATATGAAGGTGCATCAGCAGGGAAGCCTGGAAGGCCTTCAGATGTATGTGCACGACAGCTCCACAAGAGGAAACAACCAGACGGACCTGCCAAAGCTGAGACATGGAATAACATCACTGTCCTGTTGACAGTCACAGAGCCGGTGTCTGGAATGAACTCTCGCTACAACGAACGTTAACGTTTCAGCTGATGGTGCTGCAGTGTGCCAGTCTATCGTAACCTGATTGGAACCAACGATAATCACGGTCACGCTTCCGTGTCTCCTTCTCAGAAGAGTCCAAAATGTCCTCCTGTGCAGGATTCTCGGTTTCTACACGGACAACATTTGGTTCCATGAGAAAACATGATGTCACATCAGCAGTGATGAAAGCGACTTAAATTATCTGCTTGTTTCAAAATGTTTGCAATGCATCAAGTGCAAGTTTATGTTTATTCTGCATCCTTTTGCGTGCATATTTTTAAATATATCTGGGGGGAAAAACAGAGCGACAAGCAGCAATGAAGATCAGAAAGCGCAGACTGATAAGAGAGGCAAGCAGCATCACAACTCCACAGCATAGCGGGGTGGGGGGGTGTAGAGGAAGAGCAGGAACAAGAGGACGCAACAGACAACATGGAGGAGCGGTGGGTTGGCTGTGGGATACGTACTTGGCCTCATCAACCACTTCTACCTCTGCCTGAGCTGTGATGGGAGCGTTCGAATGCGCCGTCAGTGGGTCGTCTGCGTTCAGCTCCCCGTTGGTCAAGCTGACCACCTGCACCAAGGACAGATTACACGTTTTAAAAACACGTCGGCTGGAAAAAAAAAGAAAAAAGTAAAGGCTGGGGAGAGCTTATCCGATTTAAAGAGGAAACCGGAACCACCAGCAAAGAAGATTCCCTCAACAGTGTGATCTGGTTCTCGTCTCTCTGGTTCTGTCAAACATAAAATGACAAAAATAACCACATGCAGAGAACTGAGGTCGTTGCCTCTGCATGTGGTTATTTTGACATCAAAACCTGAGAGGAGGGGGGGGCGACACAAAGTGGGATTAAGGCTGTCAGTTCTCTTAGTTCGCACCATTTCAACATGAGAAGAGGTGGACGATTGTGGAAACGGAGCGAGCCATCTCCAAAAGCTTGTCTGGTACAGACGGAATGCTTGTTGCAAACAGCAACAAACCCATGTGACTTGTGAAAGTGTTTATACAGCAGGAGTGTGAAGCTCCCCCACGAGATGGGAGCATGCTTTCAGCTGACCACACCAGGCCGTCCCACCATGCAAGAGGCTTCTTGTTCTTGTAAGCAATCTCCCGGTGACGTCCTGACACCGGAACACCGGGACTTGGACTGTTCATGAAGCTGAACCGTATTTGTACCATCTGGGATGGGCGGCACCAAATGACATGCACATGGTGGAGCAGAAAAATAACATTTCCCAGGAAGGGGAAGAGGGGGAATATGGAGATCTGTCTCATAATTGAGGCTAACAGCAACGTTCTGTGGGCAGGTTGTTTTCCTTAAGTAAACAACCGCAGGTTTAGTTGTGACAACAGTGAGGCATGAGGCATGTTGCACACGGAGCCCCAAAATAATATCTACCAAAATGAATGAACAAAATAAGGTTTCTGATGATTAAACATTTGATTCCAGCTGTTTTAATCTTATGAGACAGATCTGGCTCCATAGAGATTGGGTAAACGGGTGTTGGCTGATCAGGTGAGGGGTGTATACCTGCACTGAGCCCCCGTGCCTGTCCGCTGCCAGGTGGGAGGTCAGATAGGAGGAGTTTGCTTGGCGTGTGGGCTGCACCTCCCATGCTCCTCGTCGATCTGACACGGCTGTCTGCTCAGGAGTCGGGGCAGCGGTGGTGGGCGGTGATGAGGAATCGGGGTGGGTGTTGCAATGGAAGGGAGGTCGGGGGTGAGGGGAGTGATGGAACAATCGTGTTAGGAGAGACGGATGAGTGGGTGTGTGAAGCCAGGAACCATGCAAAGCAGCATGTGAAACGAAGGAAAACAAAATTAGCAAAATGAAAAAAAAATCTGGATAAAAAAAACAAAGCAAGGCTTCAGCCAGAAACTTAAAACCAATGAAGTCCAAGCTCAATGGAGGTCAGCGCTCATTTCTCTACTTTAATCACACAAAAATTAAACCTCTTCAACAAAATTTGGTTCTTTTAATCCCCTAATGGACAATCTGTGACAATATTCTCTTTCCTAAATAAAGAAAAAAGAAAACGTTTGTCCTTGAGAGAACTCGTCATACCTGATTTCTGATTGGTGGGTGTTGTGAGGGGCGGTCTCTGTGAGGATGAGTTTCTCTCGTGACAGCAGATGCTCCAGAGTCTATGTGGACAGATCCCACTGGAGTGGGCTGAGAGGAACCATCAGTTAAGCAGCCGCTCAACATTAAGCAGCTTAAAAAGCATCCGTGTGCTACTCACAATCTGCCGGCCGACCCAGTCGTACGTGTAGTCGAAGGTGTAGCCTTTACGCTCAAACAGTTCAGTGAAGAGAGTCCGCAAATATTCATAGTCTGGCTTTTCAAAGAAATCCAGCCGTCTCACGTATCGTAGGTAAGTGGCCATTTCCTCTGGAGGACACAGAAGAGAGGCCTTGAACACAGACATTCCCCTCAGAAACGGACCGTCCTAACGTACAGGGTCATCCACGTACCCGGGAAGTTTTCACACAGGACCTCGATGGGTGTGTTTCGCTTTGTGTCTCCGATCTTCTGGTATCGTTCTTTTAATGTGTCGGCCTAAGAAGGAAACAAATTCTGATAGCTGATAACGATCCCATTAGGACACACATTCATGAGGCAGTCCCAGCCCCCAGCCCCCCCCCTCCCCATGTAGCGATGGCTCGTACCTTCAGGCCCTGCCACGGTAGACTCCCACGGAGGAAATACATGAACATGTGACCCAAAGCCTCCAGGTCGTCCCTCCGACTTTGCTCTGTGCAACATTTGTTGATGTTTTGTACAGATTACACTTTAAACAACAGAGACTAAAGCAGAAAAGGACTCTTACCTTTGCCTAAATGTGTATTGATTGACATATATCGTGCAGTCCCCGTCAAGCTCTTATGCTCTCGGTATGGAATGTGTTTTTTGGTCTCGGGGTCGATGTATTCTTTGGCCAGGCCAAAGTCTATGATGTGGATTATATGTTCTTTTTTGTTCCCTTGTCGTCCGATGAGAAAGTTTTCAGGTTTTACATCTCTGTAGATGAGGTTTTTAGAGTGCACGTACTCCATCCGGGAAATCTAATAATGAAACAATAGTCATAAGTATCATGGTCAGCAAAAAAGAAAGAGACACACATGTACAGTGGGACCTCTACTTAATTGGAATTAATTGGTTCCGGAAGTTGTTTCGTAACCTGAAAATTACGTAAATAGAGACGTGTTTTCCATGTAAATGCCCTAATCCGTTCCAAGCCCCCAAAAATTCGGACATAATTTTTTTTATAAATCATAAAAATGCATCAAAACATGTAACAAATACATGTTACAATTACCACACAATAAATGTAGGAATTCAGTGCAAGGCTTCTCCAGGAACAAAATGAACTTTATTACAGGCTAATCTTACATTAGCCGTCATTACTCGCAACGAACGTTAACACTGGTAACACCGCCATCTAATGGACAAACATATAAACACCCACAATAAATCCCGAAGACGACGCTGGGATACACACAAACATGTACAGATTGACGTCCCTCCTAGCCAATGGGATTACAGGAAGATGCTAGGTGATAGCCAATGGCAGAGCAGCTACAAGCAAGTTTGCGTTCGCGAGCAGCAGCGGTAGCGTATTTTTGCCTTACGTATCCTTAAATTTCTTTCGGAACAAGAGGAAATATTTTCTCGTTAAAATGTTTCGTAACCTGAAAATTCCGCATTTAGAGACGTTCGTAAATAGAGGTCCCACTGTACTTCTGTCTTTGAGAAGACTCTTACTGACATAATTTATTGGATTTAGAGCACCAGTAAATTTAGGGTAATTTAAATGGTCATTTTCATTATCGAAGAATATAAATAGTTTAAACAATTTCACTCAAATGATCATTTATGATTACCGTAGTCAATTCATTTATATTGATTGTAGAATAATGCCACAACCTACCACGCTGTGTAACAGCCGCAGACGGCCATAAATATTAAATAACACAAACACCAATTAGTGGTTTGAAAATGTAGCTTAGCACCAACAGAGAAGCAAACTGTCATGTTGGGATTCAGAACCCCGAGCGTGCAAGCAGTTAACATCAGAGTGTGTTTATTAAAAGCTTCCAAGAGTTTTGTAAAGGACCAAAATACTAATGACGGCTGTGTGTTTGGATTTAATTGGATTTGTCGGCCAATAAAAGAAGCCTGAGAAAGAGCAGAAGCTCACAAATCTTTTGAGATTTCTGAACTGCACCACTAAGTACGATGTGATGAAGGACATCTTCCACAACACAAGCTTGAGCTGTAGGTTTCTGTACCAAAGGTTCAGAGGCTGTGTTGGTAAGACTCGTACCACGTGAAGGTCAAGTCTAAGTAACATCAGCTTTTAATGGGTCTGTAGGGAGAAGTGATTTCAGAATTTGTTCGATTACCTTCCTGCTGACGCAAAGAGTCTCTGCTCTGCACTCACCAGCTGAATGGCTATCATTAAGACTGTCTTCAGTGAAAAGGTCCGGTCACAGAGGTCAAAGAGATCCTCCAGGCTCGGGCCCAGGAGCTCCATAACCATGGCGTTGTATTTCCCACAGGGTCCGAAGTAAAACACCTGCGGCACACCTTCAGCTGCAACAAAGAAAAACTGACTGCAGTTACAGATGTGATCCAAGTCGGCACAGTGGACACATGCGTGTATGACGGCACAATTAAACCAAAGATGTTAAACACTACAAAAGCTTTTAGACATAAATGTTTGAGGAAAAGCTAATGTTAGTCTAAAGATAACAAAAACAGTCTATCTGATATACTTTGTGTACTCATGGGGATTCTGGGAACACTGGGGTAACAAAGCTTTTATCTGTAATTATTCCTGTCCATGTTGGGTAATGACATTTCTAATTTGGCTTCAGATTAAGTATATCAGGCTCCAACTGGTCAGACCGGAGGTGGGGGGACACCAAGGTTAGTGAGGACTCTGCATAAACACTAACCCTGAAGTAAAATAACTCCCCCACAAACACAAGCATGTCACTTCCCCACTGCCAGCTAAAAACTAATCTTTTACTGCCTGGTGTCATATCCTCCCCACCGAATCACATACCCGGGACTATACCCATTCTAAATGCTCCAAAATCCCTTCCAGCTGTCACCTTGGCTCCTATTCGGCCTTTGTCACTGCAGTTTAGCACTGTCTGACAGTAGTAATAACGCAGCAGTACTAACAGCAGGCCAGACCAGCTGATCCCTGATCTAACACCCATGGAATGTGCAGGTTTCAAACCAATTATTTTGTATTTGTTTTTATTTATATTGATGCAAGTGAATGTATTGTGGTGAATATATAAACGGTCTGTGGATTTCTGTGGGCATCCTGAAACATGGTTTCAGATAACAGGAAATCAGGAGGCCTATGATTGAAAGCTTGTCCTTGCAGTTCTGTGCCCCATCCCCACACATGCTGTGGTAAGGCCTCGGGATTATTAGATGCAGAATAATAGATTAATAATAAAAACTACAAGAGGTTGTTTACATTGTGCATATAGATTTTGGAAACGCTTAAAAATGTCCACAATTTCAAATATCATGAAATGTATCTATATATAGTATATGTATCTATAATAGTTTTGTGTTTCAATGTTAGTTGAAACTGTTATAATAACATGATGCAGGACTGCAGCATAGTTAGTAAAGGTAAGGATAACACAATCAATTGTTTGTAGTTTGGCTCCTAACTACCCTTCACGTCTGTGTAGGCGTGTCTAGTGTAGCCACGCCGTTTTGGACTGATGCGTGTATGTGACTCAGGAACTCGGGAGTTTACTTTCAACAGAGAAATTGGTCTCCGTAGAGACCTACAAAAATTGCCGTAGCCGACTATATTTCAAGTCGTCATGGCGGGGTATTGGGTAAAGTTTTCAACTAGCAATAATCGCGCCTCGGATAAACCTCATAGGCTACGATACTGCCACTGCGCAAAGCTAACGTTGTATTTGCTAACCAACGGTGTTATTTAGCTGCCCATGTTCTTGCCTCACGGTGCAACATCGCTTGCTACAACAAAACACTCAAGTAAACGATAATATGTATAACATACATTTAAAACCATAACTAGCACATCAGGTTTTGTTAAGTGTTTATTATTCATTTTACATTTTATTTTAGAGGACGATGGTGATTCAAACCGACCACGGCGCAATGCATCATGGGATAATATGTAAATACATTGATTCGACGTCATTTCCGCCTCCACCGTTTTAAAACTTGAATCTCAGGTCGGGTTGCTCACACGTACGTCGTTTACATACATTAAGACAATGCCGATGGCTTAAAAGCTGCCTTCAATAGGAACATTAGCAGCTAAAATTGGTCGTGGCCATTTCGACATAAATGTATGCCAAAAGAATAACTTATTCAATGCCTCCTACAACAGTATCACTGAAATACCGCCAGATGTCAGTAAAGTAAAACACTGCTTTAATCCATCGAGAGTAAATTTAGAGATTTTCTTAAATACGCATATCATAACATTTTCAAGAAGATTTAACAAAATCCGTTAAAAGATTATTTAAATAACGATTTCTAAATGATTTTCAGATTAAACTATTTTAATTGTAGCCTCCAGCCTACCATTGCTGCCCTTTGAGGTTAAAGAAAGAAAAAGAAAACAGATGGAAATTTTCTCATCTACCATCTGCTGCTCCATTGACAAATCTGTTAAAGTTAATCTTTTAGAAGAAGAAAAATTCAGGAGGGAGGATTCTACAGATGCCATTACATAGCATTCAGCTGGTTAGCATCTGTTATAAATTATACTGATGATGCAGAAAAACCTCTGGGTTGGAAACTGATTAGAGCTTAGCATTAAACATGCAATAGAAACATACACTTGCAGTTTTTAAATATAACTATAATAATGTAATGTACTTAATTTAATGTAGGTAAAATATATTTTTAGTAATGAGGCACATGAACAGATCCAAGTAAGCTACAGTCAGGTTTAACAAAGCAACCCAAGGCATTGACCCTGTTAGCCTTCAAAATGGTCCCTTAAAATGGCACTGATAATTAAAAAGCTAAAAAATCCCAACAAATTCTGATGTTTTATATTCATGGACATTTTACCAAAAATGTTTACTTTCCTGCTGGGAGACAGGAAATCCACCGCAACATGGAAGGTGGCAAAAATTTCGTCAGTGAGCATATTGGCAGTAGGAGTCCTGCTGGGCTCCATCCTGTGTTTCTGGACGCCATTATGCAGTACTGTGGGTTGCTAATTACACAAGCAGAGTGAGTGTCTTCAACCCCTGGGTGCTTGTGGGAGGCCTAAAATATGTCAGATTGGGGGTGTTCTGTAAATAAAAGCTGAAATGGCTCCTGAATTTATAAGATAATCATGTAAAACTGACAGGAAAAACAAGGGGCTGTTCGTTAACATAACAAAATAGTCCCTACAAAAGATCAAATCTGCCAGTTGTATTTCTTTTAATTGCAACAGTTGACAGAAGCCACCACTTACATGTGTTCAAATTTGAATTGTAATTTTCTGAAAAATAACAGCTTTTGGATTTAGTTTGGAGGACATTTGAAGCACATGCACGTGGTGTTTTGCTTTCATATCTGCAAGGTTTTGCATAAAAACTCCAAAATTTTTAGTGTTTAAACCACAAGGTTGATTGGATTTGGTATGTAACCCAGATGTATAAGAATATAGTACTGGCTAATTATAAAAAGAGGAAGACAGAAGAGCTAAGTTCTCTCCAACAACCATCCAAGGTTTGGAACCCCATCTGAGCTCATGTGGGGAAACAGAATAAAGACATTTCTTCAATACATTCATAATGTGAACTCTGCAGGACTTCCCATTTCTGTTCTGGATCCACAAAAGTAGGCAAGACTTCTAAACAGGGGCAGTTTTGTTAACGTGCAACTCATAACTAGAAAAGGATTTATTCTTGTTCAGTCCCACACTGAGTTAAAGGGCCCGTCTGGTGTAGAACAAAAGCATAGATTTTTCCTGTGCATTAGTGTAATCTGATAGAGGTGCTGGCTGCAGGCCCTCACAACAAAAGGGGGAACAGGATGATTGTGATGAATGAGAATGACTGCAGCAGTTTGTCTGTGCGGACGTTGGAGCCTCCAGTCAAAAACCAGAGTCTTCTCCAGTTCTGAGACTGGACATCTGATTTGACCATCTGGTAGTAGTTTTTTCGTGGTCCAACTTCTCAACATTGTGGCAAAGCTGGTCTCATGATTCTAAATATTGCATTGAAATGTGGGACAGCCCCCTCCAACAATCTGCTGAAGCATATTTGAACCCACACACAGCAAATTGGGCTCAATCAACCTCACCCCCCAGAAATCAATAAGTCAATGTCTGACTGCATTTTCTCCTGGGACACTTTCAACAGGAAAATAATTATTTCCTAAAAGAGAGCTGATTTATAAGCATGCAGGGTTTTAAAGACTGCTACAATTGAACTTCCAACAGACATAGATGGTGTAACTCTGCAGGATTACTCCCTTCTGAAACCAGAAACCACCTTTCTGATGTCCGCTCATGTGTACCAAAGAAACAAATATGACAGACTTTAATAACAATGATGCAAAAACATTCTTCAACTGTTTTTCCAGAAATGTGTGTTTTTTTTAAATACTCCTCTGATTACTGATAAGATGATCAGTGGGAGTTTTGTGTTTTCTTCCTAAAAAAGCTCCCTGTGAAAAGTTAATCTCAAATATGCTCACTTTTCACTTCAGAGGGAGGAAACAGATCTGTAGATAAGACTTCAATGACTTCCTTTACATATTAATAACCTCTAGTGAGCCACGACACCATGAGAATGTGAAGAAGTCAATAACATCACGATAGCTTCTTTAAACCATCCTGCTGAGAAGGAATAAAGCCTCTGGTCTACAGGCTTGTTAAATCTTATTAAACTTACAAATGGCACTGTCAAACATTTCCACACATCTAGACGGAGGCGTTTCTCATAAATATCCAGCGACAGTTGGTCGCGCACCAGACACGACACCTGATTGAGCATCCGAGGGAAACGATATGAATTCATAAAGAGCCTGTCTCTCACACACACACACACACACACACACATATACACACGCACACACACTGCACTGGCTGGGAGGAATGTGGCACAGCCCTCAGCCAAGAAGAAATGAGGTCACGTTATTCCATCTGGAGGAGAGGACAGAGGCAGGTTCACACTAAGAGAGGCAGACTACTTCTCTAAATATTTAATGAGTTTCCGCACAGTTGGCCTTTTCCAGCCCGTGCATTTGCAAAACAATAGCCATCATATTCCCAGTCTGGTTATCAAATATGCAGTCAGAGGGCCGACCTGCACGTCTACGCCCATACATTAAAAAAACAGGGCGGATTTTCCACCTACAACCAAACTGTGATGACAGCTAATCCTAAAATGTAATACACCTCAGTTACTGACACTGAGAAAAGTCCTGTTCTCTACTCATGGATAGACAGGCACTAAGAATAAGCAGTAAATTATTTTAGATGGCTCCTTTGTTCCCGGAGTTCCCACCCATTTCCTCTCATCTAAAATTATTTTGCTCTTTGTTATTCCACTTTTTTTTTGTATCTTCACAGGATTCTGGTTCTGCTCTAACACACATGTCAGCAGACCCTGACTCATATCTTTGACATAATCACAAGGGACCAGAATGAAAACATGAAGCAAAGCAGTAACCGATGTGAGCGCTCGTCGATGTCTGAGGCGATTAATGGCTGCAGAAAAATGTGAACACCTGAGAGAGACTGTAACATTTATGCTGCTGTTCATGTCTTTAGTGAAGGTTCAGCTGAAAGGAATGCTACTAAAGATAAATGTGTTGGACTGCAGGACTTAGACACAAATTAACTACTGTATCGGTCATTAGACTTTTTTCCCCCCGCATTTACACTGAAAGTGATTCAAAATCATCAACTGAAGTGAACATAAGCACCACTGGCAAACAGGACTGAACATCCTCACGTGGAGTTTTCAACAACCAGGAAGTCTTTTCAGCGCTTAAGACAAAAGGCTCTGTGTCTGTATGTGTTTTGTGGGTGTATACTCTTTGTGTCAACACCTTCCACGCTGGAGTGCATTACTGCTGAATCTGTTTCAAAGCAAGGTCACTGCACAAGTCACTCCGGCGCTGGCGAACACAAAGTCCCAGAGATTAAAATAAGTTGCGGGTACAGCTCACTATTAATATGTAAACCTCAGATCAGTAATCGTCTGTTGTGGCAATGATGCAACCTTCCAAAACAGTCTTAACATTGTCATGCGACCCCACACACACCAGGAGGACTGACACATGGGTCTCCAGGCTTACCTGTGGTTCCAAGACTTTTGTAGAACCTGTACTCTAAGTGCAACTGCGGCGCCCTCGACTTCACTGGTTCCTGTGTGGCGGAGACACCTAAATCAGTTATCAGTTCACAACAATTCCTACATAAACTGGAACAAATACGCTGAAACTAGTATCACTGTCCATGAGGCCTCCTGTTAATTATGGGTGTGATTATGTGTTTCCTGTTACCCAGCAGGAAGGTGCTTCTTCTAAAGCATCGGCACACAAACCCAATTTGAAATACATGTGGGAACCTGCTGCACCTGATATGAGATCATGTGATCCTTCTTACAGTGGGGAAGGGGGGGCAATAAAAAACTCCTAATGGTGTGCTGATTCTCGATTTGAAGAATGTAAAGTGCTACAAAAGTTGACCTGGATGTTATTTTTAGGTAACTCAGCTGCAAAATGCACAGATGCATCTGTGTTTGTTTGTGTGTTTTTTCAATGAAAGATTGAATCCAAACGCTCATTTGTCAGTTTCTACACACTGAAACTGAAAAGCTTCGTTACACCGTTGTGCCCGCCGCGTGTTTAGGTTCAGCAGCCACAATATTTAGAATTCCTTATCTGCAGGTAGGAAACTGTTCACCTGCTCAGGACTTTATCTTTTTGCTGTGGGTATTTAAACCCAACATAAAACTGGCTGCATGAACAGGGAACAGGTTTGAGAAAAGAACTTCTGAGGGTACATCCAAAAACAGTGAATAAGGTTAACATGTTACATGATTATTTGCAAGAAGATAATATTACTGATGCTGTCAGCTGTTTAAAGTCTGTAAAGTTAATCATTTTACCTGGAAAGAAAGCATTTTCTGACTTAGGAAACACGGAGTATTGCGTAAATCATGGCATAAGGAGCTGAGAACCATTTGTCTTGGCAACTAAAATATTTGGATCTGGTTCCACTATGATGCTCTCTACAGAAATGTGAGTCACAATTTCTGATTTCCAGTCCAGAATCCTCTGGAAAGACACACCTAGTCATCGATCTATACTTCATTCATCTCAAAGAGGTCAACAATATAATCTCTTTGAAGATTATGCTGAAAACTCCTTATTATGGTCTCTGAATTATACTGATAAAAACACCAAACATGCCAGAGATGAAAAGTTAATGTGCACTTACCAGTTTTATAGCTACATATTCATTGGTGTATAGATTTTTACCTGGAATAAGACAGAAATTTGTGAATTAAAAAGCGATCCAAAGCCTCTTTTGCCATGCAGATTTAGCCGCAGCTTACCGAGCTTTAGTTCACCAAAGTTTCCACAGCCGATCTTCTTCCCCACACGAAAATTTGGCCCAACCATGAGAACCCCAGAGGAGCTGGAGGAGCCGGACGGTCGAGATGAGTGTCCACTGCGGCTGCCCTGGGAAACCTTAGCCGCCCTGGCGGGCCGCTCGCCATATTTGTCTCTCTGTTGCTCCATGGTGTGAGTGGCGCTGGTCAGTGGAAGCCAGGAGTGATGAGCAATGAAGCCTCCTGGGCTGGGCCCACCAAGCCACAGCCCGAGTCACTGGCAAAGCCTGGAGGGTTCAGCCACTCTCATGAGACACCAGCAGGTACAGCCAGTCGCCACCCGTCCGCCGTCCTCAGCCGGTCACCTCTAACAGCTGCTGAACAGGCCGATTCTCAACATCTGTCACAGGAAGGGGGCGGCGACCTATTGCCAACTACAAAATCAAATAAAAACGTTAAGCTGCAACAATCAGAATATTTTTAATACAGCAGGATCATTCAGTAAGAATGTGTTAGGATTGCTGGCATTACTTAGGTTTCATTAGCGCTGTAATTTCAAATAGCCAGACAAGGGTCGATTTGTCAGCTACGTTTCCATTTCTGATACACATTTCATGCTTGTGGGGGGTAAACTGAATATTTCCAGGAATCTGATCTCACATATTAAATCCATCTCAGAGCTCATGAGTCACGGCAACACTTCAGATGGTTGGTTACGAGCAAATGACGCTAAATGAAGACCGTAACAGTGATGCAGGACTGAGGAGATACACATCAGCTCCCAACAACAGCCTGAGCACCAACAGGAAGCTCGTCAGGTCACGGAGGCCTTCAAGCCTCTAAACTCTTGCAGGCAAGGTCACAGAATATTATGCAAACAAGGTCTACAGGCACCACCTCTGGGCCTACAGGGATTTTAGTGGCGCATGTATAATTTTTGGTTCCAAATCTGTACAGTAATAATCTATTAATCAAATAACAATACAGTTATGAAGCTGACTGAAAAATCTACAGCAATCATACCTTTAGAATAACCACCAGGTGATAAATCGCCACATCATGTAGCGGATATATTTCCGTATTACATTTGTTCTCCATTGAAAAGATTGGAAACGTGTCGGTGTGTTCAGGGCGCCGCTGTGATTCTTCAGCATGAAAAGGCTGCAGCAGCAGCGTTCTTGTGTGTGGGCTTCCTGATGACTCATGCTCAGTGTTGCCTGCACACATCGCAGTATCAAAGACGGCAAAGTTTGCTCTCGAGGGCAACTGTGCGCCGCTGCTATTACATGAAAATGGGAGCAGAACAAGATGGCCATAAAACAGCTGTGTGGAAAACACTTTTAACAGTTTCCTTTGTGCAAATAATGAAGCAGAAGGTTGCAGATTAGCTCAGCCAGGAGATGCTTCTGATTATCTACAACACACACCAGCTCTTAACCTCCGAACCGACCCTGAAAGTTCTGAAGACCAGCTAAAGTGTCCCTACGCTGCTGGTGAAATGCACGTTCTGGTCCTCTCAAAGCATATCCATGAAAACACACACGACGGCTAAACGTAAGGAAGAGTTTGTAACTTTTTCCCACAGCTAAAGGTTTACTTGGTCTGTAATGATAAAATGTGGACAGAGTTTGGAGCGGTGTAGAGAAATAGCGTAGACTATAAAGAGAATAAAATGGAGAATTTAAAAATGATAAAAATACGTATGAAACAGGAGCTGAATAGAAAAACCTGAGGTCAATGTGACAGTGGCAGTAGCACAAATAAAGTGTCTGAGATCTTAAAAGTGGCAGCGAGGTAGCATCCGTGTGTTATTTCCTGTGTGCCAGTCTGGTGGCTGTTTTGGAAACGGTCCTGCACCGAACGCTTCTGAACCTCTTCCCAGAGGCCAGCAGTCCTCAGGCTCCTCAGAGGCCCTGCAGCCTCCACACCACAGAGATGCAGCTGGTCAGGATGCTCTCGATGGTTCTTTTGTGGGCAAACGCTGCTTTGCCTGCGTCACAAGTGATGCGGTGTTAACAGACCAAGTCAGGGTGTCTGTGATGTGCACCCCCAGAAACTTGACCAACTCCAGTGTTAATGTGGAGGAGAGGAGCGGAGCGTCTTAACGCTGACGAACTTTTCGGTATTGTCCACGTTCAGGATCAGGTTGAGGCCCACCGCTGTTGTGTCGTCCAGAACCTTCACAATGTGGTTGGTGACAGAGCTGGAACACAGCCCTGAGGGGAACCTGTGGCGAGGCTGAGGACACTGGAGGAGGCACTGAGGGAGGAAAGGCCAGCACCCAGTGGTGCAGGGGGCAGCTGAAGCCCAGGGGTACAGGCTTATTCCACCAACCACTGAAGGATGATGGGATTATTGCCAAACTGAAGTCCAGAAATACCATCCAGGCATGAGAGGTGTTATCCTCCAGGTGAGCGAGGCTCAGGTGGAGAGCAAAGGGAATCTTGTCTTCGTTGGAGGGGTTGGGCTGGCAGGAAAACTGTGAGGGGTCAAATGTTGGGGGGATGGAGGTGGTGTGATGCTCCACCAATCTCTCAAAGTAATTAGACATAATGGACGTTAGCGGACAGGCCAGAAGTCGTGGGGGGGTGGTAGTTTTCATTGGCACTGGGCTGAGAGAAGAGGTCTTGAAGGAAGCTGGAACTTTGGCTTGGCCTTGCAGGGTTCAAAAATACCCAACGGTCACCACAATATTTCAGCACCCGTCCAGGAAGCTTGTCTGGACCTGGAGCTTTCCCAGTTTTGGGTGTTACGGACGGGCTGTTGGCTGTTTCTGCACCAGACAGTTCATCATTCAGAGGAAAACTCTGATAGGCGTTGATTAAAGCAGATAAAATCTTTCCAAATCAAAACCACACATGCAGCGATCAGATCTGTAAGAACCTGTTTGCTGAGGTGAGCACAAATTGATCTAAAGTTTCTGTATGAGCTTCATTGCAGAAGATTTTTTCCATCTATCATAAATATCAAACTTATATTGAGGGAGGGTCCTGTCGATTCTAAATTGTTTTTCCTTTCTGGAGTTTCTTCCTTTTGAGCAACCATAACTTCTTTTCCTGTCAGCATGAGATGAAACCAGCCACGCCGGGCTTCCAACATGTTCAGACATGCCTGATCCCAGGATTAGGATAAAATAAGCATCAAAGTGGGAACCAGAGTTGACTCTGTTCTGTAAAAGGCAGTAAAACTGCGCTTCGTGAACAGCAGTAACACATCTGCAACCTTTAATTACAAGACTGTGTTCCACTTTATGCCATAAACAGCAGGCAGCCATCATTTACCCACTGATGTGCCACTTCCTCTGCTGTTTCGGTGAAACCCAAGTTCATCTGCAGGTGACAGAAGGAGAGTTCAGACTTTTAAACCCTTAACGAATAAAACCTTCAGCACAAAGTTGCAACTATTTGTCCATAAGCAACACTTTTAACCAGATTGCCTCATAAATAAAACATTTCCACCGGTTTCTACAAAGCTATCCTGGAGCTTTATTAAATGTTTATCTTGGATCAGTACCTGGTGTGGCCGACCAACCCAGAGCTACGCCCATATCAAATCTATGAAGACGAACCTCGGGAATATCCCTGATTTTTTAGGTGCACGAGAAGTGACTGTGGCGATGCAAACGTTGGTTCCGCTACTGGTCGTAGCCAGAGTAGCTCTGCGGCTGCTGGATCGAGCACAGAGCTGAGCAGGAGCCCAGCAGCTGCAACCGCCCCGACCAGCAGCTCCAGAGTTTGACCCAACTTGGCTGTCGGAGGGGAATTTTTCCTCCTGGCTGTACAAAACTGATACAACAACATAAAATAAATAAGGACAGAAATAAAATAAAAAAAAAGATAGCTTAAGAGATAGCTTTATAGACGTCAAAGTTCTGAAAGACAGTTTTAGTTTAATTTTAGTTTAATGTGATGAGGGGAATCCCCTGGAGGTTCCCCTCTGCTGATAGAGGAGGAGACACACCCACTGGCATCCCAGAAAAGTCAGAAAAGACAGCAAAGCTTCCCAGAAAGTTAAGTCAAGAAAGAAATGCAGACGAATGGCGCACATGGAACACACAGGAACTAAATGTGAAATATGTATAAGGGACAGTGCATGTGTGCTTTTGACAGGCTGGCTTTAAATTGAGCTGTATTTACATTTTCAGCTAATCTTCATGCTCATTTCCTGCAGCTAAACCGGCTCTTCCGACCCTCAGAGCTTCCACTGGATTCTGTGTGAACAAGCAATGTGTCACGTTACCGAAGACGCGAGACCACTGGCAGCAGTTCCTGCTGACCTCACGTCCACATCACCCTCACATCGACGCTCGCTTGGCTGGAAACACTCCTCGTCTGACTGGAAATGAAGCAAGAATATGGCTTTTGTGTAAACATACAAACCGAGCCGACCGGTGCCAGCAGGAAAGCATGAAAACACACAAACGCGACTGCTCGTCTACCGTCCAATTACAGGACAGATCACAGCAACAGGAGACACTGGGAGAGGAGTTTGTTCAGTGCCACTGGCAAACAGAAACAGAACAGCGTGTATGGAGGGTTTTGCATTATTTACTGATCGTCTGTAAATCCGTCAGTAACGCCGAGGAGGGCCTGAAGATTCCAACTCTGGTTCCACTTCACAGATTTTACTGTCAAAACATCAACAAAAGCTGAGGCGCTTGCAGGCGATTAGTGTCAAATAAAAAGGCTAATGTGTTGATTTACCCTTCCTTTAACAGAAACACAAAGGCTTTGAGTGGAGTGATTAACCTTCAGTGGAAAGATCAGCCTAAGTGGGGGTCCGACTCCCACTGAAGCAGCGCCAGCACACAGCTGCCGTCGCTCTGATGAAATGTAAAATTATTTATGTCATCCGGTTCTGTTCTCCAGTCCAGGTGAAGAGGCTGCACTCACGTCTGCAGCAACAGCCTCGTTTTCAGCCCCAAAGGTTTCACAAAACACACTTGGAAATACTACGTGGCGATAACGAACGTAATGCCGTTAGGATAATAAACTGTTTTGAACTGGGGTTTTCCCTCACGGTGGGATACGGACCAGTAAGAGTCCATCGCTCCAGTCTGGACACATGTGCTGAAAAACTAAACACCACAATAAAAATGTCAGCTTTCCATCAACGCCACTGACAGATGGGGGAATGTTGAGTCTGGATTGCAACAGACTGAGCACACAGGTCATTGATTGACTGGAGCCAGACCAGTAGACCAGCGATGATGCGAGTTCATCCCCATTATCTGTTCTCACTATCTGCAAGAGGCAACCATCAACAATCACACCTGCAAGAGTTCGCGCTGACGGATCAACAAAGGTGCTGTGGGCTGATGTGCGGGAGCAGAGGCCTGCAAAAACGGACGTTCGCATGCTGTGATCCGGTGTGTGTGGTCACCACTGTGGGGTGATCGTTCCCAGTAATGTGAGGAGTGTTGGGAACGTGCAGCCCAGGCTAATATAGGAAATTATCGATCTCCGGGAGCAGGAGCACGACGAGACCAGTTGGCATTTATACAATTTGGTAGACAAATATCAGATAAGAGACAAACATTGGCGACGGTCACGTCGATCAGTCAGCGAACTAACAATTAGCAAAGGTAGCTTCCCAACCTAAACCTGACTTACCTACCGGCTAACATTAGCCAACATTATTTAGCCACACTGGCTTGTCTAGTTTAAATAGGATTGGATGAGAATATACCTCATTACAACCCAAAATGGCTTAGTCAATAAAGTAAAGAGTAATTAATCAATTAGCCAGAGTGGTCGTCACTTAATCAGCGACCTAGCTTACGCCTACTTATGTCTGTGACATCTGGACCGAACACAACAAGAAAATTAGCTCCGTTAGCAATGGAAATATTAGCTCGCCACCAAGAGCCCATCCAACAGGGGCTCTGCTAGCTCATCGCAAACCAGACACGCTCACCTTCGGTGCTGGGAAACCCAGAGGATCGGGGCTCGGCTGGTGTTCGTCGCGCCAACGGTGCCGGGGCGGCCGGAGTTCGGCGAAAATCGAGTGCGTGCAGCTTGTTGTCACTGAGGTTTGAGGCTAACAGCAGCTCCACAACACAGTCGTGTCCATTCTTCGCTGTTTGTCTGTCTCCGCTGCCCGTGAGAGGTTCGGACACACCGGATGTAGAAAAACGGCACCGCCCGCTCCGCGGCGCAGACTTCCAGGTCAGACAGAAGTAACTCCATAAAGCCACACCATCGGGATTTGTTAATAATTCGATTTCAGTCCAAACACTCATAGGTGTCAGGATTCCACGCGTTTACAGCCGGACGATGATGCGTTTAAGGACCAGCACCAGAGCAGCTTTTTGCCACGTTGTAAACATGAAAACTGTCAAAGTGGCACCTTTGATTCATTCTAAACTTCACAAAATAGCCACCATTGATGGCGCTTACTTATTTAGAAATGTATGCACTTTAAAAGGAATAATAATAAAAAAAATGTTAATTAACCTGAACAGTTGGATTCAATATTCAGCCATAACAATTTTAAGATTTATATCTGGCTCCTGCATTGTTCACAAATGAAATAGAGGAATATTCAGGTATCAGAGCCCCAAACGGGCTTGAGAACTTACCTACATTTAGTCATTTTTATTTACAGCCATCTAAATTCCACATTATGTGATGTCCTTGAGAATAAAGTCATTTACATTTTACCATAGTCTTATATCAATCTTGATTAAAATATTAAAACGGAGGAACCCGATCACCGACATCTACAACCAGTCTGTTGAAAGTATTAGTTTATTATCCAGTGAAGCATTTGACAGAAGGGGGGAAAAAAAAGAATCATCAGCATTTGAACATTTTCAGACAATTCTCTCATTGATGGAATCATTACAAAACTGCTGGACACATTTGGATTCTTTCTGTCTTTATGCTGACACATTCAAAATTCGCTTGCTTTAATAAACAAGAAGCTTGAGTTGCTTCATCAGTTACTCGACTGCTGACAGAAGCATCAATCATGGAGAAACGATTCAGATGTGAGAGTGTGA
Organism: Takifugu rubripes; assembly: GCF_901000725.2. Classification (NCBI taxonomy): domain Eukaryota; kingdom Metazoa; phylum Chordata; class Actinopteri; order Tetraodontiformes; family Tetraodontidae; genus Takifugu; species Takifugu rubripes. The sequence goes on along the minus strand of NC_042297.1, from coordinate 13,908,232 downwards.
ATGTTTGGGCCCCTGACTCTCATATGTCTTTTATTACTGCATACTGTTAATATGCGGATCAGCTGAGGTCTGTTTACAATGAGGTTCGGGTGTCATTTTCAGACAGGAAAAAGCCCTTTAGAGATAAAAACCATTGTAACCTCAGAAAGGACCTTCACATTTTTAAGCTCAGCTGTTTCACAGTTCAGCCGAATGGATGGAAAATATCAAATACAAAGCAAACAAGGTGGAAACGGAAGTCAGGTCATGTTTATTTTGCCCGTCTAAACCTGAATAACATGATGGAAATGTGTTTATGCTAATGCTACGTGGTTAGAAAAATAAAGAGCATTCAGTAAAACAACACTCTGAGATGCTGAATAAGAAAATATGAGCACGTCCACATCTGTCTGTTCATCATGGTTAAACCAATTTATCAAAAAATGAGCTGGTTAATAATCAGACTATGATTCAAGTATCGAACAAGCTCAGCAGCACTTTCCAGCAAATTCTTTTGGGCTTCAGTTTCAGAAATCTAAGTCCTTCAAAAAGACAAATAGTCATATAAAAATACTGAAAACAGAATTTTACCTGCACGTACTGTAACCTACTGTAACCATCTTCTCTCCTTCTGACCAAAACAACATGAAATCTTTGCAAATTTGACTGTTGACTATGAATCTTGAACTGTAACAACCTGCTAATACTTGCTGTTAAGGAACTCTCATCAATAGTGGTATTTCCATTAAATAAAAACACAAAATTTCTCCATCAGTTTTAGTGCATCGGGCATTTACTGACTGGCATCCATTTAAAAACCTGGTGTTAGACTGGAATGACCGACAGTATAGTATATGTCTATTTAATAATATAAACTATGGAAAAGGTTAATTTAGAGCAGTACCTGTGTTAGTGCTGTGAAATAAAACTGGTTAATTTTCCAAAACAAACAGAATAATGTCTGAGCTGTACAAGATAACACAACATAGAAGAAAAAACATGGATGGAAGCTTATTGTGTGTTTCTTGGTCCTCTCACTTCCTGGTCAAGAGGTAAAGTGTTCAAAAAGGCAGTTGGGTCTTTATAGTGTAAGTCTCCCTCCTAATTATGCTATCGCCTTTGCCTCGGGCAGGAATGCCTCCCAAAACTTTATGAGCTGGAATATGATCAGGAGAAGAATAAAGATTTAAAATATTATCTTACTGTGTTCTGTCAACATCAATAACGATAAATGACAGAAGTGTATTCAGAAAAAAATGGCTAAAATAGTTGAGATTACCCGCTGCTGAGACTGTAGAATTGCCTCCAAATATCTGATTATCTGGCTCTTGAAGTCCTTGGCCTTTTCCTTCTAAAAAACAAAAAGAAAAGAATATTGACTGAGACGACATCTGTGAGGATTTCAGCCATGACTTCAGTTCATTCTGAGCTGCACAGACAAGTGGGAGACCCCACATTAACCTCTGAGCTGATGAACACATGCAGCTCATTAAGAACTCTTATCGGAAGCACGTTCCACAGCTCCTCCTTCATCTGCCCAAACCTGAAGGTTGTATGATGACTCAGTAGTTTTCAACACATTTTCAAGGCTGCAGTCAGTCTGGCGAGATGTTCTGTACTATACTCGCCCAAATCTTTAAAAAATATCCCTTAAAACTTCAGATCCAGCCTTGTCTTATGTTAATTGTGTAATGTTTTGTTTTGAATAAAGGCAAAAATCTGCTAACTGAAATGCTGAAAGGTTAGTTCATTATTTTGAGGGTTTATATGTTTTGTTCTTTTTTAAAGCCTGAAACCCCGGTGAGTCTAAAATGTCAGGATCTTTCTCTTACCTCAAATCTGAGAAACTCCTTCCTAACAGTCATTCCAACCCTGTCGAAATCTCTCTCGTACTGAGTGACCCTCGACTCCCACTGAGGACCAGAAAGGACAAGAATTTTACCCAATGACTGACATTTTACTGCAGATTTCCAAAACAAGACAAACTTCGAGTTTCACTTTAGCATCTAACCAAGATCTTAAAGATGCCAGAACCAAGATTAGCAGGAAGCAATCCTGTCATTTCTTCAGATCGAACTAGAACCATTCCCTGTCTCTGGGCTAAGTTCTGTGTTGCAGCATCTGCCTGTTACCTCACTGATCTCCTCTTTGGCCTGCTGGAGTTTGTCTGGTTTGTTGGCCCACAGCAGCTTGGCCTCGGCCTCTCTCTTCTTCTGCAACATGCTCTGAGCCTCCTGCCATCGCTGCCATGCACGTATGCGCTGGTCAAAACATCCCTGAAGACAAGAGAAACACCTGATAACCCTGTAAGCAACCAGACACCTGCTGGGAACGTGTTCCCAAACAGAACATGCACAACAACCCACAGATGATTTATTTACTGGTTGGGCAAGAGTTTTTACTTGTGTATGGGTCTCCTCCGCAGCTGCGAACTTACCCGAACAGCCCCCAAAAGGCGAATGTAGTCAGCCAGCAATTCCTCAAAGATGAAGAAGTCGCTGGCTGCCTGCTCCTGATGCAGCTGCTCCATCTTGTCCTCCAACTCTGCCAACTGGGACAGAGCCCGGGACAGAGCTGTGTTGTCCTCAGAGTTTCCCAACATGGCCATGCTTTTTGCAAATACCGCGGTGTTCCCACATAGTTCTGGTTTGAGGGGGACAAGAGTTAATGAGTTTAACTGAGGTTCCATAGTTCTGATAATGTGATTAAAAAACTCACCCTTCCTGTGATTAACCAGGGAGTCCACTAAAGCGTGGAGCTTCCTCAGCTGCTGCTCTTCGTTCTCCACCTCCTGGTACTTGTCCTCGAACCACTATAACCAGTAGTAATACAAGGTTACAGAACACTAACATTTAATCGTCCTTTCCTTGGCCCATGATCAACATGGAAATCCATTTCTAACTTTTCAAGTTACTTTGTTAACAAACAAGAAAAAACAAAGGCTGGTTTGTCACATAACCTCCTTGGCAAAGGTAATAAAACACGTATAACCCAAATAGTTACAGAAGTTACAAGTTCCATCCTATGCAATCAAACCTTACTCTGAGGTCTTAATTGGCCTTTTTTTATTACCGGTATTTCTGTTCCAGATTTCAGGCCTACATGTGGACATTTGCTGCAGTGAGACTTAAATCAGCATGTGGATTTCTGCTGTGATGAAATGATCTTCGTACACAGACCAGATGTCTGCCCAACGTCACATCCTTACAGTGTCAGACTCGTTCATCTTGATGGTCATCTTGTTGACTGCGTCTGAGGCCTTATTGATCATTTTGAGGATGCCTGCTCCACTCAGGGTCTGAGTGTTGACGGCTCTGGGGAGCTGAAAACACACACAGCACGAAGGGTTACTGACCTGCGCTAAACTCTATCAGGTACAGGAAAGGAATGTAATAAATATGCTGATAATGTTAAAGAAAAACATCACTGCATGTGTTTATACACCCACATCTTCTCTCTCTAAGAACTCTCGCACATCTGGATCTTGTAATAATGATGGGTGAGACACGATTCTCTGAAGATACCTGCACAGATATAAAAGAGATGAGGCACAGAAGAGGCAGAGCGCAACAATGAAAACATCTGCACTTGCCTCTCCAGTCCAGCTCTTCTCCTCTCCACAAACTCCACTGACGCGGGGTCATCCATTCCCACCTTCACTTTGGTCATTCCTGTTGATTGAACCAAGAGTTAAAAAAAACAAACTCCAACAGAAAAACATGCAGGTCAAAAGGGGGCACGCACCTACAACGCTTTTCTCAGGTGGTGAAGGGATAATGCAGCCCTGGAGAGACTGCTTGGCGGCGAGCTTCTCATGAAGACCCAGGAAATCGCTGTAACGTCTCCTGACAGTAAAGGCTTTACACCTGAACATGGCCAAGGACGTCTGAAGGAGTAGACAGGGACAGCAATGAGACACAGGACCCATTATCAGTCATGAGGAATCCAGCCAATCAGCACTTTTACCCACCCTGGTTGATACTTTGTAGGCCACATATGCATTCATGCCATCTCCTAGAACAGCAGAAGGAAGCATGAGGTCAGATTAAATGCAGTCTGTCACAGTAAAGGCAACAGATGCCCTTCTAAGATTTAAACCTTCAAAAGGGAGAAATTGTCTCCAATCAACTGTGCGAAATGAAGTTTTCAGTCTTACTTAACCCAGAAAACACTGCATGATTATCTAAATAAAAATAAGAAAGGAGACTGACCAACTTTCTCAGGGTTGGTGACAGCAACGTCCACATCAAACTGATCATCTCCCTCTTCCTCCTCCAGCTGTAATCAAACAAAAGCCCCCCTCTCTACATTACTTACAATAAACACCTTATCACACAATGTTTTTCTTTGGTTTTTTTTACTACTTTGTATATAGTAGATACATATTGAAGATATCAAAACTATGAAAATTGTAACAAGATATATGGAATTAAGACATAAAAGACATTGTGTAATAACTGTTTTGTTTTAGATTCCTCAAAGCATGGATGACTTGCCTTCTTACTGGGGCTGGGACCATCAGCTGACAGCCCTATTTGACGACCATTAGAAACCATATAATGGCAAGAACCAACCAGTTAAGAAAAGAGAAATGACTTAGTAAGGGCTAGATCAAGGAGAGTGATGGAGTGCTGCGTCAGACTTTCACAGTCACCTGACCTAAACCCAATCAAGATGGTTGGGGATGATATGGACTTCAGAGTCAAATCAAAAGGGCCAACATGTGCCCAGCATCTCAGGGAACACCAAGACTGTTGTAAAAACCAGTTCAGGTGAAAGATTCTCATGGAGACAATGCCAAGAGTATGCAGGGCTGTCATCAAAACAAGTTTTGAGCTATTTCACTCTTTTTTTTTTGCTGACTATTTAATTCCATATGTGTTTATTCATAGTTTTGATGCCTTCAGTGAAAAGATACAAAGCAAATAGTCATGAAAATAAAGACAAACTATTCAATGAAGCTGTGTTAAAACTTTTGACTGGTAGTACCCATCATAACTAAGAGGAACATGTTTATTAGTGCTTGTTATTAAGTTGAGAGGCTGGTAGGTAATGTGTATACCTGCTCTAAGGAGGTAGGCTGCATGGCAGCAGGGCTCTGAGTGAATGAGGAGGTGTTGACCTCCTTCTGGTCGGAGTTTCCAGGTTTATGTGAGCTCAACTCCACATGAGCCTCTGTAGATCAAAGCAAAACCTGTTGACATGAATTAATCTTTCCTGGCAAATTTCAGCTGGGCTGACATTATTTTGGCTTATTGTCATACACACAAAAAAACCCACTCAAAACTTTATTTTGCCCATTTCACTATAAGCGCCACAGGAAAACACCAGTGGAGCCATTATGAGATTATGTGTGCCGAGCTTGAATGAGGCTTGCTTCTTCTTCTTTTAGCTTGTTTAAGGTTGATTTTCTTCATTTCCCCCAGCACATCCCACCAGCGATGCATGCAACACGTGTCCTGACCAGCAAACAGGTCTTCATCGTCGGAGTTCAGCCCGTTGGACCGTGAAGGAGCGCTGCTGGCCTCCTCGCTGAACAGATCTGCGGGCTCTTCCCTACTGCGGTCCGGCTGAGAAATCCCTCGACTCACAGTCGCTGGGGGACTCTGGACACACAAATGGAAGATACCACACGGACACAGAGCATCACAGTCAAAGGCTTCCTCGGTCTCATGACCGTTCGGACGGCTTTGACGAGCAGAAAGAAGAAAGAAAGCGGCTGTTTGGAATGACGCGGGCAGAGAAAATCCGTCTCTTTGCATAAAATCACCAATTTACAAAAGAGAGAGCATAGGGACGTGTGTATTTTCCACAACTAACACGTGTAAGATAAGCTTAAGCCTCACTTTCTTTGCTTTTAAAAGATATTTCTTGCCCGTGCCAGTTATTTTGGATGCAATGACAGCCCGTCTGATCAGATAAAGCGGCACAGTTACCGGTATCTCGGTGCAGACAAATGATCGCAAACCGCTCCAAAAACATTGAAATTAATTGCGAACATACGTTATTGACGAAGATGTCCTCTCCTTCATCGATGTCTCCATCTGCCATGTTAGTTCGCCCAGCTCCTGATTCCTCTGTTGCAGGGAAAGGAGGAGGATTCCGATCTGAGCTGGCCGCCATATTCTCTGTTGTGAGCGATCTCTGACGTAGGCGGAAGTGAGACACAGCGAAAGGGCGAGGATCTCTCCTGCAGCGACGCCTGACGGTCACCAGGCAGTATAGCAGACGACAGCGCCGATTTTTGAAAGCCATTTTTTTTCACGCCAATTATTTTTTTTGGAAGATTATAATGTTCAATGAAAAATGTTTTATTAGTTTGCTGGAATAAGACGTCTTCAGGCCACGAGTTGACTTTCCAGACATTCAAGATTCAAAATTAACTCCCTTTGCCGTGCGAGGGATTTATCCCTGCCGTGACCCGGATTCGAACCGGGGTTGCTGCGGCCACAACGCAGAGTACTAACCACTATACGATCACGGCGAGCTACCGGGAGATGTCGGTGGCAGCCGATCCTGGCACATCTGTCTGACTAGTTTAATGTTGTTGGACAGTAGCGTTACTAATATTCAGTTATTCAGGGACAGCGTATGAAACTTGCGGGTTTGCTTAGGCTTTATAAACTCCCTTTGCCTGTTAGCAGCATAACTCGCAAAGCTATTAACGGATTTTCATCAAATTTTAAGGAAATGTTGATCATATAACGAAGGAACAGCTGCTTGATTCGGTGAAGTGGCAGACTCCGGAGGAACCTACCTTTGATCTTCCAAAAAATAAAATAAAAAAATGTCAAGGGGCTGTGAACATCATTAACCTTGTAATGACTACTGCTTTATATATACGCTATACTGTGGACACTATGGTCACATTAATGATCTATCCTGACAATTACTGTCTGCTTATTTCATCATAACTCACAGGAAGCCAGTCACAGGTTAGTTTTGGTCAAATGAAGCATCCCGAGTAAAATTAGACTGATGATCACATCACAATTGCAGCACATCTTGAAGATACATTCTATAGTAGTACTTTAAATAAAGGTTCATGAATTTAAATAATAAAAATATTTTTCATCAGTATTCACAGGTTGTTTTTTTCAAAACTTGTGTGATGATGTAATTAACTGATCAATAACTTTTTTTGTGAGTGTGGCAAAAAGAAGACGAGCAGAAACATGTCCTTTGTTAGTATTCATAATAGTTCGTATACACAATGTATAGGAGCACCAATAAAAAAAACATCTTTTTTTCCCCAAACAGTTTTTTCCAACATTTTTTAAAAAGCCACAGATTTTGTTGTTTTTTTTCTCTACAGAAAGCAAAGAAAAGCTCTGTACAACGAACAAGCGACAACAGAATTCCTCATCATGGTCTGCAAGTCAACATTTTGGACGCTCACATTCATTTCATCTCTAAAGCGGAAATTAATATCTTAAAAAGAAAACGAGAGCAGCTGCCTGCTGTTACCTATGACACTACGTTGCACAAACAGCTTTCCATATTTAAAACACAAGATATGTAAGAAATGTACTTTTCAAAAGTTGTGAAAAAGTGCAATACAGATTCAACTGTTTACAACTCAATAGATTATTTTCCCAACGGATATTCGGTCCTTTTTTTTTCTCCCCTTGTTGCGTCTTTTCCCCACAAAAAAAAGTGTTCCTTGTTTGTATCGTAGCTTAAATCTCACACAGTTATGCTGACATTCATGAAAATGGTTTATGAAAAACGTGGTATTCACTAAAGTAGAGGAAATGACCATGATTGTGACAATTTCTTTGGGTAAAAGGGTTCTGAAAATAACGATTTTTCCTTTGCTTTTTCTTTTTAGTGTGTAAAACAACCGTTTGTTTTTCTTTGTACAAAAAAAAATCTGGGAGTCTCAATCAAAGGCCGACATCTTTGCATCCTGACAGATTTGTAAATGATCCGCGGCGTCCCAATGAAGAACAGCAGGAGAACACAGCAGACACTCCGCCATGGGAAGATGAACGTGTGATTCAGCAGCACAGATGTCTGAAAACATTTTTTTTTTTTTTTTTATTCATCCAACAGAACTCGATCAGAAGTCTGGATCAGCACCACGGATCCTCGCCCAGGGAGAGCCGAGCCACCTCAGCCGCCCCACATGCAAACCTGTTGCTAAGGCTTTTTAAACGGAGCTCCCACACAAAAAAACATGGCTGTAAATCTGAGGTTTCAACAGAAAAAAAACTGCACGAAACCAGTAAAAACCAAGTTGGAGAAGAGCGCAGGGTTTAATTTCATGAAGCTCATCCCTCCACTTATTTCTATTCCCAAATAATATTAATGAAATGCAAGAAAACATCAAAAGAATGAGGCAGTTTTAAAAAAAAAAGACAACATATGTACAGGTTTAGAAGTATATGTGTGTAAAAAATAATACAATATGATAGAAAATAATAAAAAATCATGACAATATATGAACAACAGAGGGGTAAAAACAATTGCTGGAGGCTTTTAAAGAAGGAAGGGGCTGAGATCCAATGTTCACATCGCTGAAACAGCCCGACAGATTTACAAAATGCACAAAAACCCCACGAAACAAACACTGCGTGTAGACCTGTGCTGCATGAAAACCAGCAGATTTTTGGACTTTTGACAATGAATCAACCTCAACTCGCGTGAGCGCTCGCACATAATGTGAGAAAATATCAAAACAAACGACAGTATAACTTTTTGCCAAGGAAAAAAATTCACAATCTTCCAGTTGACCAATGTTTCAAAGTTCATTGTCTCTAAGAACGGTTCTTCATAAAAAGATGAAGCTTTTTCTTCCCTCTCATGGCAATCTCCTTCCTGAGATTGAGCAAGGTAAGCCGAAAAAAGTTCACAAGTTTCAGTCTGGAGGTTTTTTTTTTGTTTGCGGGGGGGGGGGGGGGGGAGTTGATGTGGCACAAGATGCCTCTTTTTGTGTCCACCGGCCTCTGGATCCCAACGTTTATGCTCATTGTGTTGTTTTTTGACCGTGTGTGTGCGTGTCTTTGTGTGTGTATGACAGCATAAATGACGATCTGCGCGTGTGGGTGTCTGTTTGGGTGTGTGTTCATGGGGCTGTGGTGATGGCGTTCAGGTCCTTCATCAAGCCCTCCAGGTGGGCCATCTCCTCTGTCAACTCGTCTGGCTCGTAGCTCTGAGGGAGAGGAACAGGGTTACTGCGGGGGGCGGGGGAGGGACAGGGGGGAAGGGAGGCAAGCACCTGGAGGGGGGAGGAGAAGAGAGGAGAGGAGAGGAGAGGAAAGGAGGAGAGGGTCAGTTAGGGATCTTTCGCAGAGGAAGGGGGAGTTGTATGAGTGGGATGAAGCGAGCTGGGCAATGGAGGTCAGAGGAACTGATGTGATGAAGGCAACAAGCATAAAGCAGAACAAGAACAAAAGAGAAGGCCACCAACAACCAATCAAGAATTAGGACGCACGGATCAATGACGGCACAAAAAACATAATCATTCCAGCAATGGGGGATTGTTAAGATTAAATTATTTGAATGATCAAAACGCAGCCGCCACACAAAATGGGGAGAGTGACGTTTGGAAAGAATAAAAAAAGAGAGAAAGAACAAACAGAAAACATGGTTAAAACACCTCTGGTTCAAACTACATCATCGAGTGTCCAAACAAAACCTGACGTGAGTTTGGGAGAAAAGTGCAATTTGACTACTTTTACAAAACAATCTGTGTTGCTAAACGCACCGCAGGGGGGCGCTATACTCACATTGTCGACGTCTTCCAGCATCTTGCTGGTCTCTGGCACGTCGGGGGCGTTGGGCACAGAGACGAGCATAGGTGTCCGTGTCCTTCCTAGCGTTCCGATGGAGGCCGTTTTAACAACATGGGGGTGCGTGGGAGGCCCTGAAAGTGACACATGCATGGAAATGTCCAACTGTCAGTGAAGGCAACACTATCAGTATCCTGTGTACATGCACAAAACTGATGATGGTTGACAATTGTTCTGTCTACAAAAAAACATTATTTGTATAATAAATATAATAATATACTACGTTTGACAGCTGATTCATTAGTAAACTACTTTCTTGATTAAACAATAAAAAATATATAATTCCTGAAGCCCTGCCAACAATACAATTCTTAATATTTGCACGTTTGTGCTAACCAGTCTGAGCCAGCAGAGGCGTGCTTGGCAGGGCCGACGACTCATATGATGGATGGCTGCTGCCTGGGATGGCGGGAACAGCAAAACTCTTGAGCGGGTGGGCATGGGCGTGCGGGTGGGCAGGGCGGTGGGGCGGAAGGTTGCTGGAGTAACTGGGCTCCTCTTCTGTGGTGGTGGAGCCATGGTAGCTCCCCTCGGGGTCAACCATGATCTCCGATGGGCAGGAGGCCTGAGAGGAGGTGGTGGCTGGAGGCAGGGGCTCTGCACTTGGGGTATTCCTCACAGATTCTGGGGGATAAGGGGGGCAAAGAGGAGTTTACAAGTCCTTACAGTCATCTTTTTTCCCCTTGCAAAAGCCTTCATAACAAGAGTAATAAAAAAGAGTGAAGTCTCCATAATAGGGGGTTGCAGGTTGTATAACTTTGAGTTCCAGCGCCATCAGACGGTGCTGTTGAGCAACACACAACATGAGCAATAATTCTGTTTCCCATACTCTTCCATCTAGTCTCGAGTATGCAGTACCTGTTTCGTATTTACAGTGTTGTGAGGCCTTTTAGTCACAAGCAGATTAAAGCTGTATTTAAAGGCACATCAGGCTTTCAGTACCATTGGAACCAGTCATCGAGTAGGAAATAATCACTGGCCTGAAATGTGGTTTCAGATGTGATGCACGAATCCTAAGTTTGTATTGTAAATGGTTCTGGATTAGTAATAACAGGGTGATTTACCATTTGTGTCAGCTCACATGCTGTTATTGACAATTCCACTCACATCTCTCCTCCATTTCTTGGTTTTTCTATTGCACATATACCTGATTTATTTCCAGGGAGTATGGATATATGTTTTTAAATACAGAGGTCAGAAAAAAAGGTTTAAAAACATAATAATGTAGCAAGATGGCAGCTGCACACAAATGAACGACAAATGAATGAATGTGACAGCTGTGCCTCTTCTGTCCAGCAGGTGGCAGTCTCACCTGTCGAATCCACCCTGTCAAGATGGATGGGGGTGGCGCAGGCGTGAGGGCGTGGGTGACAACTGCCCTGGTGGTAGAAGTAGCTGCGTGTTGGTGAGGCCAGGCTGCCCATGTGATAATGGTGGTGATGGTTATCAAGAGAATGGATGGGGTGAGCACTAATCACAGCTGCAAATGGAGATGGACACGGACGCACAGACACGGGACACGTTAGACCAGCTACAGACACGAAGAGACACGGGCATGCACACAAGTGTTACTCATAAATAAAAAAAATAATCAAAATAAATGCAAAGCCAAAATGGAGTCATGGGATGAGGAACACTGGGAGTCGGTGGTGTAATTTAGTTCATTTTAGAATTTAAATTTCACCTGTCACTTGAAAAGACAGAAAGACTTACGCTGGGGCGGCTGCGCATCAAAAGGCATCATCATTTTAGGCCTCATCCCCCGTCGACCTGCTAGTGTAGACATGCTGTCCTCTGACTCGTGGCCTAAAAGGTACGGTGGAAACCAGCCAATCAGAACGAGCTCCTATTCTACTGTTTATTTCACTGTCTTCCATCAGCTGTTGCCATTCTTTTAAACTTGACTTGATGTTACGCTCCTGTTTCCTGTGTGTTGTTTCCTGTGTGTTTTTAGTAGCAGCACTGACACCACGAGAAATGAGCATGAAAAGCATGAAATGTTTTTGCATGAAGGTTGATGGCAAATGGGACATTTTCCACTTGTGATCCAAGGAAACTCCTATTTTTTTTTTTAAAAGAAAGAACTTTATTGTCTGCCAGAGTAATAACGCATGTGAGCGCTGGCAGGTGCGGTTGGGGGGGGTCGGACACTAACCACGGTAGGAGTTGCGCCTCTGCTGCAGGTGGGGGTTGTTGTCGAGGCCACTGTCAGCCGGCGTGATGTCCTGCGAGGTCCGAGGGATGGGGGTCTCCGTCATAACCGGGTTGGGGTCAGGCGACTTGTCCATGGGCTTGAGCTCCAGCCTCTCGTGGTGGATCCAAAGATCAGGGGGCTTCAGGTCTTTGGAGTTTCCTTTGTACTTGTGGGAGCCGTTTGATGACTTTGAGGCGGCGCGTTTTCTACCGGAGCAGAAGGAGAAGAAGAGAAGACTGAGAACGTGGAAGAATCGGAGTTGGAGAGAGGAAGCGGTGTGACGAGTTACTTTTTCTGATGGGATGTGGTGCGGCGCGTACACAGGAAGGCCCCCACCACCACCAGAATGATGGTGAACGCTCCGACAGAGATGATGATGACGATGACCAGGATGTGGCTCTCACTGGTGCCTCCGACACCAGATTTACCTGAGGAGAGGAGGGCTGCTGGGTTAGACTGGCGCGTCTCTGCCCCAGTATGTCGACAAAGGATTTAAAGGGATCTTACCAACAGCAGTTGAGGGATCTTGGGGGTGCTGGTTTCCAGAAGGTCCTGGCTTTGGTGGGAGATTGGAAGCTGTTTAAAAAGGGAAAAATACACGTCCTTTATTTGTGGTCACATTTATTCTGTCAGACGACAGATGATTGTCTTGTTTTCTTCTACAAGCAGAAAAAAACAAAAGACTGAGGATCTGGCAGCCGGATTTTCATCAGTCCAGGAGATGATGAAAATCTTTAGAGCAGCACAGGGTGCAGAGACGGCACTGACAGATAAAACTAAGGAGGGAGAATTTACCTTGGTCATTAGCCATTTTGTCAGTGGACTCGGCTTAACAGGCCAGAGGAGAGCAGGGAGGGAGAGACAATAAAAAGCAAAAAACAAGTTAGCTGAAAGAGGAGCGGGAGAGATAGAGACAGAGCAAGAGGTGGGGAGTGTGAGGAGGGGAGGACGGATGGGCAGAAACCAGACAGATGGTCAGAAAAACATACACAGCCAAGCTGATGTTTAAAGGCGAGCGGTTAGACGCACGGATTTCAGTTGAAATGATCAATAAACTGTACTGATCCAACAGGAGGAGGCTGGAGTGCCCGTGTACAAATGTTCTAGTGGTTAGAAGATGGAACATTTGTACCGACGAATGGAATCAAGTCGGCCTAAAGAACGGCCCCTCGGTCTTACTCTTAGGAGTGCGGAAGTGCACGGCCTCAGACATGGGCCCCATGCCCTTCGAGTTCCGCGCCTGGATCTTGAAGTAGTAGGTGGTGTCCAGGGTCAGCTCCTGGATCTGGTGAGTCAGGCGGTTTCCCACCACTGGCTCGATCACCCAGTCGTGATCCTCGGCGTTAACGTCGGTGCTGTAGTAGATGATGTAACCTGCGTCAGAAAAGCACATCCGCTCAGCCTCACATGACCCGGACAAACGTGGGCGATGTCATTGCCAGATGTCTCCAGGACGCCACTCACCCGTGATCTTCCCATTGGCCTCGGAGGGCGGCTGCCAGTTGATGATGATGGTGCGAGGCTTGTTCTCTTTGCTCACCACAGTCACGTCTTTGGGCGAGGAGCTGGGAACTGAGACAGGACGTCTGTTCAGAACAATGTCGACACACTTTAACACACACACACACACCCCTGGCTAAGCAACTCCTTTACTCAATCTACTCAGGTTTATTTGTTTCTCAGGTGGAGACGCCAGGCAAAAGGAGGGAAAATCAAGAAAAAAAAGTATAAAAGAAGAAATTCTGTCTCCTGGACAGAATTCTTGGTGCTTTCCTTCCTCCTCTGCTGCGGCAGCCATGAATTTAGATTCTGCCATCACCAAATATGCAGCAGGTTATCATCTGTATTCATCTCCTGAGGAAGAAACGTGAGAACACCCCTCCCAGCCAGCCAGGGGATTCTTCCACCGAGCATGTTTCTCTGTGTTTGTGTAATTTCACGTGTGCTCCTACTGGTCTCAAAGGTGGTGCCCTGTGCCGTCATGCTCCACGTGCTGGTGCGCCGGCCTCTGGTCAACATGACAGAGAATTCGTACAGCGTGTTGGGCTTCAAACCCGTCACCATGTAGTTCAGGCTGGTGGTGTTGGCCATCTGGGGGGGAGACAGGAAAAGCTACGTGTCAGTGTGGCACACGCGCTTTGTTGTTTTTATTTCACTTAAAATGACAAAATGGATTATTTATGTTTTCTCTATTCCTAATACGTAACCTTGATTTGAATTAGACTCCCAAAAGGGGAGAAATAACTGTGGAGAAATACTCGTGCCCTCAATTGCAAGGTCAGGTTTTCTTTTCTTTCTTTTTTTTATATCTTCGTCTCTTTTTTCCACAGACAGTCACATGCGTGTCGTGCAGAGTTCAGAATAAATTATACAGAATGACCACAGAGTTGAACCAGAACATTTTGATGCTCCATCATGTCTGGGGAAAAAGACACAAACAAAGAAAAAACAGGGCTGCACAAACACTCAGCTATTCTAAATACGCTAAGCTAATGACCACAGTGAAAACCAGAATGCTTACACACACAAAAGTGGCCCTCGACATGCTTACTGCATCAGAACGCTGACATTAGTCAGCAAATTTTTAAAAGCTTCAGTTATGTAAGCGTTCATCAAGATTTGTGCTGGCAGGACAAACAGGCGGCGCGGCTTAAGCTAGCTGGGGTTGAGGCAGCAGCCATTTAGGTGCTAACAGCCCTATCTATAACGTTTGCGTGCTTCTACGGGAGGAGCTGTGCTCCACTGGGGGCTGTCAAACAGAGGGCAGTGGGATGGGGGGGGGTACGCAAAAGCTTAATTTGGTACAAGCATGCTGCTAGCTTGAGAGTGTCTCTTCAATAATGCACGTGTGTCTGGCTGGACTTGAGAAGCGAGAACTTTAAGAAGAGCAGCACTGTTGTGAAGGCGTCAGACTGGGCTCCAGTACAGCTATACTGGTGTGTTGTGTCTAACTGTGGTGATAAGAAGCACCAAAGGATGATAACGTTTATATAGTGAATTTAATTAATAAAACAGAAATATAATACGCTGGAAGAACCCTTTAATTGAGGCAACAACACGAGAGGGAGGATTACAGCATCTAATACTTACAAAAGGTTCATCTGTGCATGTGGGTGTGTCTGTTTTGATAAAACTTATCCGTCTGTTCTGAACTGACTATACAGAGAACACCCCATCAGGCCTCCACTGTTATCCAGTGCTGTTTGCCTTGTCCTTGTTGAATAATTTATCAGGAAAGGCAGACCTTTATCTGAGCTCTGCTCGGTCACAAATCCTGAACACACACATGCACAAACACACGCAGATAAGTGATCATCGCAATTAAACCTCAGGTCAATGACAAGAGCCTGTGCACTGTGACTCACCACCTATATATTTTAAAGGCTGTTTATATTGCACAAGTATGTCCAATGTGACAGCTCTCACTCGAACGCAGCCACGTTTTTCAGGCCATGAGCAGGTTGGAGATTTAAAAAACTATATTTATTTTATCATCTTGTTGAAATTCCTCAAATGTGTGTGTGTCCTTTGACTTCTGACAGCAGTTTTGAACCAGGAAATGGAGGATGGAGATGGATCGATGAGGCCCTAACAGTGTGGTTTGTCCCTTATCTACCTTTAGAAGGTATTGAAAGGAATCCAACCTGCAGCTCCTCTGATGCACTCAGTCATTATAGCGAGCCTTTCCAATAACTCAGTGAAGCTGTTACAGTTTAATTAAACCACTCCATCTCTATGCTCGGTCAGACAACCTTTATGAGGAACGGAGGGCAAAGATATAATGTTACACCCTACACCTCCGCAATCATCTAAAGGTCTGGTTAATATCTAGGAGTCGCTTAATAGGAGTTCATTAAACCTAGCGCCTGATTTAAAGACTTCCTCCAGGAAAACTGGGTTTTTGTCTGTGCTGTGCTGCAAAAATAAGGATGGAAGTACTGTAATGCAGGAGTAAAATAATCAGCGTGATGCTGCGAGTGTGCTCGGCAGCAGCAGCAGCTGCTGGGGGAATACCATTTTTATCATCGCATGACGTAGCTTCTGAGTTTTTTAGATGCTCGCGGCGCCGGTGATGGGATCCCGCTGCACACAAGCTGCACACTGTATGAAAGGCAGATGTCTGTATTGACCTGAATCTGCTGTCAATAAATGGCCAAGCAGAGCTGAGGCGAAGCAGAAAACCAGGAGTGGCTCTTTACCCAACACCTTAAAATAGTCTTGACTGAAATAGCAGAACTCTGGTGTTTGAAGAATACAGAACCAAAATGACAACAAAAGCATCACGGGACAAGATTTTGTGCAGTGCACGGCAATTCACGCTCTCAAAACCCCCGGAGAACCATCCAGCTCTGCGTCTTTGGTGGCTCCAGGTATCAGAAGGTTCCTCCTGAACTGAGCGTCACCACATTTTCAAACTGAATTATTTATCACGTTTAATTAAAATGAACAATATAAGTAATCACCAGGATGACCGCCGACCTGGGACGGTTTGCCATGTCAGGAAAAACATTTGATTTCAAACTAACAGAACAAAGCACCTTCCTCTGTAAAGGAATGCTTTTAACTACAGAAATGTACTTCCTGAACGGAGGAGAAACACAACGAGAATGTCTCACCTTCACTTTGGTGTTGGCAGGAATGTTGGTCTTCCAGCGGACGGTGTAGAAGCGATTGTCGGTGATCTTCTGGCTCTTGTGCAGAGTGTTGTCGGCCCAGCTCACCTTGATGGTGTCATGACTCAGCACGGAGGCCTGAACACCCACGGGTGGCATCATGGGAGAGGGGTCTGGTACTGGGGTGTATGGAGCATGGAAGAGTTCGTAGAAGTCAACATCAGGGTCTATGGGATCTGCATGTGAGGCAGAAAGCCCGCATGCATGCACACAAATTAAAATGACCAAAATTAAAACATAAAAGAGAAGCGTGGTGTGGAGGACCAGGCACGTGGAGTGAAAACAGGACACGGGGAGGAAAAGTACGGTTAATGGTTAAAATGAAGGACGACGACGTGGGAGGAAGATAAAGGTAACGCAAAGTATGACAGGGATGGGGTCGGGAAGGGTGAAGAGAAAGAAAAAGAGAGATTCTATTAGAAAAACAGACACACATAAAACAGACTCTACACAGGAAGTACCTACAGTCTTGTCGGCTACACAGAAGCTACTGTGGTGCTCTATCAAATAGCTAGCGTTGCTCTACAGAGAGACAGGAAGAGAGACTCCATTTATGAGAGAAGATTACAGCAAATGGAAAACTGGAGTGCAGTCAGACACCCACAATCCTGAAGCCTATGTGTGAACATGCACATAAAACGCACTGACCCGCTATCAGCTCAGGGAGCCAACAGAGAATGAGGCTAACGCTGAGTCCATAAAAGAAGAGAACACACCGGAACATCTGCCTGTTCTAAGAGTAATGAATACGAGGCTCACCGTGTCCTTCAAAACTGCTGCAAGGATCTTTAATTAGGAAGCGGAAGAGGAGATGCTGCTTCTGCTCTCTGAATTAGTATTATTGCAGCTCCATTTCATTTCAACATTACGGATTTATTGATGTTTCCTCCTTTATTCGGATGTACAGCACCCAATAACAGTCAGATAAGGGATAAAAAGCCTCATTCCTTTATCACATTTCATTACATTATATTTCAAAAAGGAAATGCACACTTTTCCCTGGCAGCAATGGAGGTCATCAGGTAGTTAGTAAACTGAAGGTCAGCTCAGTAACATAATACAAATGTGTATCTTGGAAATGTCTGAAAGACTCAAACATGCAGCCCAGCACTTGAAAATGATGAATGATGTTTACTATCTTGTGCAACTGGTGTGTGTTTGCGTGCCACTCATGGTGACGCTCCTTGACCACTTGTTGCTCTTGTCGTCTGTTCCTGCCCTCACATTTCCCCCCTCAGTTCTATTCAGCTGCCTTCGCTCAGCGTGGATGAGTTTGTTGGGTTCAGGCTGCATCTCTTTCTCAGCCTGGGAGAACAGACGTCTCTGCTCGTAGAGATTCTCCTCTTTTCCGGAATTTTCCCTTCAGATGTCATCAGTGCAAATTCAGCCCCGCACTTCCGCAGCCTAAGTTCACCAAGTTTCTCCTCAGTTTTCTTTTTTTTCTAAAAGTAAAAGTACTATGTAGGTCAGCTCGTCTTTTTAATCCCGACTTGAACAAACTGGCAGGAACGGAACGCGCCCCAGAGGATTCCGCAGCAGACGACGGTGGTGGGCTTTGGTTCTGCTTTGAGCGGAACGTTTGGATCTGACGGAGGGTTGCCAGAGCCACCACGGGGGGTCTGAGAGCACACAGCCTGTGTGTGTGTGTGTGTGTGTGTGTATGTGTGTGTGAGGAAGCAGAGTACATCAAGAGAGAAGTGTACAGTATGACAGTGCGCATATGCACTGCCGCCCCCCCCGGAAGCTTGCAGACGTGACTCGTGTCATAATGCGACCCCCCTACTTGGGCTTGGTGCAGCAGCAGACACAAAATGGAGTGATCAAGGCTGAACGAGGATGTGGGAGGCTTGATGGGAGAACAGGGGGGTGCAGCCCATATTCCGGGGCACTCCAGGGTGCAATGGCTGGATGCCTTCTGATGGTGTCACCCAGGTAACGTGTGCCATGACTGGCAGCCTGCGTAGCGTCTGTCAGGCATTCTGGGTTCGGCTCTAACTTCAACTGTTCTAGTCTGAGATTAAGAGAATCGTGGGCCGTCTGGCTGTGAGGGGAGGGGCGAGATAGCCCAGTAACCTGCTATTTCCATGCTGATTGGAAGTTCAGACACGTTTTGATATGAAATTCGCTGGAATTAAAGACCAAAGAGAGATTGTGTGTAAAACCATACCCGACTGTGGCCTGGTGATGGCGCTCTCATACACAGGAATCCCTTCTCCCATGTTGTTGAAGGCCTTCAGGGTGATCACATAGTGGGAGCTGGGATCTGAGAGACACAGAGAGAGAATTCTAATCAACCCAAAAATCTTGAGTCTCTCGGTTATTAGAACAACGACTTGAATGCAATCAATCCTTCGACTGTGATTGTAATGAATGTAAAATTCTTCATTTCCCCACAGTCATTTTTATCCATAATCCATTTCTAGACGGCGGCTCTGATTACGGTGCTGTTGATTGTTCCATTAATTAAGGGCGCAGACAGAGTACGGCCTATGCAACGGATGCACGATTCCTCGGGAAGATTAAAGGCTGTAATTATGTCGCTCCTCGTGCTGGTATATCAACAATGCTTCATTATGAGACGGTTTCACCCAGATTCTCCAGAATTATTAAGCAGGTGTCGATGATAATTGACTAATCCTTTACAGGAAAATTTCAGTGAAACGAAAACGTGTCGTTGTTTGAAGAGGCGCGAGAAAAAACCCCAACGAGAGTCGGGTTTGTTCAAACATTTCTGACCTTTAATTATTGTAACCGCATTAGAGCTATTTGTGTAATTAGCGACTGAGGCGTGCGACGGAGAGGAGCTCATTAAAGCTCCTGATGAGGTGCAGTCAGACTGGCTTGATGCGTCTGAGCTTGTTTTAAATGGGACGATTGTGGAGACGTTTGGTTTAGGCTCCAGTCTTCAGATGGAGGCTAAAGTGTCACAGATCAAACCTGCTGTGTTTTCCTACCCAGGTTCTCGATGGTGTAATAGCGCTGCTTGTAGTCCACTTTGATGGTCTGAGAATGAGGACTGCCGATGCCATAACCGATGCTGTAGCCGCGCACCACGATGTCCTGGTTGTCCGGAGGCGTCCAGCTCACCACAATGCTGTTGACCAGTGGACGCACGTGCAGAGAACTGGGCTGGTTGGGGACGCGTGATTCTGGGGGGGGGGAAGGGGGGATTCCAGTGAGACACAAAATAAAGCGGATGATGAATGCTTCTCGGTTGGTCGGGGATTTTTACCATCCAGGTCACTCTCGAACGTCTCCGCTGTGGTCCATTCTGTAGCCGGGCCCGTCCCGTTCACCGTGATGGCTGAGACCCGGAAGGAGTACTCTGTTCCACGTTCCAGACCTGGACAAAAGTGAGGCAGATTCAGAGATTTTTGCTATCAGCACAGCAGCTTTTCTCACTACCCGCCTTTATAAAGTCACTTTGAACATGGGCGGAAGGTTGAAATGTTTCTTTTCACCCTGGTTTCGAAGCACAAATATAGATGTGGAATAGTTGTAGGAATTCTGGGAGAAAAAGCTGGACTGGTTCAGAAAAGGATCAAATGAAAGAATTTATAAAAAAAAGCAGCTCAGACAAGATATAAAACTACAAGACTAACGAGAGCAGGAAAAAAAACTTTCAGAATCTGCGATTCGTTCATATTTTAAAGCCACGTCTCCTTCAGAAAGAAGCGGTTCACTGCTGGGCGCCGCCTTTGGTCAGGAAGAGACGGGAACGCCTGCTGACAAATGATGCGTTGCTTTATTAATTTGCTGTAAAATGTTTCATCATTGTCACATTGTCCCACTTGCACGCTAATCCCGTCGCCTTCTCTCTGCAGCCGCTATTCTGGGCTGCCCCAGAGGGGAGGGGGGCAGCTTCTAAAGACTGCCTAACTACACATGCCTCCAAGGCTACAACGTCTCCTTTTAAATGCTGCAGAATCAACAAACACCCCTCTGTTTCGCTCCCCCTACACACAAGACTGTTCACAAAAATCAACTTTTAAGTGTGTATTCTCTTTGATGCGGCACACAGCGTGAGGATGGGCCACTTGAAAGTCGCGGAGACAACATCTAATATTAATCACCATTGCTGTGTCTCTGGTGATATTGTGCATATTTTGGCAGAAGCAGCGGGTGACGTGAAAGTGCAGAAGGCCCTGAAACTCCGCCCAAAGCTATTTAAATTCAATTCAGATGTTGACTGAAAGAAAAAGCATCAGGATTCACTCAAAACAACTTAGGACCTTCTTCTGATGAGGAGCAAAATATTAAATATTGCAGCACGCCTGACAGGGCGAAGTCTAACAAAAATACATCCAGCAGGGTTTGACAGCATAAAAGTTTTAACGTCTGCATCGAAATGCGTCATCGATGGTCTGCGCAGTTAAACTGTGTCAAATCAGTCAGAAATTCAGTGACCTTGTTTCGGCAGACTTCTAGAAAACAAAGAAATAAAGCTACAATATTCTGAGGATACAATTATTTAGGCCACAGAAGCTGGTGACTGAAGCATTTGCCCGCGGTGTAAATAACATTATCAGATTTCAACATTAAACATACTCCGACTGTAATTAGAATCCTTCCATACATCATCTGTGGCTGCTTCTCTCTTGTTCCGTTTTCTATTTAACCATCCAGAAGTGCCTCATTTTCTGTATCCATAAGCTACATTATGATTATCTATTGAGCGGAAAATCGCACCGTCTGGAACGAGCCTCCTCACACATCAGTGTGATACACCCCAGGGACTCACTGTGACAGTGTCATGTGGGGGCCGAAATACTTTCAGCTCTCTTAAGTTCGTATGTAAATGTGATGCTGCAGAACAACCTAATGAGTCTGTGTCTCCAACTAGATTTGCACGAGTTTAGCGATACATTAAAAAACAACAACTTTAATTAGGGTAAAATACCGATATGTGTAATCACAAGAGCGGAGCGAGTGTGTAGACTTTTTGGGGAGTGGGCTGCCAACACACAGAAAGAGCTGAATAAAAAGTGTTGACTCAAGGTGAATTTTAAATGCATTTCGCAGTCACAGGTGAACTGTGACTGTCAATCTCTGCTGGAGCCAGATGCGGATAATCAGATGTGAACTCGAGGTGGGAGGCTGCATGTGAAAAATGCACTGGGAGCCCAACACATTCAAACACGGTGTTCTCAACACATCAGGCCTTTTTTAGACTCTGGCTGCTAGCTGTGAGCTAAGGGCTGAGTCAGTCTCCATTACCACTGATGAGCATGAAAAGCTGGGTGCCGGAGGTGGAGTCGCTGGTTTCACTCCTTCGTGATCCTTTCCGGTATTTGATCTTGTAGTTGATGATCTCTCCGTTTTGGCTGTTCGGGGGTGGGGGCTGCCACCGGAGCATAATGCTCTGAAGGAAAACAAAGAAGAAATATAGATTAACATATGTGGAACCATCTGTTTTGGGCCTTCAGCCGTAAAGGTGTACTCCTCCTGACTGAACCAGTAGCATCACACCTTCTCCTGACAACTCGGTACAGCAAAAGCATCACACCCCCTCCAGCATTTCCTACCAGTTAAATACGTAAACAGTGTAAAATGCTCTCACACTGGTAAAGGCATCCAAAGTTATGTGCACACAGAGGGAGTTAAAGCGCCCATGACGACTCTCTCAAGAAACTGGTAACAAACTGTCTACTATAAGAGCTAGTGTTTCCACACGTCTGTGTTCCAGCTGCCTTTATAGAGTAGAATATAGCTGGCACTAGCAACACCTCATAGTCCGGTCTGACTAAGGCAAAATCCCCTCACACTGTTGTTTAGGGCTGTCCAATGAAACGTCTTCTCTGTGTGGACATAGTTAGCCGAACGCTAACACGAGCTAACGTTTTTATTCCCGTAGCTTGTGAGAGCTGGATGTTTTGAATCTATTTCTTATTTTTGAAGAAATGCATGAATATCCATGTTTCTTATGCCCACCATAACTGGCAAGGCAATGGATAGATCTATGGATCGATGGATAGATCAATGGATCGATAGATACTGTAGATGAGTGCCATATTTCTTTGTATTTTCTTTTCTTTATATATAGGAAGAAATTCATGTAGCTACAGCTGAAACATCCAAATGAAGGACTTTACTGACAGGCCCAGGAGGAATTGCACCAGCTTATTTACACCCGGCCGTGTGTGCGCATGCACGTGTATTTAAATAGAAACCAGGCAGGTAGCCCAGCGTGGGAGAGCAGTTAATTAACGCTTCCCCACTGTCTCCCTGATGCACAGAAGCCTGAAAACATGTAGAGGGCATACTGTAGAAACGCTCCTCCCCAGATGAGTCGAGGGAATTGCACAAATTAAATTTGTGTGGAGAGCGTTCAATTATTCCGCTGTTCTTATTACACCACCGTCCAGACGCGATATGCAGGCCCCTATTCTTCTTCCTGTTCTCCTTCATCAACCAAACCTGTTTAATTGACTTTAGAAGGAAATCACAGGGGAAGGTGAGATGGCAGGTGCCAAAATGTGGAAAAAGTGGCAAATAAGATCATGGAAATATAATTTTCAGACTGGGATTTAGGCGTTTTGTTTGACAGACACCAACGGGGCGGGTGAATGTGGAATGCATGTTGATTAGATGTTTCTCCAGCTCCATTTGGCAACGCAAATTACTTCACCATATAAATTCTCCAGACCTATACACTTGCAGCAGATTAATTGGCTTAATTGCTGTTTAGATACAAAATTAAACGCAGTAACAACAAAGACAAAGAAAAATTAGATGAGTAATTCCAATAAAAGAAGCCAGATGTTTGCTTCACCCATTTATTTTGCTTTGTCTGGGTCTAATTGAGGAGGGACAATTTCGCGCGAGCTGCTGTCGTCAGTGTTAGCGTTCGTGTTTTTTCTCCACAAATCTCTGCCGAGTATCCCTCAGCATGGGTGGCCAGTCCTCACTCAAGCTGGGAGTGTGTGATAGGATTGTCTACCATGGGTTTTTTCTAGCCAGTGTGCTTTGACAGTTCTCTCTCACTCTGGCATCGACCAGCAAAAAGGCTAAAAGCACCAGCCGCTGCTTTTGTAGTCGATGCACGCGCCCCGAGGTTTTCCGTATCTTCTCCCCTCCGCTGATCTCTGCGCTGGCCGTCTCACATGTGCTGAGTGAGTAGCACATATATCGAACTTAATTCATCATTTGGATGGACGTATGTACAATAAAGAGGCCAACGGCTGTCTGCTTGAAGATCAAATGGCTAAACAGAGAGGCAGTGGAGAGCGCTTTCCCCTTTTAATCACTTGTGAGTCCTGCAGCCACCTCCAACACACCTTATCTAATCAAACGTTTTCATTCCAAGAAATCTCTTTTGCTGAGGCCAACAACGATGATTCATTGGATCTTGATAAAATGTTATTTTCAAACAATCTGTTAATAAGCAAAATTCCATCTCATCTAGTTTCACTTTGGGAGAAAATCTAAGTCATCCAAAATCAATCAATCATTCTTCGGATCCTCTGAGTGTTGATCTTCATAAATCTTACTTTGAGTGTGCTGATGTCCCCCAAGTCATTTTTTTGGGGTACCCATTTATATTTGAGCTACAGGCCAGAAAACCTAGAAATGGAGAGTGATAGTGATGATAAAGCATTCTGACAGGCGAGTCTCCTGCTGATGAGAGGATCGATGAGGGTTCACGTGCTCTCCTAACAGGCTGGGGCCTACAGGCCGATCACCAAACTGAAAAACAACAGCTACTGGACTGTGGGCTGGGCATTTATTTATCTGTGTGTGAGCGGCTGTTTGTGGATTCGGTGAACCGCTGTCGAGCAAACATTTACACCACATGCAGCCTAGTTTAGCGTTTGTTGTTCGAGAGGAAGAGAAGCTTTTCAGTCCTCCACATGACCGCAGCAAAAATCCAGCTAAGTTTCGGGCGAGTCTGAGGAGAAGTCGGACGTCTTACCTTCGAGTTCTGGACCTCCAGCGTGAGGTTCTGAGGAGGAGCGCTGGGCACTGCGAAGGAAAGATAACAGACGTCTTCCTCTTTTTGAACATTTTTGATAACTGGAAGTGCAAAAGTCTCAATCAGCACCAACAGACCATCAGACAGCGTGCGGACCGTGATGTCATCCGTGGAGACGCCTGGACCGTGCTTGTTGTTGGCCACAACACGGAAGTTGTATTCCTGTGTTCTTCCTTAGACCGGTCATGGTGTACGACTGGCCGTCCACGTCAACGTCCTGAATGAGGGACGGAGGAAAAAAACATGCTCTTCAACGTGTTTAATTCTTTAGTGTCACTTTCAACGTTGACTGCCACTTAAACAGCGGGAATATTTTCTAATCAATCTGTCAGTCTAGTCACATTTCCGTTCATAACTTTGCTGGTGACATTATGAGGAAAAGGCTGCGACCTGGTGGAAATCTAATCGTGCTTCCAGCTCCGCCCACCAACAACCTCTGACCTCAGATCAGACGGTCACCTGTCAACACCTCATCCTTGCGGATGAAGCAGGGAATGTGGACGACATCCAGCTGCTCTTTAATACTTCATGTTCTTTCAGCACGGTGCCTTTCTAACTATAGCTCTCCTCCTTTCACCTCTCCTTTCATTCTTCACAGCCCTCCTTTTTCAGACCTCATCAGCGACTGTCTTTATCAGAGGCGTTGAAGCATTATTACTCCAACTGCGGATGATGTTTCATCCATTATCATATTAAAGGGTTTTTAATGCCTCGCTGGCCTTGCGCTGTGCTGATGCCGCTCGCTCGATATCTCAGCCAATTCCTGGACCTGCAGAAAAACTGATCAAACCCGGCTCTCCTTTGCTGTCGCGCGGAATAATGCTGCTCTGAAAGATGCACCAGTGGGACTGAAAAGAAAACCACCCTGAAGAGGATTTTTGGCTAAGTAATAGGACGTCTTCAGCTCATCCCAAATCTCCAAAAGCCGAAGCCATCGTGTTCTTTCCACAGCAGCTCATGAAGCCTGCAGGTGTCGCCTGAATTACACACGATGTAGAATCACTTACTGTAAGACGTTGAATCACATGACCGTAATTAATGACATAATACACGCGGATATTTTCGAAGGCAGGAGAGTTTTCCAACCATCATCAGTCACAGGCTGAAGATTAGTAGGTTTTCACACCCTGAGCTGCCTGCTGATTACAGGCCCCCTACACACACATCCATGCCTGCAGGCAACCACAGTAACAAATGGACGTGCACACCTTTCGGACTTATCAAACTCCACAGAGAAAGGGCCCGTTCCTGCTCAGAAACTGAGCATTTGAGCCTGTTTCATGACAGTCACCTCAGAAATACAGATTGGAGATAATTTGCTAGGATAACAGAATATAGTTATTGTATCAGGAAAGACAAAAAAGCCTTCTGTGGATGTGGGCAGGCTGTCAGCGTGCCCGGTTTCCATGCCTCCTTTCATCATCCGAAGAGATCAGAGATGTCAACGTGTGATAACATCTACCTGGTCTTTAAAGGATGAGTCAGCAAACATCCTACCTGCTCGTTGCCGACGCTTTTGTCTGTGTAGAACAACTTGTAAGTGACGATGTCTCCGTTGCCAGTGAGGGGTTTATCCCAGCTCAGAGCCACAGAGGTTGGTGTGTTTGACACCGCCTGCAGGTTAGGAGCCGGGCCTGGAACTTGGACTAAAAAAAGAACAAAAAGCCAAACAAAATGAGGAATAGATTAACAAACATCGACCTTCAATAGTTTTGAGGATATCGCATTACAGCTGTACAGGGAGGAACTCAATCAGCAATGTGCACTGACTGCTGCCAAACATCCACTCTTGGCTACATCAAAGGTATTCTCCACGTGCGTGAGGGCCGTGGAGACCCATCTGTCCCTTCTAGGCTGGGCTGGCGGCCATGTTGACTTTCTTGGTATTCCCATGACAAACAGGCTGAATGTTTCGCCTCAATAGAAACATCACATCATACACTCCACACTCGTCAGCCTCCAGCTAACATCCAGTTGGCTGTTTAATCGCACACTTCAGTCAAGATACAGAGCTAAATATATTTCTGCCCATGTGATCGGCTCCATAAAAAAAATCACCCAGGAAGCCCCATTTTTGTCACAGAAACAGAAATGTTTGGATTAGATTAGTGTTATGAAGATGTACCAATTTGTAAAACTGTAATGAGAATAGGCATCAAGTGAACATATAAGATTATGTGACCTTGTCTCATTACTTCTGAGAATGCAGACTGCCGTCAATGCTCTTTCTACACTGTTATTCTGAAATTTCAGCTCTACTTTGTGTAAGAAAATGGAGCCACATAAAGAATCAGGGCTGCGATTGTTTGCATGAATAAGGAATGTTTTACAAGAGCTGAGATTCCCTCCTTGTGTTCGAGCACAGTGTGTATGAATGCTGCCAGTGGGTTTGACTATAATGGTTACAGAAGAGCTTGTGTGCATTAGCTGCAGGTGTAGCTCCCAGCAGGCTGTCATTTGTAAGCGTGCGCGGGTGCTAGTTTAAATTTTCCTTGTATTTGAGCAGGTGCAATAATCAGCTCTCTGAGGAGAGGCGATACAAGCACAGCTTTCTGTTCACATACCTGCCACCATGATGCAGGTCAACAGTTTAAGCTTCAAAAGTGCAGCTTGTTTTCACACCGAATGTGCAAACACACATTCACAGATCTACAGCACAAACACAGCCCACCCTTGCAGTTAAACCCCATGGGTGGCTACGCGCCTGCTGGCAGGCTCCGAGGCGTGTGAGTGTGTGTGTGTGCGAGTGTGTGTGTGTCTGCCCTCCAACCAAGGAGACAGGCGGAGAAACGGCAGCTGACCTACAAAAGTGACACCGACTGAGTGATGTAGACGAGTCTGGAGGTGAGGGACGAACCCAGAATGCTGGGGAACCCCCTCAGAACCATTTCCAAAAGTGGGTGAAATACACCCAAATACACAGCAAAGAACATAGTTGATACAAAAATGTGTATGTGCTAACTAAAATACATTTTTGCAGCAATTTAGGACGACTAAATACAAAATGGGAAAACTTAATATTTCAACTCAGGAAGCTACAGCTCAAAGCTTCACACACACACGCACACGCACGCACGCACACACACACACACACACACACACACACACACACACACACACGCACACACACACAGAGACACAGACACCAGAAGGTTTTATAATGGATGTCGGGGATTTAACAAGAAGTGGCTTATAAGAGGGAAATGCTGCTCTTCTCTAATGTTGGGTGGTCTGACTTAAAGCCCAGCATTAACCAGCCTCCTGTGTGTGTGTGTGTGTGTGTTTGTATGTGTCTGTGTGGAGGGCAGAGGTGGGAGGCTGATCCAGTATTTGAAGTGAGCTGTGTGAGTGAATATTTGCCTGTGCGGTTGTGTATTTGCAGATTCTGTGTGTGTCATGTGCTTCTTCTGCGCGCATCCTGTTTGCTTCGCTGTGCCACCTCCTGCATGTTTCCAACACACTGGCGGGAGCTCGCCTTGATGTGTGTGTCCTGTTTACTGAACACGTATGAATGAGCGTTTGTGCGCGTGGTCTGTACCTTCAGCCTGGGTGGCCACCCTCGCTGCTGCGGAGCTCTCTCCCTGCCCGTTGCTATTGTGGGCAACGACCCTGAAGCGGTATTTGGTGTCTGGCATCAGGTTCTGGATGGTGACTTGCATCTCTCCTGGGCGGCTGGTATTCACTACTCGCTCTCTGATGTGGACACACAGGTGGGGAGGAATTTTCAGAATGAGCTCACCGGTTGTTTAGACTAATGAAACGGAGGCAAAGTACACTCACACATTGTTTACCAAATAGGTTTTATGCATTATGTGACATTTGCCACATCCCATGTTTGTATTTGCGTCCTAATACAGGATGTGTGAATGGCTGCTGATGAAGTGCTAGCATCTGACTCATGATGAGCATACTGGCAGGCCTCTGTAGAAGGTAGTTGGACAAACTGAGCATCATCTTTTTTCTATATATAGATATACATCACTACATATATAGAAATATGATATACAGTAAACATAGCTCCAACAGAGTATAACATTTCTGTAAGAGGATGCTTCTTAAAAAAGCCTGAAGCTGGTTGACTTTGAAATGGTAAAAAAGGCTGAAGATGTGAAGAATTCTTCCATTTCTTTGTTTTGCTCAAACAAAATGTACATATGAGACGATCCTGCCTATATTCAGATTTTTCCTTTATTCTTTGTAAGTGATTGTGTGTGAAGTGTTTTAATTAAAAACCTTCAATGGAATGGCAGTCCGCTGGTACTGCTTTAACGAGAGACTCTTAGAGTGGTCTTCTAGAGGCATTTATGCGTGTTAGAGCCCTGCTGAGTCCTGCAAGAGTGTGGACTAGCACCCTCCTGGCAGCACTGCAGCACAGCTCAGTCTGTCTACCTGCTGGTGCCCTCCTGGCTGTAGAACACAGAGTAGGTTAATTCATCTCCATGAGGTTCCGCCGGCGGGCGCCAGGTCAGTTTGATGAACCGGGTGGAGACCAGCGAAGCCACGACATCTCTGGGGGCAGAGGGGGTGGGCCCCGCTGCGTTGGCTACGGCTCCGGAGCCTGGCGTTACATGGTCAGTAGTGTTAGGAGTCAGTGAGGGGAGAGAGGGAGAAGGGAGGGCTACGTCTTCGGGTCGGGAGGAAGAGAGAAGGAGGAAGGAGGGTGGGATTGGGAGATAGGGACATAGGGTGGGGGGGGGGGGGGGGGGGGGGCACGCAGAGGTGTCCGGGAGGAGGAAAAGGAGTTGAAATGGAAATGATAGTGAAACGAAAGAAAGGCAGGAAACAAAAAAAGAGGAAAAAACAAAATAACAACAACGTAACAAAAAAAGACTTTTGGTGTGACAAGAACCCACAGAAATAAAACACTTCTACTACAATCACAGAGCTGACAGAAGCACGATACAGGAGGGGGGGGACTACACATGCACACACAGCTCTCTAATGCTGGGCGGGAGCAGGGGGAGCGACACACCATCAGACATTTCATCGCCATAGACAGTCTTCCTGCCAATCATCGGTGATTGAAATGATTGGTCTGTGTTTCTGTGACAGCTTTAAAACCAAAGGTGGACCGCTTTTAAATGAAAAAAAGGGGGGGGGGGTTGTTTGACAAAACCACCTTTTGGTGTCTAAAGTGCACACCAGAAAACTGTCCATGTGTTGAGGGGATTAAACACAAAACAGCAGACTCTCTTAACACATCAGTAAGTCCCCAGTGTTGATTCTCTGAAACACACCAGATGGTGACTTCTTTTTTTTAAATAAATCCATTACGGGACACAGCCCAGCCACAGAAATGTTGCCTTGTTTTTTCTTCTGACTCTTTAGTTTTTTGGACAAACAGTCTGCGGTCAAACACGAGGAGATCTGCTTTCCATTTGCTGGCAAGTGAGTGCAACCAAACCATGTGGAAAAGATGACAGCATGGGTGACATTTCCATTTGCTGGCACATCAGGGAGGAAAAAGCCACCGGACGGCAGAGCTGCAATATGTCAGTGGTGAACATTTGAAAGGGGAGCGATGCATTCTGTGTGTGCATGCGTGCGTCACTTACTGGAGGGACTCAACCTCGTACGCCACTACTGCAACACAGGTCAGCTGATCTAGCAATAGCACCACTGCTAGCATAACAGACAGCATGTAACGGAAGGCGAGGGGGAAGAAAAAAATCGAAAGTTTGTCTTGTTATGAGCAGACAAACGCAGAGAACCGGTTTGGCCAAAGTCTGTTTTGAGTGTATCGTGGAGGTGAGCCGCAACTTATGAAAGATAGATTTCATGACATCAGCTCAGCCCCATTTGTAGCTATGTGGTAGAGCCTTGTTCCAGTGAGAGAAAACATTAAAAGCAGATTTTTGTGTGAAAGCTTTCTTTCTTCTCTTGTGACTTTAGGCTCTGCTTCTTCGGCACAGACTGATTCCACACTACAACATGATGGCAGCACCTGTATCCCCGGCTTCGCGTCAATTACCCTCCTCCAGAGATACAATTTGGCGTGTCTGCCATGTTTTTGAGCCATTCCTGATTGAATTATCAATGTTTCAAGCTGTACGTCGCCTCGCTGGTCGTGGTTAATCAGTCCATTGCTGATGTGAGCGTTTGTCCCTGCCCCGTGTGGACCGCAAAGAAACCGAGATGAGCAGCAGTAGGTTTCTTTCTTTTCAAGCAAATGAGAAACAATGTGCTTTGGGGTAATATATTATCTTGAAATCAGTGTCAGGTCAGGCAAAGAGAGACAGTGAAGCTTGGAGGGAACTGCACTGTGGGACAGGAAATGGAGGAGAGATAAAACCATTAGATGTTTCCATCTTCCGACAGCTTGCATGCTGCAGATAGCCGACATGCTGCTCAGCCTTCGTTGTCTTTCTCACAATCTGCCTGGTACACGCATGTCTGGAATTGTTAACAGTAAGGAGGTACGGGCCTCCCACTTCCACCGCCAGGCTCTATTCATAGCTGATTAATAGTGCCATTAGTCTCTGTGCCAGAGGTAATGAATGGCCGGCATTAAGTCTTAACGAGGAAGGTTACTCCACATCTGCATAATAAATCTGGGTGTGCGATACGCAAAACCATCCAGACAAAGACGCATACGGAAAGGCATCCATCTTTCTCTATAACAGTCACCGGAGGACCATCAGAAAGACATGCAACAAGCAACCTTCTGTTGCCAACGCCACAACCCTCGCACGGGCAGGGCAGCTTTAAGCGACGCCGACTGGAGCTGTTTTTGTACACAGATGTGAATTCAGCGGGCCAGGCTGGACTAGAGTGAGGACCTGTGTCTACAGCACAACGATGTTGGGCCATTAACGACTTTTGCTGATGGAGAAAGAATGAATGAATGTACCTAAAACAGTCAGCACGATAGAGGTCTGTCTAATCTGGACATGTAGTGCAGCTAAGAATATTAAGACTCACAAAGAAGAACAATAATGAAGAGACACAGTGACAAAGAGCACTATCTGCTGGCAGACTCCTTAGAGTAACAAGAAGCAGCTTTTCCCTTTGCTTTTCTCCAAGATAAGACTGGCAAGGCGAGAAAGGCTGACAGCCCTCGATATATGAGCCTCTTATTGCAGCGTCAATAGTCAAAAAGAGGACATTTCAAAAGGCAAAAGTTGGAGGGAAGGCTGAGCAAGCGCGGGGAAAACGGGCTGACCCAGCACATCTTTGTTTTCTCCTGTTTTATCTCAGCTACAATTTCTAACGAAATAATCAAATCTCAACACTCTCAAACTGCTCCGTAAGCAATACAACAAATAAAAGCAATTTAAAAGCAATAAGCCCTAGACAAATTCATCCACAGAGGAAAATGCACAGTGACTGATAGATACATTTCAGACAGGTAAAAATGATTAGAAAGTAAAAGACAAATGGAGTTTAAGCACAAAACAGACCAGAAAACGAAGGTGTTCTTCATCACTGAAATAATCTGGGAAGAAATAATTAACTTAGATGTATTTGATGGTGGTGACGGCAGCTCAGTCTGTTGGGACCTGGGCGAAGCGGAGGGTTCTTGGTTCGAGCCCCAGTGCAGAAAAAACAAGTAAGATGTTCTGCTAGTAGGGGAAGGGAACACCTTCAGAGCACTGCCGAGGTACCCTTGAGCAGGGTACCAAACCCACAAATGCTAATATGGGGCCCTGTGAAGAACTAGGGACATGCAGGGGTGGACCCTGCCTCAGCCCATTGTGTCCCCTCCCCGTGACCCCGAAAGGGATCAAGCGGTTTAGAAGACGAGACGGCATAACTGTATTTCGTTTTTTAATTTTAAATGTCCTCAGCTTCACAGGGTCTATTTGTCATTTTCTAGGTTATGTTCACTGTGATCAGACAAAAATGTTTGAAAATATGGAGCAGAACCCCAGAGAGAAATATGCTATTTGTAATTAAACCTGTGACAAACAGAATAACAGGCGGATTTTCTCCTCTTCAATTTCTGATCAACCAAAACGTTTGGACGTTAGAGAAGCTGATGGGCGTCCAGATGGGACACGTCAATGGTCCTGAGGACGTGAATGGCCCTGACTGCTGGGTCAAAACACCAGCATCTCTGCCTCAAACGCCACCATAAACACAGTTAAAGTACTCTGGAGTGGGTCAAATCCTTGGATGAAGTGTGCAGATGGAGAAATCTATACTTCCGGGGCTCATGCAAAGGCATGTGGATAACGTTTTTTTTTGGGTTTTTTTTTTAATCGAGCAGCTCCTCTGAAAGCCTGCAGCAAATTCCTCTTAAATGGCAGTTTGTTCAATTTCACATTAATCTTGCTTTTCAGATCCAATATCAACATTCTTAAATTCCCCGCATGCCTATGTAAACAAGCAGAAGGGGCATGTTGGGGAAAGGGTGTTGGTATGTCTGTGTTTGCATCCACTCTTGGCCCTCGAGCAAAACACTTTACAGTGATTAGATTTTAATAAAAAGTGGCGATCCCTGCTCTGGGTTCTCAGGATAAACACTGGGCAGAAGCAGTTTGCATAGGGAAATATGGTAGAAGCAGCCATATAGGTAGGTTCCACTGAGACCTAAAGACCCAGAGGAAAGCCACATCTCAAATACCTTAGGTAAAACCACCTCGGTTTACAAATGAAAACGGTAATTGAGCACATTCCGGCGCAGCAAAGATGCTAATGACATTTTCCTTCCCCCTCCGTATCTGTATGTTACAAATGTAAACAACCCAGCCGGCTGCATATATGTATTCCCACTTCCCTGACAAATCACATGCATCTCATGCTGGCAGCACCTTTCATGCTGATGAAAACAGCCAGTGGTGGAGCCTTCAACCACTGGCGCTCTGGACTGGAAACAAGCCTTTTGCTTTCCACCGCCTTTGTATGACTTTACTCTGGAGGCACGAGAACAAAATTTAACCTTTCCGAGGGTAACAAAGCCGCCCTACAAAGGGGTAATTGATTCCATTGAAAGCTTACTGTGACACATGTCTGTGTTTGTGGACTTTCAAAGCTGAAGAACCAGTAACCAGAGTGAGAAGGTCAAACAGTACCTCTGCAGACCTGGGTGCAGCTGCACACCCCTCGGGAGACCTGTTAACAAACACTCCTGCTTATCAAGCCAGGCACTAATAAAGCTGCCTCCACTGCTCCATCTTACTGTGAAGCTTCCACAGCGAGCAGGGGGGAGCCCTCAGCACCGATGTTCCTCCCTCTTTTACTTTTAGCTAATGGAAACTGGGAGGCCCAGTAGGCATCAGGGGTGGCTGCTAAAATAGTGATGGAGTTCAAAGAGGTCAGATGCCTGCAGCTATGGCCAGGGTGTGAGGGGAACTCTGTTGGTTTTTTTTTGCCATGTGGGACTCCCAATTAGAGCATCCAAAGGGCCGACAAGAGCCAAAAACGTCAGGTTAGCATCCTGGAAGTGATTGAGTTGGGACACAGGGGTGTTACATGCTAAAAAAAAGCAGGGAGTAGGAAAGGAATCAGGAAAAAAACACAGTTAAAAACAGCTGTGGGTGACAAGAATGACCTTAAAAAAACTGCACTGACGTAGGTTCGGAGGCTATTTCCATACTTCTCTGCACAACAGGAGCACTCGGAATATTTTTCACTTAGCACTTAGTAGACGGAGCATTTATAAGGCAGCCAAAGGCTTTCACCACGCTCGAGTAAACCTGAGCTCAGCCTGTGCTGTGAGCCTGCGCTTGTGCACGGCCACACAACGCCCACCACGATCAACGGCGCCGCCGCCACACACAAACGGTTTGATGCAACATGAGTTCAGCTCCTCGCCACCAATTTATGCCATAATTCCTCTGCTCAGCACCCTAGGGCGGCCGGGCCACATTCACAAACATTCACACAAACGGGATATTAGCGCGTGGCCCTTTTATTAAGATGCCGAGCGCACATTTTAGAGCTGCAGATTTGAATTTCAATCTATTTTGCTACGAGGCAAACTTGTTGGGATGTAATGCGATTAACATATGATTAATTTTCAACCGCCAAAGCTTCTGATTTTTTTTTTTCCACAATCAGACATTTACAAACACGACCAGAACACTTTCAATTACCCAATATAGACAAATTTGTTTAATCGGCAACACTTAGCCAACAGCAAACGTCACCAGCTAAAATATGATATTTTGTGATAGCTACTGCTGCGAATAAATGGGTGTTCTGGATTTTTTTTTCCTTAAAAGGAAGGGATAAAACCACATTTTAGCACAGAATAAAATATAATTCTCTTACGCTTGGTGACATGTGTCCAGCAATTGAAGAACACAGCTTTTATACATAATATTTTGTTGGAAGACAACGACGACAGGTCAGTTCTCTCAGAGTTGGGTTTCAACACGCTAACGCTAAGCTTGCATCTCCTGTCAGTGTTTTTCATGTGACCCCACAGCCTGTTCAACTGTCATGTTCTATATTTTCACACTGCTGTCGATGCAGAGGTGAACTGTGAACCCCCCCCCCCCCGCCCAACCTCATCGTGACATGTTCACATGCTCACAACATTACATACTGGCCCGGCCGTGACCCTGCTAGCACATGATGGAGCACACCATATTCCCTGAAGTGGGCCCGGGCTTTTATTTGGTCAGGGTGCAGCCTGGCTGGAGGGAGGCACCTTTTAGCAGCCTATTCTCACCTCCTGATTTGAACAGGGAATAAGAGTGATGCTTCGCTGTGCCGGCGGCAGCGAACATGCGAACATGTTTTTAATCTTGTTTTTTAGTGCTCATCCTACTGGAACTCAGCTGAAACTCTCTCGCCTTTGTTGGTTAAGAATGTTCCAGTTACATTTTATATCACACAGATTCATATTAAAGATTTTTTCCCCCCTCTTCAGCAGCATCAATGCCATACATCAGAATGACAGCATTACTCCTTTAAAGTTACCGTCTTTATCTTTCTCTTCGATATAAACTGAAGGGTGTCTTGATTTATAACAGTGTGGGACGACAATAAAACATCAAGATATATTTTTGCATAGAATCTTCTCCGCTTTTATGTCTTTACAAAGTAACAACAATGGAAGTGGGCTGCAGCGTTCACCATCTCTGGAGTGTCGCCGGTCCAGGAGGAAATCATTACTTCCTGGGTTGAAAGGATACAGTTTCAATATTTGAGTTTGTTGGTATTACAAATTTCTTGCAGATATCATCTCTGTTTAGCTCTCTTAAGGTTGCTTTGACATTTTGTACATAACTGCGAGGAGGAGTTAGTTCTTTTTCAGGCATTTAGCGCATTAGCACAATGGGTCCACCCGCACCGACGCTCTGGTCTCTGGCTGACTCTTCAGTTTATAGAGCCTCATCTGCAGCCTTTTGTCAGCTTTGGTTCTGCTTTACTCACACGCTTGATTTATTATGTCTTCTCAAGCTTATCACCCTTTAACTTTGTCGGAACCATTTTACATGATCTGTTACATAAACAGGTCATTTTCTTCTGGCAATGACTTTCAGATGCTTTACAAACAGTGTTTGTTTTAATGCAGAACACCTCAATCAATGTGTGTGGGTTGGTCTGGCCTTTTTTCGAGGAGCATTCAGTGTATTGACCCAGATCAAAATGGGACTGGTGCTCAAATCCACTGCAATTAATAAAGGAACAATATGTGCAGTTGCATTTATATCCCTTCCTGTATCTTCCTGTGCCAGTTAGTTTATCAGGCTGAAGCTTCAGGGATAATACACGTGCCAGTTCGTCATCCCAGAGCTCCCGACTGCTGCACTCATAAATAGAGAACGTGATGGGAGAAGCCACAGCCATCAGACAGCCTGCTCCATCTCTCAGAGGGGAACCGGTACCTTTGATGGGAGATGGAGGAGGAGGAAGACAGGAATCTTCTGTTAGCTGCTACAGGTCAAAGAGGAGGGGAGGGAAAACTAATGGCAGCATGGGTGGATAAAGGAGAAGATGAAGGGTGACAAGCAGTTCCAGAGGTAGACAGAGAAAAGCAGGAGGGACGAGATGAGAGAGACGAAGGAGAGAGAGGGGATGAGGATCGCTCACTGAACCAAAGCTTATTTGGCTTCAACAATTGCTTGAATGCACATTTGCATCAAAAATACCGTAGTGTGTCATCTCCTTTTCAGCACAGAAGGACTTCAGTACCGGTAATAGCAAAAAAGACAAGCCTACGGGCCCGCCTAAATAAAGCTATAATATCTATACCTATAATATCTATGGTTTTGATTAATCCTGGCTGGCGGAGTCTTGGTTAGAGCAGCGTGAGCTCAGATCTGATCCATCCAAAACATCTTTCAGGCTCTTTACTGAATCTGAAGACCAGGAGGCAAAGTGTCAAATATTCATCTGAACTGGAGACCTGATTAGAGCAGAGTGGAGACAAGCAGCCGTTACCGACTGACTCCTGGGCTCTGGTGCCCAGCTTCTGTGTATACGCGACAACCTGTTGCTAAATATCCACATCTTACAGGAAAAGCACACGCAGCATATTTTAGTAATAGATTTCCCCATGCCACTGTGTTATACATCAAACTCTGACAATCGAACGGCTCCAGGATTCTGTGTGGGTCACAGATGTCGACTGTAAACCAAGAAACAGCAGATTTTTATATCCAAGCTTAACGAGAACCTACAATAGTATCAGTCATATGAAAACTCCTGAAACAGCTCATTCTCTGCAGCTGGCCGTCCTCCCTTGCAACCCCGACCTCTACAAGCTGGCAGCAAGCATCAAAACGACCAGCAGCATTTGTTCAGCCGTAGTTTAGTGGAGAAACAACGGAGTGATCTGATAAAAGGTCAACACGGTGTGAATTTCTTGCATGAATCTTGCTAGCATAATTCACAAAAAACAAAGGTCTGAATGTGGTGCGTTTACAAGGCCCATTAGGAGGCACTGACTTAGCCTTCATTACACTTGATTATGTCCCCTTGAGGTCCACCTCTGGCCACCGTTCTCCTATTTACACTCATCTGTTAGCAACTAGAAAACTCATTTTAAACATGGTTTAGGAATGTCCAGAAAAGGCCCTCTAGATCATAATCTCTGGCTAATTTCCATTTGACCCAAAAGAAATGGGGTTCACAACACTTTAAAGGGAATGTGAACCACACAAACATTACGGAAAAAAGTTGTATTTTAACTTCTGCAGCAGTTTGTCACTGGGGTCGAAAGCCAGAAGATGTAAAGGTGAAAAAAGCTACAGCTATTGAAATAATCCATTAAAACAAGGAAGGATCTAACACAGTAATGGTTTATGTCGTACAATTTTACCTTACTGATGGATATCAAACACCCCTTGATTAACATATACTTACACAGCAAAACATTAATAGTGAATTCAGTCAAGAACAAGTTAATATTCCCCAGAGTCACAAATCTTAAAGATGCTGCTTTTGGTGGCGGGCACACGTCCATGTATGGGTGGACTGGTTTTGTAGGGCCAGACAGCTAAATGCACGGGTTACTGTGGCGTATACAGCTGTGATCATATACAGCAGTTTAAGTCAAGAGTTGAGAAAATGCTCTTCAGAGTATGTTCACTTCACAGAGCAGTGCTCCTTTCATCGCCGTCTCACACTAACTGCTGATTTTTATCCTTTTACAACCCCACAAGTGCAGATTAATCCCTGCACCTCCATGCAAACTGCAGCTGGCGCGTCAAGATGCAAAGATTATGTGCAATAATGAACATTAGCAAAGTACAGCTGGCTGGTGGCGAGGTGCCGTTGACCCCAGTGGATTCCCCCGTCAGAGGAGGACAAGTTTATTTCTCTGGAAAGGTTCTGACTTATCTCACTCCAGCCATACACACAAGGTCTATCCTGGCCCAGTTCCAGGGTGACCCAGACTGGGCGGGCGTGCGAGCCACACCTGACTCTGGCCGCACACGAAAAAGGCAACAAAGAGAGAGAAGGGTGTGTATGTATCTCAAAATGGCTTAAAAGGCAGATAAAGACATCCAGCTGTGAGAGGGCGGCTGTAAACGGGGAATATTCAAAGCAGAACAATGAACACAAAGGCCAGTGTGCGGGATTATTAGAGAGAGCAGGTGGCTGGGTAAGATGAGGTGAGGGAAAGTGAGAGGTAAGAAAGCGAGGTGACAGATGGCAGGAGAATTCAATGTGTCCACACTGATGAGGACAGACGGACAGAAAGGAGGACGCAACGGGAGAGACACAGAGGAGCCAGGGACACTACAGAAGGCGGCACCATGAAAAGCGAATCAATCAATCAATGAACTGAAATATCACTGCATCCATCATTCAAAGTGATAATAAACAGGTAAAATGAGTTTCAGGAATTGGGATTAAAGATGTGAAACGACGGTGGAGCAGAGACACCCTTAATATGATGCGGTAAAGAAAGATTAATGTAGTCTGAGCTCTGCTCAGGGCAGAGCCCCTGAGCAAGGTCAGCTGCTCAGCAATTCTGTCAGATAAATGAAAATAAACACAAGAAAATGTGTGTGTCGTGCAAAATAACCCTTCTCAATGGTGTCAAAGGCAAATACACAATAAGCTGCAGGGCATCATTATTTCTGACATTCTGTCCTCCAATCAAAGGGCCTCACGCAGCTGGGGAGCCACCGGCTGCACGCGTGTGTGCTAATACACGAGCCACCTGCACGGAGACAGAGGGTTCACGCTTGAATGGACGTCTCCATCTCCTCTAGAGCGCGAGGGGACTCTGAAGAGTTGTGGCCACATTAGGATGGTGGCGCCTTTTGTTTTTACTGCTGTTCCATTTTTCCACCTTTTCGTTTGAGTTCTCTTATTTTGCCGGGTGCTGTGGCTGTCTCCCGCTTGATGCTGTTCTCCTCCCGACTTGGTTGGAACGAGATTATTATGGCTGAGCAAATGAGCCCATCGGAACTGACTCACAATCTATTTAAACATCAGGTGTAATGAAAACAAAACAAAAAACACCCACAGAACTACACCATTAGCGCGTTTCCGTCCACATTCGGGGGTAATTCAAGGCACATTTGTGGTTGCTCTCAGCGGCTCCTCTTTGGGAATTAATGGAGAAAACCTTTCCTTTGGCTTGAAAAACAAATGTGAGACATGAAAGGCTGCGCCGCGGCTTTCCGGGGCATTTCACTTTGCCAGCGTGTTTGTTAATGTTTAAGCAGAGCTCCCCGTTAAAAGACGGCCTTCACGCGTCTGAGGTTGCATCAAAGCGACGGCGCCGTGTGATGCAGGTTTCCCAATCTCTTCACAACATTTCTGGATTGGACTGTGCGAACCCGACACAACTCTGCTCCCTCCGCCTCACCCCTGGTTTAACAAGATTACTGGTCTCATTTCACTGTTCACTTCACACTCTCAGGGACTATTTGCACTCTCGCAGATGTGCACAGGCTCCACAATCCTTCGAAGAGTTTAAAATGAAGCCAAACATAAAGAGACCGGAGGATTTGTCCTCTTACAAGTTGTTGTTCAAAGACATTTTTAAAAGCCTGAATATTCTCTTAACTTGGAGGCAGAAAATTACTTCTTTTTTTTCTTTCTTAACACTCCAGCTCATAAATCTGTGTTACCAAAGGAAATAACGTTTGAACAAAATCAGACATGGGTAATTTCCAAAGCGTCGGTTATTGTCAGAAGTTAATTATTTAATCACGCGAGCAATTTAGCATTGTGTTGTCTTGTTTCTCACGCAGGAGATGGATTGATCCAGTCAACACATCTCGTCTCGTCTGGAAATGAGCGGGCGCTGTGCTGAGTAGCGTACCGTGATCAAGGATGATGAGCTGAGCGCTGGACTGGATGTTGCCCGCGTCGTTTTCTGCCAGACACTGGTAGAAACCCTCGTCTGACTTGACCAGACCTAGGACCTGCAGGTTGTGCTCCTTCTACGAAACATACAAGAGTCATTCCATCATGAAGGCATCCAAGCACAGCACAGATCCATTTAACTCAACTTGGACTCATCTGAGCCACTCTTGTGCCGAGTAAGACTTACAATGATCTTAAAGTAGTCACTGGGGATAACGGCGTCTCCGTTCTTGACCCACTTGACCGAGGGAGCCGGCGACCCCGAGACCTCGCACTCAAAGACGATGTCCATGGACTCGTGGGCATAAATGTTGGCGGGCCGCCTCATGAACTGGGGAGGAACTGTGGAATCCACAGGAAAACGATGAGTCAAGCGGAGGTTAAAAATAACAAAATAACAGGCTTGCTGGAACTGGTAAGATGGGAGGACATAAATGACTAAAAAAGTAATGCAGAGACATCAAACTTCAGTATTTAGGTCTTTGTGAGGAACTAAATGAAAGTGGGGCCTTGCTCTGAATAAAATGCCATCATCAGAGAATTTACTGGCTTCAAGGCACCAAGCTGATTAGTTGAAAGTTTAATATCCTCCATTTCTTTATATCCAGGTCAAAAACAACAGCTGCTTTGGTTGCGGTTCAGCGAGTGAGCATGCTCCTCTACCTAGCCTAAGTGCTGGCAGATCTCCCCTCGCCCTGGTAATGAGGCTAAGAAAGAAGTTATTTGATCTGCTGGGCTGATCCAGCGCCTCATCAATCTGTCCTGGAACAAGGTCAGTGGGAGCACAGGCCCGAGCCTTGTCCTCTCTCTGTAATTGGGCTGCATGTGTATGCCAGGAGAGATGCGGTCAGAGAGAATGCGTGCGTGTGTGTGCATGTTGGATTATTATGCTGAGCCTCCGCCGCCTCCGTGCACTCTGTGATAAACGACAACGTTGTGAACTGCGGTGTAAATGACTGCATTGTCCGTGCACCGCAGTGTGTCAGGCCCTCGCCAACAGCCTGGCCGACTCTGCGATAGCTAGTTATTAGACCTATTTTGTGGCCATTCACACTGGCTGATGGGATATTAGCAACAGCGGGTGGATTAGGTTCTCTTCTGGCTTTTTCAGTTAAGAGGCGGGTTGTTAGGTCAAGCCCCCACCCCTCATATAGTATGTGTAATGAAGCTGTGGCTAATTTACTCTATTTAACAGATTAGAGCCTTTTCTTTTAGCAGCAGCAGCAGCAGCAGCAGGATGATTGCGACAACCAAACCAGCAAAAAGTGCAATTATAACTGCTCAGGGAAGGTGTCAGCAGCACATCGACTGGGAGGACGCCTTATTACGCTGACGATTAAATGCATTTTAAGCTAGTCAAACACAGAGCAGCTGGACGAGACGACAGTGCACCGATAGCCCTCCTCAGGCTGTCTGAGGTTGAAAGTCTCAACTTTTCTGGGAGTTGATCTGAAGACAGAGACAAGATTGAAATAAGGACGTTTGGTGTCTGTGGACTCTGCATGGCTGTCAAGGCAGTCACCACCATGTTGTGTGTGTGTGTGTGTGTGTGTGTGTGTGTGTGTGTGTATGTTGCCTGCAGGATGTGATGAATAATGGGTTTTCCAGTGTCTCCTGGATATTTGCTTCTGGGAGCTGTGCAGCAGCGGCAGGTGGATTCTCTGGTTGACTTTGGTGTGTCAGAAATGACACGGCTGTGTCGGTGAGCGCGAGTCAGTGAGTATAGTCGACATAAAAAGATTCAAATGTATCTGGGATTCATTCCATCACGGCTGCCGCGTGGCTCATTTCACATGGAGGATATTGTGTGTGTGTGTGTGTTCCACGTCGAGCGCCTTCTTAAACGTGCAAACGTATGTTTCTATAGATACAGACTGTCTCAGTCCGGCCATGTTGCTCTAGTTTATATAAGCTTTGCATCAAATATGAATGTTTTTCTGTCAGTATATGTGCACGTAACCTCCTGCTGAGAGTCGCTGGTGACAGGATTTTACCGTGACAGGTACCCCGCAGCTCTATTTAGTTCTAATTCTGCATTTTCCAGCCAGGCCCACCTCCCCCACCCAAAAAAACCTCGTAATCTTCCTATAACTCAAGCTATCTCTTCATCTTCAGCCACCCCCTCCCTCCATCAACGGAGGCAGACACGCACCATTTTGTCTAAATGGAGTTCATGTGGAACCTGCTGGACTGGGAAAAGAGGAGAAAAGACCTAAATAAACCAATCTGGACCAGGCGGTGGGAAAGAGGGAACTTTCAGGAATCAACAGAGCGTAACGTGCAGGGTGGTGTGCATGTGGAGGGGCCACCCAGAGAACAAGTATGACGACCTCCTGTAATTGGCTGTTTACAGCTGACGGCAGGAATATTCAAATATGGGCTGTAATGAAGCTTTTTGGACAGCCGGGCTGCTGTTTTCAAATAAATTCAAAGCAAAGGTCTTTAAGACACCAGAAACGTGCACCGCCTACAGACTGACTCTCTCTCCAACCAGGCCGACTTGTTTTGCAGCAGAAAATACAATTGAGCAGAAAAGCAGCAGTGAAGGCGCACGACGGAAGAAGCTCCCATTCAAAGGAGAGAGAGGAGGAAAAAATATGGGAACGGGAAGAAAAGCTGAAGGAACGCTGCTGCTGCTTTGGTGCCGGTATCATCGCTTTAGCCCCCAGCTCAGTAAAGAGGCTTTAAAACAGACTTACACCGACTCCAGCAAAGGGCTAAAAGGGGGCCACAGAAAGGTCATGTGTTTGTGTTACTGTTAAACAAAAGCCTGGAGGATTCAGGAGGGGATTCTGGGACGATTACTTAAAGCTTTACTGGTATGCAGGAATTAACTGAAGAGGCACATGCTGTGAGGGAAAGGTCTAACTCGCATCTATTGGCACCGATAAAAATGTTGAAACAATAAAAGTCAAAATGCTGAAAAAACAAGCTGCTCTGCTTGTTGTTTGTCTGTCTTGGTGGTACGAAATTCCCTAATCTATGAACAACTAATGAGAAACTTGTGACAAGCCAGATATTAAAGACATTGTCCTGCAATGCTAGCATGGCGGGAGTCCAGTTAGCTTTCTAACTTAATCAAAAGCTCTTTGGGAGTCGAGTTTCCTCTGAGGGAGAGTGGAGCTCAAACGGCACTAATAACCCATACTGCTCTCCCAAAGATAAGAGCTTTACTCTTAATCCAGGCCAAAACAAACAGCTTCAGCAGCAAGACAAGGAACATGCTGGATGGTTGCTGCAGAACAAAAAGTCCTATTAGGAGCCGCATCGTAGCAACACAGTGATTCATGAATTTCCACCAGCAGGAAAAGATGAGGTCTGAACAAGGTTGCATGATGTGTTCGGTAGGGTAGAGTTCATCATATGCAGTACTTTGATTCTCATTAGAGTTCTTAGATGCCTTGCCAACATGCTAACTTCACTGCCAATATGATCAATCATTTAATCAATCCAGGCCAAGCCGTGTCTCACCACAGACAGAGCCAGGGGAGACGTGATTGGACACGGAGAGGGTGGAGGAGGGAAAGAGATGTTTGGTATTCACAATGGGTTTAAGCAGGATGGTGCAGTAGCTAGGTTTACACCAATAGGGGGCAGTCTCTCTGCATATTTACATTATTAAATGTTTAATTTGAATACTTTTCTTAGGATCCAAATCATGGGAAACCACCATTATTAAAGCTAGAAAGCTGTGTGACATAAATAAAAGATACATTAAGCATCCTTAGACTAAGCTAACAAAGCTGGTGTGTTAACTACAAAAAGACTGCAGGAGTTACTCAATTATACATCTTTCCATTCATTCATTGAGGAGTGACATGACACCTGATGAGGTGCTAAGAAACGCTAATCAGAGCTCAGGGGTTTGGGAATCAGAGGTTGGAAAACACCAAGTCCT
Organism: Takifugu rubripes; assembly: GCF_901000725.2. Lineage (NCBI taxonomy): Eukaryota > Metazoa > Chordata > Actinopteri > Tetraodontiformes > Tetraodontidae > Takifugu > Takifugu rubripes. The sequence continues at coordinate 13,863,999 of NC_042297.1, read as the reverse complement.
CTCCTCAGATGTAGCTAAATGCAACATGCCGACTCCTTCCTGATGCAAATGTGGCACAATCATTTCTACCAGATAACAGAACAATTCAAACCTACAGTGATGGAAAAAGAAAACTGGCTATCTGATGATGGTGCTGCTTATCAGATCCATAGCTAACTAACAATAGAGCGGAACATTTCTTTTATTTGGCAGGGAATAATTTATGCTGTGATACCGGACGGGAAGCAGGAAGATGGCGTGCCGCAGCAAAAGCACACAAAAATATCCACCAGATCATATCGTACCGCTTTTTGTTCCCGTATCACTTTCTATTAGCTGGCAAATAAATTCATTGCGGTTCAGGGGAAAGAAAGAAATCCCTCTATCGTTCTCTAAACTGATATGTAATAGAAGCATATTCAGTTCTTGATTTGTTCGGACAAAGGCTGCATGAGGAACAAGGTGCTGCATCTGAGCGTGTGGTTTTTACTGCCGGGTTCCTGGAACTGAAAGAATTCTAGCCTATCTGAAGTTTAGTGTATTTTTACAATAAGGTGAAAAATATAAACAGCAGTCTGGGGCTGTAAAGGTTGTACAGCCCACTGGAAAGAAATGACCCGTTAAGAGGAGGACGGAATGTCCTGTATTCAAGTGCAACGCATGGAAAGAACAAACCGGTGACGTGACAGCGTGAGGCCGTGACAGACGAGGGCTCCTGACTGTGAGCCCCATAAAGCTGGAAACACGCGCGTTTGTGGCCAATCTATTTTGGTTCCGTAAACACACACATGCAAGTCATCCAAGGCCATAATCAAAAGCTGCTGCTGCTGCCTCCTCTGGACTCACTTATGCTGATAGAGTCAAAAACACAACCAGGGATGTGAAAGCCCTTAAACCTTCTGGTAAATCCATTGTTGTCTTCTGCAGGAGAAGAAGTTTGCAGTTCAGCTCATTGAAATTCCAGATTGTGCTTCTCCACGCAAATAAAGCCACAAATCCATTTGATCTTACTGGCACTTATGAATTTAATAAAAAGCTAGTCTACATATGTGGCAGCTCACCAAGAAACATTTTTTATTTTTGACAGTTGCCGATAGACTCCCTCCCCAAACTATTCTGGATCAATTTCACTTTCCACATTATTTTGGTCTATTCTTTCGTTTGCAGACATATGAAATAAGGTTTATTCTTTTTGACAGGAAGGGGCGGCGCCCACTCGGCAAATACGCCGATTCTCCCCCACGATGACCCTCGCTAGCTTCTGAAAGCAGCCACAAAAGTTTCTGAACTCCAAGGACGAAGGCCTGGAGTCTTGTAACTAGTCTGTAAAGAAGTTTCTAAATTCTGAGCATCAGCTTGAGAGTCTGGACCGAACAAAGCTGCTGCAACCTTGCGTAGATGCAGGCAAAACAGAACCAAGGAAACCTCCGAAATCTGCAAAGCATCGGCGACAGCCTCGTCGCCTCCCTGAGGAGATGATGTGCGCCCTCGGACGTCTCCAGGTGAAACGCTGAACACCAGACTGAGCGTCTGCTTGGCTCCGCCATCACAAGCTGCTCCGTATTTATGAGAAGCCATTAAGCTTGAATTTCTGCTTCTTAAGAGCCCGGAGGTGTTTCAGAAGTCAATCACAGGACAAAACTGTTTGTTGCTGCTACAGATTCATAACAGACTGAGCAAAAATGAGGCTCTTTCTCCTGGAGGGAATCAATTGACCTTCCGAGAGTCAAATCTGTTCTCCGGGGAGCAAATCAATGCAGCAATCTGCTTCTTGGTGAATCTGAATAAGGCAAATGTAATTAGACGTGAGGGACTGGGATCTCGTCAAAGTGTTTGCATTTGATTATAATGACTTATGTCTTTCAACAGTTTTCAAAGGCGGCCGACCAGCCGTGCAGTCTGGTCTCGTCACGATGGAGATCACGGGTGGCAGGGCTGGGGTCGCAGACACGAGGGATTTTGGCGAGACGGACCTGAAGACCGCGAAAAAAAAACCCCAAACGAAGTCAGATGACCTCCTGTGACCTGATCCAATTTTCCATTACTGTCTCCTCTAATCACAGAGAACGCCGGGAAAGGATGAAAGGGCGGCAGAGGAGGCGATGAACAGATGAAGGGATTTTTTTGGGGGGGGGGTGGAGTCGCAACACAACACGGATGTGTGTGAAATGCAATAAAGTCGGGGACTGAGCCTCAGGGCGTCTCTCCGCATTCTCACGTCGCTGCAAATCCCACTGATGCGCATCACCTGTGAGAGGGCTGACATGTTTGTATTCATGTGGTTTATTTTATCCTGCACGCCGTCTGACAACAGGGGTTACTAATCACACGCTGTGGGTGCGTCAGAATGCTTTTATTTTTCTTACTGTTGCCGCAGCATCTACAGAACTAATGAAATGACTGATACGGAGAGAGCGCGCGTCATTATTGCTGCCGACGCAGCGTTCAGCTGGAGGATGTGTTAAACATGCAGAAACTCTCCCATCACGGAATATTCATCGGCCTGTGTGGGACGTCTGCGGCCTTTCTGAGAACATGTTGCGCCGCAGAAGAGCCTTTCTTTAGCTGTTCTGAGGTTCCGAGCTGAAATGTGAAGATTAGTCAGTAATCACTTGGAAAGAAGCAGATGGGGTTTTTTTTATTGTGATAATTAATACTCATTAAAAAATCCATTCTTGCATATTTGTTATTCAAATGGCTCATCAACGCTGAATTTGAGTGCTGAATCGGACGACGTCAGCAGTGAGAAGGGTGCACAGACTAACACTAACAGAACTACACAGGCTGCACGAAGGAAGCTGAAACAGAAATGTTGCATATTGGGTCTCTATTGACTTTGCATCGTCGGTATTTGGATGCAGAAATTGAATGACGCACCGCAGGGAGCGCCTTTTACTGCCGCCGTGTGCATTATTTATTCCTGCATGAGGTGAGGCTGTGTGACAATGCTGCCAACAACTCATATCTACAAACGCACATCCTGCAGTTACAATCCGCAGCAGATTTAAAGGCGGCACATTTGTTAGGAAAGCCCCGTTTGAACACTGAACACGTAAATTCCTCCTCCGTCTGCAGCTCAGCGTTTAACCTTTCTCCTGTTTGCAGCGTACCTTGCACAGCCAGTTGGGCCTGCGCCTCGATGGTGCCGTTAGCGTTGTCCGCCATGCAGGTGTAGACGCCGGCGTCCTCCTCGGTCAGATTGGAGATCTGGAGAATGCCTCCTCCCAGAAGCTCGACGCGTCCCTCACTGGAAATTGAGACAGAAAAAGAGTTAATATGTGACCTGGGGAGGTTTTCCACCGCGTTCTCTGATAATACACAAACTCAACGCGACTCATCTCTGCTCGGTTCACCAAGTAGATAAAGGCTGCAGCTTCTGGGGCTGACCTCAGGTCGACCCCACATCTTTATCTTGCCTCACTTGCTGTGTCACATTCTACCAACTAGCTGCATGAATAAAATATGATAAAAGCGAAATCAGCTGCTCTGAAACGGAAAGCCATCCGTAAGTACGACACAAGACACAGAAGTAATATTAAATTATTTTAGTCAGACATATTTCATTATTTGTTCCCCTCACTGGTTTAACCAGGGTCACAAACATTCAGAGCGTCCACAGCAAAGCCTGGGACACTCTAATCAACCTGCTCGACGTATGATTGGAAACTCAGTGATCCGGAAAGTACACAGAAACAGCAGCAGGCGCACCAGAGTGCACGAGCTCGTAAATCGGCAGACAAAACAAAAAAAACAGCGAGCCACGCTCAATCTCGAAGTCAGATAATGCTGAAAATCCGACGCCCCAATGTGATGGAAATCCACAAAAGTGTGATATGAGACTGGAAATTCAGCCTCGGCTCTATGGAATCCCTTATTTGGGAAAAATAATTAATCTTTTCATGTATAAAAGATATATTTACACACTTCGGCACGGCGGCAGAGCAGCTTAATAAAAACAGAATAAGTGGAACATCAGACTTCTTTTCATCAGCTATTTGGAAACTCGGGGACTCTATCTTTAAATATTTATACTTCTGAGCAATTAACGCCCAGCTGCCCAAAAATATAACCACACAATTACTCGTCTAGTCTCTTTGAAATGGCGACCCTCCTCGTTTAAACAGTCCTAACTTCTGAGTTTCCCTGCTCGGCCCAGGGGGAGGCAGTGAGTGGCTGAGCACTGGCTTAATTCAACAACCACTGATGCGCGGCACGAGGAAGAGGCCGAGAGGAGAGAAAAGAGAAATCAATGGCTGACGGAGGGAACTCCAGGCTCAGGCACAGAGGGGAGGCGAGCAGGGAGGTAATTATGAGCGTGGGTTGGTCGAGAAAGATGAAAATCCAAGTGCTGCCACAGCGAGCGCCATGTTACAGAGAGAAGCCATGAGTGTGCGATGTTAGTTTTGCACATTTAGTGAGGACACATGTAGCGGTGTGGCATGCACGGGATGAACACGTCCTTGCTGCAGGTGGGAGAAGTCGAAGAGCCACGAGAACTGGTCGTAAACGCCATCCGTCTCTCTGTGGATGCACTGGATGCTCGGTCGCCATGACATCACTCTTTCACTTCTACTCAGGTGTAAAAAGATGCAAATGTGCTGCACATCATCAAACCCTGCACTTTCCGTACGATTAATGACAGAAACCCACCGCATCAATTACAGCGTGATGCCGCTGGGTTTACTATTTCTCGTTTACTTGCATCTTAGCGGTTTTACAGCCCATCTTTGAGGCTTCATTATTTTTAGATTGTGTCCCGTTATACAACATCGGCCATTACAGCACGTATCTGTGCTGCCCTCGCCAAATGCAACAACAGCTTTTGGACCTTTTGTGGCCCCTTAAATCAACATCAGACTGCAGCATCTAACCCGTTGATGAATTAAACATGGCTCCTACCCACTTTTGACCATGTCATCACTCTTCAGACAGAATTTACATACAGGTATATTTGTATTACATACATGTAATTGCAAGTCCTATAAAAGACTTGCAATTACTGTCAAATATTCAGATTTGTGGAGCCTAAGCTTGAGGGACCTGCTGGCTCGCTGTTGCAGCCAGGAGCAGGTTAATAGGACAGCTTAAAACCCAATTTCAACACTTTCAGGCAGGAGCTATTCCTACATTAGTGGCTTAACCAGAAAGAGGTTTTGAGCAGCACCGACAGCAGAAATTTCTAATAAATGAAAAACGTCCTGAAAATGTTGCGCTCAGCAGAAAAGATGACAGAAATTATTGTGGGCCTTCAAAATGGTGAATAAAAGAGAACATCAAGCAGGTAGCTGCCTTTGCTAGCAGCCCCCAGACTACAGACGATAACATAGACTCGCAGAAAATACCAAATGTCTTGCAGTTCATTGACTAGTTGACTGTGCACAGTTTGTTCCGCTGCGAGGCTCCGCATGTGACATCTGTGCTGAAAGAAAATTGTCTCTGAAAGTAGTCCTGAGCTCATTGTGCCATGCACTGCTGCAGTTAGTCTCACCAGGACAACTATTCAGCCTCTTGGCCTTTGCTGCTGCAGGCACCATAAAGAGCATCGACAGCTTCCCGTGGCACATGAAAGAGAAGCATAGAGCTTTTATTAAACCACCAGCCACTTACCGACTCTGTTTAGAACCAGTCAATCTTGGATATAACTGTGGAACCGGGAATATGCTCCATTTAAACACCAAGAGTAACTCGAGGTGAGCCAGCGCTGGGCTGATTATCCTATTGGGAGGTTAGCGAACTCTGCTTGTGTTCATTTAAATAAGGATATGATGTCTGCTGAATACCTCCTGCCAGGAGCAGCCAGATAATCGTGTGCATTAGGCTCTGACTACAACTGTAATACGCATTACCTTCTACCCGGAACTGAGCTCGCCAGTTATCTTGTGCCACAAAACTCATGAACATGCATTTACTGCACAGACTTAACTATGAAGCAAACAACTTCCTGTCGGATCTGATTCTGGATTCAGAAAACTCAGTTAATGTAGACATTCCTTTTTGTGTTCTGAATAAAACTGTTTCTGACATAAAAGACAGGATGCCGCCACATCACCAGCGTTACTGCGACAGATGACCTGCACACAAATGCAAACGCAAACGTTTGGGCGAGAATAGTGACACATAAAATGAATCCTAGAGAGCGTTTTTTTATAAGAGCAGTTTTTCACTTAATCAGCAAAAGCAGGCCAAAAACATTGAGAAAGTGAAAAAAAAAAACTTAATTGACCACTTGAACTCCACAAACAAGGTAATTTATCTTCTGTGTAATGCCAGTCAACAGATAAAATTATAATTTGTGCTGCTGCTATGAACAAGGCGTAAATTATGCGTCTGCGTAGCCTATCTGCAACCTGAACGCGCTTCCTACACACTTCGTCTTTTATGCTTCAGCGGATTGATGTCCGGTTGACTACGCAACGTTACAAGTTTAGATCCAAACGATTAAAGACGGGGTAACATTAATTACTTTTATTTACAGCTAATCCCTTTTGATTTAATTAAAAAGTGTTTGGTTGGCAAACAGGACGCACAACACTTTGCTCGTACAAAGACTAGTCAGAAAACACACTACGGGGGAGCGATATTCTGTTTGTTGAGCTCAAATACACTTATGAGGCTATATGAGCGGCTTCTTTACGTTAAATGGAACAAACTGAGATCACCTTGGTCAAAACGGGGAAAGTTACAACACAATAAGAAGTAAAGTCAGAAATGCAACAACTGTAAATTGTGTATTTTGGTGAGCCAATCGCGGTTCCCCTAATCTGCGGTCCCCCTCTGCATAGTCACACCTACCCACCCCCCCCACCCCACCCCCCCACGACCCACGCAGACAGAGAAGCATAATCTGGCCTTGAGACCGCTCCCCCCTGTCTCTACACCTCGGCCGCTGGGGCCGCGGCGCCCGAGCTACTGCACGCCGATCACATACTGAAAGCAGGTTTCTGAGTGTGATGATGACTAAGAAAAGGAGCTGAAAAAATCATTAAAGACAGGTTTCCTTGTCTGAATGATCCTCTCTGTTGTTTTACGGGTTTGGGAAAAAAAATGCATAGAAGCTGTCCGGCCCACACGCGTGTCCCCTATTCTGTCATTCAGCTGTAAATGCAGGGACTGATGGGAAAACGGAGGCATTTTGTATGTGTGAGTGGGGACTCACCCTTCCGTAACACCGAACAGTCGCAAGGTCAGTCCACCAGGGTGAACCGGCTGAAAATCTGTGTTTACTTATGTGTGTGTGTGTGTGTGTGTGTAGGCTCTGATGATGGAAGTGCAGTGTGCTACCACAAACCAATCACTGGTGCTGTGACAGTAGTCGGGCTTGGGTCACGCTCGCTGAAACACAAAGGGGAGGCAGGTGAAATCACAACTGTCACCCGAAAAGAAAAGGAGTCCCATTAATAATGGATAGAGTGGGAATGTCCAACTTTTTCCTGTCCATATTAAATGTCTTTGACCACGAAACGTCCGCCATCTCTCTGCTGCAGGTCGCGCCATGAATACCAACTACTGCTGGTCACGGAGTTAAAATGACTTAAAGTAAGCTTGGAGCCCATGGGGGTGATGCGACTGCTAAAGTTTTTGAGTTTAAAAAGCGCACAATAACAAACCCACCAAGGTCTATCAGAATAAACCAAGCGGGTGATTAATCCACATTAAAATGAAGTCTGCAGCCATAACTCTCATAATGTGCCTATGATGGCTCTTGCGGGCCCTCTGGGGCACTCGTCATCATGTGAACAGCGTGTGCTCCGGGCTGTGCCACCTCAAGCCCTTTACCATGAAATACGAGCATATCATGTCGAGTGAATAGCCGCCATAAAGCACGGAAGGTGAGCCATTTTGTGCTATGAAAGTGCAGGTTCAGGCTTTCGCTGAATTAAAAGCCTGCGCTCTGGGGTCTGGGACAGCTAATGATGGCACACAGGTTTAGGTTCAAAGAGGTGAACTATAAAACGAGCGGGTGAAGAGTTCTGCCCACCTATACGACCGAACCGCAGACGCTCTGACAGGAAACCTGCTGTGACGGAGGCCGGGGACATTCCGGGTGTTTGTGATGCACCAGCGAGATAAGAGACGTCCCAAAAGACTCCCGATGCTCTGCTGCCAGATAACCATTCATCACTTCACTGCCGCGCGTCTGAGCTGCAAAAAGAATGCGGTGCATCAGACGCCTTTAGAGCGCCGTCGCTCTTTGACCGAACCCTCCGCTGCAGCACACGTGGACGCGTTTTTTGTTTGGCCTTAACGACGCTGCAGCGTCCTTGTTGCAATGCTGGGAACACATAAAGATTTCCAATCCCAGCGTGGTTATACTTCATTGGCTGCTCTCTGTCGCGTAAACAGAAAGAAGAGATCTGATTGGACAGTTCAAATGAGCTTTAAAAAAGACAAACAGGAGTGGATGTTAATGTAACTGCACTTAGAACATTGCAGTTTGAAGAGTCACTTTGTGACAGTAAAAAGAAATTACAGACAATTATGGATGAGTGCAACTGAAGGATTATGAGCTGAAATGATCATTTCTGTCCAGGGAATAATCTTCAGAGCATTAAATAAGAGTGCTGCCGCCTAAATTCCACATCGTTACAATTCATCTCTAGCGCCGACTGCAAAATTCAGGCTGTAAATTGTGGAGGATGTTATTACTGTATTGCGGCGTTGAGTTTTTCATAACATCCAACCCCATTTCTGTCTGAGGAAGGTGTGTACGTTCACATTAAACTGATATTTTAAAGTTATAATATGACAAGAGAACGGCAAACCCGAGGAGTTCTCAGATTACATCATCGCACTCTTTTCTCTGAATGTCTATAATGTCAGACTAAACGATACATGAAGGTGCAGATTTAATCAGAGACAGAACAGTCCAGATAAAGATTCAGCATTTAGATTCATGACAAGTGATAAACCAGTTAACCCACCTGTCAACGCTGACAATTCAAATATTTTGACTTCCATCATTACAGAATTGGGTTAAAAAAATAGATTTGGGCATGGACAGCAAAAAGGTGTGTGGGTTTGTGTGTGTCACAGTTTTCCTGCCAGAGGTAAGCTGAGAGGCTTACCCTGCAATCCAATTGCTAACAAATTCTTCCCAGCATGCTCCTCTCCTCATACAGAAGTAAGTGCATATAAACACGGTCATATTTAAATGAAGACGAGAAAGACAAGCAGGAGAGGAGCCGGATGGGCGCTTTGGAGAGGGGCTGATTTACATGCTCTGTCAATCCCCTGTTGCTGGCCGACATGCATAATTCATACATTTTATTGACTGCTGGGGGATTCTATTAGTTGATAGAGCGATACTCCCGAGAACAAAAGATGACTGTCATTTTTAGTTTCATCAAGACCAGCACGTGTGAGAAATTCAAAGACCGGTTTCTTTGTTCGCGCTGGCGCCCGGGAAGCTATTGATGACACACGCGGCAGCCACAAAGAATACACTTCCATCAATCTTGAATGAGGAGCTTTACCCACGCTGGAGATACTAATGAGAACAAATGTTGAAGTTCGTGTCCTTGGACAAATACTCCCAGACTTATTAAACTGGATCAGGACACAGATGAATCTAAAAACCAAGCAGAATATTCAAATAGTCCCAGCTGCATTTTAACTGACGAGGATCGACCGCTGGGTGACAATATATGCGGAGCTACACCTCAACAATCATGCTCATTTGGAAGAAACAATCTGTGGACTTGACTAAAAACAGCTGCATCATCGCTGCAAACTGGGTCCATTTCAGTCCGTCAGCAGAGACGATAAAGCGTGGAAACCCCAGCATGGACAGGTTTTACGGAGGAGAGCGTGTCTGTCTTCTGAGAGGTAATGACTGACATGATGATGAGATTCATCAAAGAAATTGCAGGTAAGGCTGAAATGCTCATCTGACACCTTCTCACATTGGTGTGCGTGGAACAAAACCCTTCTGAAGGTTCCATTGTCTCTAAAACAATCCTAAATTACTTAAATTGGGCCGATCAACCGGTGGGAACTGGTAGCAAAAAACTGGTTGACCTGAAAGAACCAGTTTTGTCTTAATCTAACGCTCAATTTCAGTCCTCTCTAGCTCAGAATATATCTGCCTTCCTGCCTCTGAGCTACTGCCAACAAGAACCAAGCTGACACATCAGTGGTGACGCTTATTGTGATGATCCACCCTCTGTCTGTCCCTGCCTTCGTCTGGAAGCAGACGCGTCTTCATCACGTCTCCCATCGAGGCTGCGGCTCACAGCGCACTGACGCTGTGTAGCAAAGACCAATTAGACACTCTCAACGTCAAAACCAAATCGGAATTGACAGCCGCTCCTTCGGCTCTTGTGTCCAGCCTGAGAGGGACGCCAGACACTCAAGGAAGAAAAGCAACTTCACTGCTATGAATTTAATAGCCACTGTCATAAAAATCAAAAGTGTGTTTTGAATAATATATTCGGTCACATGATCCATTTCCACTCTAAAGGCAGGAGCGTGGTGGTGGAGGGGGGGCAACGCCACCAGAGACCCGCCTCGTTGTTCAGAGTCTGCTTGCTAATTAACCACAGAGACCCCCCCACGGGGGCAGGTATGTGCACTGAAAAGTGTTTGGTAATTAATACAAGGTAGATTATTAAGTACCTTCTTAAACCGGCTCCCACAGGATGTCACCGGTGCGCCCGGACAATTCCGGCGGTAGTTTAGGCCGTTTAGCTTGAGACGGGATGCTGTGGCGTCGCTCAAGGTTGGAGAGCCTAATGATGTTCTCGCTCACAGTTCACTGGAGCCTGCTCGCTGTGACGCACTAGCATTTCATTTCACCGAACCAGCGATCCAGCTCAGGGGCTGGACTTAGATGAACGAGCACCACTTCTGCTATTTTTCTCTTGACACCACCAGGAAATGTTATTATTCTCCTGGCCTCCACACAAGGGTTAGGTAAACAAAGAGCTTTCCTAATTGGTCCGAATCAAACTTTCCATGTCCGATACAATTCTCTCCATGGGATTTGAGCTTCTCTGCTCGGGCTAATGAGAGTCAGAGGAGTAACAGCACAGGAGCTCTGGCACTCTCTTTCGGCTCTTAATTTGTGTGTTCCCATCAACTGACAACCCTGCAGCCACCTCACCTCGGAGCTAAAGCGGCTCCATCGGCAGAACCGGCAGAGGTGTATCAACACCTCGGGGAGCAGGCGGCGGGACCGGCAGGTTGGATGCCAAGGTCAAAGGACTCTTGCATTGTGGTCTCTTAACTTTTAAAGAGTAGGGAGCAGGGGAATGCAGGGAAGTATAGAAATTGTAAAGAAGGTAAGTTGCTACAGGTGACTTTCAAAGCAGTTCAGGCTCAATACAAGAGCAGAAATATCCCCCCAGAAACAGCTGCAGCATTTTAATGACTCTTTCGTAGCTAGCTGCAGGATTTCACAGGGTTCTTATCAGGATACTGGTAGCCTGATGTGGAGCAACTGACCTGGATGTACCTGATGCGTCTGTTGGCAGTTTCTATTATTTCAAGGGGGATCTAGTCACTGACACCATCCTCGACACTTAACTCTCTGTAATCTCTGGAAACGTTTTTCACTTTCTTTAGCGGGACACCCTTTTGAACATTGCTGCTCAGTCTCAAGCAGGCGGGGGTTGGAACTACTGCATGGCGAATAAGTGGATGAGAAATCTACGAGGATTGGTTGAACCTGTGTGAGCGCAGCAAGAGCAACACTGGAAGATGTTCTGAGGACCGAAGTAGGACAATAGCAGCTTCATACCTTTCTTCTACCAACTTGTCTCCCAACATCCAACGGACGTGTGGGGCAGGGTAGCCCGTAACCACGCAGGACAGCAGCGCGGTGGCGCCCAGCACCTTCGTCGCGGACACAGGCTCCAGCAGGAACTCCAGCTTCTGTTCTTGACCGGGTTCTAAGAAAAATACAAAAACCCCAAAATAAGGAAAAGGTCAGGGCCCAAGCTGAGGTTAAGGTTGGAAAGTGTCATCCATCTTCTAAACTTCAAAAGAGCTGAGCGGTCAGTTGTATCTGACACCTGAACAGAGGACGGCTGGATGAATAATGACCGCGCTGGTGTGGGAGACAGCTAAAGCCTCGGCTCTTTAGGAGCTCGCACTGATCCCACTTAATTACAGCTGCCGAAACAGCCAGCGCAACCCTCTCCGGGAACACAATCCTTGCTTTATTGTCAAGCTGATTTGGACTTTAAAGAAACCAATTAACTATAATCACTTCAACATCTGGCGGCATCAAAAACAAATTTCTTTCAATTTCCTCACGCAGCTTTATCTGTGCTCCTCCTGCGTGCATCCAGCCTGCCGCCAGTTCATCGCGCAACCTTTAAGAAGACATACGGAGATAAAGACCAACTTGGGGGTCTTGTTGAAGTCTGATTTATGACCTCCAATATCTCGCCTGCGCTGCTAGGAGACCGCTGCTTAACGACTCTGTAAATAAACCGTATAGGAGGGTGAGGCGGGCGCGAGCACAATAGAGTTCTGCTACCTTCTCCACTGCTGCTGAGTTACTGTCAGCATTACTGAAGCCCGGCGGGCGTCCGGAGACTCCCTAAAAAGTTCAATAGTCTATTGCAACAATTCAGATTTCGTCAGGCTTTAGGTGATGAGCAACTAAGAAAATACATCGAGCTGCTGTAATTGGCTAATGCACAGAATGTTTCTAGGAGAGACTGCAATTAGGTTTCCACCCTAGAAGCATGATTGTGCTGTATTGACGACCTGTTAAGCAACAAAGGACTCCTGCACAAGCTGGATGTTAATTCTAACATTTCTTCTGTTTTTGTGTTGGCTCTTCTTTTACCAGGCGCGATCTGGAGCTGCGCTTCATCGCTGGACTTTGACGAGCCCACGTTTTCCACCAGGCAGCGGTAAAGGCCAGCATCTCCCTCTGAGGCATTGCTGATCACCAGGGCGCCGCTGGGTAGTTGGACCAGCCTGGTGTTGAGCTCCAGCGGCTGGCGGTCTTTCTCCCAGCGGACGAAAGGGACGAGATCGGCGTTGACCTCACAGGGCATCACGTGACTGCTCCCCTGATGCACGGTGGCTGGCGTGGGCTGGCTGGTAAACCGTGGCATGCCTGGGAAAAGAAAGAGGTGTAAACCCGAGGCTCACTTCCATCAAGCACTGCAAATATTTGTGTAACATTTCAAAGGGCAGAAATAAAAGGTTGCAGCTTTCTGTGACGTTGGTTTCTGCTGAGGTCAGAGAAGCATTAATATGTAACCTGGCAGTGGTTCTGTCCACCGAAGATGGTGAACCTGACTCCGCGTGAATGGCGCTCTAGCGAAAACGTTAGCAGATCTGAAATTTCAAGGCTAAACAGCTCTCAAGACACAAAGCATGCAACCTAAATGATATATTCATTCCATTCATTCCTTCTCTTCAGTGGTTTAACGTGCTTCCAGTTCACTGCCTCCATGTAGCAATCCCAACGCTGAACTGTCCAAAAGATGATTAAAGCAGATTAAATTAGATATTTGGACACTTGACTATAAATACATGCTAAAGGGCAGCTCCTATCAACTCATCTTTCAACCACGTTTCCTCCAAATATTACTTTTATTCAGCCACAACACGAAGCAAACAGACTGATCCTTTACCTTGATTAAACAGAGCGGCTAAACTAGCTGAAAATAACTGACAGTATACTGCACGCAACATCTTGTGATCCATATTCAAGACAGATTATCAGCAGAGGGAAGGTTCCAAAAATATGTAACCATCCATGCCCAACCTCTGCACACACACGCATGCTCACGCAAGTCGCCCACACACCTCAGTGCAGCGTGATCACTTATCCTCGATGGCGGATGCTAATTTAGCACACCGAGACGAAGACGTGGCGCTAATTAAAACAGGCTGGATCCACGGGCTGTTTGTGCTGCTGTAGCCCGACTTTTCGATGCGACGCAATATAATTATTTCCCGTGTTTGAGGCCACTGATCTCGAACCTTCACTCTCCATCTCTGTTTGAATTGCGCACGACGGCTTCAAAAGAGAGTGAAAAAATAACAGCTCTGTGAATATTCTGGGGTTTATTAGTGAGGGAGGACTTTTTCTCTTTCTGAAAGACGGAGACGTTCCGTCTCAAAGAAAAGGAACCTCATACTGTTTTACTAGCGAGGGCCTCTTTAGTTTCTGGGCTCATTTTGTTTGTCTCCTTGGCAATGTGTGCATGTGATAACGAAATTCCTGAATAAAAATATATGTGAATAGGGAGGAGGAAGAGGCTCGACTCTTCCGTTGGCCCACTCTTGATGTGCTCTCACAGGAAACGACACTTAGGACTTGCAGAGTGATGATTTGGTGTCTCTGCCCTCTCTCACCTACAGACAGTTTTTCAAATCCCCTGCCGAGAGCGGCTCCACCGTAAATCACACTTTTGAGATAAGGGCCCAACAGCTAGAAACTCCGCTGCAACCCCGGCAACACACACGGCTCCTCTGACCGTATCTGGCCACAATAGTCCAAGCTAATATGGGCTTAGCTGATTCTACTACTGATATTTCTGTGTCAAACCGTCAATCACTGACTGAATAATGATGCCAGGAATAGAAAAAAAGACAGAAAAATGACTTAGATGAAGCTCATAGCACTGAATCAAATATTTCAGAGGGATGAATAAGTCAATTTCAGCAGCAAGATCTTTGAGTATTGGACTGAAACTGCAGCAGCCATAAGGCAGAAGAACATCCTAACTCTGCATAAAATGGTTCAGTCTTAGCTGCTACAGACTCCTGACTGTAAAGACCATGTACAGATAGAAAATAAACAGAGGCAGCCCCTTCCTGCCTCAGTCTGCAGTCGTTATTCCATCAGCCTCATCACATTTCAAGGCTCCCTTCATCGGGCTGCCATGTCTTCAGCACACGAACGGGATACGGTGACCTTAGGAGGCAAAGCCGAGCTATACCATGCAGCCTCTCTGTTCTGTAGGAGTTCCTGTCAAAGCAGCTCCGTGCTGTGTGTGTGTGTGTGTGTGTGTGTGTGTGTGTGTGTGTGTGTGTGTGTGTGTGTGTGTGTGTGTCACCCGTCCAAATTCCAGAGACACGCATTAAATGTGGGTCGGGACTGGGAATGGTGAGCGTCAATGCTAACATTATTGATTCCTATTAATCACAATTTGCCGTTTAAATGGACTGGACAGGAGCTTCATTTCCCTCCGCCTTGCTCAGCACCGTCTCCTGAAGTGCTGAAGCATCAGTCTCAAGGCTCATTACCAGACTGGGAGGAATCAGATTCAGATTTTACCAAGAAGTAAACATTTACTGAAGATCAAGGTTGTATCCCAGAGACCTTAAATGGGGCACGAGTGACCATCCGCCCTCCTTCAGAGCAACAGTGAGTAGAAAACTGTGATGAAATCACAATCAGAATTCAAGATTCTTGATTAAAACCAGGTTGAGAATAACAATGAGAAGTTTAATGAAATATGCAGTAGGATTTAGGGATCTCCCTCTAGATTCGACTGAATAAGTAAAGGCAGAACACCTCGGATCAAAAAGGTTCCCTCGCAACTATTATCAGTTTAAGCCTTTTTAACATTTAGCAAAGAATAATAAGAGTAGCTCAAGTGTCCAGCGAGAGGAGTGTTCTGTTCTCCACCAACAGCTGATTCTCCTGTCATCATCAGTTCCACCACATATTCCTTCGTCTCTCTTTCGCTGAAGTTCACACCCACATCTAGAGGCCACAGAAAGTCGTTCTGAAAATCAATACCGTAATTTCAGGACTATAAGCCGCTACTTTTTTCCTCCACTTTAAACACTGCGGCTTATTCTACGGTGCGGCTTATTTATGTTTTTTTCGTGGCGCACTATCACAACTATTGTGAATCAGTCATTTTTTCTAACCCTCATCAACGTGATAAATACTAGAAGGAAAGCATATGATGCGGCTTTTAAGTTAAAAGCGATCACTCTGGCGCGCGTATTCTTGGCATTACGGTAATCAATGGGGAGAAGGTGGAGACGCCCGCCTGAAGAAGTGATCGAAAGCAAAAAGACGACAAAAGCTTTTAGGTGTAAACATCGCAGGTGGCCCGAGCTTGAAAACGTTCTGGAAGACTGGCTGAACACACAGAGAGCAGGCGGCCGCGGTGTTTCCGCTGTACAAATCAGACTGAAGGCAAAAGCAATCGCCACCGCGATGAAAATAGAAGATTTTAGAGGTGGGCCATCGGGGAGTTTTAGATTGTTCATTGTTGGAGTAAAAAAGCATAAACAACGTAATTTGTGTGTAGCTGATACAAACGTATATTTCAAGGTAGCTGCATTACAAACACGTTAGAAAAAAAATCATTTACCGGTAGAATATATTTATGTTGCTAAGCGGATTAAATTAAAAGAAAAGTTAAAAAATCCTGACGTGATAAAAATTAGATTTAAGGTCTCTGTATGGTGCGCTCTGTAGTCCAGAAATTACGGTATGGTACGGTACAATTGAGGTACACAAATCAAGACGAGGGAAAGTGGCTCCATCGGAAAAAGTAAATGGAAGCCCTTCACGTTGGCATAGGTTCCTACAGTGCATTAAAGGCCACGGCGTGATGTTTACTGGCATGTGACCGCCAAGCGGGGGTGGAATTTTGCTTTAGAGGACAACAATGACACCTCTGACACAGAGGCCTTCCTCTGCAACACTGTCCTCGTCAATCAATACGCTTACAGCAGTTTTCTGAGCCATGCACCGAGAGACCCATCAAGACTGCAGAGATCAAGAAAAGAAGCTTTCCGGCAGCAGCCTGATAGCTCCAACATGGAATGAAGATTCTCCAATCAATGACAATAAAAGTCAGACACGAGGGGAGTTAATAAAGTGGTTCTGAAGGAGGAGTGTCCAGGCTGGAGTTCTTAACACTGTCCCTGCTGGGAAAGTCTCTCCTGTAATAACGTAAATTTGCACCTTTATTTTCTACCCCAAACACATAAACTACGCTGAACCTGAGTCGTCCGAAGCTTCTGTGCATTTTTAGACCTTATATGAATGTTCACCTCCGTCGGAAATAACTGGTTTAGTGAAAAAATGCTGAGGATTTCATCTGATTCTTCTCTTCAGAAGCTCTCCAATGCCGGCTTTGTAGAGTAAATATTTTACTTACACAACCGATTTTAGGGTTTTACAATTTACTTTCAAGATTGGATTTAAAAAGTGAGTGAGGGAATTTCTTCCTGGAAATATGCGCTCCAGGGACAGAGGCTTGCAGGAAAATAAGCCACCCGTCGGTAATGGATTGGTCATGTATGGTTACTACTGGTTACATTACACCAATGCTTTTATTTCAGCTTTTAGAGGATAGAAAAAAACATTTGTACATCTCTCTAATTACACCCTCATCAGCCTTAAAGGGCGGTGCTTCGTACTGCTCTTAATTTGGGAGTTACAAAAACCCACATGATGAACTCTTACTTGTTGCTGTGATAAGTAGCCAGAAACTGAGAGCTTGACGTTTAATTGCAAACTTTGCGTGACTGGGGAAATAAAAGCAGAGCAAATAAATATCAAGTATGTTTGCCAGTGCGACAGCAAGAGAAAGAGGTCATCTTGTCAGATCTTCTCCTCTTGATTCAACGTGAAATGAAGAAGCAACCTTCATCCTGTCAGCGGCAGCCAGGTGGGTGAACTCATTGTCACGACTGACGGGACCGAAAACAGGATTAATTAATGGCTGTCCGCTGAAATCTAATAAAGAGCCCGCAGGGACGGTAAATCACCACTGACTACTGGCAAGCAAATATTTGTCATCTTGCTGCCTGGGAGTCAGCGCCACTACGGAAAATAGGCAGGTCTCTTCCTCATCCAGGACGTTGGGTCGCTCTCATCCCGTCCAACGCCAACAGAACGCAACGCTAACAGTGCTAAACAGAGAGCGCTTCGGTCCAAAGATTGAAGAACATAAACATCAACTCATCAGTGGAAGGAAGCTGCAGATGAGTCAGTGCGTGACTGCGAGGGCTGACACACTCCCTGACGCAGGACACAGAAAACACAGCAGTCAGACAGACAAACAACCCGAGGAGGGGCTGACCTCAGACAGCTTCTTTACCGTTGGGGGAGAAAAGCCCCTCGGCTGTGACAGATGTCTCGGCTTGATCTTATAACTAGAAGAGAGAACATTTTAAAAGATAACTGGAGTTTGAGGTTCAATATACCATCGTCCTGCCAAATAAGAGGGCGAATTCAAAACAAAGACAACAGAGACCAGCTGGAGAATTAGGCAGCGTGCACGGGAGAGGCAGCAGCACTAATTCTGCAGGGCCTCACAGATCTCTCAGTTTTAGGATATTTTTAAGCCCCAAACCACTCTGGGTCCAGACCAGATGTTGAAAATTTTAGACTCTCGTCTGATGGCTCCTGAGGCGCAGCTGCTGTTTAGAGTGCAGTTGAAGCCCAGAGATGAGATCTCCACCTGAGGGCCGTATTTGTCTCTTTAAACACGTGATCTCGGGATGACGATGGGACATTAAAAGGACAATGACTGAGAACAAATCAACGCTGGTGGTGCAACATTTCCCAGTCAACTATAACTTTGTCACGAATAATCAGGTTGATGTGCGGTACATATTCCCATTATCGCATTAACCAGACTGTTGTAAACACACTGGCGATATCAGGCTGGTATCAGATTAGTCCATCCGAAACACCTCATCATTAATTTAACAGGAAAATAGTCGGTGTCACAGAACCTGTTGCAGCTCTTAAGCTCTTCTTAAACCCTCACTAATCAACTGCATGCACATGCTAGAAGGATTAAAACCGTTTCCTCTACCAATGTGGGTAATTTTCTGCACTGTGTCTTCTTCTCCACATGGACAAAAACCGTCAATAGTCACTTCAATCCATCCTGCCAGCAGCCGCACCAACACAGCGGGGGTCATTAGTCAGATGTCACCAAGTCTGACCTCGCAGAATAAAAAAGAATAAAAAGCTGCAGTGCAGGGTACTTACACTCCCCAGGCTAGTTCAATGGCTTGTTAAGGCAAATAGCTAATTAGCCAATCACAGGGCCTCGACAGCTAGCTGAAATTCAAACCAAGCATCAGAATGGGGGAATCAAGGGGATTTAAGTGACTTTGGCTGTTGGTGCCAGTGGGGCAGGTCTGAGTATTTCAGAAAACGATGATCTACCGGGATTTCCACACACAAGCATCTCGAGGGCTACAGAGAACGGTCCGAAAAAGGGAAAATATCCAGTGTGTTGCAGGTGAGTGGACGCTCGGACTGATATAGCGGTAGGGGTGGGTACTGTACAACGGGATCTCGTATTGCTTATTTTTAATAATTAACCCGACTGTTAAGATCAACGGCTGCTGTATGGACTTTTTTATGGAAGCTATAGAATGTGCCAACTCATTCTCTGTTATCTTCAGGTAGCGTGTGAGTGAACTGTCGCTGGTTTCAGTGTCACATGCCTGCTTCCCATGTGTATTACACCTTTTCACCTGCACCCTGGCTAATGCCCTGCAGGTCTGGGAGGAAAAGAGCCCTTTTTCATTACGTGGAATTGAGTTGTAACTGAAACAATACTTATTGCATTAGGGCCCACAATCATGTTAAGGTGTCTTGTTTTATCACTGGGAATACAGCTCCCTGTTGGCCCAAATGGAAGGTAACCTTCAGCAGAGGTCTGTTGCCACAGGAGACTGTGGCTGGCCCCATTATCCGAGCACCGATAAATGTGTTGGCACTACGACCGCACATCCCTCCGCTTGTCTCTCCTCCCCACCTCCCCCCTTTCCTTTGCTTTCTTATCATAGAGGAGGGGGTGAAAGGTAAGAGAGGATGCAGAAAGAAGCTCAACAGCGTCGGAGGGGGTGTGTGAAGGAGATGTCAGTCAAATCCAACACACAGCAGCACCGCATTCTTCATGGTGAGCCTGTATCTTTAAGGCTCCTTAATGCCTCCTCGCTCTGGAATGAAGGGCCCCTCCACCCTGTACTCCAGATCAACAGGCCATCCAGATAAAGGAGATAAAGGAGCCAAACACATCACTGCCCTGTTGCTGATGGACATAACGTGGAGGAAAAGGCCCTCTTTACTCACCTCTCCCCCCTTTGTTTGCCCCATTTACCCCCCTTCTCTCCCAGCACTGTCCACCATTCTGTCTCCTCCTCCATCCCTCTCATTCATTCAGTCCTGACGTTCATAGCACCCCTTCACCATGATTGTCCACCAGTCATTTCAGGGAGGGCTGTGTTGTGTGTTAAGAGAGCGGGGCATGTTGCTGCTGATTTCTATCAGGGGGAGGATGCGGCACATCTGTAGATGCTCTCACTGCATCTGTTTAAGCTCAGACCTGACACGGCAGCTAGCAGGGAAATGAAATGTATGGAGAAGAGAGAGCAGATGGGGATGGAGAACCTTCCTGGGTAGGAAGGGGGGAGAGGAGGGGTCAGAGCAGGAGACACGTGACACCATGACGCAGTGAACTCCCAAAACAAAAGACAGATTTTAATGCTCATCATTTCAGCAATCTGTCACATTTAATGAGATCACCAAGGATTTAAATCTATTACCGCACAATGTCCGCATTCATCGAAAGGAACCACAATTAGAGATTCTTCAATCATCTCCAAGGTCACTTGGGAGATGATGTAAATAAAAACAGGCAGTACATTCCACAGGAAAATACTACACTGTTTTCTCCGTGCTGGGAGTTTAAATTCAGGAACCACATGACAGTGGCAGGTTCAATTTTAATGAAGGGAAAAGAAAACAGATGTGGACAGCTGAGTGACAGGGTGAGCTTAATCAAGACAAAGTGAAAGTGTACGGCTGGATTTAAAGAGAAGACATGACAGGAGGAAAAAGGAAGATGATAACTGGAGCTGAGTGATATTTCTAATGTTATTTGTTATTTTGTGGGAGGCTAGAAATGAAAAGTGGTCTTTAAAACTGAAATGCATAAATAAAAAGAAATACATAATCACCAACGGTTTCATGGGCCATCTCATCTGTGCTTCAAGAGACTCACATTGCATGATTTACAGAGTTTTAATCCCCCCAGTAACAGTGTCTTTCATTTCTATACAGTTAAAACTTTGTAAATCACGACCTGGACATGGGAACGAAAACACGGTGCAGCAGCAGCAGTTCACAAAACACTGCCACAACCTCAGGTATGCAGTGGACGCGACAGGGAAGGCAATCGAATCAATTAGTCAACCCTAATGAAAAAGGATGCCGCGGCTCTGTGGAACACCTGGACAGACTGATGATGTGGCGTTAGCAATTACTGCCCTCCATCTGCAGGGTGCACGACGTATGGGAACACATCTGATCAATCAGAACCGGTGTGTCCTCCCACTCAGGCAGAAACATCAGACAAGCTCTTCCTTTGCCTCAAGGAACGTGCAACATGTGCAACTTCCACATCAGACGGTCTGATGCAGCTCCTGTTTACACACTTGCTTTTTTTGTTTTTCGGATGTAACTGCAACAGGAAGTGAGACCCGAGTGTTGGAAATGCAGCACTATGGTGCAAAGAAGGTGAGAGGAAAAGGGAGCGATGTGCAGAGTGGAAGACATGGCACTGCTGTCATAGCCTGTGCGTGCGCATTGGTCCGTGCACAGACTGAGCGAGAGGAAGGGGAAGTACAGAACAAGCAAAAAAGGAGATACTTATCACTGACCTTGAAGCAGGAGTTATTATACAGCTTAGAAGAATGCAGAGAGATTCCATAGGATCCCTTCAGAGCCGCTAATCTCTATTGCTGTTAAGTTAACGTGCGCACAGAAATGGTCACATGCATTAGAGTGTCAGGGCGGGGCTGATAGAGACATGGCCCTATGGGAGGGTATGGCTCAGGCTCTAACTCGGTGTTACACCTTTATGTGACGATATAGCGCTAATATTGATATAGCATGATGACACTTCTATGAAAAGATTCCACACCTCCACAAAGGCCAGTTTCTGTAAAGTAGAGTTTCTATTTTCAAATCAAACCGAGAATCTGACCAAATATGAAATAATGTGCACGACCTTTATGCCTGTGGTGTATTATGTAAGTGGTGGTTTTGTTCATATTACATTATTTGTTCTGGCTGCTCCCAAACTCAAAAATTGCTTCTTTGAGACACAAAATCTTTATTGTTAGTTGTTTAAAAGGCAACTCATCAGCAGGGAGGCTCTACAGTACAGCCCTTTGGTGTTTTTAAAAGATTAATGGAGCCTCATCAGGCTCGAGTCAGACACACGTCCTTGGATACGACTTCTTCAGCAGCGTGTTGTGGACGCGGCACAATCGGGGATTCTTGGCAACATATACACCAATTTCACAAATGCTGAGGCAAATTATGGACGCTCTATAGTTTTGTTGCATTCCCTCCAAAGGCAAAAGTACTCAACAAAAGGACACAGTTGTGCCATCCATCTTATGCCCCCCCCCTTTTTACGCTCTTGTCATTCCACGTGTCATGCACCTTCAACATAAATGGCCCAATTATTCGCAGCTTTTTTCATCCCGTCGCTCTGCAGAATGTACGGGACCACTTGGAAAACACCTCCAATTTATCCTGGAAGCCATAAAGATCCCTGTTTTCCCCACTGGGTGGGGTGGGGGGTGAATTCTGCTCTAGTTGAAAGACAAAAAGGTGAATTAAGGGGGGAAGGAAATAAAAAAAAGACACCGTCTTTGATTGATACAATTAAAAAACCAACGTGTGGATGAAATCAGTGTTTAAGGTGCATAAAACCGATTCAGTGTTGGGACAGAAGACTGGAGGAAGAAACCTCTGAGGTGCCACATCTCACACCTGGAGCGTCGCCCTTCCAGTTAGAGAATCACCTCTGTGCTGCACTAATAATAGCTTTGGTTGCTCAGACCGTTGAGGGAAAAAATGCGTCTGACCAGAACAAACCAACATGCTCGCCCAATGAGCACTTCACACTTTGGTTTCTCCAGCACACTCCATCTGCCCAAGGCAAGGTGTTCCTCCAGACCGGAATATTCAATGAATCACTCCCAGCTGCACCCCGTTCCTGCTTTCACAGCACAAGCTAAGTGGATTAAAATATGTATTTCAAACATATTTTATTTACATCCAAAAAATACATCTGCTCACAAACTGGATTTATTCATTTGACTCACAAACCAGCCACCACATCCAGGTAGCCAATGAATGCTCATTACCCTTATCATCAGAATCAATCCCCAAACACTTCAGGGGCAGTTCTCAAGGTAAAGTCTGGGTTTTTTCTGCTCTTTCTTAGGACCTCCAGCAAGTAGCCCTGAATATCAAAACTGAAGGCTAACTGGATCAGAAGCATCTGGACTGAAAATGTTCATGCTCATTTTGCAGCCTCCCCCCAGTGCCTGATGAAAACAAAGGTTTTTTTTTATTAAGGTTTCTCCCTGAGTGGCACAGAGGACCACCAAAAAGGTGGCATTCAGCTCACTTACAGGATTCAAAAGCTCTATAAAGCCCAATTTATCTGCGTGACACGGGGGTGTTTTAGCACGAAAACCCCAAACTGATTCATGGCAGCTCCCCGTGTGGATTCTGGGAGATGAAAGGGCAACGTGGCTGAGAATAATGGCCGCTAACTGCAAAGGTACCTCCATCCGCCACAGAAGGGCGAGGACGCAGGGATGGGCGGTGAATGTCAATGAGGGGGGGGGGCGGTAAACACAACTGTAGAACTCTGTCTTTTTCTTTTTAGAAGCTCTCCCAAAATGACAGACTGTCCATTTTCCAACCGTTTCTGTGCTTTGACTGAAGAACTCCCCAGGCAGTGAAGCTCGGCAGGTCGTTCAGTGAGGCGACGCTGCTCCCGGTTGGGGGCCCTGGTGTCAAATGGACCCGTGGAGCAGAGAGATAAAACAAATAACAGGATCTCTGTAAAAATTTACAATGGACCTTTCACACTTCGAGGTTTAGTTGATTCCATACTAAATGCTTATAGTTAAGTTTTTGTCAAAGCTGAACAAAAGTGCACGGGCCTTGATAAAATCTCTTAAATGTCAAAACTCAACCAATTCATTTCGCATCCAAATGGATTTTGAAGAGAACAAGGAAGGAGGCTATAAAAGAAAAGAAGCTGATTAACAGCCTCATTTCGATTAATGCCTGAAGTAAAAATGACCTCAATTCAACACATTTTAAATTTACGGAACAATATCATCAAGCAGATAATCCAGGCAGGTCTGCAGGACTCAAGCACCGGCCCTTTCTTTCACACCTAAAGACGTGCTGTTGCATTATCAGTTAATACGACAGCCGAGAGGAAATATTACACCCCATTAACATCCAAAAGATTGTTCATCACCTGCAGCGTAAAAACAGCCCTCCACAGCCCATTTAACACAGATAATGTAAACAAAACCTGTTGGGAATCATGTCAGGTTTCGCCGTAATTCCAATGTGATGCTAAACTGACACGTTGGCCGGGATGAATGGCGCCACGTTGGCCCAGAACGGCTTCATTTGAAGCTGCTAACCTGTGTGCGGCGTTCTATCCTCGTAAACGTGCCGTCAGAATAACCAGGTGTGACACCGGAGTTGTGCACACGTTCTGAGGGGCACACATGAACGGGCTGAAGTTTCTGGACAGTTGAGATAGGGCTGCCTCCATCAGTCTGCACGCCCACCCCGAGGACCTAATCAGCAGCTGAGTCCAGGTAAAGATGGAGGCTGTCATCCAGCTCCATCTGCACGGGTCCCCTGCTGCTGTCCTCCTCAGAGGAAAGAAAATGGATCTTTCTCTGCCGCTCCATCCACACAGATTCCCAACGCGTTTTCTGAGTCATTACACTGGTGAATTAGCATTATTGTTGCAGCTGGCTGCGACAAATGTTTTTCCTCTTCACTATTTGTGCTCCAATAATCACTGAACACTCTTTTTTTGTTTTCCCTTTAAGCTCAACGTGTGATTAATGTGCCTCGGCGGTGTCACCCCCCCCCCCACACACACACACCTCACACGTGCAATGCAAATCAGAATAATGGAACTACGTTCTGACCCTGACCAGGTTACAGACATTCGTCATGGCAACGACTCCTGCGTTCAATACTGAATCACATTGTGCACACCAAGGCAACATCAACATGAGAATGGAAACAGAAATCCGAATTTTCAGCAGGTTTGGAAGCTGGCCTTCAAACCACCACTGGAAGCTAAATCCCATCTTTTACTTTCCATAATCCCCGATTATTGTTGAGCATAGTTGGTGTTTCTGAAGAACAACACAAACACATCATTATTCATGCTTGGACTTAAAATTGAGCAGTAATTACTGCAAACAAAACACTTTTTTGTGCGATCAAATCCAGCAAAAATTTACATATAGACAAGAAACAATCACACTGGAGACACAATATGCACCCAATCACATGGTAATGTTTTATGAACATTATGTAACAATGTTCCTGTATAATTTCTAAATAATAAATGAAAGAATATTGTTATAATAGTTAGATGGATAAAAGAAAGAGTCCTTGATTAGATGCATGAACTTTATAGACAATCAATTGTTACGAGACGCCGCACAAACAAAAGTTGAATTATAAATGACGCCGATGTCAGACATGTTAGTTTTTGGTGTTTATATTTACATTCTGGTGCAGCTTTTCCATTTTTCATCCTGAGGCAGGAAATAATCTAATTTGCTGACCGTGACATTCTCAACGACCCAAACGTCAACTTTAAAGATAATTTTATCAATTACAAATGACAAAAATGCAAGTTAAATTAAGAATATGCTGAAAAACATCCGTCACCCCTGCCGGCCGTGTAATAATGACGACATCATCCATGTTTAAAGTTTCAACTTGTCATGTCCTTGGGTGGGTGCAACTAACAGTCGCCAAAAACCAGATTAAAATACATCAAAAAAGGGATTAGAGGATCTGCCGACGCAGTCTAACGCTCCAAGGGTGTCTGAATCTATCAAAAGATGAGCATGCTTAAATATGAGATGACACACAGAACACACGAGGAGCTCAGCTTATGACTCCTCACACTGTGACAGCGGAGATTTGGCTAACTTTAACGAGGAAAACACTAGCAAACGCGCTGCTGTCGCTGTCAAAAGCGGAGGTCGAGAAGGTCGAAAGCTAGTGTGTATGCGTGTGTGTGTGTGTGTGAGTGTGTGTGGGTGGGGTGGATCCTCCATTTTCGTACGTGGGGGTTTCCCTGTTTAGCAGCAGAGGTGGGGCTCGCCCGCAATTTTAGGAGTTCAAAGCGTAGCGGAGGGAGGAGGGAGGCAGTGTGGGAGAACAGCCGACAGTTAAGATGGGATTTCTCATTACTCGCGTCTCGCTCTGTGTCCTGGCTATCACTGTTCTATACCTCGCTCGCTCCCATCCTATAATTTCCCTCCCCCTCCTTTCTCAGAGACAGAGACTCAAACAGAATACATAAGTCTGGGGGCTCAATAGACCACCAACCCCCCTCCGTCCTTACACCACCTGTATTTCCATGGTGTCTGACCGTGCACTAACAGACCAAAAGGCTCAAACAAAATGACACAGCAGGAGCAACACTGACACCAATACATACTGTCTACAACATCAGAGCAACTAGCATCCAGATTATTTAACTTTAATAAGGAATATTGTAACGTAGCAGTTCTTGATTGTTCCCCAACACTTTCTGATTGCATCTAGAGCTGAATTCCATCCCAAAAAAAGGTGGTGGGGCTTCAATATTGATAAAAAAGATGATGAATTTAGCAGTAATCGAGCAGCACTGATGCTAAGTGTACATACATGATCACAGAGCATAAAAATTAAATATTCATCTCATTACACTGCAGAGAAATCAGAGGTTAATTCGCATCTGAAATGTTGCATTTTTAATAGGAATTATTAAAAGATCTGCGGCGCAGTTTAGAGCTGGAATCAGCCGGGGTGGAAGAAGCAAAGCTGAACGGTGAAGTGCTGACACAGGTGAAATGTGGGAGCGGCGACGTTTCCTGGGGAGGAATGAGCCATGCGTCTTCCAGCAATCAATCCCCGATATGGCCCCCGTATTTGTCAGATATGCTCCCTGCCACGCCGCCCAGCCGTGACTCATTCCGTCATTACATCTGAAAGGTGACGCCGGGGCTGCCCCCGCCTGCACCGCCGTTCCTGATGGCCTGATGGAGGCCTAATGGCCTGTTCTCTCTACACCGCAATTAACCTTTTTATCGGCCACCTGCCAGCCAGCTGGAGATACATCAGCGGTCGCACATGTGGATTTTAGGGGGTAAAAATACAAACAAGCCAGCTCAGCGTGAGGGACACGGTAGAGCCGTGCGAATCGTGTCGGCGGCTACGAGGTCTGACAGATTTCACCTGTTCTTAGAGTGGAAATTGATTGAATTCCACATCCAATCATCGTCGGCTCTAGTACAAGTTCCTGTCAATCTCAGAGAGGTGAGGAAGAAGAGAAGTGCCATTTACTCGCCCCCCACGCGCAGATCACACAGGCCTAGAACACGTAAACATGTAATCTACAGACTCATCCATGTGATACCTGCATCGTTAGTCGAGTAAAAGTGACCCGCTGGGGTCGGAATGATGACCACATCTGCTGTGGTTTAAAAAAACCCTTCTCTTCGGTTGGGAATCCGCCAGCTTATTAACTTGTAATTAAAAACCTAATTAAGAATAAGACTGTAGATTCAAGCCGGCACTCAAGGAGGCTCATCCTGTCGAGTCACCTTAGACTGTCAACAAGAAGCCTCTCTGGAGGGTCTTAGATGCCGGCAGAACATTACGGGGCAGCATTCTGGGGCTCCTTCAGCTAAAAATTGAATTTCAGAGGCACAACCTGACTCACTATACCTAATAATCCTGCATCTCTCGGTGTGCTGGAAAAGAACAAGGTCACTCTGGAGGATTAATAATGGAAAAAAGACTTTGCCACTCTGGCGAGCATTTATCCAGTCAGACAATTCGCCCATCTTGAGCAAGGTTAAAGATACAAGATAGTACACAGACGCTGCTTTTAGGGAGAGTTTTTAAAGAAACGACTCCAACGCGATGTGCTACAGTTTGCCCAGATGCAGTGTTATACACTGGCACCAGTGTTGACCAATTAAACACATTTACAAATACATAAATAAGCGGATGATATTGATGGTTGCATAGAAATCAATTCACTTAATTAAGACTGTTTATGCTGCCTGTAGCCGCAGCGGAAGGGTTCCGCTTGTGTAATTAACATGTACAACGTACATAATGTAGTTATGTAATTATGACAAATAACAACTTTGGCATCAGAAGACATCACTGCCGGGCTGAGGCCACTTCACAACTCCGACTGGCAGGGTTAACGTTACCGGGAGAATGTGTGGTGTCCCCGAGAGGAGCTCGCCAAATAACGACCGCTGAAAGCAACAATGAATCCCGTCTCCTCAGTAACAAGAACAAATGGGCGTCTTAATTGTTTAAATGTCTTTGAGTTTAACTGAAATGTAATCCCGTTACTGGTTTGTCCCTTTTCTAATAGGGATGAGCTAATCTGGGTGCAGGAGTTTAACATTTCCCGTCTGAAAAGGGGTGTGTGCTGATTTTAAATATCCATCCGCTTATTCAGGGATAATAGATGCAAAAGCGCTCACCTGCTACTGAAAGCCGTGCCGTGCGGCTGGATATGGAGCCCAGGTTCTCGATTGTAGCCACGCACTGGTAGGTCCCCTCATCAGGCTTGTTGTGCTTGGAGTGGACCACATGGGTGAAGAGCAAAGAGCCATCCGGAAGTATGCGCCGCCGTTCGTCCGACACCAGGCTCATGAAGGTCCCGTCTTTCTTCCACTCTACGCGTGCCGGAGTGGCGGCGTCGCTGTGTGCCGAACAGTTGAGCAGCGCCGAGTTTCCCCTGATGACCAGAGTGTCCTGGGGCTCCACTGTGAACCAGAAGGGGCTGAAGGGCTGCGCTGCTGAACCTGATGGAGTAACAGGAGGGAGCGGAGTGGTCAGAAATACTCTAACAGATGATTTTAGTCCACGTTTCTCAGAAAACTGTAGCCTTTGAAATGTCACAGGTTTTTGTGGTACATTGAAATATTGACTTCAACAAAACATACAGCTATTGGTTGAGATGAAAGGACCCAGCGAGAGTGGCACCAACGCGCTCTGAAATGCCCAATTTTCCTTTCTACCATTTCAGCCCCTCCGCGTGTTTGTATCCCAGAGACTACTTTGCATTATGAAACCACAAGCCCAAGCGGAATGGGACGGGCAGAGCTGACAGATTTAACCCAGTCTAGCCTTTCTGGCACGTCACCGGCACATCTTGCTTTATTGTAGGCAGACTGCAGAGAGGGAGTAAACGTTTCTGGAGGCGGCTGCCATTTCCTCTTCTGAAGCTCAAACGGTAACAAAGCACTGACATGGATAGTGCCAAAGTCAGAGTCAGTGGAATTGCTTTGCATTTGTCCTCATCCATTATTCAAGAAGCCCCGCCATAAGAGTCGCACAGTGGTATTGTTTAGATAAATAACACCAATTATCAGTTCGGCAGGAACGGAGGTGAGCAGGAGAAATAATTAAGAGGATATGTGGGTGTCTTAATATTGCAGAGAATGTAGCGAAATAAGAGGCGGAATGTTAAACGCTGCTTAAAATGTGCCCGCTCTCTCTTGCAGACAGAAAGGGAAAGCAAAAAATAGAGATGCTACATCAATAGCTCGGCTATTCAGCTGCTAGGAGGTGATTTAAAGATCCCTAGTGGGAGCGAGAGGGAAGGCAATATAATGCAAGGATCATTACTGGGGCAACTTGAGCATGTCCTCACTGCACTTAGTTATCTTTAAAGCACAATTACATACAGCAGCTAATAGAATATTTTTCACCCCCACACACAGAAATCCAGCAACTTCAACAAGAGAAAGAGGCGTGTGGTGGACTCAGAAGGCAAATGTGGAGACAGAACTGTTTCCTAAAACGAAGACGGCACATCTCAATATTACAGGAACACCCCTCTCACCTCCCCTTTACTTTCAACTTTGGGGTCAAACAGCAACGAGCAGGCGATGACCATTAGAGTCAGTACTGGTTCTAGCAGGATTTCAGCTGTATACACGACCTGATGTCTTCTACTGTGATGTCATCAATAATCTCATTATTCAAATGAAGCACAATCAGATCACAATAACCCACAAATCAAGCATATAAAACATGCCAGAGGGATTAAAGGAAAGGTTTCCGCACCGCCAGACATGAAACCAAGGATTGTCCACTAAACCGATCATATAAATGCAATTATGGGGGCTTATTTTGTTAGCTCCTTGCTAGCGTATTGCCAGAAATGTATATGAACACGTGTGATTGTTGTTCCCTTACATTTGTATAATGTGTGAATATGAGCAGAAAGCCGGTGATTGTTGAAACATTGTCTGGACGGACAGCCTTTCAGGTTAGAAGTGGACACCAGAGCTCCAAACTGCTTCTACACATCCCCTGATTGCTATTGATAGCTTATAAAATATCACATCTTAAGCGAGCAAATTATCAACTGTAACCCTGGAAAATGGGGGTGGTTTTAAATTAGAGTGACGATAGGTGCAGTGGGGAAATCAATACGTCCTTGTGTGCATACATCGCCCTGAATGAGTCAATATAGCCAAAGTCTTTTGTATGACAGATGGAGAGAGGCCAGAGTGGCGTAACAGTGGGGGGACTCTATCCTGCAGTCCTTCTGCCCAAAGGCACTGTGGCACTCTTAATCATTTCTGCTTTATGCTGCTGGAGCAGCGGGTGTGACGAGCTCAGCTCCGTCCATATCAAAAGACCATCTTCAGCCACTCTGAATGGGCTTGAAGGTCCTGCAGCATCATATCAGGGTCCAAACAGCTGCTTTCACATCCCTTTATCACCAGGAGCAGTGGGGGGGGGGGGGGGGGGGGGGGTCTTCACTGGTTCTCAGTTACCAGAGCACAGCTGAGGAGAACCCAATAACTGGAATGGACATTATTATTTCACTAATCCCAGTAGTCAAACTGAAGACAGGAAGCACGGGTCAACAAATCCAAACAATGGTGCCGTTCTCCAACAGCACAGATGAAGGTATGACTGGAACTGATACATAAATCATTAAATCTTTCACAGACAAAACTTCCTTTCAAAGAGTTAAAAAGTTGCGAGCTGCAGGCTTGGGAAAAGCTAACGAGCCGCTCCAGAACAGGAGGCGGACTTGTGAAGTTTTTACAGATGCTCGTGGTTAAAAAAGCCAGCCAGCGTTTGCTCCCGAAGGTCACCGGTAGACGAGCCGGGGAGAGGGGCCAAGAATAAACAGCGAATTCCATTTCAAAGAAGATAGATTTTTTTTTTTTTTTACAGAGCAACAAAACATATACCTGAATAAAATTAACATTTCTTATGAGATTTCGTGGACTTTCAGCGTGCACACATGCCACAGTTTTACAGGTCATTAATTCCTTCACTGTCTTCAGAGGTGAGTGGGGATGAGATGTGTGTATTCTGCTCCTTCACTGCCACAAATCAGGAAGCCATTTTAGAGACTGGCCGGGCGTCTGGGCTGTCTTTCACACATTAGAGCACTTATTTTTATTCACTGCTACCTCACAACATGAGCAGTTTGAAAAGAACACGTCATTCTCATCCAAGCAGAGGATGCTGGCTCAGAAATTCCTCTCAATCTCTCAATATTAGGTGTAATAACCGAGGAAAGGCAGCAGTGTGGGCCTGCTCTCCACACAAAGGCCCCCTGTTCTCTTCTTTTCTACACTTGGCTCAGCAGGAAGCTTCCTCCCTCATTGACCCACCATCTGAGAGCGGCCGTATTGACTAAACTCCTCAATGAGTCGCTCTTGAGACGGAGCAGACCACTCTCAGAAACATTCACATTTTCAACAACAGAGGTCCTTTTGTGGCTTACATTTAGAAAGCCCCAATCACTGGACACACTGAAGAGCAGAAACACTCACAAGTGTACTGGAAAATATCGGTTACAGTGTGGCACAAATGGTCTGTGTTCAGTGATCCCGTAGTAGGATTGTTCATAGTGACCTGCAGAAACAACATAAGGATAATTTTAATGACCCCCAAACGCTTCATTACTGAAGGCTCTCTCTGGAAATATCCATCTCTGCTTCTCCCTCCCACATTTTCTACCTCTCCATTTCATCCCCACACCTTGATTTCAGGTCTGTTTCTATTTAGAAAGCTTCAAAGTCGCGTCTCTCTAAACTGTGTTCTAAAGCTTATTTGTCATTGTGAAACACCTCAGGGAAATAACTCTGGATGAAGCAGCAGGCCGGCGCTTTATAAAAGAAACTAAAACACTCATGCGTGTCTATTTTGGAGTAAGGGAGTGAAAGTGAAGGTGAATAAAATCAGGCGGTAACCATGAGAGGAAACCAGCTTAGCATTTCTGATGCTGAGGTGAAGTTGTGCAGTTTTTGTGCAGTATTAAGATTCACTTTGCGTTAAATCACAGAAATGTGCTCGCTGGTGCATCACCTGACGTGTCTGCAGGATGTAGCAATGATCCGGGACAACAAACAATGATTCTGTTAATCTCAGGCATCCACACAGCAGAGGGTGGAATAAGGGGTTCCAGGCCAAGCCATGAAGGGATGGAGGATATGATTAGGGTCCCCAGTGCGCACTGACTGTCATGGATTGGCATCGAATCAACTGGCACAAAGGTTAAAAACGGTTAAAAAGAGGAAAGGGTCCTTTTTCCCAAAGTTCGGGGCTTTCCATCATCCAGAATGATCACTGTCAGAGCAGACAAAGAGAGCCTGACACATCAATAGGTGGAACATAGCATACAATAGCACACAGCAGCTAACACACTGATATTTGCCAAATGTGGCCTTATTTATTCTTTTTTTCAATCCCCTTTATAATCCCCATTACCGCTACGCTCTTGTATACCTTATGTTTTTAAGGTATACAAGAGCGAAGCAGTAATGGACAGAATTTGTCTTCGACTGTTACTAAACAATGTCACTTCCTGTGCAGAAACAGACTCAAGCCCAGACCACCTTGGAGACGGGATTCTTGGTCCGGCCCATTTGAAGGCTGCACTTAATCCAGTACAAAACCCGACTGAAAGGGCGGAGCTGCTTTTTTGGTCGGCAGCCTGGACACAAAAGCATGTTTTCAAGGCCCTGCTTTCTAGTCCCTCTGATTGACATTTGTCCTCGTTCACTGCATTAACGAAGTGAAATGACTGGAAAATTCTCTTAATTCCTGAAGTAAAGACTGTAATGACAACAAAGCTTTCTTAGAATCACGGTGTGTTATTGATGTTTGTGTGTTGGAGCGCAGCCTCAATGGTAAACCAGGGGAAAAAGCCCATTTAAAATGCAAATGCGATCGAATGCTCACATTCCACAGTTACTTTTCATTAGTCTTAGCGAAAGCGTAACTGGTCCAGTTCCAAACCGAGCAAGCAGATTGAAAAGCAACGTGTTGGTAAAGAAACATTTCAGTGCAACTGGGAAGATACAGGTGGACACGAGGTTTAGAAGACGATCCAGCAAACGCCAAAATGGAGAAACCTTTATCTCTACAGGGCTTTCTATTTGGTAATTAAACAGCACTGAGAGAGGCAAAAAATTCCCTTCTTATCATCCTTCCCGTGGGCTGATGTTAAAGAATTAACACGCAGCTCGATGACAGTACGACACAGACACAAATGGAGGAACTGGAGAAAGCCTCCTACAGAGAGATAAGGGAAAGACAAAACGCAGATTTCAAGCCATCGCATCACGGCAGGACGTTATTTTTTTCCAAATCATGACATGCATGGACACACTGTCAGACATGGCTGAAAAATAAGAGAGCAGCAGGCAAACAAATATGTGTTTGATGGGACAGATGGAGCGCAGTTCCTCTCCCCGCCACACACACACAGCAACACACGAGGCGGACGCCTCAGACAGGGAAGCACATTGTTCCAACCACCTGCGGGCTCCGCCCCTTCCTCGCTCACCCCGACACTGGAGAAAATCATGTGGCTGCAATGAGATATCGTATAGATTTTTTAATGAAACACAATATTACATTCTCTCTGGCCCCTGGTTTTTCCCTTTCACACTCGCCCAACACAAATACACACAGAGGAAAGAATCAATACAAAGCAGGAAAAAAGTCAAACACCCGGCAATTTATCAGTATTGGATTTCAAAGTCTGGGCCCGTTTCGCCCGACTGCTGGGACTTTGCCATTTATGAGTCTACATTTATATATTTATTTATAATGTAGGAGGCCAGGGTTCCACTGAGAGGACCTCAGGACGGGCCACTTATGTGCAGGGTTTGCCTGCTCAGTGCCCCCTGGGTCTGGCAGACATGGCGTCCGGTCATGGAGCTGATGGCGGTCTGTGGCTCGGGCTTCTTTGAGCAGCCAAGCGTAACAAATCTCGCTCTGATAAAGCTTGCTCCCAATTACCAGCCACAGACACAAATAAGTTTCAACCTATCTTGATTTTTCCTCCCTTGTTAAGATAAGGATCTGCATGCAAATGATGTCAATTACAAGAAGAAAGCAGAGTTATTCCATTCTCAAATCCTCAATGAACATTTCCAGCACAGCACAGGGCCAAATCACTTCCTGTAAACAGCTGGCAGAGCTCTCTGGAAAGGCCTGACGCACAGAGTGCATTTCTGCCTCGATATGGCGCTTTTGTTTTTAAGGATGAACATATTGGCGAGGCTGCCTTTTTAAGATGTGCGTGGCTTCAAAGTGGTCAGCAAGCAGGGATGCTGATAAGGGGGGGGGGGGGGGGGGGCATGTTCAGTGATTCTGCAGAAACCACTGAACAGTGAAACACAGGAGATCAAAGTCTTGAAGGAAACACAGGGAGGCAGGTTCAGGTTCAGCTGCCGTTTGACTTGAAACTGGATGTGATCCCTCCGATAAAAATAAAAATCCTGAAAATAACAAGTGGGAGCAGCAGAAGAGCAGGAGAAATAGGGGTAAAATGGTGTGCAGCAACCTCTGCCGTGTGTCCCTCCTCTCCTTCCTGATTCCTCCTTTGGTTTGATGGGGCACGCTCATTCATCACGTCTATGTTTTTCCATTCATGCGTTCATTTTCATACAGCTCACCATCTTCTGTTCAACCATTGCTCTGCTTTGTTGGCACCTTTGTTCCACTGCAGCTGGCTTTTCTCTGTGCTGCGCTCCAGCAGCGAGTCTGAGGCCTCTGCCAGTCTCTGAGGGTGGAACTATAACAAAAGAGCTCCTAGGATGTTTTGATGCTGGTGGAATGAATGGGAGGTGAAGCATGGTGCAAATACCATCCGTTGACAAAGCCCAAGCCTCCCCACAAACCCTCAATGATTCCTCAGTTGCAGATTCTGACATCAAGACATACATGTGAAATATGACCTGTGCCGGGGCCTATTTTTATAAAGGGACGGTCATTATGGCGTTAGCTTATCTCTGCAGTCAGCGCTGTGGGCTAGGACAGGATGCTAATGCAGCTCATACACCAGGTGAGGAAGGGATGCGGCGATGCAGCAACGAGGCAGCTTTTTTGTGCATTCAGGACATCTTTGCCAAAAAAGGTTAATGTCTTGTGTCAAATAGGGAGGAAAGGAAATTGTCTCGGTTGTTTACAAAAGAATGGCAGCTAGGTGGCCTCAATCAGTCTGGCTCCGATAAGGACCGACTGAAAACGAGACGCGTCTCAGCAGCCACAAAGAGCCGGAGCGGCTCGATCGGGGCGGGTATCACTTCTCACCGTCCAATCATTTCCCATCAACAATGACACAAAACACAGTCTGTGCGCATCATCACCTGCACTGAATTTAAAGCCAAAACGGTATCAGATGGGGGAAAAAAAAGGATAAAACCAGCCACCAAATTAAGCTGCCCTCTGTCCGCAGACGTGTGTATAATGTTAAGATGCTGCTTCTAGCAAAGACTTTGAAACTGTGTGTGTGTGTGTGTGTGTGTGTGTGTGTTTATGGGACTGAATGGAAGGAACAGAAAAACATTTTGGTCCTCGTTTGTGGCTCATTTGTCTGCAGCAATTATACCATATCATGAGAATCAATTTGGCAGCGCTCCTCAATGACGAACAGGGCGATATCGGCGCTACTGCTGAGGCGTCTCGGCCCGTTAGACAGATGAATCCTATTTCCTGAACACGGGCAGATTGTGTCTTGGCTTCACTGGGTGATCTGATCAAACGCGTGCACGTGTGTTTTTTGTGCGTGTGCGTCTAACAGACCCAGAGATTTAGCCCATCAAAGCCAGGAACCCACCCCCCCCCCCTCCCCACCACCTCCCTGTCTTTATCTGACCCCCTCACAAT
This sequence comes from Takifugu rubripes, assembly GCF_901000725.2. NCBI lineage: Eukaryota > Metazoa > Chordata > Actinopteri > Tetraodontiformes > Tetraodontidae > Takifugu > Takifugu rubripes. The sequence continues at coordinate 13,827,800 of NC_042297.1, read as the reverse complement.
GAAAACACAGGAAACACTTGACACAGTCTTGTACTGTGGCAGATTTGATCAGAGCGCAGCAGAAATTCCCTTTAAACCGTCGGCCGAGGTAAACAGAGGAGCGGTGACCGTGACCGGCTTGTGTTTAACCGGTTACAGACCATCATAAGCAGATGCAATCTCTCCCACAGCAATTTTGTCTGCGATACCCCCACCATCCTTCCCTCCTGTACCTGATCCATTACCAGTAAGAGCTGGGCGAGATTTTATCACCACTGGATCAAATGTGACGGACCAATCTGCTTACTTGCAAGCATGAAAATCAATTGAAACTATCATCAAGACCTGCATCAAAGGGGCATAAATTAAGGGTGATAGGATGGTATGTTTAATATGCTGCATAGTGTAGCTTATGTGGTACAAGTAGCATAAATAATTCAGCTGAAGTATTATGCAGTATTGCCGAGGCTATGTTCCCATGACATGCTGATGCTCATTTGACAGCCTGTTCATAAGCGAGCGCCGCTCCCCGATATCAACAGTGAAAACTTTATCAGGAGCGCGCTTTGAAACTGATGGGTGATGTGTATTCGCGGCGAGAGCCTGATCCAAACAATAACAGCGCTCCTCACTTTCTTGCCGGCAGTCCTGATGTATAACGAGGGTGCGTGTGCAGGCGCGCGTGACGCCGCCCGCTCCCCGACCGCAGCGGGCTGCTGAGTAAATAAGCGTGTGGGAGCGACTGATGAGCAGGTGTGATTTGTGTGCAGCCCTGTCCGTCTGTCTGTCTGTCATCTGTCTGTCCCCACCTCAGAACAGAGGGAGTTACAGAGGGCCGATCTGTCGCTGAAGTCATCTAATCCTCGACACAAGCCTGCGACCCCTCAGCATGTGTGTATTCGCTTCCAGAGCGTCCAGCAGCAACCCATGAATGTATAAATATACAAGTAGCTGCTGTCCCCGGTGAGCCGTGTGTGTGTGTGTGGGTGTGTGTGTGTGTGTGTGCATACTGACACGAACGTGTCTGCTGGGTCTATTGACTTGAGTTAATGCAGATTAGTCATTATCAAGAATGACAAGCAATTAAACTAGAAACTCCATAAAAAGACAGGGTGGGTTATTTTCAATATAGTCCCAACAGATCTGGATTCAGGAACCACTGACACTGTATGGGAACCTTTCATATCTTTATAGAGCATTAAATTAAGGGCTTGTCTCCATCCTCAGCTGACGGAGGCTTGTAAGATAAACAGTGATAGCAAACAGAGGGGTTCATTTACATCCAGACCTGAGTCTCCATCAGGCTAATCGGTCCTGATCAAACAATTTACCGTCTTGGCTGGCAGGGCGAAATGATACTACAAGAGACTTTAAGCTCTAGGAAAACAAAAATACTATTAGTCACCACAAATACCTTTCATATTTAATGGCCTCTCTCAGCCAGAGTGCTTCTTACCGAGTTCTGCTGTCCGTTCCATCACGTCTGAGTGTTTGGCTAAATTATTAATGCTGCCCCTACAGACTGCAGGTTAGCCAAAAGCCATGGTGCTAGTACGTAGAGCACAGGAGCCACTATAGTTCTTGTTTACACACTTGTGGGGATTGTGATTGACTATTCACTTGGTAATCACCCACAGTGAAAGCTGTTGTGCTGACATGGCAGCTATAGATTGGCTCGTATACCCAAAGCACTCAATATGCACGTTCACACACGAGGAGGCACCTAAATGGATTTGGAAATTCGCGACCGTGGTCCGCAAAGGTCCTGTGATTAAAGCGAGTCTCTGCGAGGAAGCTGGAGGAGCACCTGCTGAGAGCAGCTGCAGCGCAGCGATACCAGGAACCGTCTGCATGCTGAAATTAGCTCAGAACACAGAGCTGAATTATCATCATAGGCAGGTAGCACTGCTGCTGCTGCTGCTGCTGCACAGAGCGAGCCAAAGGCAAAACTAAGGAAGTGGGATGGAAGGAAAGAAAGAGATTTGCTGCATTCTTGGGATTAAAACAGAGTTTAAGTGAGCCTTTAGTTAATAATGCTGTCTACGTCAAAGAAACGTCCCTCGCGTTTCAAAGCAACGTCATAACTTCTCTACAGCGCCGGGGCGTTTGAGAAAATCTGTTTTATCTATATGAACTATATCTATATACAGATTCACCTTTTGTATAAATGCATGTATGTCTATCAATAACTTTTTAAAATATGGAATATCAAAACTACCGCCACCTAGTGGCCGGAATGAATATGGCTACCTCTGTCAAATAAGATAGCTCATAAATAAGATAGCATTTCAAAAATAGAGAGGAATATTAAGCAGTGTAACAAAATAAATTGTGAATATGGACAGAAAAAATAGATGATATTGTGAGCCAAACCTAGTCAGACATTTTTTAATGTTTGCACTTCACAGAGGCTGCAATAAAATAAAATCATTTGAGGGACTAAAAAGTCTAAACTAATATTTAGTTAAGTTACCTTCTCAATGCTGGTAAATGTCATCGGTAAATGTGACGAAGGTGGAAAAAGATTTAATGGTTTCATTTGACTCGTGACAGAAGCCTGAGCTCACTCTGACTTTGCTTTTGATGGGTGGGAAGAAACCAGAGGCATCTTTGTTCAAACACTCAGCTCTGACACTTCAGACAAAAGTGAAAACTATGAGAGCAATTTAGCAAAGCTGGGTGAGTGTGTGTGTGTATGTGTGTGTGTGTGTGTGTGTGTGTGTGAGGGAGAGAGCGAGAGAGATGGGAACATTGTGGATGAAGACTACTTTCATCCACAAATTTTTTAGCTGACCGTCAACAACACAGAAGACAGCTCGTGGATCAGAGGAAAGGGATTAATGGTTGTTCAAATGTGGGCTGGGGTGCCCCTGAGCAAGGCACCCACAGCTCCCCAGACGCAATAGAAAGCATCCCACTGGCTTGTTTTTGGTTTAAATGCGGATGTTAAATTTACTATTAAACGTGTATGTGTGTGTGTGTGTGTGTGTGTGTGTGTGCGTGTGTAAATATTTGTAATTCTAAAAAAGGGCCCCACATTAGCCCACATTAAGATGTGCCAAAAAGCACTTAATAACCTGCAAAGAACACAAATGTTACCTGCGGGCACAAAATAGCTGTGTTCTTGTCCCGCACGCAGCGTTTTCTGTCATATGGACTTGTTTGTACGTGCATCTGGGGGAGGGATAATTAGCTCTGACGCTCATTCTATTTTAGGGACGAGCCAAAGTGCTGGCAACTGTGCACCATCATTGCTTCATACTGTACATGAAAGCCCTGAATGACTGATCAATCTAGCCATTAGCATGAGGATTCTAGAGCGTTACAAGATGTCTGGCCTTCGTTTTTTTCCTCTTCTTTCAATGTTTGCAGGGAGGGAAGGAGAAGCGGTCGTCTGGTTGAAAGGCGGGGGTGATAATTGGTCCTGGCTCTTTTGATGTGCAGACAACGGCGTAATCCGTCCTAATCATATTAAAGGTACACTGCTTAGCCAGCAAAGGCCATACAGCTATAGCCAAGATATAGGTAATTGTTCCTGGCTCTGGTTGGACCATGGATTTAGACCCAAGACTTTCACTGGCGATGACTAAATTGAGTTTTCTATTTTGGTAAATTTTGGATTTGACGACCAACAGCGGTTTGGTACCCGTGTCTGACGTCACCTCTCCGTTCAACCCGCAGCACCCATCTTTGTACTCTGGCAAGTGAAGCTAATCCAAGGCACAGATGAAAGATTCAAAAGAGCTCCTGGAACTGAACAAAGCATCGCGTCAGCAGGAGGACAAAGGACTAAGACTAGAGAATGAGGCGGTCTGAGACCATGTGTCCCCAACCTGGGGCCTCGGCCAGTGATCTCACTGTCCTGGGAGGCCAATATGGTATTTAATGCTTATGCCTCAAGCTACCCACACCATAGGAAGCACTATGGACATATGGCAGTAGTACATTCAGTTTATAATGCCTGCCCCTTCCTACAGCAGCACTTTTCAAATTAGTTGTTTGTCCCATTTTCTGAGTAAATTAGCACTTGCAATTATGTTTCATCAGCTCATGGGGGGAAGCATCTACCGTAAATGGCTTGATATCAGTAGCACGTACGTGTTGTGAAAACGCAGTCTGACACCTGGAAGGGATTCAGGCATGAAAGCTTCCTCTCTCAGCTGTTAAAAACCTATGTTATACAGCATCTGCACCATGTTTGTCTTTTGAAATGTGGCTATAAATGATCAAAAGCGGGTGAGCAGCATTCTGCTGTAAACTGTGACGGAACATCGGGAGAGGCAGGATTACACATGGACCAGTCTTCAGCTGGGTGCACAGTGATACACAGAATCAAGTGTTACAGCCTTTTCGTATTAATTATTTGCAAGCAGCCGTATTCATTGACTAGAACCCAGGACCTTCTGGCTTAGGTGTGATGATGCTAACAACTGCACCACTATTATTAGCAATGCTAAGATGTGGTGCGCACACAGAACGACACATGCTCAAGTAGCTAGTTTGATTAATTCTTATACATGGCAATCATCCAGCAGGGTCGTCTTCACCTTCTTTTTATGGAGGCAAGCACAGCCAGACGTGTTCATAGCAGCGGGAAAAATAGACATTGAATCCTGACATCTGTTTTCTTTTAACAGTACTAGACACTAAACCGCATTTAAAGCTCCAAAGGAATGGCTTTCTTATACTGACAGAGCAGACACGGCAACGTTTCCAGCTCTCCACAGCCTTAGACAGTAGTAGATATTGAGTAGATATTGTAGCAATTTTTATCAGTGGGATCTTACAGGTGATGAAAACACCACTGTTACTTTATTGGAGGGGATTTAAAACATCAGCGGTCAATAAACATAGACACTACCCTGTTTATTGTATGGCTCAAGCTCAAAAACCAGCTCTGGAACGGCATCATTGCTCTCAATAAAGGATGCTACGGCTCTGTCACCTGAGCACACATATACAGTAACTACTATAAATGTTGAAAAGAGACTACAGCAGAGCCCAGCTTGCTAGGGAAATGACATAAAATTCATATAGCGTCTCAGATTTTACGGATATTTCAACACTGAAGCTGAATTCAAACTATGGATATAAATGGATTAAGCTCATTATGATCAACAATTAGGATTACATATGATAGTGTTCATTGAAGAATATCCATTAATTTGCATACAACATTTTAATTACTAATAGATTAGCTTTTCATTAGCATGGGCATTGTCAGTCTCTTTAGAATCATCCACATCCCCTCTGCCATGATGCCCAATGTCATCTTCATGCACAGACTCTGTGCGTGTGTGCGTGTGAGAGAGAGAGAGAGAGAGACAGTACCAGACATGCAGGAGGATGGGGGAGTGCCACTCTGGCATTGTTGTAGGAATCAAATAGCGTTGCCATAGCGACCTTCTGGCAGGGACAGCCTTTTTGCAGTAACCAGAGAGTAAAGACCCCTTGGGATCCCCTCACCTCCCTCCCCACATCATTCTAGCCTTCAACACGCTTATAGAGGGGTCGCACAGCTCCAACTGGGGTTGTGTGGTGCTCCGGAAGGGGGATGCCCTTTGAACAGACGTGCAGCAGTGACCAACGGACCTTTGGTCCGTTTGAAAGCTCTCGTCGCCTCAAAAAACAGGGTTCAATTTTCATCGGGTTTGCTTTCAAACAACAGCAGCCAGCGAAATGAGCCAAAACGAGGGCTGGAGCCTGTTGATAGACATTTGGAGAGTGGGAGGAGGAGGAGCCACGCTGACTATTTGAGCGCAGAATAACTAGCTACACACACACACACACACACACACACACGCGCAGCCCCCTCCTCTTACTAACACAGGTGGGTATTGTCTGAAACGTGGGGTGCTCCTGGCAGCCGGCCAGCTCGGCTCAATCATCGGCCCAGTCCTGCTTCAGTTGGCTGGCTGGGAAGCTCCGCCATGGCAGACTAAACGCTGGCTCCGAGAGCCGATTTTAACCAGTTCTTGCCTGTCAGTGCTCAGTTGTGGAGATTTCAAGGAGTCATTTTGATCATTTGTACTCCAGTCAGGCTTTAACGAAGGGGTTCCCTGACGGCCAAGATGGCGCCCACAGATAATGTTGTTGTCACTGACTTTATAAAGATCGATTTTTTCCACTCTCAGAATGGATACCTGAGCAAAGCCTCGTGTTCCCGCTGGAACTCCTGGTTTGGCAGAACGAAGAAAGAACCCTTTATCTGAGAGCAGCATCTTCAATGCCCTTTTGTATTCCGGTGGTAACGTCAGGTCGCTTTAGAAAAAGAGCAGCAATCATCAAGAATAAATAGGGTCACAGGGTAAAAGGAACCGCTCTGGTCGCTAGATGTTGATGAATGCTCGTTTGTAGGAATCTGTTAATGTTGCACCTCTAGATCAAACTTGTGACTTGATTGTTGCTCAGTGGCAAACCCATTTTAGAGCATCTGAACACGCCGAAGCCACATTATCTCCATTTCACTGTATTATGTGTTTGTTATACATAGATTAAAAATCACAGGTTAGAATGAGCCTTTGAACACAAACACACACTAGCAATTAGGCTCCTAAATATGTGGCATTAGATAAATTCCCGCCTGATGTTTTCCTGAATGAAAGATGATTGCCAACATAACTCCAATCTTGACGCATCAGTTGAGGGAATCATAAACTACCGTCAAATGACCCGAGCGCTGATTTATGACTGAACTCAAGGACCTGCGCGCTGTTGCTCGGCAGCCTTGGGGTCTTTCGTACCGAGACAATATTGATGAAGGTATTGATTTGCTGTAAAATTTAAGTGTAAAGAGGGCTCGGGCCATAATTTGTGATCAATCAACAGAGCTCAATGACGGTCTTTAGTGGTCAAGCGTCCAGAAATGTGACGATACCAACTGAAGTATTCACACATTTGAATACTGATGTTTTTCAAACATCTCATAGACGATTTAGTGATAAATAAGTATGCCTTAAGGGTAGTCCAGCAGGGAGAGCTTGAAGAACAACAGGTTATAAGACTTTATCTTATGTCTTTTCCCAAAAAAAGGAGGAAAAAACAGGAGGGATTTTGTTTTTTCCCTCCTCAGCTTTAATTACAGGCCTCTTGTCAGACAGATCTCTCTCCAAGAGCAATAAATTGGAGGGAGGTGGTTGAAATAGAGACTGTGCAACTCTGCCCGAGTCTCTTTCACTTTTTACTTCACACACTCACAACGGGAACAAACACAGCAGTGGATACGTGTCAGGAAATACTCCTCACAGCCAAAGATCAAACACAGAGAGAAGCCACTGCTTTAAAGTACCGGTAAAAAAATCCCTAATGTGACTTCAAGAACTTCTGCGTAGGATAAATGTCCAGCCTCACAAGATGGTCATAAAACCATAGCAAATAAACATAAATCAACAGAGGAAAACTCGTTTAGATTCCCTCCATGGAGCGAAACTAGCGGTTTGACATGGCTCAGATGAGACAAATGTCCAGTCTCCCGTGCAACATTTGCCCCACGGGACCTCCCGTGCACCTCTGGTCCCTCAAACAAGCCTGCAGAATGAATAACAAATAGCTGCATGTTTTATGCTTCAGTGATTTATGGTGGCAGAGCGGCGCGGGTGGTCTGTTCAATTTTCAATTATCAAAGACATCACAGAGCAGCACGGCCATCAAACTCTGACGAAGGGAAATACTTTTATTTTCAAGAAAGAAGAAATGAAGAGTGTGCAAGTAAAATTCTGTTCATCAGTGTTTATTGAAAAGTAAGACACAATGACCACATAAATGAGCCATTTCGCCTTGTCTGGGAACGACCGTCCGGATTCATCTAGACGGTTCCGTCTGCAGGTGGAATTGGAACCATTTAATCTGATTTTCTGCTTTCGGGTTGTCCTGCCAAATTTCTGGGGCCTATGCATGATTCTGGCACATATCTGCTAGGCAAGCGGGGGGCTTCTGGAAAATAACGTCTGACAGCGTGGCACAGTCCATGCACGAGTGTGGGTCCCAGATCGGGGCGCTGCCAGGCTGTGTCCACGCAGGGACGGTGATGGGTGACACCCAAAGCCAAAGACCTTATGGCACTCTGCAATTTTGGGACGTTATACTGGATCAAAACTGTTTTTTTATTTGCTCAGGTAGCCATTTTTCGTGCATAGTCTCATTTGAATATTTCTTATCTGTATTTAAGCACAATTACTATGAAACACATGCAATCATTTATCTTTCTATATAGTACAGCTAGTACAAAAAGGAACCAATATCCAGCTAAGTGAAGGGGTGGTCACCGTATCCACACCTCCTTCAGTAGGTTTTAGCGCTGTTGTGTCACCATGCCTACCTTCCATTCCCAGGCAACAGCATGGTGTTACACATCCCAGTTTGGCAGGGTACTGTCAGCACATAGAGGTGTTGCTTCCGTGCAATGTGCTTGTCTGCTGGCTTTACTGGTTAAGATCATCCCACCAGGCAGACATGTGTCACAGCCCTCCCCCACTACATCCTCTCCTGTGGCTTGGGGTTCCCAATTCCCCATGCATGATCATTAGCATCTCGTTAGCTGCTGTGCAACAAACACTGTGTGGGATGGCAGCAGGTATGATGCATAAGTCTAATTTCTGTGTCTAACAGTGTTACACCAGAGAGTGAATTGCTTAGACTGGTGTGAGTACAGGCATCACTAACTGTGTCAATGAGGGTTAAAGCGCGTGCTGTGGCATTGATTAGAATTTCCAACCACAGCTCAACAGCCTGAGAACAGGGAGGTGGGCTATGGGTGTGCAGTTCGTCCTTCAGCGCTTAAATGAAGACCACGTTCTCCTATAAAAGAATCTGTCCTTTACCTGCATGTGGTCTCTGTCTCTCCAAAGCGCGAGGACTCAGTCTAAACCGTCTGTGCCTCAGAAGCAGCGTTACGCATACAAACACAGATGTGTGCATTCCATTTAAAACAGAGTTCTGAATTTAGAATAAAAGACAGGATGTGATGTCTAGAAAGTGGGCACATATGTTTAATGGCTCTACGGTCCCGACGGTGCTCTCACTAAAGTCACCTTGTGAAACATTCGTAGGAACCTTCTCGCCATTACGCCTTTTACTGTCCAATTAAGACAACAGCGTTGGACATTGTCCAGAAGGTCGCTGAGACAAGGACACATGATTGCCTGCATATTAATGACATATTGGTCCCATTTGATCTTACTGGAGCAATTTGGATAGATGTCGGGTAGCAGCACGGCCTGCAGATGCCACAAAGGTCTGGCTTCAAAATCCTGCATGCGGTCCACACGCCAGACAATGGGCGAACGCCAGAGTGGCGTGTGAGGGAGATAATCCACACTTTGAACAAATACGTCACCCCTCTGGCTTCCGGGGCCTTCCTTTTGTTGACAGAGGCCACAGCGTTGCTCAATATTCGACCCGACAAGCGCAACAAATCACCACAACCGAGCTGAGTGTCAAGAGGAAGTGGGTTTGTTTGCTTATTGAGCAGGAGCTTGCGTGGAGGGAGGTAGTGGGGGAAAAAAGGAATCAGACGAGGGGCTGGCTGGGAGGTACACTAGAGTAGAACACACACACAGACATATAAATCTAATATTACAAGCAAACAAAGGATTATGAGCACAGCAATGACTATTCCAGAACTCAGATGGGTCATCCAGACAATAATAAAATGTCAATGGTGAGGAAGTGATGATCTGAAGAGGGTAGTGATAAGAGCGGAGCTCCCAGAACGCCCTGCCAATGCCTACAAAGGTCTCTTACACACCGTTTTAACAAGCCATGTGGGCTCGAGTGGGTGTCTATATATGCTGAAGGATGGTGGCGTTCTTGTTTGCTGCAGTCAGGAGCTCCGTGTTTCATTTCCTGTCATCTTCCACTGTCCTCTGAAACAAAGAAACAATTGGGAGATGTCCAGCCAGTTTCTGGGGGGAGGTTTCTTTCTCTCTACCTGTCAGCTGTCAGCTGAAGAGAGGCTGCTGCAAAGCTCGACAGGGCCTTGGTAGCCACTCAAGGGGAGGTTAATCACTTCACAAATGTGTGAAAACATCAAAACCCCGCAAAGACGGCAATGACGACTACAACGATGACGGTCATTAGCTTTTCTGCTTGCAATAATTTAGTCGGTGTCAGGGCATCAAGAGAAGATTGAAATCAATAAGAGTAGAGCGACGTAATCACGGTTGTGATGGCTGGATTTCGCAGCCTGCCGCTCTTCAACGTCTGACGATTATGGCAGCCCCTTACACAGTCAATTAGCCAGATTCATTAACTGGCCGGTGTGTCTCGTTCAGAATCAATTTGGCCCCCCATCTCTCCGAGCCCGTTTCAAGCCAAATAAAACCACCACAAAACCCTGACACTAATCACACATAAATAAATGGCCGGCATTAGATGGATGTTTCACGGTCTATGTCAAACCATTCATTTTCTCATTTCCTGAGCTGCTATCATTTGTTGTTTTTAAGGGCTCAGGCTGCAAACCAGGCGGAAAAACAATATTATGCTTTTTTTTTTTTAAACAGCAGCATAGCAGGGAATGCCATAATGTGGACGTTTTGGTGGGATTATGAACAATGGATTGCTTATTGAGAAGCAATCACTGGTACACGGTGCTATTTTACTTCATTGTAACTAGGTTTCGCTGGCACAACTGGTAAACCTGTGAAGGTTACTGGATAATACGCTAACACCCAGATTTGTTGTATCACATTACATTAACTTTGCCCACCAGTGCAATCTGTTTAGCCCATATTACCTTGTCAAGGCTTAGAACAATCCCTTTTTGAGGATTAAATCGAGGCCTTCTGAATAGCATTAATCGGGTCTACACGCTAGTAGCCGAGCAGAAATGGGGGGGAGCGTGAGGTCAGAGAAATAGGAGCAGATTTCAATAAGAACGGGACAAACCAGTGCCATTTCTCTGAACTCTATTCCACACAGGCCTGCGGGGGCCAAACCAGACTGCTGATGATGCTGCCATGGGTTAGAATGAGAAAAGCTGCCTGCGCAACTGCCCTTGTGACACTGCATATGGCCAGTCCTTGCGCACAAATCTGGCCTACATGTGAGCCAGTCCTAAACAAGTCAGCTGAGCCAACACGCTCCGGTTCTTGTTTCCCTGCGAATAGTAACAGGGTCACCTCACACCAGCAGTATCCTATATTTAACCTTCTGGAGGCCGGTAGCCATTAATATATTAATATACCACTGTTGAAAGCAGATTTGCTTAGGTGTTAAACTGATCCTTCGGTGGGCTGTTCAGTTTTCATTTAACATCAAGGTGACTTACTGTTGTCCAGGGGGATGCAGGGTTAAGAATAAACTGTAATTAGTGTCGGACCACACATAAACAACACTTACCTCTTAAATTATTCACTGTCTGTCGTTTGTAGCCCACAATCATCACGGTCTGCTTAAAGCAGGGCGCTCTTTAAACTGCTGACTGGATCTTCAAGAATCTGTGTGTCCACACAAAGTGTGCTGAGCTCTAAATCTAAATTTATAAGAGATGTTGGCCTCTAATTCTATTGCTTTGAAAGTCATCCAGTGTTTCTAAAGACTTGTATTTCCAAATGAAACTAAAGGAAATGAAAAATTATTAGTATAAATACTATGGGATCGTTCCCCATTCCCTGCAGATGGATCGATGGCATATGATGATCACAACAGTGGCATAGAAGGCAGAACCCCCCCCCACAATAGCCTCCCCTGTTAGACACGCTGAATGTGTAACAGTAATATCCACCATTATTATAGCTGTAAACATCAACCTACATCCTGCAAGCAATGGAAACATCACAGCCATTATCCTCTCTTGTGACAGAGACAATACTGCGCTGGGGGAGGCAGGGATGGAGCATCCTATTTTCTGGCAGCCTATTACAAAAGGTCTGTTTGTAGCTTGTTGATGAATAAATCATTTCAATATGGCTTAGGTGGACGGGGCAATTAGACACTGCAGCTTGAGGCTAATTAAATGGCAAGACTCTCTCTCTCATTCCTTGGCACCTGTTTGAAAGGGTGAAGGGCAGTTAAAATAAGATCCTAAACTCTAGTGGCCTTTGCCCTACTGCTGTGATAGACATTTGTTTATAACAGCTCCATGTTGAAAGGGCTGCTGGGATTTCTGCCGACAGGCAAAAGCGCTGCGCACCATCTTTTACTTGAGTGCTCACTCTGGTTTGTCCTCCTGTCAACTGTGAACAACTAAAATTAGCTTTTAAACCAATTTGAGAAGAGTGTGAATGCGCAGAGCAGATTTCTGAGTAAGAAAAGGGACTTGTGGAGGATAAGAGTTCTTCATATGGAATCTACTTTTTGATTCTTGCTCTGCAGCCATTAGAGCAAGTAGACAAGTCAGTCAGAGAACAGGCTGCTGAAGCAAGCAGCAAGCTCTCCAACATTATAGGATGTAGTCAACTGCAGCCATAACATATTAATTGATCATGGAGGGTATTTCAGATCAAGTATTGGTCATTTTTAGGGCATCAAAGCAACAATGACAAATCCAGCCACCGATTATATGTATTTCAACCCACTTGTGACATCAACAAATGTGGTACTTCCAAGGCACAGTAAATTAAACTATTTCATTTTATCATCTGCGCTCATCACTGCCACGCATGTGCTCTTTCAAACACTCAAGGTGAATAAACAAAACGAACTACTGCCATATTTATTGTCTGTCAGTGTTGGCTGACTAACAGCAGAACTTCTCTGATGCTTTGAGGCATCGATCTACCTCCCATGACCCAAAGCCTCCACAAAAGCTCATTGACCGCCTGCTGCAGCGTCTGCCTCTGTTGGCCTTTAGATAACTGGGAGGGCTGTCGCGTATGCTAACCCTGAAAAGGGGAGAGGGGAGGTGTATTCACATTAATAATCATAAGCATCATCAATAAATCAAGGAGCCACTGCTTTAAGGAGGCAGGTGATGGTCCGTGCACAATCCCCAGATCAACCTAATTCTGCATGCAGTGAAGGATGCGGGAAGATGGCGGCAGAAAGGAGGAGGACGAGACGATGGTGTGATCGGGTCCTCGGGGCTGAGATGGGACGATGGTGGTTCAGGAATACAGATGCAAAAACCTTTCATGGCCGCTGATGAATGAACAACCTAAAGTATGTTCCACTAAAGCCGTGTTATGAAGTAATGTTTAGCCTACTCTGTCTCACACCTATGACTCACAAACGACTCCCCCTGGACACACAGCTAACATACAATACACACATTCATGCTGAATTCCTAAGCAGGGGAGTCTGCCTGCCATGCACCAAGGGACTGAATTATTTATCGTGGACCCTTTGCAGCGTGTCAGTGGCTCGGCGGGATGAAATGATATTTATGGAGCCCCTTGGGCAAGGGTGGGGAAGACGGAGGGAGGCAAAGAATAGGGAAGGTACTAAAACATACATGTTTGTTTATAGTACACACAATATGTAGTACAGAAGGGTGAATGGTGGCTGACACCGACACTGAGTCGACAAGTTCTGTGAATGAGGAAAGAGAAATCCTTCAGGATAAACTTGAAAGGTAATCCATATTTAATTTGAATTTAATAAGCTTTGACGAGCATGTGACCGAGAGCAAAAAAAAAAAAAAAGATAATAAAATCAGATGGATTACTGGATTAAAATATTGCAGGATGTTGGACTGTCAAATCTGTCAAAATGTAAGCAGTGCAGCCCTGTCACAACCCTGGAAAATGAGCAAAGAGCAAACACAGATATCCTGGATACACAAACCGTGACATCCTGAACAGTCAGGTAGCTCCTTCAATGTTTGAGCTTTGGTCCCAATTCATTTATAATTCTGCAGAAAGGGAAACATTGTGCGCTTTAATAACCAGTCAAGGACAGATGCCCTGCAGCGTTCAGCCTGACAATATGACAGACCTAAAGAAACGCCATCCTAGCATTTATGCAATATATATATATAATACAGGTACAGTAGCTCCAGTGGGATTTTTTTATTCTAAAAAACACTTTTAAGGATATAATAAAAGAGCGGGTAACCTGTAGGGTAGGTGTTTTTACAGCACCATTTACACAACAGCAATCTCTGCTAGATTGTAAGTATAACCTGCTAAAATAGGAACGGCTTATTATGAAAATGTGTAGCCAATCACATGTCACAGAAACACTAGCAGTTGCCATTTTTACAGGGTTCCGGTTGAAATCCAAACGTGTCGTTCCCTGAAGCTGGTAAATGCAATTGTCCAGTTTTCTGCCTGTGGCAGTGGGCAAAGGTTCGGCGCTCTTATGCAGTTGATAGATTTTGGCATCAAAAGATGATTTTCACTATTTTAAGTGTAAATGCAACCAGGAAACATGAATAGAGTGTATTTCAATCGGACTGAACTGAGTAAAAAGGTTTGAAAAATAAAAACTGAATATTTCCTTAAACTGTGTCAGCACAAGCAGGAAAAGCACCTAATAGTTGGCAGCCGGAACGTTATGTTAGCATGTAATCCGGGCCAAGACAAAACCTAATTTTAAAGAGAACCGACAGACACAGCAACCGAATTCAAACAGAAAATGTATGAACAAGTTTGAGCCAAATCCACCAGCAGGACAAGAAAGCCTTGGAATGCTTCCACCATTGTAAATTGTAAACACGATAAACACAATTACAAAAAATATATACAGTGCTCAAAGTACTGAGCTCACTCTAAAATCCAGAATGCATCATACTTATTTATTCATGAATCACTTCTGCTTGTAAGTAAGCACCAACTCACTAAGGCCTGGGGATAAAAAGGGATAAAGTACAAGTGGACTGACGCACCAATGCAATAAAGAAACCTAAATTCCCTAAAAACCAAGTTCGTTCCTCTCTGCCAAAGAGCCGTGATTAATTTCTCCTCACATCAGTGGGTCATGACAAAAAACATAAAAACGCTGGGATTTCAAAATGGAGTTGGGTTCTTCTCCACCACAGCCTGCGGCGGCAGAAATAATTCATGCAGGAGGTTCTACGGAGCCAGACCAGCAGGACCAGCAGGAGAGGAATCAGTACCGGGCATGAGAGGGCACCACAAGTTGGACCAGAGGCCAGCTCCAAAGTCCCGTAAACATCTTCATCACAGGAACAGGAGGAGATGGAGACACATGAGGATTTCTGCAGCTGCAGTTCTTGTACTTTATCCTCATTAACAATGTGCTTCCCTGCTTCTAACAACCTGACCATTCCTACTTATGGAAATTCCACTCCGTACTTATTCTCCATGTGTCCCCGTTCATCTTGCGTGTGGTCGCTGATAGACAGCACAGACCCAAACGTTCTCTCTGTGACTCACAAAGAAGGGTGAAAGGTGAAATGAGTGCACAGGGGATTTACTTCTATCATTAGGATATAAATGCACGTCGGTGACAATAGACAGACCCAGCATCTGCAGTGCGAGTACGTGGGGTCGTCCATGTTCACGGAAGGAATTCCAGCAGCAGTGGGAGTAATGGAATTCTGCTAATGACAAAATTAATTGAGGATCTGACACTGGCAGGTGCCGATAAAGCTGCTGCCTTTGTGCACGGCCACACTCGCCGGGTCGGTGTCTCGGTATATTTCTGGGTGTGATGGGGGTGCATTTAACGGAACAGGAAGAGAATGGCTTCGAGGTGAAGGAAGGCAGAGGTGACAAGGGAGGTAAGGAACAGGGTAAATTAAGTGAAACTGAGACTGAGAGGCGGGTGGAGGGGGATTAAGAGAGTAGACCTTGTGTACAGGCAAGCCTGTGAGTGAGAGTGCCTCTGGGATGAGTCGGTGGGTGACAGACATGCTAGAATTTGCCGCCATGCCACAGAGGATAACACATCCCTCAGCAGGAATGTCTCCAACACAACAACCTGGATCAGTGAGGGCACACTGCACACAGGCGACGACTCAGACGACTAAAAAGGCGGCAGCGGTAAAGTTTCTGAGGTCTGAGCCCCCAGCTGGTAATTGCAGAGTGAGTCAGTGTCTGCAGTATACTCTGGAATATAATAAAGTATTCCCTTCTAATGCAGCCTCAAGCCACAATAAATATCTTAGCGCACTGAATCCATAAGCCTAATGATGAAAAGTATATGAGCTACGCAAGTGTGTAACTAGCAATTTCCGCTTTGTGAGCCCAGGCTGAATGAGCACACTGGCAGGAAGCTCCGCACTGGCCACCGCTGAATGGAGTGGAAACAATCTTTGTCTGCGTGCCACCGATTGTTCCGATGCATGCGAGTGCAGCACCGTATTGTCTGTGCCCATCAGCACGCTCAAACGCCGCCCTCGGAGTGGCGCTCGCTGGGACTTTCATTTGCAGACAGAAATGCTCGTGTGTCTGCGTGCGTGCATATTTGGTTTTGTAACGCGCGGATTTCATGCTCGGGGACGAACCGGAAAGATTGGTGGCTCGTCTTGGCGGCAGTTCAGAGCCGCCGTGACTGGCCGGCGGCTCACTGGTCGACGGAAAATTCCCGGTTCACAAGCAGACCTGGGATGTGATTGTGAACTCAGTAACGTGAGCTCCGTATTTGCAGAATGAACAACGCCCTTCACCTGACAAGAGACGTAATTATCTTAGCTCGGGCAAACAGACACTAGTCAAACGTGCTGGATGACTGAGTGGGTGAGAGGGGCGATCTCTGCTCAAATATTCTCCCTTTGATGAACAGCAAAATGGCCTCATGTGCAGAGACGCTTGGAGCAGAGGGAAAACTAACATTTCCTTGCACACATCACCTCCCACTTATCCTGACCATAAATGCCTTTCAATTTGCCTTTTCCCCTCCCTGTGACATTCCCCTTTTCACGGCATTCTGTGGCCATTTTCCACCCATAACAAAAACCATCTCGGCCTCTCTCCAGTCCGCAGACATATTTCTCCTAACTGTGACATTTGCTCACAGAAGGAGCTCAATGTCTGTTTCTCTCTGAGCCCTGAATCTGCGCCAGTAGGATGATCATTAATTACCATGGAATGGGCTGCTAATGGTGTCTGCACAGCTCCCCAACCCCCCGACCCCTCTGCTCCCCCTGACGGATCTCCATGGCGACCTGTAACTGAGTGGCAAGGGGCCTTTTACTGGGAAGTGAATGAGGTGCAATGATTGGAGGGCGGGCCTGACCCCTGTGCTTCCTGTGCCATTGACTGGACGCAGGGCTTATTAATGAACAATTTCTCAGACACCTCACAATAGTCTTGTTTTACTTACAAGTCCAGAGGGAGTAAAAGGGAAGACCCCAAGTATGTTTTGGGCCACACTCAGCAGTGAATTTTGCTGTAAATTACTGCAAATAGCCCCTTGATTTTGTCAGTGCTGTCTGGAAAGTGGTTTGGACTGAACCTCCGAGGACACTTCACTCCAAAACAAGTCATTTATTTGCACTTCTCGTCTTCACTGAATGTGTGCAGAGATTTACAAAACCACTTTAAACCAAAGGGATGTTGCATAGCCCCTTGCAAATGAACCAGTTCCTGTCTTGTTTCCAAGACTGCACTATTTTAGAGTTCAGGGCTTCACGCAGCTTTACTGTTCATAACCATTTAGAGCTATTTCGCTAACGGACCAAATATGTCAAACTACAAGTCCTCCCATCTGAAAAACATTTGAAACGTCTCGATAAAGATGAAGAGCTGTGCTGGCTACAAAGAGACGGAGCGGGGGCACGGTTACCACTGATATTTAGGCAAAACCGGCCTGCTCCTTGCAAATGTCAAACTGGAAGAGAAACAGTGGACAGTGTTAATCTAGCATTTACCCAGCGCCCGAGGACAAGCTGCTCTTCCTTTCTTCTTATCTCATCACTTAAAACATAAAACAAATGAATGTGCTCGGCTGCCTCCGAAAAGCAAATGATGAGCCTGGTCCGTATCCCATGACAACGTCGGCGAGCATATGGCACAACAAATTCAATATGAATGTAAATGAAGCTCAGATTAAAATACAACATTGGATGGAGAAAATAAAGGGAGGGGGGGTCATTCCAGTGGGCAGGAAAAAGGATCTGAAGATGCTGCTTCCTCTGAGGAGTGAAACAGGCTGGTCTTCAAGAACACTTGATGTTGCGAGGGTTTTTTCTCAACGCCTCTTTTCTGCATAGCTCTTGAAAGAGAAAACATGGTCAAACAGCTCAAACACATCTTCCAGACTGTTTGCACAGATGATATTGCAGTTTTATTTATATCCTCAGAGAAAGACAGTTGTCAGGCCTCAAACTTTTATAAAAGCGCACTCTTCCCTCTGGGAAAGAGTCTGGTTTTTTTCTTCCTGCAAATGGAATCCATCTCAGCTCTGACAATATATTTTTTGGCAAGATGACTCATTCCCTGCATTCTAGCTAAACACATTCTTGGTAGAACCACAGCATCCTACATGGGATCATCAGCCTTTTCCCCATATCAATGAGCACTCTAGGGGATCAATACCACGTCAGGAAGACAGATCGCCTCAGGTGAAAAAGGGAGGGCACTCCTGTGCAGAAAAGAAAAACAAATTCCAATGGATGCTGCTCCAACCTAAAGCCTCAACTGCCACATCCCATCTTCGCAGCTTGATGCTAGCTCACATTCTTCACTGATACAGGAAGACGTCTGTTAAGCTGATTGACACACTGAGGTTTTCCACACATTTTTACCGGAAAAAAATAAAATAATAGCAGATTAAGGCAGGGTCTTTATTGTTAGCATGCTTCACTGTGCCTCAACACGACAGCGATGATCATGTGGTTAGCGGCGCAAGACCTCTGAATCTAAAGGCCGTTTAGGTCGTCCTTTATGAATCCCACTGCTTGGCCGGGAAAACAGATCATTATGGGATGTAGTGCTTTGAAGTACATTATGGAGTAAAGGGAGTTTACAGTTACAGCAGATGAGGATAATCCCAGAGAACAGAACAGGAAATCCTCCATCACTGTATATTTTTATTTTGAAATCAAAACAGTGCAAAATTCTGATCTCATGAGCTTCAGCTCAAGGCCATAGCGTGTCACAAAGATGATGAAATCCAAAAATGTAATCACTCGTCATGTTTTGCAGTAATGACAAAACGTCCAAGCGTCTGGATGGACGAGGTTAAAATCATCAGCGGACTGATTCTGCACAGTCAGCACTGATGTCCTTTTGTAGGCGTTTAAGTCATCGTGGTCAGAGGATTAATGCAGCATTAATGTCACGTGCACTGCATACACAATCTGCACATGTGAAACGTGATTAGTGGTGTCACATGTCTGAGAAGTATAACGTGGCGGGAGGACGAGTTCTGCCTTTGGTCTTACAAATCCCGTTCTCACTTCAGTGTGTGAATATTTTTGAGCTCGATCTCAAAATGTGACCCAGCTAGAAAACAACTGTCACATTATTAATGAAACAAAGAAAAATAAACAGATATATAAAAGCCTCAAGCCTGGGGGTGGCTGTTAAATTCGGCCGCCTGTGCGCTTCATGTTTTCCTGGGCTGCTGGAGCTCCAGACGTGGATTGTTCTTATGATAAACTATAAATGTGGCTACTGCAGAGACCAATGAAAGGCTGACGTTAAGAGACCGTTAAATGGCAGACACAAGACCGAAGTGACAATCAAACGCTAAATAATACTAATAAAACTGGCCTTTTCCATTCAGTCACTCCTTCTCTGTTGAACCTGCCAATCATCCATCATTTCCAGACTAAATCTCGACACCAGCCGCTCTAAAAAAGGAAACACTTGACTGCTCAGGAATCCACGGCAGGTGGATGTGTGGATGACTGCTGGGGTGCTGCAGGCGGCGCGGCCACCGCCGTGATGATGTATGCACTCCCGCCATAGCTCCTGGCCTGCAGTCTCACAGCTGAAACGGTGGGGGATAGGAGTGTCGGTGTGCGCTGGAGAGAACGGTTGTAGTAAAGAGGAGGGAAGGGGAGGAAAGAGGGTAGACGCCCTCGGGGGGCATCGCTGGGGGGAGGGGAAGAGAAAGCAAAAGAGCTAGAGAGCGATATCTATTATTAATGCTAGTTTGGTGTATAGAGAAAGAGATCTAATGTGGTTGCCAAGGTTGTAATGCGTGTGTAATCGACAAAGACGGATTCTCTCACTGTGCTGCTCGAGTCTTTTCCTGTCCCCCCCCCCGTGCACGCCGCTGTGCTCCTGCCCCCAGATCACTCCACTGTTCCTCAAAACAAATACATTAGCCCGACACTGCATACACGCCTCACAATTACCCCTCATTACTTGATTAAGAAATAAATAAAGCAGAACAATAAGACAGAAAGTGTGATGATGATAATTATTTCCCCGTCAATGATTGATCCTAAAAACCCATTCAGCCATCTCTGGTTATTTCATGCCGAAATAACCTTGTTGTAATGTGTGAACTTGAAAGCAGGCTTTGGTTAAAAATCCATCTGATATGAAAGAATAATGGAGAAAACGGTATCAAAACATGACTTTATAAGATTTTCATCAATGCCGCCGCCTTCTTTCTCTGCCCTGGTCAATGCGGTGACAAGAAAAAGATTGGAAATGTTCTCAAAAAATCCGCTTCCAGTTTGATCGCGTCTTCACTTCATGTAACAGACTTTCACGCTTGCTTTAGTTTAGACTTGAATCCAAACACCCACCTAAAACAGCTATTTGGTTACTGATGCCGGCGTTCCTACTGTGATTAAGACAACCGAGCGCAGACCTGTGGCCGTCCCTTCAATCACCTACAGTTGTATTTTGGAACAGGCGAAGTAAGCCTATTTCCCACACTATTATGGGAACAATAGGAATAAAGCCGAGGCACGTGTTTCTAATAAGGAAAATAAGATAACTGTGCAAGAAAACAAGGCAGAAACTAATTAAATATATCTAATGTATGGCAGGTCCTTTGAAAACGGTCACAGAGCGTGCCAAACAACCCCGACACCGTGACAAATCTAATACAATCACGCACGTCGCGGTGTTAGAGGGCTGACAGAGAAGGATGAGGCCTACATCAAACGCAGTGTTGATAAATGAAAAGCAGGGAGCGGCTGACCGGAGGAGGAGCTGGGAGGGGGAGGGCGGTAAAAAGAGAAGGGTGAGGCTGATATCGATTGTACTGCCTGCGTTCCCCTCATGAGGCGAATGATGAAGGGAGAGACGGCAACATGTGAAGAATGGAGGGCAGGGTTCGCCCCGCGGGCAGCGGTTAAAGCCTCGTGCCCCCTGAGAATGCACCAACGAGCCACCGGTGGGCTGTGCATTGGTCACGCTGAATATTTGATTGACACGCGCAACCAGTCACTGCCAGTAACACCCAGGCCGGCCCATCCCCCCTCCAATAAACAACACTGTACCCCGGGCTGATTGAAATTCAAAAAGGAGCTCGACGCCACAGGCACGGAGACAGGGACGGCGGAAAGGGGGTGGCGGTGGCTCACTGGGGTCCAATAAAACACAGATGCTAAATCACTTAACAAAACCTAAATTAGTTGCTTGGAAATCTGCTGGGACACCGGAGAAGCGGAGAGAGCATAGATCCAACCTGAAAGGGTCGAATGGTGCACAGGTGCTTGGTGTGACCCCGGGCTAAACGGACTAGAACAAAGGGCTTTGATTTATATGTCACGGTGCAAACGAGTCAGCGCCACAAAGACCATCGGAGACACCGACGAAAATATAGGCCGAGCTCTGCCAACCCTTGGACGCTGCTCCGGACGACGACGGCGCTCCTCATTACCTGAGCAGACAAAATCAATTTATGGGAAAGGAGGACCTGAGCGGCTGCTGAAGGACAGCGGCGCCCCAACGATGCACCTCATTTCCCTTCGGCCGGGCTTTATCTCCTATTCTGATTTCATTTCCTTTTCATATGATCGCAAATCCCAGGTGAGGAGGACAATTGGGATGATACCGGGATAAAGAGTGTCCCGTCTGCTCAGATTGGAGTCCTGGAATTAATCTGGGAAAATCCCAAATGCTAACCTTCTTAGTTGTCACTTAATCCAGGGTAAACCAAATATCAATTACACTAAGCACAAAATGTGTCCCAGATAAGCACTGATCCCCAACAATCAAAGCAGGAAGGCAATTTGGACACTGCTTCATCTGATTAATTTGATTCTTAATTAGATTTTATTAAAGCTCAAGTGGGCACCAATACAGGACACGGAAACTGAAGTTCATTCGATGAAAGGAGGGACTGGGAGCAGACACAGCCCAAATCCCAACGACAGCACCAATCTTCTCTGAATGCAGGTCAGCTCAAATACGCTTATGAGCTCCACTGAAGGACAAAACAACTTTCCCCCGAAGGGCCGTCTCAGGTGACAAGACTGTCTGTCTGCGAGTCACACGCACATTCCAGAGAAAAAATACCCCGTCAGTTTAACACACGCTGAACAGGTTGAGGAGGAGGACAGGATTTCCCGATAACCCAACACAAAAGTTTCTGATACACTCATCAGAGCGCGTTACACACAAGGCAAAACCAAAAATGACGCTAAAACATCTAGAAATACTCAAGCAACAGCCTGATTAACCATTTCCTGTGGCCACACCCACCGTACGCAACTCACCGAGACACAAGTCTGCTTTTATCACCCAACCTTGTTTGATCAATTATAGGCACAACGATCATTCTGCACAATTCTGTGTGAGTACAGTTCATTTCCTGCCTTTATTGTTACAAGTGCCGGTCTCGTTCAGAAGTGGATGAAGTGGGGAGGTGGCCCAGACACTATTTACTCAGCAGGGAGAGACACGAGTCCCTGGCTTCCTAATGGCTTCCTGCTTTTCACACAATTGTTTCCCCTCAGGAAATCTTATCAATACAAACTGCCGCTGCCTCGACCAGGAAACCCACAACACATGGATGCTCTGCTTTAATTAAGTACCTTTGAATGTGAAGATTATTATTTTTGTTTTGCAGTGTTTGTGGAAGATGTCAGAAGAGTCAGGCTAATTTAATTTCCACTGGTGCCACGTTGTTTAACCTAGCCATGCAACACAACGGCTGAATGTAAATGCCGTGTTCAGAAAGATAAGTGTTATTTTTGAATCCGCCCCATTCAAACCGTGGATCTTAGCCAAAAAAAAATAAAAAAAATGAAGTCAAAGCTCTGGTGTATCATTATCAAGGCCTGGAGACGTTCAGAACGTCAACACCCTCAGTGGTGTTGGTGCAAGAAAGGGTTAACACAGCTAAGACTGTGTAGCATGCATAAGAGCCACAGGTATGTGTGGAACTAGCAGAGACTCAGCCCATAAAATCCACACTCAACGTTCGACTAGCACGCGAGGAATGTTCCCTGCACACTTCACTATCAGGGCCGAGCCAGGACGGGCTACCCCTCGCCTCCTCTTTGATGTCTGTGCGGGAGAGAGAAAATGCAAAAGGTCTGATAATAGCCATGCTAACACGGACAGTAGCCATTGTGCGGTCGGACTTGTCCCCCCCCCATTAGAAATTAATTACCAATGTAACCACGGTGGGGAAATACATCCCCTGCATTGCCCCACAAGGAGCACTTGAACCCCTGACCACCCCTCCACGGTCATTCGGGGCCAGAAGGGGTGCGTGACATGCCCCTGGCTCAGAGACACTGCCCTGCCAGGCTGGGAATGCAGTGGGACTGTGGGGGGACTGACAGAGGGACAAAGGAGTGGAAGAGAGGCTTCACAGATTTGGGGCACACTGGGTTAGAGAGCCTCATTATTAAGTCCCCTGTCAGTCTCCAACAAAAAGCACCCCACAGACTCGCACTGGCTAATAAAACCAGCACCCTTTATAACTCCAGAGCACTTCTGACATCTTCTTTTTGAGGGGAAAGGAAAGTGCATGACTCGATCCTCGTCTTAATAAAAGGATTCACGTCCTGGGGGAGGTTGGGGGGGGTTGCGTCCTGGTGAACGTAAACCACGGAGCGGTGCCAAAAACGGACCCGGGTAAAGCTGCTTTCACACCTGCTTAATTAGATAATGTTGGGTGAATTTTTATTCGTGCTTGCCGCACTTCGCTGGGATATAACGTGGCATATGGCAGAAACAGACTGCAGGACATATTTGAGAGTCGTGCACCGTGAGAGTGGGCATTTGTGTGCGTACGTGCGCTCCGTCTGAATTTGTTCGGCAGGTGTCCTGAAAGCTCGAATGGCGTGCTTATGCACTCAGGACTAATTCAAACCACTCAAGATAAATGAGGTATGAAAGCTGGGAAAAAAAACATTTCTCTTTTCATGCAAAACAAGAATTCGAGTGCTTGGACTGTTGGTTGGTGGAGACGGTTATAAAGAATGTTCTGTCCCCCCTGAGAAATACTGCCCTATCGTGATTAATGCTTCTACTTACTGGCTACCTGCCTCATTCTACAACAACGGTTAATTACGTTGGCGAAGACCACAAAATGTCACCGTAAATTCCAGAAGAATATGATGTCAGCATATGGAACTCAAGCGCTGGATAAATAATGGCTAACGGCTGCTAATCTGTGCATTTGATTAATTAAAAGGCACGATGTGTCATCAAATCTATCAAGTCTGGATGGTTTCCATTGCTGAGTCATAAAAAAGAAGGACAACAAAACGCAAACAAAGGTTTCACGCTAACAACCTAAATCTGGAACCTGCAGATTAATAGCACCATGGTTAGCGCAGCTGCTGCACAGGCAAACAAACCGAATGTGTGTAACTGCTGCGCGCCCACGTGTTGTTCAGCTCATCGAGAGGGCGAACAGGAGCGGACAGGTTTAGCTGGAGTCATTTTCTGGTGTCATTGATGGGGAACCTCATTAAGAATCTGCCGGTAGCAGCTGGCTCACTATCCAAACCATTACTGTCCCACCATGCCAAAACCTCTGCCATCGGTTCTCCCAACCCACCCACAAACACGTCCCCGGTGTCTCATGTGACATCTGTGTCCCGACGTCCTGTGATGGAATGTCTCTTGCCTGCCATGCCTCTGCTCCCCTCTGGCCACCATTCATTCTGAAGTTGCCAATCACCAGGCAACAGGAGTCAGGGTTCAAGGGACAAACCGGAAGGCTGCTGGTTTCCATCGCTGCCTGGCGTGCACGCATACAGCTGGTTGAAGCTTCATGTGGATTGAGGATCTTTGAGAAAGTGTCTGCACACAATAGCAAAAAGGCCAACTAGGAGAATCCATTTTGGAAATAAAGGCTTTTAACTATAGTGGAAAAGGAGTACTCATTTTACTACCAGTACTATAATTAGCCCCTCACTGGCATCATGGTAAAGATATATTTCAATTATGTGTTTTACAGGCAAGTTCTGTTCTGCCTGCTGGCAGCACCGAACCCATATATGTTTAAAAGCATCAAGTTTTGGCGATGTGTTGGGGGGGTTTCTGTGGTGACTGACTGAATATGAGCTCATATTGGACGGGAAAAGCAACGTCTGGGGCGTTGGTGGAAAGTAATTCAGTAGAAATAATCACAGTAATTACGTGTTTTCATGTTTCAAACAGCTGAATGATTTCTCTTCCTTCTCTCACTTTTTGCCAAGTCGTTTTTTTAGTGTTCTTTTTACAAAACACACAAACCTTCACATTTTCTTCAAGGATCAAGTTCACATCAGAAATATGGAAGTGAAAAACCATCATTTTTCTCAAGGATGAGCTCATGTTTGTTCTCAGCTATGTGTAAGATTTCTAAAAATAAAAAATAAAAAAAAGAGGAAGAATGTCATCTTTAAACTAAGCACTGCAGCGCGATCCGTAATGTGTTCAACTGTAACAGAGAAGCAGAATCAAGACGCCTCCATGACATCAGCTCGGTTTAATAAAAAAGCCTTAAAGTCATTTTCACCATTTTAGCTCCCTCTTGACTCCTGTTAGCTCAGATTTGAGAAGGAACTGGCTCCAAAAACACAGCGAGCATTCAGCAGTCAGAGGCACAAAGGAGCCTCTGATACTGGACTTTTCTAAGGTTGCAGCAAGGTTCTAGGGAGCAGAAACCTTAATGCCAGGCCGGTGTTTCCAGGGGTCACCATAGCAGCAGGTGAAACTACAACATTAGACTCAAATCTGTTTCAATATAATGTCAACAATCTAGAACACTGCTGTGCTTTACACACAGATACTGCCATGGAAAAGTACTGCAGACAAAAAAAAACCCACTTTCTTGCACTCTCGCCGGGGCCTAAATACTAAGCCGACTGTGCTTCATGTTCAGTGGATTCTTCCACAGACACTCGACAATCTTTTGTTGATGTGGAAAAGAGATTAGCAAAATTACGGGGGGAAATATAGCGACTTCAAACGGAATTCTTCTCTTAGCATTTACCAAAGTTACAGCAGCTCATTATCTATTGAGGAGAGCCCATAATTAGACGTTTTGGTGGGAGCACGAGTATTGAACTGGGTTATATTGTGGTTAGCAGAGCTGTAAACCATCAAGGCTCGCTGGGGCACACCTCAACATTTTTAGACAGAAAAAGAAAATCCACACGGAAACATAAAGGTGTCAAACAAAAATCGGTGAAAATTAACTCCCCGCCCCACCTTGGGTCCAAATAATCAATTATTCTTCGAAAGGAGAGTGCATTTACATGCACAGTCTAATGGAGCTATGCTCAGAATTGGGTTGAAACGGCCTCCGTTCTGGTGATCCCGTCACATCGCATCATAAGCAACGGCCATTTCAAACAACAGCAGCAGGGATGATCGTACAGCTTTGTTCATCTCCTCCACTTTACTTAGCGTGCACGAGGGGCAGAGAAGAACGCTGCCTTCTTCAGGTGAGGCTTGCCGAGCATGCAGGCATGTGTCGAATAGTTAAATTAAGGTTTGTACCTGCCAGAGTTGATCGACTTCAGTTGTCCAGTTACAGTCGGATTGAGGCAATAATTTGTTGACAGGAGTGTCGTGTAAATGACGTAAGTGAGTTCACATCAAGAAAACTCTGAAAGTGTTGATAGAACAGCTGTTGGGGCCCAGATGGGTGGCATCGGGCTAAACAAGTACCCACCCAAACACACACACACCGATTGCTGCCAAGTCACACAGGCCCGGCACAAGACGGTGGCAGCCGGCTGCACCGGGAGCTCCTCACAATTCCCTCTCTGTGACCAACTGCTTCCACACCTTTTCCGGCACATGAAACGCTCCTTTGACGGCCAGGCGGCTCTGCGTGTGCACGAGCGATTGATTGTTTTACCTGTGTGTATGCACAGATTTAAAGATCTCAGGCTCAGCAGCAAAATTGCCGATTACAACAGGTCAGCGCAGCGGAGGCCACGGCAGCAGGTTATTTACAGGCTGGAAATACAGGCTTCAAAGGCGCATTATCTGCACTTGACAATGAACCAAAATCGTTTTATTGAACAGGCAGCATCGATTTCGTTTGGCCTCCTTTTTGAAACATGAGCTACTCGACAAGCGCTTTAATGCGTGATCTACACCAGCGGGAGGACTTCCAGGTTAATTCATCGTCCTTAAAAAAGAGACAGAGGGGGATAAATCCATGCCGCAAAGCTGCAGGTTTCTGGAAGTACGGCACTCACAGAAGGCACTTTTACTTCCCACAGGGAAGCAACTCCGTAATTATGCAGGCCGTATTTGAGGTTTTTAAAAATAAATCCCTAAACAAAGCCGTTTCAACCGTGACAAGTCTCTTGCTCGTGGATTATATAAAACAATCCTACTTCCTTCCTGTTTACACTTTGTTTTATTCATTCTACCAGGAGTGTTTTCATCTTCCTTTGGGATCATTCAACAGGTTCAAGGAAAGCAGAGGCACATTTACCAAAATCCCTCCTGAATTTTCACACCTTTCAGCAGAAAATATATGTTTTGTAACATTAGAATCCATTTAGGAACTCCTGCAATTCCTGAAGTGTTTAATTTTTTGCTGCAGTACCTAAAAGAAGATGTGACTTTAACTTTGAGAAGCGTTTGGTTTAACAGGGAAAGGCTGTAGCGGTGTCCGTGTGAGGCTCCACGCAGATCTCCATGTATGACAAGAGCGGCACTCATGAGTCCGGACTCATCTGACAGGCACAGCTTGCATGTGTCATAATCCAACGCAGCTGCCGCCGCCGCCGAGTTTAGACGCCACAACGGGATCTTGGCAGGACCAAAACAGAAGAAGTTGAGGAAACTTTCAGAGGAAAGAAAAATCTCCTCTCTGTCCTGCTGAGCTCGTGTAAAGATTCTTTTGGGATGGCCAGGACAGATATTTAAGTTTTTTCCTTGTATTCGAGGCTTGAGGAAAAAAAATACCCAAAAAAATGAACCTTTTCTTGCTTGCAGTGCTTGAATCTTCCATAAATCCACACACTGCAATTTACTGCCGTCACGCTGCAATTACCAGACGTGTCCCGAAACACGGCAGACTGGCTAATGTCATTTCTCTGTATGGAACCCTCGCGATGCCACGTCGCTGACAAGAACATGAGTGGCGGCGGCAGAACATAAATATTATTTTAAAAAGTCTTATCCTGCAAGACTAATGCAGCCGCTCGGGCAATCTTCAGCTCATTTAGGCCGCCTGTGTGAGCGCTCTTCTAAGAGTTTGGCTAAACAGTGCTGGCGGTTCTGAGTGATGAATCATTTGTTTTGCTTTAGCATAAACTAATCTTGCACAATGGCCGGTCAAATGCACGACTCGACTGCTTTTCTGGGTACGGCCGCCGCGAACACCACCGAGCAGCCCTGGATGGTCAGGCAGGGCATGTTCCCATCATTGGGTCCATTTTCTTAATGTTTCCCTTACATTTGGAGCCCTTGCCTCAGCCCCATGGAGACTGAGAAGAATATGCTCTCCCAGAGGTCATTAGGTTCTAACATCATTCAATCATGGCAGAGCAGGGGGATGCCTGGAGAGCACCACAGTGAATTAGAGGGGTTCTATTTTCTTCTATTTTTACAAAGCAAAAAAGAAGTGAGGGAAACAAACGTGTTTCCAGCTATGTCTCCACACAAAGATAGAAAATATTGTTGATGTAATGTCCCTCGGGTCACAATAAAGTCTCCAAGGAGTTTTCATCTGGGCAGTATGAACAGCTTTACGACCTCTCCACACTTTAAAACCAGTTTTCCTTCTAACCCCTTGCTAGTTTTTCTTTCAGCTTTTATTGTTTTGACATGAAAGAGCCAGCAGACACAAAGACAGAGCAGTCGGTTGGGAAGGTGCTGCGGCTGACACACTTTTATTCACAGCAGGTTCACCTTGATGTAAGCTGCAATTTGTGAAGCAACCAATCACAGAGCCGCACGAGACGGATATCGAAGTGAGGGAGAAACAATATGGAACACACATAGTGCTCCCAATCAAAGGAAAAGGGAGTTTGGGAGGAAAAACTTGGCTTTTATTACCAACGGCAGAGGAATCGGATTTTTGATTAAGTAGGCTGCTGCAAATGTCAAAGGAAGGAAGCTAAAATAGATCCAGAACGTCTTTGATACACACACTTCTGACTGTGGTACTTTATGAAACGCTGCTGACGGTCCCCACTTAGACTGGATTTCAGTCAGGAAACATCCAAACAGGCAACTGTGTGACTTTCTAAATCAAGTCTTATCAGTCAGTAGGTCACCTTCCCTGATTCAACTGCAGGGAAAAGGCCACGTCGTCTCACTGCTCTGGAGTATGAGAAGCACAAGGTCACAATCGCTGTGTAGCAAACGTCTTATTTCGTTAGACGCAGTTGTATTAATAGCTCACGCTTGCTAGGCTGGGCGAGAGTCCAAGTCCAAGTGTAAGACAACAAAAACAAAAGCCACAGACTTGTCAGTCCTGCGCTGGTGCTAGGTTTTAGACTATGACCCCTGGCTTCTCTCCACTTTCAACAGCCCCGAGTTCACTGCAAACCTGGAACACGCCGTCGCTTCAGGATAACGTGTGACGTTGGTAGCAGCGCGCGGAGTAGCGCGCATGAAGATTCGATTTGGTAATAGGCGGCCGAACAGCTGATGCACAAATGTTTGATGCTGCGAGGAATAAGGTCAGGCCGTTCCAGTTTTAAAGGCTTCCATTATTGACGCTGCAAATGACTGAAACTGCGTGGCGCAGTTCAGCCGAGTTCAGCGTCTCTGTGTTTCAACAACAGAATATTAGCAGATCAAAAAGGACCAGAGAGTCTTTGTCGGAATTCCCGCTGGTCTGCTTCAATGGGCTGCTGACGACAGGTGATCGCCGTGACCCCCGAGCACCCGAAATATGCAACAGCAGATGTCATAGCATCTATTTAGAGTTTATTGATCCGCCGTTTACGCCTGACAATTATGTGTGATGAATTGCAGCGACACTCGGGGGCAAATTACTTTAATAAGTGCAGTCACTTTAACCCCCGACGAACCGCAGACAATTAGATTCAGCTGTTGAAAAAGCAGGGGTGCAAGAAGGCACAATGAGGTCATTTTCAATCTGGTGACCTTGTGTCTTCCCTTAAACACGAACCCTGGAATGAACTTTCACACCAGGATCAGGGAGGTTTTATTGGAGGAGCAAATGAATCAAACTCTCCATCTTTGGGTGTTTACAGGTCATTAGGATTTTATGAGGGATTGTTGCTCATAAATAAACCACCAGCATAAACAGAAGGTGAGACTATTCTGGAAAGTTAGGATAAATGCACCATTTCCTATTGCATTTCCAGGGGGAAAAAAGGGAAGCAGGACCACCGGGGGATGCTATAAACAACAACAACAACACAATGTGGTAGATTATATTCTTAGCAGCACCGTCCACAGAGAAGCCCTTAAATACGCTTAAGAAAACAACAGTTGTTTAGGAAGTCTGGGTAATGTTGCATCTGAGGTGGTCCGTGAGGATGGAGCCCCGGTGGGGGCCGGGAAAGGAGCAGCGAGATTGCCAAATGTTTACACATTTCAACAAGTTATTTGCATTGTCCGCCGAGAGACTATCAGCGCACAATTCCCTCCCTGCAGGAGTGCAGAGATAAGATAGAGCCAGCATGGATTTTACGCTCCTTTTACGGGGACCTGTTTACAAAAGCTAAACTTGTGAGGCATATCTCAGAGTTCTGAGAGCAACCGAGGAGGAAGTTGTAAAACTGACGGCGCGGTCGAACATTTTTAAGATTATTCCACAACTAAATCCGTCCCAAACCCAAGGAGCTGGGTTGAGCTGAAGCTACCACTCTGTCAGTGGTGTTGAAGAATAGTCCTGCCACAGTCCAGACCTCAGAGAAATGTGTTTTGAATAAACAGATATTTTCAGAGATGGGGACCCCACAATTAGTAATTTGAAACTCTCCACATGTGGGTCCCAGTCCAATTCTCTGGAATCAATCAAGACTCCCAAAGGAACTCCCTGGTTCTCTTAATCTCCTGGTTTTATTACTTTCCAGACAGTCAGCCCGTTTCACCCTACCCCCATCCCTCTCTTTTGTAGTGATCTCCAGCGAAGCCAAGGAGGGGCTTTTTCTCTCTCTGCCTGTCTCACCCCCCGTCCTATCTCCCCTTTCCACCACTGCAGAGCGCTTTTCATGCAGGACAGAGGCTTTCATCAAGCTTCACACACAAAAACATCCAAAAGGCTTGTTCAAACCTGTCATTCTGAACCACGTCTTCGTCTTCCGTGAAAGAATAAACGCATTTAAAAACACACACACACACACACACACACAAAAGTGCTCCGATGGCCTTTATGTGACAACTGTTCCCTAAATCAGAGTGGCAGAAAAACTGGGCCATGTTGCACAAGAGTGGGTAATATTCAGTTTTCCAGAGAGCACCAGGCTGGCGGGTTTGATAGCGTGTGACCGCTTTAATGATACAGATGTGACTCTTGTCATGGTGCCGTCTGTGAAACGGGCTGAAGCCGCTCAGTCCACTGACTGTCCACACAAGGCTCCAGTCACAAACTTCCAGTCCGTCCCTTCAAGCGCTGCTAAAGTGTGCTGGAAATTCGAATAGTATCCCCCAGTGCTACGAGTGGAATTCCTCACCACCAGTTGAAATAAAGCTGCTGCACCCCTGCAGTGCAGGACCCTCACCTCCAAACAATTAGCAGGGCCAAATGAACTGGGCTGGGTCCGTCCTTCATTAACCAAACATATATCGACAGCAGGGTAATGAGATGTCTGATGAAGTGATGATGCTGCCTTTCTGCCTGACATTCATTGCATGTTTCGCCCCCTGATCTCAGCTGCAGCAGCAGAGGAGACCTGGGAGATCTCAGCCCAGCAAACACGTGCTATTTGCCTCTCAAACCCCTAAATGTGCGCAAAGCCCGACAAAGAGCCATCACTGAAACTGGAGGTGTGAAACCCAGGCTCTGCAAACAAAAGGACAAAGTTGGAAAACGTGTTGATTTATGGAGTTGAGCCGGGGTCGGTGGGTGAGTCAACAGTGCGCCACTTACGAAAACACAGCCTGCTCTAAAAGTTGGGCAAAAGGTGCAAAAGGATTTCAGCTCCAAACTCGTTTTATGGGGCGCATTTTCCCCCGTTTGCCTCCTTCGATGGAGGCGCAGGAATAAGAGCCAGAGCCAGCGGTGCGTAAAAAGCCTTTACCTTTGTCGACATGCTTGGCCGCGGTGTGGAGAAAGGTGAGACAGAGGAGAGAGAGGAGAGACAGAGCTCCCCGCTCGGCCATCACTTTTCACAAATGAATCTTTGCAGGCTTCAGGAACCCCGGAGAACCTTTAAAAAAAAAAGAAATCCGTAAAAAAAAAAATCCCCCAGCTCCCTCCTGAAAAGAAGCAAAGGTGGGAAAAAAAGTTCAAAGTCCACAAATGTGAAGGAACATCTGGGGCCGGGTACTTTTCTAACTGGCCGGATGAAACATGAAGCTGGAAAAGAGCCGCAGGTTAGAGACCGTATTCTCAACTTGGTCGAGGCAGAAGTCGGAGAGAAGGGGAGAGAAATCACCGTGGAATTAATCCATGGCCACCAACGTGCGGCGCATGGGCGAAAACCTGAGCGGCGCGCCGACTTTAACCCTCCCAAATCTGCCGAGCGCGTAAAAGAGCCGAACGACCTCAGCTGGAGGAAGATACGATCCGGGCAGAAGGAGAAATCTCCGCCGTGACCAGCTCCCTGCTCACGGACAGGACGTAAGAGAGTGGCGTGCTGGAGGGCTGGATCTCCGAGCGGCTCCCCGGAAAACAGGGTGTGGACTCACACGGAGGTTTGGATCCTGGCTGCCTGTGCGCGCAGGCAAAATCTAAACTACGGTGCGGCTCCGGTCCGAAGCCCTCACTGCACCCCAACGCCACAGGTGAACGGAAACGGATTCCAAACAAGCAGGACCCAATAAAGATTAGAAGCACTAATATATATCAGGTTACTCTTAATAACACGAACCCGCCACATCCATTATGAGAAATCCAACAGTGAAGTCTCAACCTTGACACCTTTTATGCAAATGTTGCCGCACCAACTTATCATCCTACTGTAAAAAATAAATCTATACGTATATTTTTAACTGTGTGTAATGACTTAAGCATTCAGACAGCTATAATGAAGTATAGGCATTAATTATAAATGAATTTGATGGAACTAAATTGTGCAAGACCCTGTAATTACGACTTGAATGCTTTAGGTCATGGAGACATGTGATGTTTAACTGTAATCTTGGGTTGACATAGATTCACCTTGAACAATGGTGAACTTTACCCATTGAAGTGCTAGATTCAGGCAGAGTCGGCACTGGCTTTGAGTCACGCATGAAAGCAGCAGGATACATTCATCAACAAAGCCAGAGCAGGCTGCAGTTATACATTAATAGCCACTAAAGCATGTTTAATTTTTAATTCCAACTGATGTCACGTGGAAACGAGATTGGAATCAGAATTTGTATAGTGAGTAGCCTAAAATAATCCAGGGGCTCCTGGGGTCAGTCAGAATGACGAAGGAGCAAAGTAAAGATTGCAACCTCATGTTGAATTGACATGTTTCGAGAAGAGGTGAAACTCCGCTGACCTTTGCCCTTTCCCCTGTAAAGGAGGCTCAGTGCTGGTGTAAGAAAGCAGAATTATAAAAGCAAAGAAAATTACTTTTCTCTCCATCCATCATCTTGTGATGAGCCTTCGCGGAAAATAAAATCTGCTGCTTGGAAACTACCGAGGTCCCAAGACTGTCGCTCAGTCTGGCTCATGGAACAGCGCCCCCTACCGGCGCGACTCAGCCACGACACATTGATCAAGACCTTTTCCCCAGCTCCATGACGGTTTTCCTAAAATGATTTTCAGACAAAAGAATAACATTTACAGCAAATTATTCTCTGCACCGCTGGTCGACTGGGGTGCCTCAAAGCTCACACCTGGAGTCAAACTCCATACATTGCTCATTTTTAGTTATCCATCATCATTTCTGTAGGTGGTGTTGCATGCTGGGAACACTCTTCACTAAGGGACAGGGTCATAATCAGTCTCAATTTTCCAACATTAAAGAGACATTTGGATCATGCATCACATAATGGCAACCAAGCGAAGGACGAAATAGCCATCAGATTACAGCGTGGAAAGGATGTTGGATTAACTTTGCGCTTGAAGCAGCTGTTGTGCGTGATAATTCATTAAATGGTCTTAATGTTCTGAATTCCAGTAACAGCAGCAACCATGTGTACCGTGTGTAGCTTTAGCACTTGATAAACATGTGTTTTCAGACTGGGGGGATCGAGAAAAGACTGCTGTCGCCATCAGTGTGTGGAAAGAAATGGAAATCACCACTACAGATTAAAGGAAGTGCTTTAATCTGCACATCTTTTGAGTTTAGTTCAGCTTAAATGCAAATTCTGTTCGCTAACCTGCCATCAAACAGAATATGATGCTTTAAAATGCATCTCTGAGACATGAAGGGTGTGTTATTTGTGTCCGAGCCAGGCCCAGACCTGGGGTTGGAGATGTGTTCCACCTCATGAAACATTCCAACAGAGCACCGGAGAACCTGCTGCAGCAGCTGCTGCACACGTGAAACCCCGATTGTGCACGTGCCTGCCTGGGCACACAACTGGAGCTTGGCACTGCTCATCTCACCCACGTCAGCATTTTTTTTCCTTCCCCGTCTTTCACTTTTTTCCCCATCAACGCCTAATTATCTCTCATTGTACAGCTGAAATACAGCAGACTGTGGCCCAATTACACCGGGAACCTGACTGACACGGCAGGGCATAGAAAAGTCAAAGAATTGGGGTACAAACGGCAGATTTGTACTATAACACAGAATCTTAGAGCAAGATTATATCTGAGCTCTTAATAGTCAAGCAGAGGTGGAAGTGATGGATTGGATTTGCCTCTAAAACAGTTGCTGTTCAACACCTTTGCTGATAAGAGGCAGCCATCAGCTGTCTTCTCTTCCTTCATTATTTATCTCTGTCATTCCACTGTGTATCACCTTTTTTTTTTTTTTTTACCTGTGTTTGACCTTGGCGTAAACTGCCCCCCCCCCCCCAATTGTCTGTGTTGCGTTTAAGAGGCTGCAGCCTTCAACATGATGAACAGTGCAAATGCTAAAGCTAGCAGAGTAGGACGTTCTGTTGTAGGGCCATTTATCAAGGTTGGAGGGGGGACTCCCAGGCTTTTAATAACCTGTTTTCTTTACCTAATTCATATGTATCAAGATTTAAATCTGAAACAATCATAGATGCAAATATATGCAGACATTAGCCATCGTATGTCACATGTTCATTAGCATAAAAGCTGGAACAAAAGTAACAAAAGGAGCAGTGTTAAAATAAGAAAAGGAACCAAAACCATCAGATGAAACACACAAACACAGAACCTGTGGATAATTCTAAACCTCTAGAGACACATTTATGTGTCATTATCCAACTGTAACATGTGTCAGCAGCTCAAGAAGATGAAAGTCTATTTCCAGATCCCAAAAACTGAACCACAAGTTCCGACCATGCGGCCTCCTGAAACTATTCCTTTATTTTACTAGAGCACTCTGTGTAGTTCCTCTGAGGCCATTAAAGCCACATTTATTGGGCAACGTCCCTGATTAAAGTCGTTGCTTCAGTGTAGCATCCTAACACTGGCCAATGTTTTATTAAATAATAGACCTCATCATAATTATTCAGGTCACTCGATTAAGGCTCTATTCATGTGTTGGGTCATTAGCGGAAGTAATAGGAGCCGATAAAGAAGACTTGGAGCGCTCCACTAAGGATTTCATTGGGGGCTTTTGTCTCTTTAGAGAGGAAACATCACTATTCTCTCTAAAGGTTAGTCAGAGGAGTGTAATACGCTGCTTAAAATGTCAACGGTCTCTAATGAAAAGGAAATAATTTCTTAATCCTGACAGCTCTTTGTTGGCTGGATTTTTTCATGTTTCTGCAGTTGGGATCATTTCGCAGGCAGGCGTGAGCAAGACCCACACAGGACAATCCAGGCACAATACTTTAGAGAAAAGCCATTTGCGGGAGGTTATTAGGCTGCAAGGAAGGTATAATTTGTCAAAACTGCCATTTCAATGAGTTTGGTAGTGGGAGATAAAGTAGGTTTGGGAATCTGCAGTCCGTTTCCACTTTCAGTTCCCACGAGACGCTGGTGGCCAAAACCAAGAAATGTAAACACCAGCTTCAAAGATTGTGCCTCATCTCAAGCTGTACATGTAACTAAGCTGTGACGGGACTAAATATTCGGAGCAAATATGGTAGAGCAGCCCTGGAGCCACAGAGAAGGTGAGTGTTCACCAACCATGGGGTGTACGGATCTTAACCTCGCCCACACCATTATTTTCCAAGCCCAAGTGGGGTCGGTTTGCTTTGTGCCCCGGCTTTCTGTCACTCATAACGAGCACCATTGAGATGAGGAGGAGTCACTTAAGGGGCTGCCTGGACAACACATGCAACCTTTCCCCTGATCTACGATCGCAAGCTGCCGGCCTCCTGGCTCGCCTCCCACCTCGCCGCTCCAGCCCCGGCTCTTGCGGTTAAGGGCCACCTTCCTGCCAGAGAAGGCTGGTGGAACTGGCTTTGGATCATCGAGAGGCTCCCTCAATCAACACGCGCCACAGCTATTCATGCAGGGCTTGGGGATGACTGGAAACTACAAAACAAGAAGCCCGGCTAATCTTTCATGCTCCCTGCTCCCTCAGCTGAGAAAAATGCATTCGATTTGACCTGACAAACAGGGCAGCTGCTTCCCTAAGTGTTTCATTTTGATAGTAGGTGGCCAATTTTATGAGCATATCGCCTGCACTTATGCTCCCATTTCCAGCCCGAGCAGTATCCAGTGGACACGCGGGGGGTTGTAATGTTTTATCCGTGATGGATGATCATATGTCTTCACCAAAGAGGTGGGCAACAGCCGACATAGTCAGAAAAATGCCCGTGTTAGAGTCACGCTGCCAGGCCGACAAAGAAAGGGAGAGTGCCAAATAGCAATAATGGGAAAAAGGGAGAAGCAGAGAGAGATGGGAGATTCCCAGCACTCCAACAGGGAAGCAACAGACTGCAATCTGTTCTGGCAGAACAGATTTAACCGATTTCAGAGACCAGAATATTCAGTTTTTTTCCTCCCCTTTTCCACCTCATTTGTCATGAAGTGCATGAATGCTCTGACCAGAATGTGAGAGTGAGGACAGACACAGAATCCCCAACTTCTCAGTCTTCATACCGTTGTATATTATTGAATTTTGAATGTGAATCGAGTCAAGTGAGTTTGGAGTCCTCCGGAAACAGGAAGTTATTATTGGGAGCATTATAAGAAAACCAACACTCTGAACAAACAACTTTCTGTCTCTGGACGGCTTTCACTTGTGACATTTATACAAAGGTCAAAACTCCGAGATGACACTTTGTGCTTTAAAGTAAAGGGCGTGCCTTCAGTAATTCTGCTTATTTACACACACTGACCTTTCACTTAAAGCAAAAAGTGGAGGTCCCGACACAGGATACTGAAAGCCATTCTGGGAAAACTAGGAAAATCAGAGGAGATGTTTTGATGTTGATTCGGTCCTCTAAAAAGTAACAACACAGATCAACTGCAGTGATATCTGCCTCGGATGCAACCAGCTCTTATCAATGAGACACACAGACCAGAGAACCGCACTCACAAACAGCTGTTTGTGCTCAGACTTGATATTTTTGGGCCCGGAATCTGACGTTCCCACCTAAAAATGCTCAAGAGTATGAAATGAACTTGTTTTTCAGTCATGTGCTCAATTTATGTGGGAAAGTGTTACCACGGCCTCCTAGCATGACGAGAGGAGACATTACTTGACCACAATGTGTGAAACCTCTCTGAAACTGCCCATCAATCACCTCGAGACTGTTGTTTTAGCTGGCATAAAAACAATACTAGTGTGTTCAGATGCTGAACTGTATCGGGCCGAGCAGCATATGTTTGCAGCTCTTTAAGGCTGCGCAATAGCAAACAGGACAGCCCAGAGCAGCTAAACGTGCATGATCAGAGAAACCCGCTGTGAACCAAACATGTGACAGCAACAGGCAGGAGAGTGATGCATTCACTCCCCAAGGCCCATTACAATACATTACACAAGCACGCCTGTCTCCTCTCCGATAGTTATTTATTCCTGCCCTGTAATTAGGCCTGCCTGCCTGCAAAAAAAAAGTCGATTTGTTTACCCTCAGTGTTTCTTCCTCATTATGTCTGGAATATATCCCTCAGAGAATTACTCTGCATGCAGCCTGCATGAGCCCTGGGGTACTGGGGAAGTTTCAGCCACGACGGAGAGTTCTCAGTTTGTTCTCTTAGAGAAACTAGTATTTTCTTACATTATTGAAACGCTCATTAAACACACCTTTTGGTCACTTCTGTGATTTTCAAGAGGTTTCCATGACATTACAAACATTTACAATGTAGTAACTGCATATTTGCTTTTAATTGTTCACCACTACTTGTTATTCCGTGAAACGTCCTGCAAATCCACAGGAATTAATGTTCTTGGTGTGGCTGAAAAGGTCAGCAGGCTTGTCAAAATATGGCAGGAAGTTCTCAAGGCACGTCCTGCAGCCAAATATGTGTGTAACTACTCACAAAACTACCATCCAGAAACACAAATACTTAACTAATCTAGTGAAAAGAAAACCAAAAAAGGGAATATTATTTTTCTTGCCCGATGATCTCTTCTGATCTGAGATAACTACCCCATCCTATAGCATGCCGGCTTCTTTGTTACACCCCCTACCGGCCCCCCCAGTGAAGAGTTTGGAGGAATTCTACTCAGAGTAGCAACGATTGTGATTATGATATCAGGATCCAGACATTCCACACAGGTTGAAGGGATTAAGCCCATTCGTCTAGCAACAGAAGGGCTCCACCTGTCCTCAGTGGAGCCGTCACGAATGAAACCTCAGGTTTCAACGGAGACGCCGAAGAGTGTGAAACCGCCGTTGAATTCGTTTTTTTCAGCCATTTGTGGCCTGAAGAGTCTTCAAATTAATTTACTGCAGAGCATCAAAGTTCTCTAAGGATCACAGGATTCTTACATGTTGGATTTACTTCTGTCACGAGGACAGTCAAAGCAAATACTCCACACACACTTCCAGATTTACCTAACCCAGTAAAGACAAAAAACAACTGCAACACAGGCTTCAGCAGCAGCTGGACTTTATCACTGAGCATCATATTTAATTAAAAAAAAGGTGATAAGCACATCACCAGCTGTCTGTCATGTGCCCGTGCTTGAAATCGCACGTTTCTCCGCACTGTTGCTGGCAGCTTGTCTCAGCAGGCTCCTTGTTAACAGGATAGCACCTCCGAATCTGCTCTTGTAACACCTCCCAGCATGGACCATTACTCCAGAGCTCAACGCTGCTGATGCCCAATAACACCCCGAGACAAAAGCATTTCCTCCAATCAGCCAGCGATGCTGCGAAGCTTCCACGCAGCCAGTGAACGGGGCATAGCGACACAATAACCCTAATAAGCATCCAAAGGGCTAACAATGGCAGGTGGTGGTGGTGGTGGTGGAGGTGGGGGCACTATCATTATCACACGGACCGCAGATAAACAGATGTGGCTTGATAGTCTGAACACACCCAGATCCATGTGTGACTATGCAATTACAGCACATTTACTGCACCAGCTGCTGTAGAAATGGAGGCGTTTGTGCACGGTGGTGTGACAAACACTCCCAAGAGGCTGTGCGGCTGCTTTGAAGGTGAAATACAGCAGAAATATATTCACACTTGGAATAGATGTGGAGGCTGTGGAGCCGTCAGAGAACACGTGGACGGCAAGTTAAACCCAGAGTCTGAGAACTTTGGTCCACAGCTGAAGAGGGAGGCACGTGGGCTCTTCCTGCTTTTCCAGATTTTGGTTGTTGTTGCAAACGCTGAAAACAACAATCTATAAGAGGCGTATTTCCACTAAAGCCAACATGCATTAATGAATCCCTTAATATAAATGTGTTTCTCCAGATTGCTTTTTTTCAGCTACTCTGTGAAAAGTAATTACTTTTACATCATGACATGATGAGCAGCTGCACTAAAATAAACACTATTTCTTTAACTTTATCATTTCTAGCTTGAAGCCAGTTAAATTCTGTCCCTTCTGATCAGATCAGCACCTTCATTGTCTGATAACATTTAGAAATAACGGCTTTTAGGATGAGAGGAGACCATCCAAGAATGCTCTCTGAACTCTTCAGCACTGCCACATCACTGGGGACGTTGCTCCACTAACCTTTTTTCCCCCCTCCTGACATTTCCAGTGAAAACTTTGACACCCCTGCCAATTAAATCCCCATAAGCGGCAGAACCTGGCATATAAAACTCTTTTATCTGAACTCCTGATGGGTTTTAGAGCCGTTACCTTTCCGTCACTTTCAGAACAAGAGATAGTTCTGCAGATGTCAGATCCAGGAGAAGCTGTTCTCACCAGATCAGTTGCTAATTCATGATAGAAAACCGTTCTCAGTTACCATGAGAGCGTGTTTTGAAAATAATGTCTGGCGGAAGCTCTTTATTTGTAGGTTTAGTCTACTTAAATACTAAAAAATAGCTCAAAGCACCGACTTGGCCGGTCAGAATGGCCAGAATAAACTGAGAAGTGCTGCAGACTCTGAGTGTCATACAAAAACCTTGATCGTAAGCCAAATAGTAGTGAACCAGTCTGCACAGCAAAGACCCAAAATATCACTCAATTCCAGACAGATTTTCTGGGATGTCACTAAACACCCACGAACCTGTTATCATGTCCAAGAAAACCAAAATAAAAACAGAGTCTTTGATATTTGAGCCAAATTCTAGACTTACTGTCAAAGGGGCTGCCTGCAGATGCCAGTTCATCTCTTTTGTTTTTCACATAACTGACACATGTAAATAAATAAGCTAGGCTATGATTAAAGATGCTGCGGCTACTCTATGTTGAGTTCAAGGCTTCGTTCCTCCTTGAAAGCCTGGATTGTGGAAGGATTCTCACCTTGAGAACATGGTTGGTCACAATGCGACGCCCCCTGTGATAACGCCAGCGTGGGATGACGTCACAGGAGGCGCCGGCGAATCCACGCTCGTGTCAACCTTGTCACTGGGGGAGAGTTTACAACAAAACAGCATTGTTCATCTCCGCGGTAACGTCGGTTTATAGAGTGCTGTAAACTTTGCAATTAAACAACAGAGCGTTTTTTTCCCTCCCCCGGGATGTTTGAAATGACAAGCAGCGTGAATAATGTGTTCTCTTTAGCTGATTCGCTGTCAGAACACTGCTGCTTTACTGTTGCAGCGGAGGCGTGCCGCTATAGGACGACCTGTTGGTCGTGACCACTGCTGCTCGTGTCTGGATTTATCTACAGAGAACAAAACGTTGGCTGAAATTCAACTGAGATATGAGATACGTTTGTAATGAAGACTCACCTGTCTTGTGACGATGTTATAAATCTGGGTGACATACGGAGGGTGCTCTTCCAGTCCCGCTGAACAGGTGGAGGAGCCCCATCCCGCCCCATAGACTGGAGCCCTCCTTGGCACGATCCCGGCGCTCGGTTCCACATTCAGGAGATGTGCCGCGGGGAGGTCTGCCTGCCAAGGCACTGAGCCAGGCCTCTGACAGCTCGGCCAGGTGGGGAGAGCCGGGAGAAGAGCCCGGGCGCTCAGAAAAGCAGCAGTGTGTGTCGCTCCATTACAGGACATGACGTGCGACAAACAATCACATGACCAATGAGTGGACATACAGCAGTCGCCTCTGGGACGCAGCAGCTGGTTTCCATGACACCGCAGACACATTAAAGCACCTTTCTTTCTCAGTTCCGACCTAAAACCTATTTAAACAGAAAGAGGATCATCTGTAGTTCAAGAGCTACCTGTCATCAGTTCTGTGTTCAATAACAGCTGAGTCATCAGAATGGAGCCCCTCCACAGCGATAGCTGGAGCTCAACATCTG
Organism: Takifugu rubripes; assembly: GCF_901000725.2. Lineage (NCBI taxonomy): Eukaryota > Metazoa > Chordata > Actinopteri > Tetraodontiformes > Tetraodontidae > Takifugu > Takifugu rubripes. The sequence goes on along the minus strand of NC_042297.1, from coordinate 13,785,649 downwards.
AAAGGCCTCGGCCCTCCCCGCTGTGGTTGTCACCCATCAGTCTGTCGGCATCACCTTGGACTCAGCGCTCATCAACACGCCTCAGGAGAAGGAATCATTACAGGCGCTGAGAGGGGACAGAAAGGTCAGGTGCCGCCGGAGGCCTCTGCCCGTCCCACATTAGTAAAGAGAACGAGCCGTTCTGCAATCGCCTGAAGAAAAGGATTGTTCAGGAGACATTTATCTCCACCCATGATGTGAGAACAAAGGGTGCAGGCACAAGTTAGTGGTGCGTGGTGGAGGACATGATGCAGAAATAAATGCTGGACAGTTGCGTCAGTGTGGATTGATGCTACCTACATAGAATGTGTGAGACAGAGCTGAGCAAATGGAAAGAACCAGACCAGCTCCAGTCAATGGAAACCACACAGCATGTGATTGATCATTTAGCTCACTCATTCTGCCAGTTTATATCAATTTCTACAGAATGTGGTGAATGACAGCGAGGGAATGAGGTGATGAGGTGATGAGTCTTAACTTCCTAGTGATGTAATGCTGGTGTTCGGGACAGAAAGAGACAGCGTGAAACAGGGGCCATAAAACGCCTGGGTCACGTATGATTCGAGTGTGATGAATTGACAGCGAAACCACCGACACACTGCAGCAGACTGAAATAAAATCAAGCAAGATTCCACAAAAATCTGCTCAGTTTTAACTAAACATGAGCCTGGATGGGGAAAGGAGCCAAAGAACCCATTAACTGTGGCGAGAAATCACTTAAACAAAGGTGCAAATCCGAATATTAATTTGGGAACTCGCTTTGTCCTTTTAGTTTTAAGATAAGAGAATGGCAAAATTAGTCAAATATTGAATTTTTCATCATAAAGTTTCAGTTAAGGGACCCTGGAGCTTCATTTATGCGTTAAAAAGATTCAGCGATTCGTGACTCACCATATTCTTTGGATAATTTTCCAACATTACACTTTTGATCCATCCATAAAAGATGCTGAGCATTTATTGCTTTAGGACGTTAGCAGCAGGGGATGCAGGATTCTTCTGTAACACTGGATCACAGAAGAAATGAAGGGCCAAAAAACCCCCAAAGGAAGTAGAATGTTCTCTGAAACCAGAGCAGAATGATCCCTGAGATTGTGATGAGATTATGGGAACTATCTCTACATCTAGCAACAGACCCACTGAAACCGTTGAATGAAAACAACTGCAGAAGATTTAAGAAGTTCAAGAGAAACAAATCACTACAGACTGCATGAAGACATCAGCATCTACCATTGATTTAACAGCGCATATTTTAAAGGATCTTACTCACTTTGGTGGATTATGAGCATTAGCCTTTGAGCTAGGCCAGTGATACATCATATGGTACTGGCCATCAGCATCCCTCCCAGTGGAACAATCCGCCCGCTTCATGCTAGGCGCTAACAACCTGACGCTGCGGAGCCATCAGTGGTGTCATCCAACAGCAGCGAGACGCTGAGAGCACAGAGAGATAAAAAAAAGAGGGAGTCAGAGCTAAGCTGGTGGAACTCTTCATCTTTGTGACGGGAAACGGTCCTCTCTACCAACAGCAGCCATGATGAATGGGACCCAGCGAGACCACTTAAATATGTTTCCTTGTGTGAAGCGAGTGCAGCGATGGTCTGGGCTTCATCAGACAGCAGCGTGGAGACAAGTAAATGATTACGATCCAGGGTTTATCACTGCTGGGTTATTAATGTATTAAAGCTTCAGCATGAGGCTCCATCGGTGAACACAGACGCCCTGGGGCCCATTTACGAAGGTCTTACAGGAGCTGCTGACATGCACATTTGTAAAAGATTTTGTTTTTGCAGAAAGAACATAAATTATTACTTGTACAAACAGGAAATGACGTAATATTTACTGTAGATATTACACAAATTCTCACAGGAGGCGTGCAAAAGTGATGTGATTTGTGGTGTGGCGTCTTTCTTGCCCTGAAGATCTACCTGCAGCTCTTCCTGAACCACAACTCTCTTCATTCTGCTGTCTGTTGTGGTGGCCAAATTGCTTTTTTCCACCATCTACTATCCCTTTAGATCCCTCTGAACCCTGACAAAATTCCATTGTGTCACATTCCAAGGGATGAAAGGTCGTGCCCAAATGTGAAATCCGTACGTGATGCAGACACATTTGCCTCCGTGTCTCTCACAGCGTCTTTTGTGGGTCATCAGTTCGGGCGCCATGCGCCTCATCCCCCCCCATCCCCCCAGTTCTCTCACCATCTTCTTTCCCATATAGTTTTCATCTGTGATTATTCCCTCTGATGTCTGCTGTCTCCGGCCCCCTGCTGATGGTCTTTCAATCATTTTCTCCCACTATTCTGCTCATGATTCCCCCGCAGACCGTGGAGCCCCCATCACGGTCAGGCCCGACTCACCTGCTGCAGCAGGAACATTCCCTGTGATGTTGCATCAGGGCAAATCCCTCCTCATCACCTGGCGCTGACAGTTCAGTCTGTCCGTCTGTGGATCCCATTGTCCCCCAGCACAAAAGACCCGTCTCTTCCACTGCAGGTTCTCCGCTGCAGTTGGGCTGGACAGCACCAACCCAGAACATCCCAGCTCTTTAAGCTAGTTAATGCACCATTTAGGCAGCATCTGACTTGGTTAATCCTTTAAACATAGAATTTAGTCCTGACTCCAACAGTGCTGACCAGCCTTTGATTGGAAAGCTGCATAAAGCTTTAGACCGTAAACTCCCGTCAAGCTAAATTACAGTTTGGGTTTTTTTGTTTTTAACCTTTACTTGAGCCGGGCAACGCAATTCGAATGGTAAATGGAATTTCTGGCATTAATACAACACCTTTCACATCAGCTGACTTTGTGAGCACTTTAGTGCCATTTTAGCTTTTGCTGCTTGGTGAAAATGTAGCATATTTACACTTTAGAAGAAAAAGGTAGGATGAAATAGCTAACAGAAAAGGATAAAAATAAAAAAAACAGCACAACGTGTGCAGAGCTCATAAACAACAGGAGACTCATTTAGGACATAAAAATGCACAACGCACACAGAGACAGACAAACAAATCACATCAGGACAAGTCAAGTGATTTAAAAGCCAGCTGACAAGAACAAAAGCCAGGACAGGCGATGTGGTTGTCAGCAACCGAGATGAATAAGAACAGCGGAAATGATAAGGCTAGACTGATGTTTATGAGTCAATCTGACAAGGGAGGGGAAAGAAAGGTGAGGGAGGCGGAAGCGAGCTCGCTGGGAGAGAAAGAGACAAATAAAAAATGTGAAACTACCCACAGACTAACAAACAGACGTAAACCATGAGGGATCTCTGACCCTGACACCAATGAAAGGAAGGAGTCACGAACAAAGGTCTAAAAAGATTAGAACTGATGACTTGTGGTAAATGAGTGAGTGAAGGAATGAAAACAGTGTTTGCTAACCTCCACAGATGTTCACATCACTCACGAACACCAAATATAAAAAAATAACAAACGCAAGGCTACATATGGAAACACTCAGCCGATGTTTAGGATCATATTTAACATGAGCAGTTTGTTTCCAGTGACTCAGACGCGTCTGGATGCCCTGCAGGTGAAACCACTTCTGGAACGAGAAGAACTGGTTTTATGAAATAAACCAGCGCACATTTTTGCAACCCCCCGTGTAATGCCCCAAAAAGTCAAACAAAGAGCATCAACATTCCCCCCCTCTTGTCACAAACAGTAAGGAAAAGGCCTTTTCAAAGCCGAAGCTGCGACCGGAGGATTGCCTGACCAAGCAAGAACCCATCTCTCGATTCCTCATCGGCCATCTGGGTGTAACTCAAGACGCGCGGCACAGAGCCAAATTTAAACAGTCCCTCCTCTGGGCTATTGGGCTGACTGATGGGCTGCTCCGCGGCAGCCATGACCCTTTCATTTTTCTGCTCTTTCCAATAAGAACGTACACTCCGAGTGGCATGTCTGTGCTGCCAGAGCACATTGCTCCTGATACAACAGTCTCCATTACACCGCACGTCACCACCGCTGCACATGAGCGCGCACATACAGTACACGGGGAAGGGAGGGTGTTCCGTGGGGCATTCCGCAGTGAGGCCCATTGTATATATGCCACAGGGCCCATAATAAAACCCAGGGGCTGTGAAACATGCCATTTGATAGTAGCAGAGTAACCTGAGAGATCTGAGTCCAGAGCTCCTAAATGGCTGAGCTGGAAGTAAAGGCACTAATGAACGATGGTGTTTATGCTAGTTGCTTCAAGGGGCAGAACAAATACGTGACCAACGTCCCCGATGGATGCGCAGCAGCTTGAGCAAGTGTGAGGGGTTTTAATGCTGCTGTTCAGAATGGGAACTGTGAGCTGGTAAAATGCAGGGAAAGCTGTCAGGATTCAAGAGTCACCGCAGGTCACACGGGGAACCTGTCACGATGTCGTCCTCTTCCAGCCCGGCACTGCTGACCCCTGTCTCTCTCTGGTCCTCAATTTGCCGTGACCTTGAAAGGATCTGGCCTAAATCTGGCTTAAATTACAGGCTGCGGCTGACAGGAAGTCACACAAGCCCCTCCTCCAGGTCCAGGGTGCCAGACCCCCTCAGCAGAGCAGCCTGTCCTTGCTTCAACCTGAAGGACCGCCTCACATACGGATTAACGCAGCCATTTTATTCAGGGAATCTGCCTGGAGCAGGTGCTGCGCTGATCCAATAATCTCCACGTCAGATGGATTACCTGGCTCCTAATCAATGATACGATTGACACGTCCGCATCAGAAATACAGCTCCCATGAGCGTTGGTGGCGCCTGCTTTAAACTGATAAAAGAGTTTAACAGCCGAACACATTTAAACGTGCCTTTCTGTCGCTGTTTCCAGCAGGAAAATGAGGATCACATCCACGCTGAATGGTGCTCTGAGCCCCCGAATGTGTTCAGGGCCCCAACAAATGGTAATCGGGACAACATTAGATGTCAATCCTTCAGCTTCATTCCACCCATTTTTTCTCCCATCCTCTCATTCTTTCCTTGCCTTTTCCACTCTTCCGCCTCCCTGCTGCCACGTTGACAGCCATCCGCGGAGTCCTGTGAGCTGCAGATATGTTGTTGAGGACAGCCTCGGTCGCACTGCGTGGAAAGCATTAAATGATTAATGGGCAGCTTTAATGCGGCGCAAAACATCTCGGAAAAAGCAATTCCGCTTCATCTTGCAACACTTGAAGGAGACGGATAAAATGAAGAGGTCCAAGAGCGATGCCCTGAAGGACTCCGTCGCCTGTCTGTTATGCTACTTTACTCATTGGCTGCAGATGCATGTGGTCTGTATATTTTAGAATATTTTATAAAATGTTTATGTGGACATGTCAGGCTGTCATCAGAGGAAACGTGTGCTTATGTGCCACCGTTTCTAATCACTGTCGACCAACTAAAGTTCACCCTCGCTGCTAAAGACAACATGGTTCCAGCTGCTGATGGGAGCAATAACCCATCACACATCCAGGCACTGAAGGCAGCTTCAGCAGCTATTTGGGGTTGAGAATATCACTCAAGGACACTTCGACATACAGCCCACAGGGAGTGGGATCAAGGCAATGACCTTTGTATCACCAGAGTGACCACTTTCACACCAGCGCCGTGGGTCCTTTAGAACTCGAGGAATGAAAAGAAAATCAAGAGTTTCTTACTTCCATCCTGCTCTTCCTCTCACTGCCTCCATTCTTTTACCTCAGTGTTGCTATGGACTCACACACACACACACACACACACACACACACACACAAACACACACACACTCCATCAACGTACCTGCTGGTCTCAGATTACAAAGTCTTCTTGGTGGTGAGGGAAATGCCCCTCAGGAAAGCTGCATGGGAGGTAGTGTTGCCGGCTGCCTCTCCAGACCTTTTCACTCCATTATATGGGTTGTAATGAGCTGCGCTGAGGGCAGCGGCAGCAGTTAATAAAAATGTGAAGCACATGGGAAAGGGCATTTTCCTCCATTCCCATTCCATTTTTGCGGGGTTTTCTGTGTTCAGACATGTGGAAAATGATATATTTACACGGTTTTCTGGAATCTTAAAACAAAGCTGGCTTCTAGATTGTTTGGTTTCTGTCGTAATAAAGAACAATACACTGGAAACTTTCCTTGGCGTGTCTGTTTACATCTTTTAAAACCATCACCTTGAGTCACAGGATCCATCCTATAAAAGCTCCATGTCATTCTGAGAGTAATCCAGGTATTGTTGTGCGCACAGGTTGTATTTAGTGTCAAAAGATCAGCGAACGCAGCCTCCTCCGGCTTTCCTCCACGGAGCCTTAAAAACAACACGTGCATTAATGCTTGCATGTGCGAGCATGTGAGTGTGAGGAGCCGTGGTTGGAGATAAAGAGCCACAGACAGGAGGAGAAAAATGTGACCCCTGTGGCTTTGACCTCCTTTCATCAGTATCACTACACACCATCAATCACTATCAGCTCAAAGGCTCCCGATGACTAAACTGTTCCTTTTGCTGATGAAAGAGGCAAAGCTCAAAAAAAGGGGAAAGAAGATGGTGCAGCTCAAGAGAGGACATATGTGTTATTACACGGCCGCTATGACATTACCAGGGTTGGACTGAGCAAAAGGACTCGTGCTCAGGCTCCAGCTGTGTTGCGAAACATTTCCATCTTCCTGAAACTTCCCCGGGGCTCAAAAGCTCAGAAAGAATCAATCGCAGCTTGACGACATAAACATTTGTGCCTATAATTCAGCCACCAGAGTAAATGGGAGATCAGTTCCCAGATAAACAGGATGGAGAAGTGATGTGGACATCAAGCGCGTTCTGAGTGTTGTTTGATGCATGGCAGGATGTTTTCAGCGTCCAGCCACAGACCAATCCTGCAAGTCTGCTAATCAGAACCATCCAGCCTCTGGACTTTCCTCCGAGCCTCCACTGGTTAGAAGGAGGAGGCTTTGGAGACGGGTTCAGCTGATGTAAACCGAAGAGGCAGAGTTTTTCAGCTGCTTCACTGTATCTAATAACTACACTGGCCTGAGTCGGCGCTTTAGCGGGAATCTTTGCAGCCCTCTTGGCAAAACTGTCTGTCCAAGCAAACACGCAGCAGCGGGAGGGAGGAGATGTGCGTCTCTTCCTTTGTGGCGCTTCGCTGCTTGAGGTTTAATACCTGTTGAGTGGACAGAGATTTAGTGGGCTTCTGTGCGGCAATCCCAGCTTACTGCTGTACAGGTGCTTCTGCTGTCAGGTTAAACTGGCCCCAGGGCTGCCAGCAGCGCTAACTGGTTCTACTGGGAAATCACTTTAATGCCGAGGCAAAGGAATTCTCTCCTGGATGGCGGGAAATAAAAAGCAGTAATCAACACGTATTAAACCAGTGCTTACTGCACCAGGCAAATTAAAAGACCACCAACGTTCTTGCTCCTGCAGTACATCATTTACCACAAACACGTCTTTGGTTCTCAGCTCTTGTTTACATGGATTTTTTATTTTTATTTTTTTATCTGAGCTGCTAACACAGAGAACAAACGCTGTCGTTTACATGCTGCATGTTGTTTCATTGTAGGCTGACCACCTGCACTTGCTGCAGGCCTCCAGGTTCCAACAGACCACCTTCCCCGCTGAGGCTCTGGGGCGGACGTCACTGGGAAACACGACAACCTGAGTTCTCCCCCAGACGTGAAGCACCAAGCTGAGAAAAAGCTTGTTAAAGCCCCAGCAAATGTTTTCAATAATTGAATTAGGAGCAAAAAAGTTACCCATTAGAGGAGGAATATTACAGAGAAGCCTTTAGCTATCACGGCCGTGCATATTTCAGTGACCCAGGACCAGGTTTTTTATTCGTCTCTGAACATGTTCCATTTTATGAAAATACCATTTTAAATTGCTCTGTAATCTTCTCTGTGTTCCTGCTTTGTCCTGGACGGCAGTTTAGGAACCCCGGAGCCTGTTGGGAGGTAATGGAAACGTTGTTTTCACTGCTGACATCATCACGGGAAAACAAAGGGACGTCGTCGCCCGTTTGGTGCCCGGTGCTTCGGGTCATGCGGGGCAGAAAGCCTTTGTTCCCGACTCCACCCGTTAGTGATAACAGTGATAGCAGACGCGAAGAGACGTGGGCTGCAACATTCAGACAGTTCATTGATTTTTCCTTTGCTTTGTTGATGATACACCTGAGCTTTTTTAATCTTCCTCTCAACCCTCAGATGAAGGTAAACAGATGAAAGGTGTGCGCTCGGAACAAAAGGTGCTGGAGGAAGTGAGTTCGTCTGTTCTTTTAACTCTCTCTTGCCTCTGACCTCAGCTCGCGTTACCCTTCATCTGTTAGCAGCTTTGTGAATAATGCACCCACCAGCAGCCCAACCTGGGACGAAAGGTGGCGGCAGCTGATTCCAACAGTCTCCACTTATTTGCCCGTGCTTACATAAACATGCTTACATTTATGAATTTAACTTTAATAAAAGACGCACAACTGAAGTCAGTCAGTTAGCTTAGCTTTGGAAACGAGCTTATTTTATCTAAGAAGCTTTAGATGTTTCTGTCTATAACATTTGTAGAAACTATGTAGAGTCAGTGTCGTTGACACCTCATGCCCTTTTCTAACAAATATTAATCAAACATTTTTAAAAATGACAATTAAATAAACAGGTGCAACGGCAAACTCACACTTTTCCCTTTCTGCGCCAGCTTTTCTCCTCGAAGATGCACGCAGGTCACATGAAATGACAGATTATATGACAAAAACAAAAGAATCCAGTGAGACTTTAATTCTAATAAGGTAACAAGATCTTTAAGGTAAAAGATAAGATAATGAAGAAGAACAAGGCTTCTGCTTTAAGGGAGGTAGCGCTTGAAAGAGCTGCAGAGCATGATAAAAGGACGTTACAGAGATCGAACCTGCAGATTTGTAGTTTTTCTGTGCTTTTATTAATGTCCTGATTATCTCCCACTAATTTACATTCATTCATTTACATTTAGCTTCAACGCGAGATTAAGAACTAATTTTGGATTCAGTGGTTGCAGCAAGAGTGAAGTCGCAGATCAAAGTCAGGCAAAGTTTCTGTGAGCCCATTCCAAGAGTTCAGGAAGCAACAACCAGTCTGGACGACTCTGTCCTGCTGACCGGTGACACAGATCTCGGCACAGAACGCACCGCTGATAATCATCCCCTTCCGGACGCTGAGTATCTTCTCCCCGTGTGCTTTTGTTAATTCCAAGCGGGTCTGACTGTGGCGGCAGGCTGAGCCTCCTGCTGGAGGCCGTGTGTGTTGTAGCGGACATGATGTGTAACAGGTGTTGGGCGGTGAGAGGAGAGACCGTCACAGCTGTCCTGTGGACCCTGATCTTGACCTCCCCATCTGCCCTCTGATGTCCCACCACGCACCAAAGAACCTGGCTCGTGTGTGTGTGTGTGTGTGTGTGTGTGTGTGTGTACAGCAGCTCTTCAATCCCCTCTTATGTCTGCCAAATGTCATCACCTTTCAATCCTGCCCCCCCCCTGCCCGTCCAGCACTCAGGCACCACAGGTAACCTCAGTCCTGAACTCATGTGGGTTCCACCATGTGTCCCATTTTCTGCCCAAGCTTGGACAATTTTTTTTTCCAGTCCTCAAAAAAAAAAAACCATGTTCCATAAATCAATTTGCTTCACAACACTTCTGGAATCCCGACGGCAGAATCTGCTCCTCAGATCAGAGGTCTGCAGGGCTGCTTTTGAATCCAGGCGGAGCTTCAGCCTGGTTCTGTGCCTCCACATCAAGACCTGTGTGACTTCAGGTATATTTTGATGTAAATCCTCCTCATCTGGTTCATGATTGAGCCACGTGCACAAAAAAGTTGTGGTTAACTGTCACTGTGAGAGGATTCGGTCAATTTCACACCCACGGCCAAGGTGGGAACGACCAGGACAACCCGCTGCAAAGGTTTAATCACTGAAGAATTTTACTTCCCTACGTCTACAGATGAGCAGCAGCCACTGAAAGAGGTGCAGGAAGGTGGAAAAGTTCTGGTAAAAAAAAGGAGGCGCTCACATGCTGAAGCACGAATGAGCTAACAGCCGTAGAAATTCTAAAACAAGACACAACTGCAAAAAGCTCTGGGAACAAGAGGACAGGAGAGAGTGTACCAGGGTCACGGAGGTTAACCAGTACCAGGTGAAACAGGTCAAACTGGAGCAGAGTAAAAGGGAAGGAACGACCTTTGAAATCAAAGCATCAAAAAAGAAAGACCAGCCAGTAAGACTGGGGTCAAATAATAATAAAGACTGTGTGAAAACAATGGATAAACTGTGCGTTTTATAAATCTACAGCGCAGTTTTCTCAAAACTATGAGTTCTCCCCACAGAAATGCTAATTCGACTTGGAGGATTCTGCCTTTTCCTACCTTAAGGGCATCGTGATGTCTGACAAGACTCTGACAGTTCGACCAGATAATTAAGTCCACAACGGGAATCCATTAAAGCCCGATGAGAGATTAGCAAAGGTAATCCCAGCCCGGGACAGCTTGAGGAGAAAACAAAACCAGGAAGCTGAACTGTCACTGTCAGACGGTCGTGGTGATTCGGAGGTGACCCGTTTGAGGGAACAGAATGACTGAAGCACATGCGAGAGCGCACGTTTCTGTGTGGGCGGTCAAACCCAAAGCAGCGGTAGATGATGGAGAGCAAGCGTGATGAATAATAAGAGGGGACGGAGATAAATGCAGCGTTCCCGGCTCTGGCTGAAACACGCTGGCAGACACGGAGTGAGGTGGGGGGCAGGAGCTGGGAGGGCAGGAGCTGGGAGGGCAGGAGCTATTCTGGAGCCACTGGGGTTCCTGCACGGTGGTGGGGCTCCAAAAGACGCTGCGCACGTCGCCACAGCACGTCAGGTAGTTGCTGTTAGTGTAAGTGCACTGCTGTGTGTGTGTGTGTGTGTGTGTAAGAGAAATGATGATGGAGATAAGGGCGTGTGCACGTGAGTGTGCACATTTCAAAGGCAGAGGGAGATTGTCTTTGTGATAATGGTGACTGAAACGTTCACCCGAGGTCGTCTGTGCCAGTGGAGCCTCCAGTGCCTCGGCCTCCCTCCTGCATGCAGATGAGCGGCTGGAGAGGCCGTGCACGGCCTCACGGGTCACGCTCGCCTTTCTCCTCCACGCCGCCGCCCAGAGCTTCCTTCGCTCGCCATCCCTCATACCCAGACGACACAGAGGGGGAAACAATGAGACAGCAGCCGTGGAGGTGGAATGAGGACAGTGAGGGGGAAGCAGACAGACTACAGGTTTCCAATTAGTCGGAGGTGAAATATATCGGAATGGCCGTTTCTCCGGGCAGGGCGGCGGCGGCGTTCACTGGGGATGTTGGATTAGAAGAAGATGAGGCGAGGAGCTTTGCTTTGGCTCCTCGTCTCAACCGACTCATCTCTGTTCGCTGCAGGAGGCTGGCAGAGAGGAAACACACGCCGGGGGGTCGGGCTTTGGAAAGTTTCTGCAGCTCCGCCTCTGAAATCTCCGACCTCCACAACCTTTTAGTTCCTAAATTCCATCATTCTTTTCTAGATTGTTTATTTAAGAAGAGATTAAATGTGCATCAATAAGTAATGAGGCATTAAAAATGGAACATGTGAGGGGATTGTTTCCAATGAACTGCATCTAAAAACGCTGTTCGTGGCGTTGCTGATGTTCGCAGCCGCACTGCTGCAACGTTCCACCTGGAGATTAATGATGCCGCTTGTGTCTGCAGCGTTCCGCGGATCAGCATTAAGAACAAACATTAAAATGTAAAATGATCCACGGAAAGAGGACGCCACTGTGGGTTTTTAAGCCAATCATTTCTCTGGTCTGGGAAATAAATGAGGTGTCTGGATGAAATAACAGATTAAAAGGTTTCGGGATTCCTTTGAGAGGGCTTGAATAAAAAAAAGTGAATTACGATAATGAAGTTTGTCCTTTTAAACAGAGCCCCTCTTTTATTTATCGATCCCTCCTCCCCAGATAAACAACACAAATAAAAAAAGAGGAGCATTTTATTTCCAAGAACTAAGCAACGGGACTAATCCCAGTAATGTCTTAACTGAGGCATCGATTTCCTCAAAGATGCATGAGGCTCCGCTTGCTTCTGGGTGCTGGAGAGAGGCCATTCCAGCACCGCTGCCCACATCTGTTACTGGGCTGTCTGGGCTCTGAGATGGGACCTATTGTGCTGCAATAGCGCGGAGGCATTTAAAACAATGTGACGGGAGCTGAGGGGGCAATTAAACCCAGGTCGGGGCTGATTTATGATCTGCTTCAGTGACACAACAGACCAACCCGTGGATGCAAACGGCTGCGTGTGCAGGCACACACAGCAGCAACGGTGGGCGGCGCAATTCTCAGCCATGTGTTTTACCTTTAAATCTACCGGAGGGCAGAACGTACGCTGGCTGCTGGACACGTTACTCTCCTGAACTTTAGCCTATTTTACCGGAATTGCAAAAGTAAACCTGCAAAAATCAGGGAAATTCAGGTTTTTAATGGTCAAGGTCATTTGAAGTGGCTCTGAAGGCATTTTCAGGTCTTTGGCTTTAATGTGTGTGGGGGAAGTGAAAGGAGACACACACACACACACACACACACACACACGCTCTGGACAACAACCACAAGCCTCCCTTGACCTCCTGAACCACATGATGAGTAACTTCACTCTCTTTCCTTCCTTCCCTCTGCGATCAGGACTTCATCTGTATCCCGCTTTGTCTCCCAGTTAATCTTAATTGGACTGACATGATGTGGAATTCCACTGAAATAACATATCACATGAGATGGAGATCAGGTTTGACAAGATTAACTATGGAAAACTGTCTCTGCTTCCTAGTAACACAACCTAAACACTTATTACTACGGTAATGTGGATTAAAAGGTAATTAAATATCACATCCTCATATCTTCAGCTCTTAGAGACAGATCAGAGAGAGAGCGCCACGTTCAACTTATCTAACTGATTTCCAAACTATATAATTTGAGTTTGCTGACATGGTTCCCCCACATCTGCCGTATCCCTGAAGAAAACATGTTTTCTGCAATTTCAAAGGTTTTATCTATCTGTCAATATGAGTCGAGGTTGTGGTTTTTTTCCCACTTTCTTGATGACTGAAATGAGGCCGGGGAGTGGTGAGCATCCTACTGCGCCTCCTGATTACAAGCTGTATTTATCAGCCTCCCCAGGACCGGTGGGCCAGGCAGGAGGTCGGGCTCTCATGTTCAAAAATACATTCTAAATGTAACCCTGCTGCTCGGAGCCAGTTCTCCGCCTTGGATGTGCTCAGGTTGGAGGATCATTTCTCAGCCTATATGTTGAAGAATGTTGATGTGTTGATGCCTGTTGCTGATGGCTGATGCATTTTAATGGTTTTCTCACTCTTAACCCTGAAAATGTGCAGACATCCTGTCGTTTCACACAGGAGAAAGCTTTGGAGATCTCCTCAGCGCGGTCAGTTGATAATCAAAGACTTGAATCTTTATTTTCATCCCCTCTTTATGTGGGGATTATTGTGCTGTGAGTGACATGTTCCCGTGATGATCTCTGACACGGCAACTGACATCCAGCAAATAGGTCGTGACTGTGCAAACACCAGAATGCAAGACCAAAGTCGGAATCAAACTCAAGACCTCGCTTTCATGTGACTGTGCTAACCAGCAGCGTGCTGCCTTTTTAACTGGCCAACATGGAGCCAGTTCAGCCTCTGACACCGTCCCCAGTGGCTGTGACTTCAATGTCACAAGTTGATGAATGAAAACCTTCAAAAAAAGGAGGTTTTAAGAAGGTTTCCTGCAAAGTTTCAAGTTTCAAAGAGCTAAAACCATCTTTCAAAGCAGTGTAACTCACCCATGAGCAGAATTGTTGGGTCAAAGCTGACCGCTGTGCTCGCAGAGGAGTCCCGTTATGGTGGTAGTTGATGCTGCAGCCCTGATGATCACCTGCCTGTGCAGGACACAGTCTCACCGCAGGGCTCAGACAGCTCCGCAGGTCGATGGCGCAGCGCCAGAAAGAAATGAAATAAACAATCCTGTTTAATACAACTCGCTGCAGTGACGGCGTTTCCCCTGACTGACGCAAAATGAAACCCTCAAAACTGTCAGGGAAGAGGAAAAACTGCGAGAGTGAGAAAGAAACGAGGCTGCGGAAGTAAGGATGGGCTCACGACACGTTAAACCGGGGGGCCCAAAGTCCAGTCCTCACGGGACCAGCCGGCGTTTCTGTCCTGCCAGGTCGATATCGCCTTCACCCAGGATCCCATGTTCCTCCAGGAAGCCTGTTCTGCCTGGTAGGACAGAGAACCCACCAGGACTGGAGTTTCAGCACCTCTGCAGTAACAGATGTCACAAGACTCCGTCCAGGACTTCTGGAACAAGATCGATTCTTCTGCCCCCCCCCAAGTCTCCCTCCACGTGCAGGTAGATAATTTGCGGTTCGTTTAGTCCATCCTGCAGCAAACGCCTTCGTGTTAACGGGTTAATTAGTGAACACAAGGTTTGGATTTTGATGTGACAGCAGGGCCTGGAATCACAAAAGGAAACAGCCTGATTATCAGCTCATGGAGCTTCAGTCAAACCCTTTTATGAGCTTCAAAAACTTAAAATACCTCCAACTACGCCTGTGATCAGGATCCCTGGATGTTGAAACACTCCAGTCTTTGTTATTCCTAAATGCTCAAACACAAACACTCCCCCCCCCAACATGAAGGAAGAACTGTGGAAAAAGAGAGCAGCTGGATTCCATTTTCAAAGCATCGACGAGAGCATTTGAATAGAAGGTGACATTGACACGAACGGGTGCTGCTGTGTTCCCGTCTTTAATACTGTTAATGCTCGTGTATCCTGCAGGTTTTGCCTGAACATTTCAGAAGCAATAAATAAAAAAAAAAGGTCTGAAAGTTATCTTTGCTGCGCACAAAAACTGTTGTTAGCACCCACAAGCATTCCCTCTGAATTTCCATGCGTGTGGAAGCTGGGACAGTGAACCTTTGTTGACGCAGCTCGCAGTGATGCCTTAATGAACGGCTCTCTCATCCCGGAGATGCGGTTTGTTGCTCCGTCTTGAGGCTGACACGTCGGGGCGGCACAAAGAGATGGTGCTAGCGGGGAAAACGGGGGAGCGGAGAGCCCGGATAAATCTGCTCCGCTGAGCGACCAGCAGGGGGTCTTTGAGCTGTCTCTGGGAGAAGGGCGGGGGAAGAAATTTTGGGAAGCGGAGCTGAGAGTAAACAGTATCTGCAGAAAAACAACAACAGCAACCAGCGTGTGCCCTCATCAAGGAGCTGTATTGAAATGCAAAGCCTGCAACGCCTCGGCTCCCGATGAAGAAACCCTGACTGATGAAAGGCAACACGCGTCGTACGCACCATTACTCCTCCACAATTACATGTTTAAACACCAGCTAGGAGTTTACTACTGCACATAATTAGGCATTATTAGTGTGGCGGGGCAGAGAGACGACACGAGGAGGCACCTCCATCAGAAGGATCTGACGCTGGGTCTCCCTCCACCTAATCTGTCACAGCCAGGCCAGAATACCAAAGAGCGGACTGTGATAATCCAAGGTAATTATGAAAGGTCACCCATCAGCGAGGGCCAGACAGTGTCGAGGCTGCCCATTCTGACATCATATGGGAGGATCTGCGCTGGGATCGGCACTTGGACAAACAGTTTCAAACAAAGGGGGCTGCTGGACCCACATGGGGGGGCAATTAAGAGTCTCCATCAATCCGATGTCCATGTGTGGGAGGGAACCAGAGTGGCTGAAGGAAACCCACACAGGTACGAGCACGTACTCACCCAGAGTGATACCAGGTGACAAAAAGAGGAGGGTCGTGTGTTGATGCGTATCACAGGAATGGGGTCTGATCTCCAGACTGGGAAGCTGTCCAGGACTCCGTGTCCAGGACTCGAAACAAGCTGGGGTTTTAAACACCGAGGGGTCGTTTCACTTGCTGGCTCAGATCTTTGCTTCCCAGCTCGCCAAATAACCATCCCCGCCGAGAGCCGAGGAGACGCCGCACCGGGGGTTTCCTCTTTCCGTGATTGTCCCCAATCACGCGCAGGATGTGCACAACCAACCCAAACCATAAAGACGCCTCACAGGGAGGAATAACAGCCTCGCCTACATTTAGGAGACGTGTTAGGAGGTGTTGGGAAGAAAGAAGAGGAGGAATCCAAATCCCACACGCACTTGATTTATTGTGTTCAATAAACTCTTAAGAAATAGAGCTGAATTTGATTTAGCCTGATCAAAACCATCAATCTGAGACCTGTACTGAAGCAAAAACGTGTACGTGAAGAAGATGAAGGCTCCTTTTCCTCAGAGGTCGGCTGTTGTCCACTGCTGACGGTGACATAATCAACAGGTTAACGCTCTGCACAGTTGATCCGTGCGTTAACTTGACGTCCCTGAGGTGTGAGACTAATCAGCTGTTTTGTGTTGAACAGCAGAGGCGCCGACGGACGTCCAGGAGGTCACATGTTCAGAGTCTGTTTCCTGGAATTGGCTGGAAAAGCATTTCATTTCGCTCGAGTCGGACGTTCTGAGATGTTCGCCAACGTTGTTGCGTTCTGTTCTGGGCTCCTATTTAGTGGCCCAGTAACATATTTGGGAGGAACCCCCCCCCCCCCAAAGAAAACAAGACTTGAAACACACTTTCATGACTCATTGACTGCGTGTTTGTGGTCACAGAAACTTTCCAAAGTCTCCATTGCACTGCAGCTAAAAGTCAAATATGGTCATGTTTCTTCAGACTTATCTTGACATGCATCGTGTCTAAACTAGGCTGGGGTCAGACCGAGCCCCCGACTTGTTACACTCAGATTTCCTTTAGGCCTGAGGACCAGATATGAACCCCCCCATTGTGAGCTGCATGCTGGCTGCATAAATATTTTGCCTCAAAGGCCCTTTAAATTCTAATCAATTACTCTGCAACATGAGCTTAATGTTTAAACAAAATGTTCCTGCAGCGCTTCATCAAAGGCATTTCAGTCTGCCGGAGTAAAATTTATCTACCATTAATCAGAAAAGCCGAATGTTATACAGGAAAATGTGTTTTCGAAATAGCCGCAGTCAGATTCGTTTAAATGCCACGAACATAAGCTGAGCAATTATTTGTTTGTTGTTGTTATGCCTGCGTGAGGTAATTTCTGCAATTTCTTGGTCTAGAGAATAAATAATCCTCCTGAAAAGCGAGTGAGACATCGCAGATGCTTCCATGGAGGGGGGGCTGTCAGCATCCATCTTCACATTTGTCATCCCCAGCTGTCACCTTCATCTGGCACATCTTCCAGCACCACCGCACCTCAGTCCTCACGTCACTCCTAACCCCCAGGATCAATATGAGCAACACCAAACTCAGCTTTTAATAAAGAGGGAGGAGCTCCATGCACAGATCCAGCTCCACATTAGACGACGCTCATGCAGGGCAAAAACAAACGCCAGCGCTCACCCCACTAACTCTGCTGCTCTAAATGTTTTTACTTTACCTGGTAGAATTAAAGTCAAAAAGCCAAACAAAAAGCATAAACTGCCTACGGTGTACTTTAAACTCACCGCCTCAAGGTAACGCTAACACCCTCGCTAATTAACGAGTGAGTTCAACAAACAAGGTTTCATCTGTCAATAATTTAAAGTATTTTCTGAAAACAAAAGCCTGATAAATATGCTACCTGAAAGGGAAAAGAGCTTGTTGTTCGTTTGTTTTTATCGTTTTATCGAGTGTTTGAAATAGTTGATGGTTGAGTTCAAACATTCAGACCTTTTTACACTTTAACGGCAACCTTGTAGAATAATTAAAAATTGCTTTTAATGCAACTTCAGTGGTCAAAAAGGTATTTTGTTCCTCATATACGGAGTCAATGTGTTGATATTGTGAATAAAAATGTTGTTACCAGACAATTGGATCAATTAAACCTGAACTTTCTAACATTTAGTGCCAGCATTCCGTTAGGATTACTTGTAGGATAATATACATGCAAATAAAGATAAAAAATAACTGGAATGGAAAAAATAAATGGTATTAACAGGTGTTATAAAATGTACCTTTACATCGACTTGAGTTTGATGGTGAAGATTGTGGGCTGATGATGGATAAATGAGGTAACCGAGCAGAAAAATACGAGGCCAGGAGACTAATATGAGCTCGATACTTGAGACTTAATTATTGTCTGGGGGAGCGTTTAGAGGGGCCAGCCACAGGTCAGAGTCTGCATGAAGAGCTGCTGAATAAATGACAGTAGTTCTGTGGTTCTGTGGAGCAACGGGGCCTCTGGAATACCCACACACAGACACCGTCTCCAACACGTCCATCCACGACTTCACCCAATGTAAAACACGAAATGGCAGCCGGGCAGAGACAATAAAAGGTGTCTCAATTCTGTCCAAGACATCCATCAGATCTATGCTGCAGTGAAACCGACTCCAGTTTGCCTGCTGGGAGGAATTTGGCAGCTCGGCTGCAATTCCGACTAATGACAGCTGCAGCTGTTAGAAAAACAAGCCAAGAAAACATTCATTTAGAGGGAAAATCTGCTTATTTCACAACCCTGTTTTCATTATCGGGGAAAAAACTATCAGCTCAGGTTGAATCAGAACCAGAATTTTTTTGTTTTATAAAAACCTGTTTACCTACTATTTGCCTGGAGCCGGAGGACATTTAATGAAAGATACCCAGGCAGGAGATTTGAATCGTTACAAACAGGAGAAATGGAAAGAAAAAACTAAATCTTCCACAGCTGCACAGAGAAACAACTGTAGCAGGAGCAGTAATTTACAGGCCATCAACCCCCCCATAAAAGCTGCAACCAGAGGCAGTCCAGGCGTGCACGCTTTAACTGGGACCTAATGGAAGAAAAAACAACTGGAAACGAGGGTCTGCAGGTGAAGATGGCCTCGTCCATCAGAGAAACACGGGGAGAAGCATCACCTGCTGCTTCCATCCACCTCCGTCATCCGCAGCTCCTTCTCATCCGTATCACAGAGCAGAAAGACTTGGGTTTAATTACGGAGCTTTGCTGCTAATTACCAGGAACACTTAGACACAGGCAGCAGAAAGCATCGCTCGTTTCTATTCACTCTGCTGTTTAATGTTATATACATACATCTATACAAACACAAGTCACTTATAAAAAACCTTGAAACGAGCTCTTTCACACAAGCAGCTATTTAAAAACCTCTGTCTGCTTCCAGGAGTCACTTTCTCGTTAAAATACTCGCTCCACCACATCGAACTATGTCTAATAAATATGCCTTGATGCTTTTGCACACCTGACACATTTACAGATTTACAAAATGTAAGTGTACAATAGATAAATAGTATGGGAACAGACTGAGCCACGGTTATTTGTTTCAACAACGAGAAAATTGGACCTCTCAGCCGCTGGTGAAGAAGCTTCAGTTCTGCCTGCAGCACGAAACCATGACAACGGCTTCACGCCTCCACCTTGGACTTTTTCTTTGACGTTCGGGGTTTGGCTGACTCAGCAGGTTCTGGGGAGCCTGGAGGTTCTGTAGGTGGGCTCGGTGCTTTCTCCACATCGCCTTCGGGCTCCAGGGGCAGGGAGGAGCCTTCTGAAACTCCTGAAAATAAAAGAACCCACAGCGTCACCCCGGGGTCGCTCGCAGAAACGTCTGACTGACATGAATTAAGCTGCTGGCTGGGGTTCGATCCCTGTGAAGGAAATCGTTGGCAGCCGAGGATGAGCTCGTTTACACCCTCCAGAGACGGAGGGTTTACAGGGATGTTTTTTACTGCTGTAATTTACATTCTTCCTGAAAATATCAGTCTCCTTGATTAGGAATCACATCCGTGGGGGGTGGGAGGATTTTTCCAACAAGAAATCGAGTTTCTGGAGTAAAACATTCCTGTAATTAGTGTCTGAGTTTGAACCTACAAGGTTACAGCTGGTTCATGGCACGAACCCTGAAATTGCGTCTCTGGTCTGGAGATGTGTGGAATCTGAGTCTGATTCTAACGGCGTGAGCTGCGTAATGATGCTGACGTCTGTCATGGATGCACTATTCTGCCTCACATCGTGTTTTAATGATGGAAGCTGCAGCGTCCTTGAATTCCAGGACGGTCTTGGATTTTTCCCCCCATCTGTCTTTGTTTTTTTACCTGCCGGTAGTGTGATGTTTTTGTTGTAGCTTGCAGCAGAAGACATGGCCTGACCCAGAGCCTGATTGGTACCAAGGGGAGCACTGGGACCTTTAGAGGCCACTGAAGAGGTTGACTTTGATTTGGAGTCCTTGTCTGGTTTTGTCCACACCAGACTGTCCGTCACCTGCAGGGCTCCTCCCATCTTCTGAGCCATGTCAATCAGCTGAGTGGAGACCAGTGAAGGAGATCATACAAACACAAACGGATGCTTTCAGTTTTACATATCAAGGGGGATAAAAACCTCAGCGTCAAACTCAAAGTTGCTGTTGCTGTCTCGCAGTAAGTTGACTTTCCTCTCCATCTCCTGGTACTGAGCCAGCGCTTCCTCCTTTTCGCCATGATTATAGAGGAAGATGGCAAAGTTCAGGTTGACCAGAGGGTTGGAACTGGAACACATGAGAATATGGAGCTAATCAGCAACACTCCCAGGGTGAGAAACTCCACATTTGAGGGCAACCATGTAAAATGGACTCACTCATCCATCGTCACAGCTTGTTCATACGCTTTGGTGGCGTTCTCCACATCTTCTAAGTTGGTCAGAGCCACTATTAAGAAGGACAGGGGTTTGTCGTTTACACCGTTGAATTCACAGGCAATAATGAGCTCAGCTTCAGCCTGAATCTGCACCTGCCAGTAACATGTAGAGCTCTCCCATTCGTGGGTTCAGGTTGATGGCTGCGCTGAGGAAGTGGAAGGCGGAGGCGTACTGCTGCATGGTCAGGTGGACCAGACCCAGGTTGTACAAGACTTTCCAGTCAAAAGGAGACAAGTAGTGAGCTCTCTTCAGACAGCTGAAGGCCTGTGGGATGAAGGAAGATGGAGAAGTCAAAGGCTGAGAGCACCGTGAGGTGGAAACTTAATAATATATGATTCCATGGAGAAGCATGGACCAACTCAGCAAGAGCTGAACTTATTTATAAAGTTCAGGAGGGCTTAAAGTGCCAAAAAACAATATGGGAGAAGTGAAAATATGATTGCACAACAGTATAACTTGCACTTTAGAAAAAGGGCTGTGTTACTCACAGCAACATATTTCTTTTTCCCAAAGAAACACATTCCAATGTTGTTCCAGAGAGGAGGGCTCTCGGGCACCACGCAGGCCGCCACGCGGTACTTGTTCATGGCCACATCGAAATCCCCGTGGGTCTGCATCATGCTGCCTGCAGCCAGGATGGCCTGCGAATGAAACAGTGATGAGAAGAGATGCACGTGACTATTAAATGGACTGAACCTGACAGAAAATGAGCCCTTATTTTCACTGAATGGCTTTAAAGAATTCATAATAAAAGATTACACTGAGGTGGATCGACATACCTTATAGTTGCTGGGGTCAAATGTCAGGGCGTTTCCAAGGTGCTCAAAAGCTTTTTGGTACTTTCCAAGCTGGCCAGATGAACAGAAATGACACAAACACTGGTGATTAGTTACTCACACCTCCAGGTAACTTCTCTAGGGTTTGTTCTTGCATCCACATAATTAGATTTACACTAGTTTCCAAGTCAATACCTGTAAATACAGCAGGCCGAGTGTTGTCAAGACTTCAGTATTCTCTGGAGAGAATCTGAAAAGGGAAGAGCCACATGAAAAATGCTACTTTATCCATGCCTGTAATTACACTTAATTTGTGCAATGACTCTCAGCAAACATGATTTATATTCTGGAGAACTGATGATTATTCAATCAGGGTTTGATTCAGCATAATTGTGAGATCTTAATTATAACCTGCGGGAGGGGCACGTGGGGGGGTCTCTAAGAACAAGATGGTGGAGAAAAGCAGATCTGCATTAAACTAAGATTCACAGTGGTATATCTCATTAGAGGCTAAACCAGTATTGGGGCACTTGATTAATTCATTGAACTGACAGGAGACAGCCACATTTGCTGCCATTATACTGCAGACAGCGGCCTCATTTTGGTATTTACACCACATCCTAATGATTAAACACTCAACATGAGGATGAAAGTAGAACTGAAGTAAGTTCAGAGTGAACTGACAATGTGAGCAAGTTGAAACGAGCCAAAACGGAAGACTGAAGAAAATACAAAAATAAAAAAGCCTGCTTTTCCCACTGAGCTACGAAGACAGAAAATCAGCAGGCAAATCAACAGGAAACCCATTTAAATCAGCCAGTCTCCTCAGAAACGGCACATCTCACTGACTGTTTTTAATCCTGGAGAACGTCTCCTCAGGAAGTGTCTCACTAAGGCAGCGATGATTCGCAGATTTCAGTTCACACATGGAAATTTAGATGTGAAAAATGGAGATTTTTACCGCCAAAACACAGAGAAGCACCACAGGGACCGAGAACAGACTGAGCGTAATGAGGAGCGTGCCACTGTTTTCAAATTAAAAATGCTTTTTAGCACTGTCCCCTGTTAAACCTGACTCACTCCACTGCTCGCTTATAGACGTCGATGGCCTTGTCTGTGTCTCCAGCCAGCAAATGGACCTTCCCCAGCATCATGAAAGTCTTGTCGTGTTTGTTTATCTGAAGGGCTCTGTTGAGATGTTCTTCAGCCTGACAGCAAAACAAAAAAGAAGATCTTAGAGTGAAACGAGCTAATGAGTTCATAGTGAAACAATCCAGCGTACTCACATTTTTCAAGTCTTTGATGAAGAAATAACACAAACCCAGATTATGGCTGATCTCCTGGTGGACAGAAAATCTAAAGTTTAGTTCTGTGTATCATTACTGTCGGTGGTTCGTGACAGGATGGTTTGCCTGTATGAAACCTGCTACTGTGGTGCCAGTGTAAAAGTCCCGCGTCAGGCAGGAGGCCCTGAATGTCTCCTTGCTAACTGAACAACTTTAATAACGTGGAAACTACCGGTAAGCAAAACCTTGGTGCGGGAGTGTTTTCTTTACCCAGTCTTTGTCGGTGACTCTTGCTGCTTCATGATAGAATTCAATAGCTGCTTTGTGCTTGCCCAGGAGAAATCTATAGAGAGAATAAACTAAAACAATCCATCTCAAACAGTGCACTCTGAATCGATAGCCTTACACTCCCACTGTGCTGCAACAGTCACTAGGAGTGGATTAATTGTTCCCTACAGCATTAAAGAATGTTCTAGTCATCACTATCATGCAGTCTGATTCTATATTTCTCTTCTCCATCTGTCTTATGACTTAATGGAAGAGGGTAGATTCCCATCAGGCTCAGGGGCCGCGACTCACAGTGATCTGGCCACTTGCTTGAGATTATCAGAGCTGCTGGGATTAAGGATGGCACAGCTCTGAAACAGCTCCAGGGACTCTTGGATCTTGCCCTCGAGACGCAAGATTAGTGCTGTGGCGAGAGTTTAGAATACAAAAAGCCACACTTATCTCCGGATGTAACAAGAGCATATTAAAATCAAAGGCACAGCAGGGGGTCCAGTGAGGGGAACTAAATTATGTATTGAGAAAGAAGTGGGTTGAATTCTGCAAAGACGCTTTGATTTCAGACAACTTTTAATGAAGTTCATACATGTTCCATGCTTCATAGGGGAAAGGTTTGACTCAAAATGTGGCTTACCTTGTACATATATGGCATATTCACACATTCCAGTGGTCTCCTGCAGTTGTTCTTTAATGATCATCTACGTGGTCGAGGAGATAAGGACAGTTTTATTATTTACAAATAAGCATCTCAAGCATCTCTTTCTCAAGCTCTTCTAAACTGGTTAAGTAAAGGAAACTGAGTGTACGCATGTGTTCTAGATAAAATAACGGGTCCAAAAACCTTCATTTGAGTTGAGAACAAGTAAAATACTTGATGGGCTGAGTTAACTCCGTCCAAATCGGATGATTTTGAGAAAAATAACCACACAAAACCTTGATTGCAGAAGTGAAAACACTAACAAAGCTAATGAAATTGGTCTTGAATTTAAATACCGGTAATCAATTTTTATTTAACATTTTCCTGCTAAGAGATGGTTCTGAAGTCCCATTTGAAAAAAGCCGTTCCATTCTTGACGTATTACGGGACAGGTGAAAAATAGAGAGGATAAAAGTGAGACTAAAAAGGCTGCTTGAATCGGCAGATTCAGAGCCATGAGCCTGGTTATCAGGCTGGCTGAGGATGTACCGGTACTAATGAATCCACAAACAGTCTGAGGAGGCAGATCTATTTAAAGATCTGTTTTATGTGAGACTACATGGGTGGATGCAGTTCATTAGGCCACTATGAAGCAGGGTGTCATATAGAGCCCGGCACACCTCAGCTTCCATTAGCTTCTTATGAATTTTGGAGCAGATCAGAACCAGATCAACGAGGGGTTAAATAAAGAGGAGGGAGTAACTTTACCTTACAGGTATCGTAGTCCTTGCGGACATAGTGCTGGTGGATTAGCCAGTTCCTCCTTTCCACTATTGGAAGCTCTGGAGCTGAAAATAAAGTGACGTGATGAGACTTGTTCAGGTCCCGTTGAAGCAACACCAGAATGATTAATACAATACAATAAGTGTTGCTTTTGCAGAGAATACCAAGTCTAATCTGACAGCTGTAAGCAACACTGCACAGTTAATCCTATACATTTAGATTGGCACACAAGTTTCTCAGACTATCTGAATGCTCAGTTTCCATACATATAATCCCAAGTGCATTATACTTGTCAAACCTTTGATCCCACAGTCAACGCAGATGCTCAACTAAAACCCTGAGCTGGAATATAATCATCCCTCTCCCAGGCTGTAAATGTCACCTGGAAGGGAAGTTTTGAAAAAAAAAAAATACAACAATCTTTTTGTCGTGCTTTTACTGTATCAAGATGGTCTTCTGTTGCCAAGGCAACCGTGTCTCTCATAGAGTAACTGCTTGCGATAGAAGGGAGAGGTTTTTGATAACAAATAACGGGATAAATGAGCAGGTATGAGCGGCAAACGCAGATTTCGACAGGGTTAGGTAACCTGGAGAACTCCACAATGCTCCCTGTCTTCGCCCTGGCTAAGCGCTAAATTTCATTCCACAGGAAAAGGGGAAAAAAAATATGTAACTCCAATTCAAATGAGTTTGATTCTAGTAATCCTGTTATCTTGCACCTACTCCCTTCCTCTGAGGCTAAAAAAAGAATCACTGGCGATGGGGAATGAAGTTCCACGCTTTGAGCTGGCTGCTGACATTTTGGGAGATATCATTAATGAAAGCCTTGTGTAAAAATACTGTGTGCATGCGTTACTCTTCTGTCTCTAGCCGTCAACACTTGAGGCAGCGGCGCGATGTGCCGCTAGAACTGGGCCTCATCCAGCTACTTCAGAGGAATCCTCTCCGTCGCTGAGAGTGAAGCTGCGTGGCTTTCATGCGTTTGCCCCGTCAAGATTCTGAATGGCCCTATTTGTAGCATCCTAATCCGCTTTCTTCCTGCTGAGACAGCAGTAATATTCTTGTCTCCGGGTTTCAGCTTGTGGCCCTGCAGTGCTCCAGTCTTCACATGCACAAAGTGGGGCATATTTAGTGAGGGGGGGAATGGAAAAGATGCCTGACATGTATCCCTGCAATTACTGTGTGAAAGAACGGTAGAGGGGAGCAAAGAAGATGATCACAGCGGGAGATCTCTAAATATAGTCCCCAGAAAGTCTTCATCCCAAAAAATTGGGGGATTTTTTTTTCATTGTTACATTTGATCTGGCTAAGGCTAAGACAGATTTCCATGTGCTTCAACCATCTGTTAAAAGGGGATAAGAGCGGGGGAAAGGCATGCTGAGATCAAAAGACACATGTGGAGAATGTAATAGGAAATAGGTTGAAAATTATTTTGGAAGTTTTGCCACAAGTAACTCTAAAAAAATCCCCCGACTCTCATCTTGTGCTTTGATATTCAACTGCACATTCTCTTTCTTCAGAGATCTCCCACATTTTTAAAATCAGCGAATAGCAAATAGCTCCAATCAATCAGTAAATCAATGATTAAATAGTAACTTTACTGGAAACTGTTTCATAACGAGGTGAGTTCTTCACATAACATCATTTCATTGTCCTCCATGTCTGAATGGTCCCCAGAAAATGGCATCTGTATGTACCTTTCACAATCAACCACAGAAGGAACATTAGGAGCATAAGAGCACAGTCATGATGCTACTACAAATGGGTGAAGCATTAACATACTAACCTAAAATTTTAATTTATAGCCTCTATTCAATGAACCACAAGTCATTTTTGTATCTATAAGACTCCTTTTATTTACACCATTAATCCACTCAGAGTTAGAATTCTAAAGGAGGCAACATGCTACATAAAAGAGGCCATTATGGAATTTTCCCAAATGTTCTGAAAAGAGTAATCAATTTATAGTTTTTATTCTTATTATTTATCAAGCCTACTGTATAGGTTGCATTAATACTGCGCTCTGCATTTTATTAACCCTTGATGATTGTTAGAATTGCTCAATATCAATAATATAATATTTAACAAGCTGTTGAACTAATGACATGACTTTTAGATAATAATAAGGTCTGTTTGAAATGACATTAGCCAACGTGTAAAAAAACAACCCCCAGCTCGACTGTTTAGTGACTACATCAACATTATGACATTTACTCCGGCGAATCCAAACTTTTATCACATTAAAACCGAAATAAAAAGACGTCATAGGTGAGTTTGACTGTAGAGGCGGAGAGGAGGCCGACAGCGCCCCCTACAGGACCGCTCACGCACCTTCTCCTCCGGGAACCAAGTCTTGCAGGAGCTTGAGTAATATTTATTCATAAACTGTGAAAATGTGTCACAAAAATGTGTTGCAAAAGACTTGCATGTGTTGTCAGACGGTACCTTTAGGAGCTCGGCGTTTCTTTGTCTCAGTTGCAGCTGGGAGCTAAAATGTTTAAAAAAAAAGAAGAAAAAGAACACAAACGTTTTAAGATGGTTTAAATGGTTTAAGTTTACCAAATGTATTTGTGGCTGTGTAGTACATATGCTAGTTTACTAAAAGTTTTAAACTCTGGAGATGTTTCGGTTTTTGTTAGCAAACGGGATCAGTAAAGTTTAAATGACTATTGAAGGCAGGTTGCATTTATGTCCTAACTAATGTGACCAACCCACACCAAAGTCGGTAAATGGTCAACAGTAGTTAGTAGACAACAACAGCGATGTTTCAACAACTCAGATTTATGAAGTCTCACGGAGACGTTGGGATAAATGTGGTGGCGCCGACATCGACGGGGTGGGACAGTTAACCAGGACTCCGAACCTCAACCCAAATGGCCGAACTGAACCGTGCGGACGGTCGTTAACCGGTTACTAAGGTTCTGTCTGTCGAACCGCAGCTCCCGTGATTAGAGCTGAGCCAGGAGCTTAAAGGCAGGACAGGAGCCACTCTGGCTAATCAACTTAGCTTCGACTCAGGAGCTGCTAACCTGTCAGCTAACTAAAGAAAACGAGTTGTAGGACAGCGACACTTTAACACTTTAACTAGTTGTTTAGCTGTCTTCCCTCCCGTGTCCACCCACCCTCGCGGTTGTTACTAGAATAACATTAACAAGCGTAAGTGTTGCTCTCACCACCGCGGATTTCTCCTCCTCCGCCATCTTGGTTTGAGCACAGAAGCTGTTGCCATGGATACAAGAGGGCTGCGCAATCACGCAGCTTAAATCCACAGAATAAATTGGCTTTTAGACATTTTTGAATAAAAACTTAATGGCGAGAACACCTACATTTATTTTAACAAGCTCTGTAAATCATATTATAAAGTTAGCATTGACTCACACAGGCAGTGACACAACCACTAAGAACAGACCACAATCACTCAAAAGCTATTAATACTTCCTTTTTTATGTTCTTCATAGCTGTATTTTTTAAACAGATTGATTATTGGATGATAAATTGACTCTCTAAATGTAATTACTTTTATGGGGAGCTAGTTTGTCAAGATTCCATTATTTTCCTTCTTTTTCTTGGCCCGGACCAGTGATGAAGCAGGATCTGTTGCCCCGGGCGCCCACTGATGCAACGGCAGCACCAGTTCATGATGCATGTAAAATGAAGCAGCAGCATCAGGAATGGATGCCAGTACCCTCAGCCAGCACCCGGGGCAGCTCATCATTGGGGTTGAGAGTTGATTAGAACATTTTCCACACATTCAGGTTTGATGTTTAGAATTCCAAGCAGAAATAATATATGGGTCAGATTTTAAGAAGAGCAAAAAAGTGTTTATGAGGGTGAAGAAAGAACAGCTTTCAAACATCCCTAGAGGCTTTAAATATGCATGGATACGTACAACGTGCCAACACATCATGGCCAAAGACAAGACAATATCAGACCATCAGAGGCACCGATGTCCCTCCTCAACATGATTTAGTCTTAAACCTCACAAATATTCACAGCAGGAAAGTGTCAATAATTATCATGTAACAGCAACATTCAGGTAAAATTATTGTTTAACAATTGTTCTCTGTGCTCATTTGACTAAATACTACTCAATCCTTCGCTATAGCAGTAATTTTACATCAGAGACCTTGACCCCCACCTATTAGTTTAATCATACTAAAAACACATGCCATCGTGCTTAACGCCCATTTTCATTTCCCATCACTGCATCTAAGTCCATAAGCTTATAACAACGGCGATAACAAAAATCTAATCCAGTCACCTTCATTTATCATCAGTTTATCTTACAGTTTTATACAGAAGTTTAAATTTAATGACCCACGTTCAGTAGTGTAACACACAGGATGTAACTAATCAATCGGAGCATCTGCGAGCAAATATAATAAACAGTACATTTATTTGGATGACCAGACATTCCAGTGGGGGACTGTTTAGAAGTCAGTAATAGTCACATTCAGTAATACTCAACATCCGCATTTGTTGCACAGAATTAAATAAAGAAACCCAAATCTGTGCAGAGCTGCATCATTTCCAGTGTTAAATAACAGGATGCTGCAAGTTATTATTATTATTATTATTATTATCATCATCATTTTTGCAAGTCTAACGATGCTGATGAATGTTGGTCAGACCTGAGACCAGCCCGAGGTGGTGTAGGTGCAGGAGACGGTCTAATTTTCCCGACTCCTGCCAAAGACACCCTGAGCAGCAGAGGAGGCGGCATCTGCAGCAACGGTCTGGACGGCTCGGTTGGTCATGACCTCCTGGGAGAACTCCTGCTGGGCCTTGGAGAAGCTGGCACCGGTCCTCCTGTACTTAGAGTGGACCTTAGAGGCAAAGGGACGGCCATTAGGGCAGAGGCAGGTTTATAAATCAGCTCCTGTGAACCTGAATCAAAGATTAACCTGCTGACTGATCCTTAGTTTTTTCACAGTTCAGCCTGATGGTAAATCTGACAAATATTTCCCTTATGAACCTACCATTTTCAGAAGAATGATTGCCAAGACAGCATTCACTGTGAAGAAACCAGCGACCACCATCATAACCACGGCCACGGGCAGGTTTGACCGGAGCACGCTGATGGAGGCGATCCACCCGCTGTCCACAAGAGACAAACAAACGTGGTGTGACCGTTTCTGCACAGGGACTCAGACTCCGCAGCACAGATTCACATAGGGTTCGAGAGGAATTTCAGAAATTTACCCTTAACAAGGTCTAGAGCAGTGAATGATGGGAAATTCTGACATCTGTTCCATCACCGCACGTTGAAAAGAAACTGAAAGTCCTGCACTTACAATGCAGCAACCCAAACAAGTTAGGAGAGCAGCAGCCTGTCAGAGATGACCAGAGAGGAGAAGAAGAGACGTGGCGAGAAGAAACACAAAGGAATGAAGGAAGAAACCCACTGACCCCCACGAACATTTACGGTAAACCTACTGAGGAGCGAGAGCACACAGATGGATGAAGAAAGAGAGACGCCGTTAGCACTGAACCACTGTTCCATGACCGTTCACCACCTTCACCTCACATGCAGGGGACTGGCCAGGTGAAGGTGTATCCACTCACCTGTTGCCCCAGCGGGGGATCCCGATGGCCTGGATGATGTAAACCACCACTTGGAAGAAAAAGACGAAGAAGAAGAAGAAGAAGCTGAAGGAGCTGTCAGACCTGAGGAGGAAAAACACACAAAAGGATGAGATATTAGCATTTAGCATGTAAAACACTAGCCTATTCATCTCCTTGTGTCTTCACGTGTCCTGCTTAGCTAGTAGTGTACCTGAAGGCCTTGTAGACAGGCCTGTACCAGCAGACAAAGGAAACCGGTGTGAAGAGGATGAACCAGAGGATAGACAGGCCAAAGTCAACAGCATATGCAGCATCCGCAGTGAAATACGCCAGGCAGGCCAACACGTTGAGAAACAGCGTGGCGCTGTGGACTGGAGAGACGGACGCCGATCAATTTGACACCGAAACATTGACTGCATTGTCCATGGAGTTGGTACGTACACATCCAGAGGTAATACATCCTCCTGCATATCCTGCGGTACTCCTCTGGGATCTCCTCCTCAAAGTCCTGGTAGAAGCACGGCTTCACGGGGGAGAAGTTCGGTAGAGGCGGCCAGTTGTTTTCCTTAACTGAAGGCACACAACACTCGAATTACCAACGTGAGGGCACATTGCTCGCATACCCTCGTGCAGGAGCTCACCGCCAGTGTTGGATGCTCTGCTCCTGTTCTGCATCTCCTGCTCCTTCCTCTCCAGCTCAGCCGCCTTCCGCTCCAGCTCTTCCTGCTGTCTGATCAAGTTGGCCTGCCCAGCAGCTGAAGAGGCCTGCAAGAGAACAAGAACATTCTCCTCAGCCATGTTCAAAACGAAGTTCAGGTTTTCCCAGTCTGCCGTCACAGTAAAACCACTTTAGCCAATGAAGAAAGAGGAAAGTGTCAGCAAATCAAAAGCAAAGGCATCTCAAAATAAGACCGGAATTAAGGGTTCAAGTACAATAGATGAGGAGTCAAATATGCATAAATCCCAGATCAAATATTTATGATCAATATTTTTATTCAGTTCGTGTCTGAGATAGGAGAAAAAAAAACGTGTTTCGACTCACCTGTGGGTTCTGCTCCACAGAGGTGTGCAGGATGGCAGGCTCGGATGAGGCAGCAGAGATGGGGACGGTCCGTCCCTGTCAAACAAATCCACACCCATTTTAACAGAGCCCCCATTTACATAATAGTAAAAAAAAAAAAATTAATAAAAAAGAAGCACCCAACCATTTCAGTGCCAGTAAACGGGTTAAACTCCCCAATGTTCCCAGCGCTGCCGCTTGTCGCTTTTGTGATGGAGTCATCCTGAAACACAAAAATGGTGGTTATTGAGATGGTTTTACCCGAGTCGAGGTTGGCCATTTAGACCAGAACTGTGCACCAAGTGTCTGATTTCATTCGTTATTCTAATAAATGTATTGTCGACATCACTTGGAAGTAACAATAAACTCAATTTAAGGACCTTTTCAGTGATTAAATTCCGAAACAAATGGTCACTATTGATTCCATCAATGGCGGGTCTGAGCGCAGGAGACAGCGCAGGTGAATAATTCCCAGCAAGCACCTGCTCGTAGCCCTGCTTACCTGCGCAGGTGAGTTGACAGAGCCCGCACTTCTATTTAGAACCAAAGCGGTCAAGAACATGTCATATTTATTCCCAGGGACGATTCCAACCCAGGAAATATTTTAGGCCAAACCCAGAGACCAACCAAACAGGTTCTTGGTGCATTATCTCTCCCAGTCGCCACTGTGCCAGATAAAAGTCACTTAAAACTAGGACCAGAAGCAGTGAGCCCACGCGTCAGCCTCACCTGGAAGGGATTAACGTCCACTGGATCGGCGAAAGGGTTGCTGTCATATCCGGACATAGCTCGGGTTCAAAGTTTATCGCCTTTGGAGTAAACAAGACCACAGCTCTGTCGTCTCCCGGGCGGCTGCGGCGACACACAGCAACTGCGCATGCGCGCTCCGGTGGGCGGAGCTATCCTCGAGGGCCGTCCTCGCCCTTGAGGCACCGCTAATTAATTATGCGAATGTCGTGACATCGATTGGTCCTCGCGGAGCTTCAAAACAGCTATAATTTTACCACTAATGTACCGCATTGCAAATATATAAAGACGTTCAATTAATAACTGTTAAAAGATATATTTAAGTAAAACGCCAATAAGCATTAAATTCGATTTTTGCATGCCTTGGCAGTATGAGTTTGCCAAACGAAAACAATTTTATTGTGTTTATGTATTAAGATGGGAATTGTCTCAGATGCCACTGGAGCAAAATGTTTGTGCTCAAATTTCAGCTACATTTTTTTGAAACATTTCTTTTATCAAGGTCAGCCACAGCTTAAACCACATGGCCTTATTTTTGTTTCATGACTAAGCATGTGATTAAATCAACTTTTCTGCTTATTATGTCATTTATTGGCCATTTTAAAGCATTCCATGTGTTCCCTAACTATTTCCACATGTCCTGGGACGAAGCTACTTATTTTTTTGTAATGTGAATTGAGAATGGGGCATTTTCCTCTTACAATGAGGTGGCCAGACCCCTCTGGATCACAGAAATCCTCCTCCTCTAGTCAAACATTTCATGGGTGAAGCAGATAGTTTCCCCATTACAGTGCGTAAATTAGTTGTATAGATCCACGAGTCATATTTCATCTGGAAGACAAATAAATGCACTCAGAGTAAGCAAGATCATATTTAATCAGAGGGGAGGGCTCCCCGTCCATCCCTGATGTTAACATTAATCACTCGGCAGGAGGAATTGACCACTGGATGAAAAATCTGCAACTTTGACCCATCACGGGAACATGTTGTATATTTGACTTTAATAAAGACAAATAACACTGTTTATGTCCTTGTTTGGTAGCTGTTGAACAGTTTTTAGACAGGAGATGGGGAGTTCAGGAACAGGACAGACATTTGCCACTCTGCTGTACATTTGACCTGTGCTGTTCTTTATAATAGCTGTATGGCTGTTAGCAGAAAATACAAATATTCCACACACACGTCTGACATTCATTACAGAGCTGGGATCTCCTGGGTTGGAATCCACACCAGCTGATCTTGGTCCCTTTGATGGCAGTATCTCCCTCATGGGGAGAAAAAAAAGCAGCACAAAACTTAAAACACCTTAAGTGGTTTTGTTGTCCTTCTCACACACGCACACACAAACACACACACAAGCCACTGCCCAAATCCATACATCTCTGGCCAAGATTCTCAAAAAAAAAAACAAAAAAAAAAAGATAAATAGGTTTACATGACTTCAACTACCCAGCACACGCTGGTGTTCCGGCTTTGTACAGTATTTATACCTGTATATTATATGCTATAAAGAGTTTCTGTGACATTAAAATTTATTAAATAAAGTAATCAGCAACATCTGCTTACACTGATTTGTTATGAACTGTAAACTCAAAAAGCAGCTAGTAACAGGTGAGCTTTGAACTCTTTTCCACCTGATGTCAGATTTCTTCTTGTTTACTGCCCAGCTTCCCTGACAATTATTCCAACGTTCCCTTTTGTCCGCCCTCCCGGGAAGCCTGGACCCTCTGGTTAAGAGCTGCCAAGGCACTGTTTAAGTCATTTGGTGGCAGTCTAGTCCACACAAGAGGTGTCCGCCCAGTGTTTCCTGCCCCTCTGCCCAACGTTCCCCCTCTACTGGGTAGGAACACATCGTACGATACATGGCAATAGTGGACAGGTTTTTCTTGAATGCAACTAGAAGCAGGAGTGCTTTGAAAAATGGAGAGTCTCATACTGAGGAGTGCTTTGCTCAAGCAGGGTCTTTCATACCATGAATTCATTACTGCCATACAATACCAGCTGCTGTGGGATATCTGGAGGGTCCCTTCTATGGCCATCACTGTCTCTGGAGTGCCTCAACGTTGCATGTTTGCCCCCTTTAAGTTTCTGCTTGCTCTTCTCCGGACTGAAGGTGCCTCGGCTTGTAAACATGGGCCTTTCGTCCAGCCTGCCCTCATGATCTCCTGTCGGGCTGCTCTCCTGGCTCCCAAAACGGGGCGTGTTAGTGGTCTGTGCTACACCCGAGCCCGCTGTGGGAGATCTGGTGTGGAAGCGAAAGCGCCTGGTAGTGGCAGAGGAGGAAGAGGATGACGGGTGGAAGTGTGATGAGGAAGAATAGGACGAAACACTGGAGCATGAGTCCACAGAGTCCAGGGAGTCAGGCTGTCGACGCAGAGCACCACGCCGCGGGCTTTTCCACTCAGATCTCAGAGGGAGGGGGGACGTCAACATTGGACTGCGCTCTGCAACAGAAGGTCTGGGGTGGTTAACTTTTCTAGATTAATGTTATATCAAGCCGGAGTATACTAATATTGGGTTTATGATTAACAGTGGAATTTTGATCTCAGACAAGCAGTGTAATGTCAAACTACATGACCCACCAGAGAAATCTGAAGTGGTCCCCTCAGAGTCCATGTTGAGGTTTTCAGAGCTGTCAGCGGTACCGACAGAGGCCTCCGACTCCAGAGTGTCGTCATCTGATGCTCGTGGCTCCAGAGTCAGCATCTCAAAAGTCAACTCCTCTCTGCAGATGCAAATCCAGGTTAAACCATGTAATGTTTCCACTTTCATCTGATCATCTGCGGTGTTTACTTCTCTTTCTGCAGGCTCTCGATTTGCTCCGTCAGTACCCTCTCTTCCTGCTGCATAGCCGCCTGCTGATGCTCGGAGATTTCGTTTAACGACTCAGCTCTGTCTTCGTCCCTGTTTTCCTCGATGACGACGTCGGCCACGGACGGAAGCCGCGGACTAACTGGAGGTGAAGCCGTGTTGTAGCTTTGTCGCTGTAAGTGGCCTTTTCCCTGAGAGACACAACAAGAGCGGATGTTTTCTCACTCATGTAAATGTTAAACTGATGCCTAATTAAACTCTTATCATGTTACACTCATATACAGCACAAACATTACCTTTGTAACCACATTTAGCTGCTTAGGCCAGTAAGCAAGGAGCAAAGAGAAGAATCAAGGATGTTAATATATGTAAACTTCTCATTTGCATCAAGTGACTATAAGTTCTAACAGAGCTGCTCTTTAATCGGTGATTAATGCATTGTGATATATGTTATGCCCACATTTGAAGAGGTTTAAAACTCTGAATGATGGCTGCTGTGAGGCTGTATTTCATAATACATGACTTAAACTCACCATTGACTGTCGAATAAAAGTCAGTCTGCACTTGGCCTTATTCTCAGCAAACTCCAGGCTGCTGATGTCTTTTAATCGAATTCTGTACTTGTTCATCTGTTCACAAATGATGAGCTCCACGCACCTAAGAAGACAAAAAACCATCAAATTTGCAAACCATTAAGGTCAGAGCCTCAGAATCTGTCCAAGCGATGTCTTACGCTGTGGTCTTGCTGATGTCCTGGACGCTCTCCAGAGGATCGATGGTGTCTGGACAGCGCAGGATGCAGGGCGCAAAAACGATAGCCAAGGCGTTGGCCGACATACGGTTGGTCTCCTCCTGCAAGGCGATCCTGGCAGCACCAAGTCAGTGTTAAAACCGGGTCGGTGAATTTGAGCATCTTTTTTTTCTTATAAAGCGATAATTGTACCTGACGAGATGAAAAATGAGGCGCTCCAGAGTGTTTAGGTGAGTTCTGCTCAGCTGGTCAATCACCGAATACACTCCTCTGATCATTTCCTTTTTATCCTGCAGACCTGGGAGCCATTTTCACACGTGTCACCATGTGCCACTTATTTCTTTAATAAAATTAGCGGTGACATAAAAGGTGGCAGATGTCCGGCACCGAGCACCTACCCATGGCGCGTATGAACTCCTTGTACAGCTCAAACGTCAGCAGCGGGTTCGGCAGGTCTCTCAGCCACTGTTTAAACACGCTGCCGATGACGTGGATGTTGTAGTCGTCCAGGTTCATGCTGTCCACATCTGGAAGACACTTAACCATCACATTTCCTGCGCAGGTTTGTCACATCTGGTTTCCCATTACTCACCTGTGTCGAGGCCCTGCTTGAGCTCTCTAATCTTGTTGGTGGAGCCAGATTTTCTGTAGATTCCCTCCGTGTAGAGGCCGTGCATCTCTATGTAGTTGATGAGCTTCTCCACAACCAGCGGCACAGCTCTCTCGTCATTAGTCAGGCGGGAAACCTCAACTCCAAACTGTCTGGAGGACAGCTCTGGATCAAACTGTTCAAAAACACACATAATGCTATCAGACGTGCTGTGTGGAACACAATAATCTAATCTCATGTGTCTCCTTCAGCTTGAGCTGCACTGGTCTGCTAATGTAGGCAGCAGAAATCCATGAAAAGGGACTGAACACTGTTAAGGGGTCACGGGACATTACCTGCAGTGGGACATGTCAGACTCACCTTCTTACTGCATTTGGTGGTGGTCTTCTGGCAGCACTTTCTGTGGCAGGCGTAGCGGCACACTGGATAAAGATCAAACAGGTCATTTCCGTTATCCACCGAGAAGCAGTGTCTCCGCATCATTCATCAGAAACGGCACCGAATTTAGAAATAGAGATCGAAACCGAGCAGACGGCGTGGACAGACACCAGGTCGACATCTGGTGTGAAAAATAAAGGACAAACTGTGGAGAGGAGACAAAACCGCAGAACCCATGAATCCAGTTGAAGACAATCTGATTAGGTTGAGGGAGGGTTGTCTCACTCAACACCAGCCTGACGCTGCTCACACACACAGTGTGTGTGTCTGTGTGTGCACGCACGCTCAGTTGACCCATATTTGTGTGCGGCAGGCGTCTATTTTTGCTAAATTCATTTCCTGTTCCTGCACTAATACTGCTGGTTGGGATTGTTCTGGTGAGTTAGCCACAAGATTAATGGTGGAACGTCAGCTGCTTGCTGGAGTTCTGAGTGCTCTAATCTGGTGTTCCACAACCTCCAAAACATCAAGCTGGTGTGTTTTTCTCCACAGCTTTGTTTTTTACTCTGCGTGGAGCTGTCTTAACCCTTCAGGGGAAGACAGGCACGCACCTTTTGAGAGTTCTGTAAAGAATAAGACATCTCAACATCTGGTTCTGACCTCAGACATCTAAGGGAAGAAAAACACCGTCCTGCATTTTCAACATTTAAATTTGTTCAGGAGCCGATGTTTGTGGTTAACTTTTTAAAAAGGACCATCTGATCATAAAAATGAAGCTCCAAGAGAAATTAATGGTAAAAGCTAATTGATCAGCGCTGTGTGTTACTTTCTCATGTGTGCGTGACGGCATCAAACCTCCCCTTCCTCTATATTTGTCACAGTTCCTGATCAAGGAAAGGGGTTAAATCCCTCAGTCGTGGGCATCCTGACTTACGTTTGCAAACGCAGGCCCGGTCCATCATCCAGATGAGCGATGAGCAGAATTCACAGTATGTGGGGATGCTGTACTGCGTGGATTTAAATATATGGCCGTTGTGTTCCTCCACCTGCAGTGAGCAGCACAAACATCATTTCCCTTTTACCCGCACGTGTCTGGTCACATTTACATTTGTGTTTCTTATCCTTGGGCATGTTCTTATCTTGTGATTGCAAACAGCAAACAGGTGCAGGAGGAATAACTTACAATATCAGTGTCCTTCTTCCTTCGTTTTTTAACTTCAGGTTTCACTACCTGCTAATGAAAACAGATAAGCATGTAAATATGTTATCATGAATGGGACATAGATTTCCCGTCTTTATCTTCTGAACAGTCGGGTGACAGAGTTTCACCTTGCTGAGCGAGCTGTCCAGAGGTTTGTGCTCGATCATGAACTCATCCAGGAACACTTTAAAGGTGTTGACCCACACAGTGACGGGGGATTCCCTCCAATTCCTCTGCTCCTGTCGCATGGTCTTCTCCAAAATATGCTCAAACAGGGCGTACAGGTCTTTGTAGCGGATGCTCTTACCATCGTCCATCTGTGGGGGGGCATAAGGGGGGTTAGGCCACAGTGTCA
Organism: Takifugu rubripes; assembly: GCF_901000725.2. Taxonomy (NCBI): domain Eukaryota; kingdom Metazoa; phylum Chordata; class Actinopteri; order Tetraodontiformes; family Tetraodontidae; genus Takifugu; species Takifugu rubripes. Next base: position 13,747,760 of record NC_042297.1, on the reverse strand, counting down.
AAGAAACCTTTGCGCTTCGTGTTAGCGAGCCTTACCGCGAGCGCTGTGGAGTAAGAGTTGAAGATATTGAGACGGAATTCCTTCAAGGCCTTTTTAAACACCACGTCCACCATGGTGTCGTTTTTACTATCCTCTGTGTCCAAATCACTGATCTATACAAAGAAACAACAAAAAAATAACTGAAATCACCAAACTGGAGGAAGGCTAAACATTAGCATAAATGAGCCATATTTTCATTTGTTTTTTTTTAAAGGCCTGCAAATCAACGAAGAGAGCAGCAAACTCAAAGCTGTACTTTCTTTATCTGTTAGTTTAAAATGTTGAAGCAGACTTTCTCACCTTCTTCATGAGGAAGTCGTTCATGCTCCTGTAGTCATTGGTGCAGGTGAGGATCTGCAGGGCGTCGTTCTGCCACTGAGCTGGCTCCAGAGCGGCGCTGCTGATCTTCACGCTGCGCCTCCGCTTCACCTTGGGAGACGGCTCTTTGTTCTCCTTCATATCTTTGAACCCTTGATCCAGGGTCAGGTCAGGACTACAGGGTGGTGACATGTTCTCCTGCCCTGCTCCTGCTATGGGAAGTTGAGTTCATTAGTTTCTTTAAAGTGGCTCTTTAAAAGCAGACTTTTATTGGTTTTGGGGCAACACACCCTCTCCCAGCAAGGGTCCGGTGTCTCCATAGTCTCCATCCAGAGAATCAGCCCCACAGATCAGCTTCTCTCTGGATGTCTTCTTTTCTCCATACTTGGTCTTCCCCCAGAAACGCATCTTACCCCGAACCCTAGCCCAGATTAAAGTTCAGTTATACAGTTATAGATATTTGCCAGAAACTGGAAAAACAGTAAAGATGAAAACTCAAACCAGAAACAAACCTTCCATCTTGTGAGTTCTTTCGGAGTGAATCGCTTTTGCTTAAATCTACTGATGAAGCAGCTTTCTGATTCTTCTTATGGTCCTCGGAGTTCACAGGCTGAAACGGCATCAGGTTAGATAAGTGTTAAACACTGAAGAGTCATTTTTATGGCATACTGTACTGCCTGTTGTGCTCCTTGTTGCCAGTAGATGGCAGCACCACACAGAAGGCTGAGACTATTGCGAAACTGGTCAACCTTCAGGAAAATAGCACATTGCCCAACAAGAAACAATTGTACTTCCCATGAGAACTGATCAAAGACAGGAAAAAAAGTCATGAATCTAAGGACTACAGCTTAATTCAGTCTCAGAGGAGTAGAAATTTTAAAAAGTGACATGCAAAAAGATTAGGGAGGAAAAGGGGCAAGAAAAGTCTTAGCTACAGCTGTTGTGTTAGGAAAAACTGCTGAAGGAGAAAACATTTCAAAAGGTCAAGAGATTTACTGATTTCTTGTGTTTAGTCTGCTCGGGAAGGTTTAGAAATGTCTTTTTTTCTAGAACTTGGGAACGAACGTTTGAGAATTTCGTGTTTATTTATTTATGCAGTTTGTCTTTGAACATATTTGAAATGTCTCCTGCTGTTGCAAGAACTTTTTCAGAACCCAGAAATCTGAGTAGGAGGTGAGATTAAGGTCTGTGCTCGCCCTCTGAGGAGGGGGTTAGAAGTGGCAGAGAAGCCACGGCTGCCTCGGCGTCCGTTACCATGTCCGAGTCACTGAAACAGGACTCTCCTAAACCCGTGTCCGTGGAGCTCTGACTGGTGAGGGGCAGGGTGTAATGACGGGGGCTGGGGGAGCCACCAGTCTCATTCTCATCCTCGTCTGAATCACCCCCCACTGAGCGTATGGGGGCGCGGGTGAGGAAGTCGGAGCGGGTCCGTGCCATTCTGGCTTTCTTTTTTTGGCCCACCCTGCCAACCTGGAGTTTGAAGGCAACAGCATGTTTAAAGGAGCCGCAGGGCAGCTTCAATGTGCTCGTCCTGCAGGTCGGCTTCTTCCCATTATCGCGCCCAGCTCAAATATAGACTGTGCACACTCTCCTCTTTTACAACGAAAGGGATCACTTACTTCTCGGCCTTTGGTTGTTTTGGTCGGTTTGGAGGCTGGTGTGGAGACGGCGGCTGAGGCATCGCTGGCAGCATCGCTCTCAAATCTGGCAGACAGAAACGAAATGGGGGGGCAAAATGAACTGGATGTAAAGAAATGTGAAAATAGGAATTTAAAAAACACATCTAAGGCAGGAAAACGTGTGGAATAAGTGTGAGAAACCACTCTTTGCTTTCATTTACATTAATATTTCAAAAGCAGCAATATTCTTAACAACTCACTTTGCAAAGGTGACTTTGTCATTGGGAGAGAAGAAGATGTTTCCTGGTTTGTCCGTTTGACCGACTGTGGTCACCTGGTTGTTTGCCTGCTTCCTGTTTGCTCTCACTCTGGTCGCTGCACCGTCTCTGGACTCCAGCGTGAGTTTGGGCGCCCAGCCTTCAGCGACGAGCCTGCGTCGCTCTCTGGGAGCGGAGGCGGGTGGGGGAGGCAGCTGGGGGTGAGGTTTCTGCTCCTGGAGATCAGAAGGTGGGGGGGAGGAGTCTGACCGCGTCCTGGCGTGGGGAGCCAGCCCCGCCGTCCTCTCGATCAGCAGGGAGCTGGGTCTGGAGGCCGTCCCACCTGTCGCTGCTGCGTCCGCCTCCGTCCCTCCGTGCCGACTCTGCTGTATCCTCTGCAGAGCTTCTCCTCTCTGCTTCTCAAACATGTCCCTCTCGTACTGAGCAAAGAAAAGCCGCTGCCGCTCCAGCACTTCTTTCTGCTGCCTGATCTGCTCCATCATCTCTTTCTCGTTCTGCTGCTGCTGATTTCGCAGCTTCTCCTCCTTCTCCTCGTTCAGTCGCACCAGCTTCTCTATAACAATCTGGCTGGCCACTTTGGTGGAGGTAGGTGTGGGGACGGGACCTGCAAGTGCAGGAGCTGGGTCTTGTTTTTGTGGTGATGGTGTCAACTTTCCCACGCGGGCTGCAGAATCTCGGACTTCTCCAGGTAGGTGGACAAGGTCTTTTAGCTCCTGGCTCACTGGGCTTTCTTTCTGCATACTGATGACCACCACCACTGGTCGCCGTATTGACTCTCTCCTCTCTTTCAGCGGCCTGGTAACAGTGGTGCTTGTGAAGATGGCTGCCCCCGTGTTCTGCTGAGGCTCCTCTGCAGGACAGGAGAAATCTGTGCTGCTCTCACTTGTAGGGACGTAAAACGTAGGGAGGTAGTTTTCAATCTTGGGCGGATGTGTCACGACAGAGGAGACTGCCGGGTCCATTTTGGTCTGGTCAACATCTGAACTTTCTGACCTTTGAGGATCCACCAGTGGAGGATCCACCAGTGGAGGATCCACCAGTGGAGGATCCACCAGGCATGTTGAACCAACCTCAATGTGAGGTTCAGAAATAGGGGAGCAGAGGTCCTCGCTGTCCAACGCCTCCTGTACCGCCTTTGGTGGCTCCTCATCCAATTCGAGGAGCTCAAAGCTGCCTTTGGAGCTCTGGCTGTCGGGTGTTCCCTGAGGAGAACGGAAAGGTGGGGATGAGGGCATCAGCTCTAAAGACCAGCGGCGTTCCTCCGGTGGCGATGAAGCACTGCCCCCGGTTGCCCGAACTTTGAGGAGCTCCAGGCTGAACTTAGCCTGCTCCAGCTCCCTCATCCGGCGGCTCTCCCTCTTGGCCCGAGTAGTTTTCTGACTGGGCTCATCCAAGGTCCGGGACCTTTCTCGCACCACCACTGCATGTGTCGGGACTGAATACGGTGCTTCAAGTTCGGCCACGGAGGCATTCTCTTCTGACTTAGCATGTTCTTCCAGTTTATCTGCTTGCCCGTGGCTGCCGAGGCTTATATCCTGCTGCTGGTTGAAGCGCTCCTCCCACGTGCTGAGACCCAACCCCATGATTCTCTCAGGTGGTCCTTCTTCATCTGCAGGTGAGAGACTCACCTGTCCATTCTGCAGATGAAGCAGTTTCTCCTGCGCCTCCTCCTTGTCCTTTAGTCTCTGCTCTCTGAGGACTTTGAAGCTGTCAATCAAAAAAATACAGTTACAACTTCAACCAGGATGCATTTTTAATGGTTAACCACAGAGTTTCGCAGCCTCGAGCAACTTCTTGTCTTGTTTCATTCTCGTTCTGAGCAGCTCAGCTGATTGCAGAGCTGATTTTGGTTGGGTTGTTGCATAATGCTACGTCCAAGTCTATCCCCTAAACACAACGAGCAAAAACACTTCCAGAGCAGTGTACAAAGTTTAATCTGGTTTTTCGTTAGCTTGAGCAATTCAAGCCATCTGAATTGCATTCTTTAAACTGAACCTTTCCCTGTATATAAAAAAAACAACCTTTTATTAAGATTTCAAAAGCAGTTTTACTTGACTGCTTACTTCTGCCTGGAGAGGTAGCCTCTGCTTATCGCTTGTAGTTGTACCACAGTCGTACACAGTTGCAGGTAGGCTTCTCTGGCCCGATGACAGCGCCAGGTGGCCTGAATGACCAGAGCTGCTGAGCAGCGCCGATGCAGTTCTAATCTCCAGGCTCTCTGCAGCACCAGAGCAGCTTCCCTCGACAGCTTAAATCGCTGACGCTCCATGTAGCCTCGCCAATGGGACTGCAGACACACTGCTGCCCCCTCCTGGACAGCAGGGTCGACGTCTTCCACTTCAACACGTCTGTACAAACGCCACCATTTCTGAGGAGATACATTATTAACCTATTATCTGTTAGCATTTGTAGGAGACAATTACAGTATATGAACTTGAGAAAATAAATTGAACTATTTTACATCATCTGTAATCACATATTGATATAGCTATCAGTTTAAGGATCCTAAAAACTGTCAAAAGGTTTCATCTTGTATTTTGAAACCACATAAATTCAAATACAGGCTAAAATTCTTCCATCACGAGTTGGACTAACTGCACTTCTCTTCCTACCACTAGGGAGTGCTGTTGGGCCTTAACCCGTAGGGCTTTCTCACACTGAAGGAACCATTTAACATACAAGTATTTGTTAGTTTGTACACAAAAATGTGCAGTTAATGGTAACTGAAACACTGATATATATATATATTATCTTGTGGTCAAATTTGGCTATAAAACTGTAAGAACAAAGCCAGAAACCAGCAGATTTGTACGCCGACCACTGTTACCTACCTGGATGCAGGTTGCGGCTTCTCTCATCCTGACAAAGTGCTTCCTCTCCAGCAGAGCTCTGAACCGCCGCTGCAGCGTGACGATGAGTCTGAGGACTTCCCGGTGGAGCAGGCTCTGGAGCCGCTGACGGGCCGCCTCACGCAAGAACACCTGGGGGGAGGAACCACAGAGAACTTCATCAAGTGATATACACAGCCTAAAATACCTGGATAATCTGTCACAAGTATGCTCATATATGGAGTCTAATTACACTGACTCCACCGCCTCATTCATAGGGTGGACTTTCCAAATATGGGACCCACTGTCTGGTCCTCATTACATTCTTCTTCACAGAGGAGGGATGTTTTTAGGTAACACAAGATTTTCCCCAGTACCGTCATTCTCGCCTGTCTAGGGCTGTATTTATAGATAATGTGGGCATAAATTACCCACCCAGTCATTTAAGACCCCAACAACAATGGGCTGCTTTTGTATACCTGAATCATCGACTGCAAAAATTTAATTTACTGAGATATTTCAAGTGAGGCAACGTCATGAAACGCTCTGATAAGGACAGGAACCACTGTCTTCACTGTCATTAATTGATATTTGTCTTTGAATCATTTACATTGAAACTCCTGCAGCTCATTTTCACCATTTCTGAAAAGCTTAGAAACATTGAAAAAGGAACACGGGGATTATTACCATGGTTCTTCCCACTTGGTAGCCTTCTGACTCCAGGTCGAGCTGGTCCAGACACAGCTGGATGCCCTCTCTGGTGGCAGCAGCGCCCTCAGGGAGCAGCACGCGGAAATGATGCACAAAATCCTACCACAAGAGTAAAGAAAGTGAATGAAACACTGAGAAACAGCGACTTCCGTTGTAGATTTTATTTACTTATTTTCTGTTGAAGCTGATCAATCAATCACACTGCAGCATCTTGAATAGATAAAGCCACGTGTCCAAATTCACAGGGGTACAAACATCATGGCGTAAATATGCCAAACACCCACTCGTCAAACTGAGGCTCATTGTCTGAGGCCAATACGATCTGCATCCTGGGCTACAGGGGGTGGACAGGGGAACAGATGCTATGTTTATGCTATTACAACAACAGGGAGTGTTTAAGGGACCACAGGACAAAGCACAGGCTCTGTTCTGCGCAGTCCTGCGACGAGCACAGACCCCCAATATGATACCATGGCCAAAATATTTCTCATTAGTCCTGACCGCAGCTCTAAATACGCTTTAGGTGATGTCTGATGCTAAAAATGTCCAAGTGAGCTCATCGAAAGCAAGAGTTTAAAAGTTTAGAAGTCACTTTTATAGCTTTTAAAGTCAAAAGTCACATGTTGAAAAACAAGATCCAAGAAATCCAGCACCGAGGGAGCCGAGCAGACTGATGAGAAGAACCCGCTGGCCCATTTGGTGTCCCGTTAAAAAATACACATTAACTCGCACACACGCAGATTTCATTTCAACAAAGCACGACGAGCTTGAAGAACCATCTCCACACTAAACCTGCTGGATCAGGTTCGTCAGGGCTTCAAGACATGTTGGTGCAAAGTCTGCCTACTTTATTATCAGCACAAAAATGAAGACAGAAAATTTATTGAGCATATTTATTCTGAGTAATGATGATGATTTGACATGGTGTTCTATTTTATACTGTAAAGCAGAGGGGACACATTTATTGTGCAAATAAATACAAATTAACTGTGGCATACAAGACAGGAAAATATATATAACCCTGTCTATAGACAGTAGACGAGTGATCGTGATGCTGCTCGAGTCTTCAGAATTTCAATAACAAGTCACATGGTTTCATGGGAAAATCTGCTGAACTGACTCACAAAGTGACTTAATGTTTGGCTAAAATCTGAACAAACGAACATTCAAAACCACAAAGTGGTAACTGGAAGCCAAAATGTGTGTAGGAGTGAGACTTCCCCTAAAAGTCTCCCTCCAAGGCTCATTTCCAATCAGCATTAAAATAACAAAACAACCTGATTGATTCATTGTGGGATAGTGCTCACAGGTGACATCATTCCCAGCCTGAGATGGCTGCCTGCCTGCCTGCCCCCACCATCCACACACACACCTAAAAACTATGGTTATTTAAGGTCAAACGACATGTGTTTTACCTTGTAGCTGTATTTGATGTAGTAGCCTGACTGTCGGATGCGCACGGTCTCCAACATGCCCGTATAACGCAGCTGCCTCAGCACCAGGTTATCATTGAATCTTAAAGGCAGCTGTGAGAGAGAAAACAACATGTGGAAGGACCACAGGAGGAAAGAGGAGAAGCGACAGCAGAAGAGATGAAAATGATGAACAGACTTAGAAAGTCCCAATATCAAACTAAACGTAAGAAAATGTGGTTCAAAATTGCTGCGGTCAGGAGGCAGCGGTTCCACCTTCTCTGCGTTGGAGCGGATGCACTTGACGAAATAAGGCTCGGACTGACCCAGAGTCTCCATGAGTTTATTGAGGGACGCCTGTGACAGGGAGCACAGGGAGAGCGAGTCAAACTTTAGGACAGACAGCAGAGCAGGAGGCGTGATGTGAGTCAGGTGGCCCTGCCTGCACGTGGATCCTTGATCGGTGCTTTAAACTCTCATTTCTATTATCAATATGTCTTCCAAAGAAGAGGAGACGTGCTGCGCACATGTGCCAGCATGTGTGTGATAATTCAGTGGATGGAGGAATACAACCTCCCCCCTCCACTAGAGATTAAAGCAATCAATGCAGCACAGGATGTGGGAAATGAAGTCATGGAAGCAGAGAGGCCGGAGCTGGCTGCCAGAGGGGCCTCGGCACTCTCCAACAACACACAACTCCAGGCTGGGTGCTCACATGCTGACCAGGCTGACTGTCACTGCAGGGCCGAGCACCAAACCTGGGGGGCAGCGTTGTCACCAGTTCGCTGCCTTGGTAACTGGCCATTAAGTGATTTATCAGTTACGTGTGTATTCATCTAAATGCTGTCGATTCCTGACATCAATTCCCAGACATCAAGTCATAGCTTTGAGTATTTCTGTGTGGGTGTGAGACCTACCTAAGAGACTTCACACACGTGAACAAATACAGTGGGTCGTGGCCCGTGTCCACCCACAGCCAGCTGCAGCGGCTGCTCTTATATTACATTCACAGCTGGAGGGAGAATCCCCTCTACCACTGAGGCTGGCCGTGTGATTCAGGCTCCACATTGATCGCTGCCGTTCCTGACCTGGAACTGTGCGCTGATGCTGGGCGGCTTCTTCTTCTTGTGGAGGTGGAGCAGGGACTTGGTGATGCGGTCAGGCAGCGTCAGGTTGCTGAGGTACTTCAATGACTTCACGTTGAGTAAATGCTGCTGGCGTGAAATTAAGCGCTGTTAATAATTGTGCTCCAGATAACCTGCAGCCTCCTTCAGTTACAGGTGCACGCTACCTTCGGGAGAACCGGCTTCGACTTGTAGTTTTTGTTCCTCCTGTTTGTGAAAAAAGCAGTTAATTGAGCAGTTTTAGCTCCTTTTAAGTAAAACAGATCTTCAGTTGGTTAAAACAATGATTAACTACTTCCATAAAGCACTCCCAAAGGAGCTGTCACTAAAGTCAGTTTAATTCATCCCTGCGGAGAAATTCTCCTTTCACTTGTTGAGGTCAGGGGTCAAAGGGCAGGGTCAGTGGGAAAACACCCCCTCAGAGCTGCTAAGAATGTTAAGGACAATTTAGCTGGGCAGGGCGTTTTAACCACGTCACATTCCAGACAGAAATAGCTAATAAAACTAAATTGAAGGGATTAAAATCAGGGGAAAAACAGTGGCGCTGGTTCTGATGAGTGCGGGCTGTTACTGACATGAGGATGTCATGCGCTCGTTCCAGGAGTTTGCTGCTGGCCGAGTTGATGAAGATGCCGTCGTCTTCCGCGGTGGAGCTGCTGGAGGATAAACGGCTCTGTCGACCCACGCGCCCGTTCCAGCCGAGGCGGGGAGAAGCCCTACAGACAGAACCGTCATCCAAAATAAGAACCTTTCCATCATATTTCACAACAGCAGCTGCATTAATCCCGGATATTAGATCCACGGCTCCCCTCCATCTTTAGTGGCATTTATTTGTTATTTAGTTTATTCTGATACTAAATTACACGTTTAACCCTAATAAATCCACTGTTTTTATGTCCATACTCCCATTACATCATGGAGAAAGCAGCTGCAGGGTTTAGTGGACGGCGATAGCTTGAAGGTTGCACATCACATCTAAAAGAGATGGGATTTGACTTCACAGCGAGATACTGCAGAACAAAAGACGCCTTCTGCCAGTCGACCAGTCGCAGCTAATTAGAGGAGGTGCTGGACTGGGGCGACAGCAGGGGGTATAAGAACAATGTTGGGGGTCACCCAACACTTGCAGCTCATTGTTTTGAAGTCTCTCATCATCCCAGAGGCAGATATAAGCAACCGAATCGGGCCACGAACACATTTTCTCACCGTGGCGACTTTTCGTTGATGGTGTTGCTTCCCTGAAGGTCCGACAGCGGCGTTCGTGGACTCCTTCTGGTCACACCTGGTCACAGACAGACTTGTTGGCAACACATGACAAATAAAAACCCCACAGACGGAAATCCTCCCCACACACCAGTGTTACGACAGAGCGCCTTCATAAGAAATGTACTGCAGATGATGTCATGTTGAGAAATCTGTTAAAATTCAGATGTTAGTGTGAAAGTAGAGATAAACTTGAGTTTAGTCGAGAATTTTAGGCCTGTTAATTGATACTGTAACACTATTATTTTATCTACATAAGTCACTTTGATTGTGTGTACACAGTATTTACTCTAATCCTGTAGGAATGGAAGTCAATTTCTGCCAATGCATTTAAATAATGAAAAAGTGTTAAAATAAAGATGACTTTGTCAAAATAATTACTTTAACCTTAACCTTGAGTACGGTATTTTAAAATGACGACACACTTTAGTTGCTCCGCATCTGAAGGGTTCACTTTGCTTTTTTTAAATTTAGATTTGACGCTGAAAAAGTTTCTAATAATACCACAGAAGTAAATCACCATCAACTAAAATAGAGATTTTTAGATTTTTGTTGTTTTTTGGGTTTCTCATGATAAGGAATAACACCTGATGTCACATTGGCAGAAACAATCTTCCATTGCAGGTCACAGAGATGAGGAATCAAATCTAGCCTGTGTGTTAGCCTACTTCAGGTCTCGCACGACTAAACTGTACCGTTTTCTGTTTCATCACTCTGCTCACTCTCATCTGGAGCTGCGAGGTGGCACAAAACAAAAAGACAACAGAACACACCCATGTATGAAACCAGGAACTCTGAGAGAAGCTTGGGAGGGTCTGTGAGTGTGTGAGCACCTGTGAACCCATGTTAGTGACAACGATATTCACACTCGTGTTCATCCACCCCCTCATCTGTCCCCTAACACCACCACCACCAGCCTACGTGGGATTAGTGACAGTGATTACAGACATGCGTGCTGGGCAAGCACATGCACCCTCCTGGCCAGCGGACAGGCGTGTCATCACTGCTTCCAACAACACAACCAGGCCTTCCATGCATGCTAGCTGCTGACTAACAGTGTTTTTAAGAAGATGGCTGAAGCTCTTGAATAAAGTCAAGACTGAGAACATGTGCATGTTAAGTGACACAGGAGGAGGTGAAGAGGGAGGCAAACAGAGCGAAGGCCAACAAGCATCTAGTCTAAGTCGAGCAAATAAGAGCTGTTCAATAAATGAAATCATTGTTATGGATCAACTCAATTTTGGCAGGTCTGACTGCATAGAAGCTGGTTGCAATTAGGTCAGTGATGCTGGTCGGCCTCGTGCCTACGATCTCCCCAACCCAGAACATAGGAGTGGATGTTAGTCGTCGTATTGGCAGCCTTACTGTGCTTCTCCTCTTTGCATCTCTGCAGGATCTCTAAGCTTCTCTGATGCACAGGGTGCTGCAGAAAGCTAAAACTATCCACACTTTTCAAATCTGCACAGGGAGCAGCGTCATCATGCCCTTGGAGAAGCAAAACACAGGAAAGAAGAAAGAAGAGAGGGAAAAATACACAAAGGAAGGAGAAGAGAGGGGAAGAGAAGGAGACAGAAATGACAGATTAGACAGCGAAGAAGGACAGATGGAGAGATGCAGCTGTCTACTGTAGAAGATACCTGTGCAAGACTTCTGGAGAGAAAATGACTGACATTTCAAACTGGGGTTGGTGGCAGCAACAGGATGCGATCTTAGTTTTGTGTGTTGACGTTTAAAGTAATCCGCAATTATTCATAAAACAAACTGTCTGTATAGATAAAGGATTTCTAACACGTCACTTGTGAAACAAACTGTGAAAAACTGATGGTAGGAAAAAAGAAAACAGGCCAAGCTGTTTTCTGACACGATGATAAAACTTTGAATCTTGAATGGGAGCTTCACTAGCTTTATACGCACAGCAATGACGGATGAGGCACAACTTATCATGGATGATGGACATTTAAATGAAAGAAAAGAGACTAAATCACTAATGCATGACACGTATTGACTCTACTCTGCATGGTAATGGATTAGAGCACATTAATAAGAATCAGCTAATGTTAGCATTTTAGCAATGCTAATTGTTTGGCTACTTTACATCATACAAAAAAAGAGAAATGTGAAATTATTCCAAAATGCCAGCAAACATTACAGAGACATCCATACAAACTATAAACATGTCTGTCATCTTTATTTATTTGTGCTGAATGTGCACAGATGGAAAAGAGACTAACCTCCCATCAGGCTGTCTGATAAACAGGCTAAACCTTACATTGTTCATCTGAACATAATTCTTAATCTAGCTTCTAAGCCTCAGAGCTCACCAGTCTTCTTCTGCGTGTGTCTCTTCCCAGCCTCCCTGAAAGCCACCAGGGCCCTAAAGTAGGCTCGGAGGACCGCCCAGCGGAACATGGCAGACGGGTCGATGCCCATCAGCCCACAGATGAAGGCGTTCTTGCTGCTCTTTAGCAGCGCTACGATGTCTGGACGCATGTGGTCAGTGTTCTTCTCTCTGAAATCCTGAGTGAGAGGAGCTTAGCTTATTGTATTATTATTATTTATAGCTTTTTATTCGACACAATTTTCCAAAAAAATTAAATAAAATTACAGACTGGTGAATAAGGCACTGACCTTGACGCCATACTTGACTTTGCCAGCATAGTGTCGGATGATGAAGGCGGGTTCCATGACGGCAGGAAACTCGATGTAGCTGTTTCCTTCATGCTGCCGCTTGAATTTATCCAACAAGGTCTGATTGGTCGCTTGAGGGAAACTAGAAAATAGGAATAAAAATAGATGTGGAGAAGTGTGTTTTTTCTGTGTATCCTGCTGTTGCAGGATGACGGAATTTTAAATTCTATTCAGTTTTAACTTCCAGAGATTTCTAATTATGAATATTTCCTTCATGGGATACATGTGGAGCTTTTATCTCGTCAGGAGCTCAGTTCCAGTTCTGAGACTCAAATTCTGCAGAAACTCAGCAGCTTACTGGAAGTGGAGAGGGGGAGAGAAAGGCACCAGGGGGTTTGAAACTGGGGGAAACCTGAGCTACCAAAACAGCACCGCCACAGAGTTTCCAGAAGGGAGGCAATACTGTCTGTAAAAACAGTTGCAGCACAGTCACAAAGGCAAAAAGATTAAATTTGGGAGAAGTGGATGAAAACATGTAACACACCTCACTGTGGAGGAATGGAGATTGCTCTAACGTTTGTTATTACCCACTAAATTTGGGTTTCACCTTCCAGAGCAGAACCTGTGTGGCTGCTGCAAGTGTAACAGTCAGAACACAACAGTGTAAAATCAATCTTGCTTCACATACAAAATTCTGGATTGCTGACATTTTATTCCACAGAGAAAATCAATTTATGTGTATAGTAGGTAGGAGTCAGTACTGGTATATATTCTGACCCTGACTCAAGAGTTAAAGGATCTCGGGGGCTTGTTCACGAGTCGGGGAAAGATGGAGCGTGAGACGGACAGCCTCCGTGGTTATGTGGTGATTTACCGGTCAGTCTATAGTCAGGACACACTGGAGACACTGTCTCTCAGCTGGCCTGGGAGCGCCACAGAATACTCCCAGAAGAGCTGGAGTAAGTATTTGTGGTGAGGGAAGTCTGGGCATCATCGCTGAGACTGCTGCCTACGTGACCCGGATAAGCGGAAGATAACAAGATAATAAGTCCCTTATTAATTGTGTGTAGAACAAACACAGGTGGCTGAAGTGCATGCGGCCACTAGGGGGCGCGATACTTTAAAAGAATCAGCCAGTCAGTTCAGGGCTGGTGTTTCCTGTCTGTTGCCTCTGCAGAAGCCTTTCTGATTGTGCTCCAATGTGCTTTTACATCAGGACGTCAAAGACCACGACTAGTGAAACACACTCACTTGCACTCTTCATCCAGTAAGTGGAACAGCGCCGTGGGCTTCTTGCTGATGAGGTTAATGCAGCCCGTGTTGTCAATGTAGTCGATGTTGTGCCAGCTGATGCCCTCGGCCCTGTATTCCTCCTGCACAGACACAAACAGCTTGATTTCATCTTCAACTATCACAGGAAGGGCTTTTTGCTAACGTTTAGTTCACCAGATCTCATTTCAGCAGTCGCCTCTATGCTCAGGAACAAAAGAGTAACCGCTCACTCTTAGCCCGGTCATTTCATGTAAAAATGGCCTCAACTGAAATGAACAAAACTGTAAAACAAATGAATTTGTTGACACATCCGGCCGAACTTGTGCGGCTTCGTTTGGGTCTAGTAATGAGGTGATTAGCTTCTCTCTTCATAAAAGTTCGGGTCTTGAGAAAGAGATTTAACTAACCAAGAACTTAATCCAGAGGAGGATTGATAAGAACAAGCGCTGCCATTCTTGTCTTTGGGGGACGAAAGGTCAAATGCTCCTTCCCCTTCACAGGCTGGAGCTCCACAAAGTAAATGTGTAACTATAAATGAAACTAACAGAAGCATGATGATATGATCATCAGGTGCTTCTACCATGACAATTGGAATGTTGGAGCTTATTCTCATACAATTTGTAGGTCTCTCAATGATTAAAAAATGTTTGTAAGATGTCTAAAATGGAAGATATTATACAGGATCTATAACCTTGAAAACCCAATGCAAAGTCACCAATGTTTTCAAAGCAAAATATACGGTTAGTTATCAAGCTGTAAGTATAAAGTTTGTTGGTTTGTTTCTGGCTGAGCAGAAGGACTGGAGGTCGCAAATAGAAAGATAAATCTGACAGATCAGCATCGTCTCAATCAGGAGTCTAAATGTCTGCATCAATAATTCAGTCCAACAAAACTGTGTGTGTGTGTGTGTGTGTGTGTGTGTGTGTGTGTCACAGGCTCTGGCAGAAGAGAAATTGAGATAATCCCAGTTCAAGTGTTCTAACTTCCCAACTTCACCCTGGATAAGCGTGCAGCCCCGGTGGCTCTGACAGTGACTCGCTGGTGGACGGATGAATGGAAATCTACTGTAACTGTAGACGGGGGCGTGAAGCTGGCCTCAGCGGAAATATGAAACACGCCGGCTCTTGGACAAACTATTCTGGCTGGATCAGTTTTAGAGGCGTTCAGGCCGCCTCGCTGGTGCTCATTGATTTTTCCGTACATTAGAGGACTCAAAGGTTAAATTTGACTCCATCACCTCAAACTTGTGCTTCTTTATCTGAGCCATCTCTGACTTCGACGGTCCCTGACTCTGAAAGTTTTTCAATTTGCTGAAAAATTCTTGAATATCTGAGAAAGAAAAAAAATCAATCTACTGAAGGAAGAAAAAAAGCCAACAGAAATCCATTTATCAAACTAGCGCTGCCTGAGATCCACCAGGAAGACTCGATACATTTTGGAGCTTTGTGAAGCTTAGAAAATGTCATTCTTCAGCATTTACAGAAGATCTGCTGGGGAACAAATCTGAAAAGCTCTTATCTGTACCACAATAATTCTGTCTCTCCCGTCACTTAAACCTCCGAAAACTTTACCTTTGAAGCATCTCACGCATAAATCTACCGGTTTATGGCGCAGCGATAAGACCGTGGCCTTTAAGAACAACTGCCTCTGCACTAAAGAGGAGGGCCTGACGCCGCGGCCCTTCAAGTTTCGACATAATTCGTGAAGCCAAAGAAAGCCCCTCAAACATGTTGGGACAAGCTGCTGATTCAGGCGATCTGAAGGCAAACACAATGTTTAACTTAGGGGCAAAGCTGCAAGAGCGAGACGCTAAAAAAGGCCTTTGAAGTTAAATCAGTTCACTTAAGTGAACATACGTACTACCTCAGCAGGGGCGGTCAAAGGAGGGGCAGTGGAGTCACAGGACGGCCGGCGTCTCCCCTGACATGGTTGCGTAATGCGATAAAGCATTCCTATATTGTTCCAGCGTCACTAATGTATGTGCTTACGGGATAAGAATCAGGCTTCTCCTTTGAAATGCTAAATGACTCCATCTACACGTCTGCAAAAACACCACATCAAAGACAAGTTTCAGTTTTCCAACCCTTGAAAATCATATTTATGAGAAAATAAATCACTATGTAACCCTAAAATGGCTTGGAAGTAATGTTAACTACGGGTCTGCAGTGGTCCGGGAGGAGGAGGAGGAGGAGGAGAACGACACCATAAGAATTCACAATATTAATCCTTTTCCCATATTTGGATAATCTCCACTATATCTGGAATAACATCTGGGAGGCACCTTCACCTGAGTTGCTGTGCAGGATGAGAAAAGCCTCCCGTTATGTCAAGGTGACAACGTAGCTTTCTGTTTTGTGGCTGTGCTGTATGAGCTTTCTCAGACCATTACAACAACCATAACACTTTGCTGAATCGGTCTGACCTGTTCCAGCTTGAAGATGTGCTGGTTGAAGTAGTGCTGCAGACGTTCGTTGGCAAAGTTGATGCAGAATTGTTCGAAGCTGTTGTTCTCGTAATCCTCAAAACCGAAAATGTCCAGAACTCCGATGGACAAGATCTGAAGCAGGGGAACAGAGGCATCACCAAGGAGCTTCACATTCATTATGAGACATTACCTGGATGGTGAGGACCAACAACATATCCCTAATGCAATTACTCATCTAAAACAGCTCTCAAAATGGAACCATAAGCTTGATAACGTGGTTAAAAACATCCTGGCTGCATCATTCGTGATTAATCTGAACTTCAAACTCTGGTGTTGATTCCAGATCAAAAACCTGGACCTTCTGCAATTTGGTCAACTCCAACAAACCCAAAAAAAAATCCAATCCAAATCCAGTTTATTCTGTTCAACCCTGCGTGTGTGGACCCACCTTGGTGGTCTCCACCAGGTCCTTGACGTTGAGCAGAGCGTGGTTGATCCTGAAGACGATCCAGTCAAACAGAGCGCTGTACAGAGACTTGGCCATGGAGTCTCGCACCGTACCAGCCTGAAGAAGCAGAAACACAAATTCCTTTTCATCACTGGAAACACAGTTTCTCTTTTATGAGTCGAGAATGTCTCGTCCTCAGTGATGCGAACTGTGGAAAGATTTGACCTCGCTGCATTCATGCTCTCCAGAAACCAAACAAACAAAAAGTGTTCATTAGCTGATAAAATTCCTTCAAAACGAATAACAGAAATTTGCGCTATTTTAGCTCCACAAGACCAAATATGTCCTCCGTCCGTCGGGACAGATGTTATTTTAGGCTCTAATGACACATAAGCTTTTCATTAGTGGGAGGAAGTTGAATTTTAAACATGTTGGAGGAAACGGCCCCATAAGTGTTATAAAATGGAGAAGACGTATTACAGAAAGTCTCTGATTTCTTTGAGGTTGTATCGCATGTGATTTCGGTTGACAGGCAATGAGATTGTTGTGATTGTTGGAGCAATATTTACACAGAGACCACCCAGTCTCTTAACCAAACTATGGCTGTTTATTCCTATTAAAGGTCTTCTGAAGCTCTAAGTGGCTGCTATGGGCTGTGGCCGTTGTGGCAGCGCGTATTTCCCATCATGGCATGGGAGACTTTGTATTAATTGACCTAACTGGTTATGTGTGCAGCATCACAGCCCATGTTAGAGCCATGTTGCTCTTTTCCACTGACCGCAGCATGTTTGTTTTCAGACTCGGGGCCTGATCGCTGGAGAGGGACTCGAAATGTTTTCGCATCTCTCAAGAGAGACTTCAGAGCTCAGTGGAAGTGTGTTTGTACAGTAAGTGCGTTCATAAGCTGGGAGGGAGAGGAGGGAGGGGAGGAAGAGAAGGAAGAGGAGGACGGGACCCGGGAGTGGCGAGCTCTGTCCTGTGAATACAGCCGGGTCAAGAGCGAGACCATCCAGAAGCTGCTTTTGACTTGGCAAAATGGCCCTGGTTGCATAAAGGAGCGCAAACTTGAAATGATTTCAGTCTCTTTTTAGAGCTGAATCCAAAAGTTAAAATTCCACGAACTACTCTGAAAGTCTTGCAACTACTATATTTTAAAATACATCTTGCGTGTGGTAATTTTTCCAACTCTACTTGAGGTGAAGATAAAGGATCACCTCAGACAGTTTGTAAGGAACAATCAGCTTCTCCCCGACTGTCACCGTCTTCCGCGTTGTCAGAGCTTCGAACAGCATCTCCTCTTTGACCTGAAGATGGCAGGAAAAACAGAATGAGTTTAACTATTTAAACTCCATTTTAGAGCCATTCGCTGGTTTAAAAACTGGTCAGTTGATTTATTTAAAACAGTTTAAAGGATATGGGACAGCTCTGCACCAGCAGGCAGCGTATTAAAGTCATTTATTGTGATATAGACATTGAAAACCCTCCGCATTTCACACAAAACATATAATTCTTGTATTGTTTTTGTTGTGTTTACATCTTTACCGTAGTCCACTATGTCTTTTTATGATCTGCTCAGCACAGATCGTCACAGCTCAGATCAGGTATTGTGCCCCACACGCGTGTGTCCGGCTTTATTTAAACACACATTCAGATAATGTGTGGGGCTTTTTTTCTATACCTCCAGCAATTCTGACACCACCGGCAGCTCCTCTGGGTTGCAGATGTCGATGGAGTCATCCCGGTAAGTCTTCCTCTTGTAGCGAATGTTGCCCAGGTGAAGGATGGCTGACAACAGCGAGAAGATCCTTAACGTGAAGGAGACAAGGAGTCAGCAGGAGCCATTTGTGGATATTTATAAACGCTTCACCAATGCTGCTGCATGTTGTGCAGGGATCTTCAGAGCAACTCACCGCTTCCGTGTGGATGGAAGAAACCCCACCATCTCCATGGCCAGCTGAAGCCTCTCAAAGTCATGCTTTAGGTCTTCTCCCTCAACTGTGAAGCAGTCCTGCAAAACAGCGACAATCGGGTTACAACAGCTCGGTTCAGAAGCCAGAAACAGCTAATAACAAGGCGCCGCGAAGCTGAGGAAGAATAGGTGACAACTGTTGACCAGCAACTTCATAAATGTTTACAGAGTTTCTGGCAAAAGTACTTAAAATAGTTTTAAAGTTTACTTTACAGCTATAACAAAGCAGCAGAGTGGACAGAAGCGAGACTCAATCTCAAATAAGCTATCATTAAGAAGCTTTTAGCAGCGCACAGACGAGGACAGACGGATCCAGTAAAATGTGTGGAAGCCTGTCCAGGATGCTTCGGGAGACAGAAGGGAAGGAGGGTGAGCAGCAGCAGAAATGACTGAACTCTCATCATTACTGTTGTATGAACCCATGTCAACACAACAACATACTCTATCAAAAAATATGTTTTTTTCCAGATGGAGCACCAGCGTTTGGTCTCCCACTCTCCTCAGTAATGTGAGGTCTGCTCCACTCCGGCTGCCATAATTATCACATACCGAGACCTCAAAAAGGCAAACAGAAGAGGAGCCTCACACTTACACCAACACGCCTCTTCCTCTCTACGCTTCACAAACTCACGCTCAACCATCCGTCTCCCACCATAGCGAGGAAATCGACATTTATTTACAAAAAGTCGCACTCTAGATCTTTTTCCAGTGAAAACAATCTGTCAGTGTAGTCGGAACCAGCACACATGTAATCACTGTAACACATCAGTTTTAGATATTTAGTTTTTGTGACATGTGATGATATCTTTTCGTGCAAAACCAAGAAAAACATCTGTTTTTTGTTTTTTTAAACCTTCCTGATTCAGGCCACCGCTGCAAGACGTCATCTCATAATGACACAACAGGCTGTGGGAGTTCATTAAAACTTAATTTCAGACGGCGGTAAAAGCTGTAGTAAAGTAGAAAAACAAGGTAAGATGGGCAATGCTGCAAATAATATAGAAGCAAAAGAGTCAGAAGATAATCCCAGAGACAGTATTTGATCATTGGCATCATGAATCAAATTCGGCCTGTGATTTTGGTGACACTGGCCACTTTTTTTGTCCACTGAAGTGTCATTTACTTGACACAGCATTCCCCGTCTGCCCCACTGACCACTGAACATGCCAACAAAAACTCAGCGAAGGAGCCTGAGGGAAAGCAAACAGATAAAAAGGACACAAACTAAAGCAATCCAGGAAACACTGGAAAAAACAAACAAACTCAGAAGCACCAGAGGGGGGCAGAGACAGGAGGGGGTGTGGCTGCAGGTTGCTCGGGTGACGACGGGCACAGACGCACGGACACAGCTGAAGCACAGATACTGACCGGTTCGCTCTCACAGTAACTGTCCCAGTGCAGTTGGCGGCTCGGCTTTGTCATCTGGAAATGTTGAAGCAGAGTTTACAGAAGGGGCGAGAAAGACGGAGCCGCTGACGGCTCGCACGCTTCACATTTACACTCGTGCTCGGGAGCAACTAATGGGCTGTTACGTTGCAGAGAGAGCGGTTAGATTAAAGATGAACAATCACAGAGAGGCAGAAAAGCTGTGGCGGGCAGTTAGAGCCTTTAGAACGGGGAGAAAAGAAGAGCTGAAGAATGCGTGCATCCGAGTGCTAAAAAATGCCTTGAGAGATTCTCCATGATTGATTTCCAACAGGAAATCCCAGATTTACAGTAATGTTAAAACAAATGAACCTGCTCCAGCGATGAAAGCTTCCAGCCTTCTGTTTTACATTAAAGTGGCCACAGCTTTGCCTGAAATTCCAGCCTGAGCAGGAACGAACGGCAGAGGTGTTAGAAAATGACATTTGTAATCAGTTACCACATGATTCTGTTAACTCTATCAGTGTCTGTATGAGCCTTCTGGACAGTTTTAAACCTCCCCCCTCAGCGTCAGGCGGGGTTAAGATTAGCGATTTATCACTAACAGATTTCATATCATCTTAAAGTGGCTGTAGATTAAGAGGAGGAGTGCAACAATCAGAAAACTATCCTGAACACAGCAGAGTGGAAGCACACCTCAGGCAGTGTCTTACGTGAACATTGAGGACGTTTAAAAAAAATAAAAACAACTCCGACAGGTTTACGACAACATCCACATTCCAAACTTGTGTTTATCAAAACTTTGTTGCAGTTTTTATGAGAAACCAGTTCCATCATCTACAGTGCTGGTTTGTCAGTGGTGGTGTGCAGGTGAGGGAGAGTGTCAGTGACATAAAGAGGAGAAAACAGCTCAGCAGGTGTTGAACATGTGGAATGCGTTTCCTCCTTGTCCTAAATTTCCTCTTTTTCCTGTCTGCAGAGACGCAGTCAGTTAATGAGGGTGTACGGCACAAACTTTAAAAATAAACATGCCACATCCAGCTGGGATCTCTGGTTATTATCCCGTCTCTGTCCCACCTGACTGAGGTAATGGTATTCTTCAGGCTTCTTGAGGTGAAAGGCTTTTCGCTCCTCTTCACTCGCTCCTGCCAGCAGGTAGTAAAACACGTGGTAGTTTCTGAAAAAACAAACGTCAAAAGAATTTCTCAACAAATGAAGACACGCAGTTTTCATTTGAGTGACTTTTTTGAGTTAAGAGAGCACAAACACGGGGAGAAGGTCATGGTAAGCAAAGAAAAGCTTGAAATAAATACCGGTAGGCCCCGAGCCCTGGAGTCAGCTACAAATTTGAGTATCAAGGCTAAATATAAACGTTAACATATTTTTATATGTTTTATACGGTGTGTATTTGCTCACTTTTATTTTTGGACACGTTACGACACTAATAGAGAGATGAAAGAGTAAAATTAAAGGTTCCGCATCTGCATTGGCAAGATGATTAATGGCGATAATGATGATGAGGCTCAAATGAGGCTCATGATGGCTACAAAGACAGTAGAAACAGTGAAATTCCATAAACATGTGTCTGAACATTATTTAAGATCTGTATTCCGACTGTTGCAGAGTTTTACCCCAACAACTGACATATATTTCTTGGTTGTGCTTATTTTTGAAGGTTTAAAGTTTGATTTTCCCCTGACGTTTTAGCCTCCCGCTCTTTCCTGAAACATTTCTGTTATTTGGTTGTGTCTTGTGCACAATTTAATGTCATTATTTCCCCCCATTCCATGTTAACACTTATGAAAATCAGAGCTTGATTTTTAAGTCTATTGTTGCAAAATACCATGAATTTTTGCTCCAGGTCAGTCACAGCTTGTTGATGTCAAACACAGTTTAATTTTACAAAGTTCTGATGTGATTTTCTCCAAAAGTTGCCATCAACCACACCCTAAGGTATTTGTGACATCAGCAAAAAAAAATACATTTTTATATCTTTATATCTTTATGTATTATCATGTTTATTGATTGCAATACCTGCATTAGATAAACTGCCACAAATTTAACTTAATGAGCAGTGATTACCCTAAATGGTGAGCATGTTACCATGGCAACAGACTCAATATCATCTTGCTGCAAATGTGATTTAGCAAAAGCACGATGTCACTGTCCATACTGTTGGTTAGGCAGCAAAATTGTGTTGATTTAGAATTAAAAGACAGGAGTCAGAGTCAAAATGCTGGCAGGAAGTGAGGGATGTGATCCAACCAAAGAAGGTGTCACGCCCAAGTTTGGTGCGGAAGCAAATGTCTGCGTATTACTGAAGTCTGAAAGTTCTTCTGGACCACTTTGGAAATGTGGCTGCGACAAACTCATGAGAGAAATCCTGATGCTAGTTTGGGTGTGTGATGCTGTGTGGTTGTGAACATGGAGGCATTACGCTGCAGCGCAAAGGTTAAAGGTCAAACCTGTGCAGCAGCTGTGAGAGCAAAGCCCCACAACACACAGACACACACAGATACACACCCAGATGATTTTATGGCCCTGGAGTCAGCAATTCATCTCAATAAGAGGTGAGGAACTGAGGAGGCCCACTGTGAGCCCCCCATGACGAGGATAACCCTCCCCAGACCGTCCCAGCTGGTCCAGCACATTAGTGTCAGGCCCACTTAGAGCTACTCACTTCATGGACCAGAAGTAAGCAAACCCAAACAAGCTCCCTGATGCTACACTTGTTAGGGAGAGAGAAAAGTTTGAATCTAGGCAACAAAAGTCATTAACACAGACGCTTACATGAGTGCTATTATCTTGTTTATGCATCCGTACGTCAACTTGCACAGCACCACCACAGGACCGAAGCATCTTTTTACATCTCTTATCGTGCTTCTCTCACCTCTCATTGTGCTCCTGATAGACCAGCCTCGACTTTTCCAGGAGATATTTCTCCACATACGCTCTAGAAATCAACAGAAGGGCTTGAATAGATTTTCTCTCAATAGATGAATGAAAGTGCTGCTTGCTTACCCTCTCACAGTGCCGCTCTCCTGGTAGTTCACCTGAATGAATTTGCCAAAGCGACTGGAGTTGTTGTTGTGGGCGGTCTTGGCATTCCCAAATGCCTGCAGGAAACCAGGAAGATGTGCAATGGTGAAAACAGACAACCAGTTCGAAGAAGACATAAAGAAGTGGTTGGTGTCAGACATCTGAGGTCAGGTCTGCGGTGACTTTTCCCCTCACTCCAACACAGATTAATAATGTTTATGTTAATGTTAATAATGTTAACGGAGCAGCGTCTGGGGCCATCAGGTCTAATGGAAAAGAATAAATCTGGCTTAGTAATGAGATCCATGTGGCCACGCGGAACATTTGTAGTGGTTGTGTTTTAATAAAACGGTCCAGCACTTCCCCTTGCAGCTCTATTTATGTTGCACGGCTGCCTGAAGGGGAAATCTTTTTCTCTTCTCTTTTCTTCTGCCGTATATAAACCCTGAAGTCATCGCTTGCTCCACCGCAAGTAAACAAATTCCTCACTGGAAAAACTGAGAGCCGCCACAAGCCCGACGCCCGAGGTACGCCCGCCGTTCTCTAGGCAGGCAACAGGTGACACATTTAATTTTAACTGGATCTTTTGCAGTGGGCTGTGATTGGTGGGTAAAAATACAACAAAGGAAGTCAGAGGATTAAATGTAATGTCTTCTCTTTTGATAAACATTCCTGGATGAGCAAATGGACCAGTCACGGTTTCAGTGGGAACGTACAGGAACATATAAGCCAAAGGTCAAAACCTCCATGTGAATCAGACGTTTCCCATATAGTTTCAGTGATCTCTGTCCCATAGAAACTGTCGGGCGAACCGGAAACACACAGTGTTCTTTGATGCTTCTTATTACCACCTTTCGCCCTCTAGAGGATTCATGTTGCTCGAACGTTGAAGATGAAGAGATTAAACGCATCAGCTGGGGGTCCAACTTATTTTACTTATTTATCATATTTTATTATCTTTAAGTCCATCCACAAACCACACAAGTAAAAACCTAGAACAAGTTTATATTCCAAGAGCTGCATGATTCGATATTCCCAGAGGAGATGGTGTTCCCTTTTATACCCTTTGAACCGGCTAACCTGCCTGGTTCAGGAACAATGGGTCGAACAAGGACAGGCTCCCATCCACCAGTGCTTAAGAAAGTACTTCCTGGATGGAAAACTAATAAAACCCAAGCATGCATAAACAAAGGATGATTATTGATTATTATGAACACTGACTGACATTAAGTGCAGCTGGAAGCAACATGCAGATGTTTCATTTGTGCCTGGAGTTTCTCCAGATTCATCTGCAAGATTTAAGGGGAAGTTTTTACAGTTACACTTTGTATCCGAGCCGCACACTGAGAAAAAAGGGTTGTAAAATTTGAGTGCTTGAGCAGACTGGGTTTCTCCCGAAAAATGAGGTAAACCAACAGAAAATACAGCATAATTGTAAAATAAATAAATAAAAAAGTTACTATAGAAATTGAGCAAATCAAAACCTTCCTCTCTTTCTAATAAGACCAGATAAAGTAAAAATAAAACTTGACTTTTTTTAGCTATAAAGGATGGTTTCAAAAGCAGAACATAAATGAAATTTAGCAGCAAGATACATCTTTTCCAGCTAGCATGCTAGTTATGCCTCTGACTTTGTGGGAAAGAGGAGGAAATCACTCAGAAAAATGTGGTCAGCACACACGGTGCCCAGAAAACAAAGATCATGCCAAATTCCTGGATATTTTCAATAAGTCGGTGCAGATTTCTGGAGAAGTCCCGTCCAGCCCTTATCTATAGCATCGTTTCAGTAGACAAAAACACCCAACCCGATCGGAGCAGTTTTGCACACGTGCTCTTGAACCGTTTCATTCTAATCCTCCCCCCAACTTTTCACACAAACTACAACAATGCAGATTTTGTTCTGGCCTCCTGTCCTTTGGGATCAGTCAGAGATTATTCTGGGGAAAAATAAAAGCCAAAAACCTCATGAAAACAGGGTGTGTTGAGGTAAAGAAAAAGGCACAAATTTCTCACAGAATTCTGACTCGCGGCGGGTCTTTTCCCTGCTTTGAAAGGACAGCGGAGCTTAAACTGTTTGCACAGGCCGATTCGCACCACTTGAGTTACTGTAGTAGGTCGACAATATTATTCTTGGCTTGGGACGACAGACTGAGCCAAAGGCAGGCCAATGACAGACTTGAGACGGTGCCAGCGTGTTCGGGGTGTCGTGTGTCCATCTCCTGGCTCGGTCAAAGTCATCCAGAGCAGCGCAGGAGGACAGGCTGACCCGTGGTGCTGCCTGTGTTACACCAACCAGTGCAGGGTGGCGTGGAAGGTGGGGGGAGCATTTATCTATAACTTTCATTTCAGCTGCAGGGATTAAAACGGGATATTTGCAGCAGTGTCGCGGGTCCAGCAGCAAGGTTGCATAACAGGAGCCAATTAATTTATTCGCTCGGCTCACTCCCATCTTCATTTATGAGGAGGACTAACAGTTGAAGAAAACCAGGAAATCCCTCTGCAGTGTTTCGGATGGATGAAGAGGTCACGCTTGGTGCGGACAAAAGGCTGCCTGATTTAACTTACAAAGACATCAGCATTTTGTGACTCATTAATTGCTTTTGGGGGGGTTACGAATGAATTTCCATGCTGGGGTGAGTGAAGAGGTCACGTGACAGCACGGTCCCACACAGCACAGAGAAATGCTTTGTCTGAATCTGAATGTTACCCCAGCCAAACGGGCCATGAGATGAGAGCAGCATTCCTCTGCCTTCAGGAAAAGTGTCACCAGATTTTTAGCATTCCTTCTCGGACAGTAGCTCCGGTGTGACTCAAAGCAGCACTGCTCACACAACCTTTGTAGATTCATATCCTCCATGGTGCTGCGCAGCATGTGGTCAGGATGTAAACAATGGAGCTAAGGAGCCGGCTCAACATGTGTCATGCTTATGTCACAGTGTGTGTGGGCAGATAAGGTTCTCCGGGGGCTCATTTGTAACCATGGCGCTGAGATTTCACACCTCGGGTCAGACTGGCCAGGGTGGACTGTGGTCAGTGTGGTGCTTTAAGCTTTTTTCCAGCAAAATGCATAGGATGTGGGTTCTGGCAGAGGCTGCTGCTCTCAAAACGGAGCTCCTAACAACTGTCACTGTCAAACAAATAGCAGGTTTTTCCTCAACCACATGAAAGGAACAGAGGAGTGGGCAGGTTTTTATCTAATGACCCAAATATATGGTGGTGAAAGTCTACAGCTGCGGAGAAAGAAAAAATAAATCATTGGAAAAATGCTTGCTAACATTCTATTTAATCTCAATGGCTCCAGCTCACATTCAAATGCCATGAAGTTATGTTTTAACGATATTGGAAAGGTTCCCCTCTTAAACCAACTATAAAGTGGGAGAATTTGGAGAAACAATGAGAAAGAAAAGCCTAATTTATTAAAAGCAGCGACCTTTTAATCAGTCGAGCATTTGGCTGGCTCAGAAAGTCCTGCTGGGTTCGTCAGAAGGAAGCGAGCATTAGTCACAGGGACAGAGATGAAAGAGACGGCTCATAGAAAAATAATTCCAGGACTGCTCAGCAATCGTACACATCTCATATCAAGTAAACCGCTGCGGAATACAGAACACGCAAGGGACGAAAACCAGCATTCCTGAGCTCCAGGCCCAACTGAAATAATCCAAAACTTAGCAAAGCTTTTCCCATGGTGCTCAGCAAACGGCGGACCTGTGCGTGAATCCTGAAAGAAGACAGCGTTCTTGTCCTCAGGCTGCGAAGACGTTCCCCATCGCTCTGCAGTGTAAAAAACCGAGTCTATATTATCCAGGAAATTGTTGGGAAAGGGCAACAACAATAAAGCATTTATTACAGGATGAGGCCTGCAGAATGAATCCCTTTCCCATGCTGACTGATAAAGATCTAAAACGTACAGAAATACTTGAACTAATCTGATCACAAGATCTCCTAAAGAGGACAGGGCATGGTTATTGCTGTGAGCCGCAGCATCCAGTGCTTGCTCAAAATCTGAGGACAGGCAACACACACGAAAGGCTTATTTGTTGTTAGAGTTTAGCAACAGAATCCCAGAGGCCAGGGGCACAGAGACGCTCTCAAAATGCTGGGAAACCAGCGGAAAACACCAGGAAAAGACGCGCCTGTCTCCCCGGTTTCTGATGGCAGCCGAGGAATCAGATGCGATCGACCTTCTTGAGGAAACAGCCACAAAGACTCGTCTCAGCCCTGGTGACCGTCAACATGTTTACTTGTTTTCTGTACGGGTGAGTCAGCAGCCGTTCCTCCACTTGGTGGTCAACTTCCTCTGGCTGGAATCTGGAATCTGGTCCCCGCCCCTCCCCCTGAGTCACAAATTCGAAATACGTGAACTTGAATTCAGACGTGTGACACGTCATCAGTCGCTGCCCAGGTACTGTTCCAGTCCTAGTACGCAAACTACCAAGTACCCTCTAAGGTTCCTGGATGTGTACTTGCTCCGACCACTTTATCGGACGTGACCTTTGTGGACTTGGGACAGCTGGTTATCCCACATCGGACTCGGCAGATATTCAACCTTTCAAATAACGTAAAGCGTGAACAGATGTGGACTTCTGCGTCATTCCCAGCACGGAAAGTGAACGCCTCACCAGGCTTGTAGAAGAAAGGGGATAGCTTTAAAAAGTGGTTTATAATGACCGAGAGGTAATTTCCTGCTTGAAATGTAAAATTGGATTATTACTATTATGACGGTGATTCACACTTATTGTCGCTATGGAGGCGTGATTTATGTCACTTCTAGTTTGATCCAGTCCTCAGAGGAGAAGCCCTTTCCTCTGAAGCACCCAGAACTCTGGCGTCGTGGGGCTCAAGTCAGTCGAAAACACTGGCATAAAAATTGAAATGAATCTAAAACCAGCCATCAGATGCAACATGTCTGGAAAACTGCTTCCAGCCTCCAGAACAAAAACAGATCAGCCTCTTTCCGACATTAAAGAGATCCTAAAATCAACGTTATGAGGGAGGTTTCTGGTGGAAGTGGAAAACGGAGGGTTTGCAAGCGAGGCCTCCTGCTTCCCTGGGAGGCACCGCTGTCATACAGAATTTACTGCATTTCAAACACTGTCAAGATGCCTTTGACACAATGTCATTCCTCACACTGGCACACAAGTCCACCTCTGTTCTTCCCTCATTCCTCATTATTTCTGTTCTTTCTGCCATGTGATCGTTTCAAAGAGAAAAGAAAACCGTGTTCTCGCTTGAACTTCTGACCTGGTGTTATATAAAAAGAGGTTAATGTGGGCCGATGTGGGAAATGATTCCTTCAAAGTGTTTCAGGGGTTTTAACTCCTGACGTTAAAGATACTGTAGAATTGATCATGGGACGAGAAATTCCAGCTGGTGATTTCAGTTTTCCTTGATGTCCAACTGTGTATTTTTAGTGTCTCTACTGCTGCTGGGTGTTTTATTTTGAAACAGGAAGTTCCTGTCCGCTCCGAATCTCCTCGGCGTAAATCCAGTCATAAATAGAGCTGTTCCATATTCCCTGCGCAGCGCCGATCCGCTCCTGGGACCCACCCAGCACTCACCGCGGTGCTCCTGGTGGAAACACAAACATGGAGCAGGACGTCCGTGGGTTCGCTCCGACCACCACGGCCGAGCTGTCCCGCAAGTGCTGCAAGTGGAATTTTGGGTAACAGAAACGGCTTTATAATTAAAAACAAATGAAAGCAATACACTCGCCGGTGCTATAAATTATGTGTTTGAGTGTTAAAAGAAAAATCAATATTAAAGGAATTAAAGAATTAGAAATGGTTTCACCCCAACCCCTCACCATAGATTAGCCCCTCAGCTATATACAGAGGTTAAAGGTCAATACAACCATGACCAAATCTGATCCAACGTTCCAACAGTTCCACCAACTTTCCGTGGATGTCACCCGATGTCTGATACTCATTAAATGCCGTCATTCCTTCCATGGCTGTTCAGCCTCAGCTTAATTCTCTGAGTCACCCTTCTGACATATGGACACACAAGACCCAATTGTGGAGCCAAATATCGCTGCGCCCACGACAACAGCAGGTTACACCAGGCGCTGGGGGGGTTTCACCATACTAATGAGGACACGGATTTCAGGGCAAAGAACTGGTAAAAATGATTCATGTTGGCATTTAGCTGTAGTTTCTTTACTTGCACCCTGACCAGCTGGTGTCAGCCAGGATCAACTGAGCTGGCAGCTACCCCCCCCCCCCCCCCCCCCCCCCCCCCCGACACACACACACACACACACACACACACACACACACCTGAATCTCTGCCAGGACAATGCGGCACTACAGATCTGGCTGTGGCCTCACCAACAGCTTTTTCCATACATCAGATTAGATGTTAATATTTTACAGGAATCTGGTTTGAATCAAAAGAAATGAGAGTTAAAATCCCGATTTCATAAAAACAGGCTCTTTTATTTGTGGTAAGACATAAATGAATGTTATCCAAACGCGACGCACTAACAGTGAAACAAAGGAGGCTTTTCATCCCCTTTTCTTGAGGGAGAAAGTATTGGGCTTCAAAAAAAGAACTTGGGGCTGTTGCTTGAAACCACCTAATCACTGATGATGTAAGATATTTCCAAACAAAATCCATTTGGAGGCTGCAGCCTCACACCCATGCCGTCATCACTCAAAATATTTATTTTAAAGTCTGGCTGGGGATCAAGTCAGGTTCAAGCGGCGATATGGAAGAGGACGATTTCTATCGGAGTGAGTCCGCCGGCCAGTTTTTATTGCTCGCTGCATTGTTTGATCTGTAAATGATGCAAACCCAGGAACAGAGCCCACACTGCCGTCACGCGCTGACCTCACCGCTGCTGCTCTTGTGAAAGGACAGAATGACATTTTCCGCCCAGGCTTTCTGATCCCATTACTGAAAAGTGTTTGGATCTGCAGCAGCGACCAGACTCAACATGTAATCTTGAAATCAGGCCGTTTGTGCAGTCGTGTCTCACCCCAACAGACTGGCATTGAGCTACAGCAACTGCATAGAAAATACGAGCGCAGCTTAGTTACTTAAAACGAACTCCTAAGAGACTCTATATTTACGTTAAATAACAGCCTTGGCCGGCATTTGTTGGCATTCCAATCAGTGCTGAGCGTTGATGATGACGGAGAGGTGAGTGACCAAAGGTGGTTTACCTCCCTGTGAGGGAGGTGTTTGACAAGTGCTGAGTAAATGTGCTCAGCCATTAGGAAAACAGGCCTATCTGTAAAAGCAAACACCAATCCCACTCACTCCAGGAGCCCGTGTCAATATCTGCGGCTGCAGCAGCAGGCTGTCCGGAGGGCCCTCCTCAGACCGGGAGGAATCAAAGAAATCAAAGTTTTAGATGTTTGCTGTTGTCCTGATGCCATTCTTTCTTGTATTACAGTGGTTTGAATTGTAGCACAATTTATTAGACTAAAACAGGAAGTGGAATGCACACCTAAGCATGAAATAAATCCTGACGACAGGAAATGGTCTTAGAAACTCTGCATGCTTGTGTATGGGATATTTCAGCATGTACACAGACTTGATAGGTTTCCTGGTAGCAGCACAAATTACAATCAAGTTTTAATTTTCCGTGGGCATGGACACAAGCTCAATGTGCTCAATGTGAC
Organism: Takifugu rubripes; assembly: GCF_901000725.2. NCBI lineage: Eukaryota > Metazoa > Chordata > Actinopteri > Tetraodontiformes > Tetraodontidae > Takifugu > Takifugu rubripes. The sequence goes on along the minus strand of NC_042297.1, from coordinate 13,717,397 downwards.
GTAGCCAGCATAAAGGAGCTGCACGGACGCTCAATATAATGATAGATTCCATCATTTTCTACGTGCATGATTGCTACACTGGCTGTAATTCCTCCCAGCCGCAGAAAAACAAGTTCCTCCCAATAATATGTACGGGTGCTCGCTGCCCAGAGAAAAGCAAAAACAGGCAGGACATCAGCAGAAAAAGAGGAAATGCACAGAAAATCTGGACACCATACACTCAAATGGAATGCAACACGAGGGGGAGTGAGGGCTGGAGGACACCGTGTCCTAGAAAACATGGAATCACATCCCAAATCGCACAGTCAGGAAGTCAGCGAGGAGCAACAACTGGAAAAGTTGCTTCTCTTTCAGTAGGAAATATATGTTATTTTGATTTTTATTGCAAAGCTACTCCCATCACTGAAGGAAAATATTTAATATTTCAAGTAATTTAAGTATTATAATATCAAAACGAATCTAAAGTCAATAAAACAAAACAAAAGAAACTGATCAAACTTAAAGCAAACACATGAAAAGTCTGATATTTCTGCTCAATTTGGTGCAGAATCAGTCATTTCATCAGTGAGATAATCTGTCAGAACCAAGTTCCAATGACAGCTGTGGTCACAAAGCTGTATATGTGACACAGTATCTCCTCCCCAGACCAAGTATCTACCTAAAACTACAAGCTTGTTTATCTCTTAACATCCTGGCGCTGCCTATGGAATAAAGGCTGCACCTACACCTGGTGACGTGAGCTCTAATGTCAGCTGTGGGATGAATCTGTGGGCGTGCAGCACGCCGCAGCATGCGTGACCTCGCCGTCATTAGCCAACACCCAGGTCATATGACTAAAGCTCCATCCGCAAAGTCGAAACAGGTGGGCTTATCGGCATCGCGTCCATATGTAGGCCACATGTCAAGCATTAGCTGGGCCGCTAGGCTAACACGGTGGTAGGCCGAGGTGAGAAAGACGCCGTTGGTGAGGGAAGTCAATGCGCTAAAGCTGAGCCACGTGGTCAGAGCAGAAAGGAGGTCAATCTAATTAGTTTGACTGGAGACGTACAAATGTCGGGACCATCCCGTCTCGTGCCGAGCTGGGAATATGCCTCCTCACCCTCTCCTGAGTTCACTGAATTTGCCTTCATAAATAAGAAGAATACCACTGAATGACTGATAAGGAAATGCTGGATTTAAGAGGTTAATTTACATAACCATGCAAAAAGCAACTATAAGATGCCGTTACTGTCAGTACTCCGTTTGTTTACTGACACTCGGGACAATCTGAACAGCGACACTGTGTGAATGTTCAGTTTTTGGGGGTTTTGCATTTGCACACAGGCTGAAAATGACATCACAGTCCTAATGTGGCAGCGCTCATATCCCATATTTTAGGTTCAGTTTTGGATGGAAGTAGCAATAAAATTTCAATGGTCTCTACACTAAAACCCAAAAGCTTCCCAGTACCAAAGGCTAATTGCATGTTTATGTTGTAAGGGTTTGTTTTTTTTTTATTGATGAAGCACAAACAAGCTAGGGAAAAACATCATAAAAAGAAACAGGATCATGAAATGACAGCTAATGTTGCCAAGTGTCGTAACTACTGAGCAGAAGCAGATACGTCCAGAAGATTTGGCCAATAAACACCTCATATCTTCACCTTTACCAAAGCGCCACTTTGAAGCTATTCTTATGGGCTGTAAATGAGTTGCTCTGCCGCAGGTTTTACTGTTCCTGCAGCAACACTTCATCTTAGAGTAACACTTATCTAATTAGTGGGTTGCTCCAGGGAGAATACACGATCATGAGCCAGCAGAAGAAGAGAGGGGCCGAGGGAGGCACAGGGCAGAAAATCATAAAGGCTTCTCATATCCTGCAGCGATAACTTATCAGGATTCTAAAGTCGGTGCTTATCTTGGCTGGCACTCTTTAGCTGGAGTGTGACATGAGCCAGAGGGGCAGATGTCCTCCTACTCTGACATAATTTCATCTGGCCGTCTTGAGCAAATCCCCCCAAAAAAAACCACTGGAAAAACACAGTGAGCTGCAGCCTGAGACCGAGGCGACCCTGCAAGAGGAACCTAGTCCCCAGTGACAATCCCGCCGCTCCACTCCAGCTGTGTGTGCTTTCTGTACCACATCTGGATGACCACAAACCGCATGAGGACGCAGCAGCGGCGGAGGTCACCTGTGGGGGTCACACAAGCGAGGGGGAAGAAGGCCTGCTTGGGCAGACCTCAGCGATGCTTCACGAGGACGGAAAGTCTGCCCAGGGTCAGACAGGCGGTCCTGCAGGAGGATGTGGTGAAAGGTTTTAATGCCTGCGGGTTCTGGAAGTGCTATTATCATCACATGGAGGATTTTAGACACACGATTTGCATAAAATGTTTACGAAAAAAATCTTACTCATAAAACAAAAACACGACCATGAATCAAAGGTGACTTTGTGTTTCCGCCCACAGAGGGCATGGATTAGCATCCGTAAAGACCTTTTAATGCAGAAAGAAGACACCTGGCCAGCTCCAGCTGGACAATTACACCAGAGGACAGCGCGTTTTGATCTCAGCCTCAGTCAACTCACAGGGCGAAATAAAGGGTTTCCTTCAGAAACCTTTGAATACATAAAAACGATGCATCATCTAAAAAAATGACACCAACAACGCAGGATGGACTCAGGTCACAGGTTAATGGGACGAATGCAACATTCATTAAGCACTGCAGAAATTCCACTTGTGTTTTCTTGTACTGTGATGTGACCTAGCAATGTGGGGGAAAGCAGCTATGTAGTGCTAAACACTGAAACACCAGCCACTGCAGACATAACAATGTGCTAAATATTGTGTTTTCATTTGGAGCAGGCATGTTCACTCCTCACCACTTGTGACCCTACTGAACCCAAATGATGAGAGTCACAGGTCCGGGGCCGGGTTTTAATCACTCTTAAGATTCTGCAGAACTGCAGAGGATAAAGCCTTTTTCTGTTTTCTGACTTGTTGGACGCAGATGCAGCGGGACAGCTGGGGCGAGTGCTGACTGCTGTCCCTCTCTGCCTGCTGCCGACGGGACACCTGCACCCAGGCCTGAATAAAGCGCCTGTGAGGAGAAACACACCAGCCCCGTGTCAGCCCGCAGCAGATAAACCCCCCCCCCTTCCCTCCCTGACAAATCACTCAGAGCGAGGAGAAATGTGCTGATGGTGCACATCTGCGGGGATCACAGGCTCCATTAAAACTTTTCAAACTCAGATAATGACGTCTTCAAAAGAGAGGACTGACAACGACTTCTTGGAACACATGACCACAAGGACACAGTTGGTTTCAGGACACACAAGGCTTTTAAGATGCTGTGAGGGCCGCGACAACGGGCAAAAGGTGAGCAAAGGGGGTAAAATCTGAACTTTCCTTCATGTGGTTGTGTATAAAAGACAGAGAGATTCATTTTTATGAGCCTGACTAATGAGTTAGGACAATCAGGGTGAGATAAATCTCTAAGCAGCTCTAGTCATCAACTTATCTTTATTATTTTATTATCGATTACCGTGGTGCAGCAGATATCCGCAGCCCAAGCAGGACTCCACAGTAAACTACGAGTGAGCAATGCAGGCACAATTCCATGAGTCAGACCAAAGAGATACTCCAGAGAACACACTGACTTCAAGTTTCCCTCTCTGACCACAGATGATGACAGAAAATACAGCTTAAAGAGAGGGTCAGTCGGTTGAGCCCGTAGCCTCAGGTCCTGCATCCGTTTTACAGATGAATCTTTTATATTTATAGCTGTATTCGGATGTAAAATGTTTTGGGGCCACGTTGGATTTTCCGCCCTTTATTTTACTGTGACCAGAAGGAAAAATCAGAAACAAAACGACTTCTTTTATCCACATGTGCTTGTTACTGTAGCCTCTACTCTTACTTTGGATGTGTCAGCATTAAAACAGGCCCAAAATCACCTTACACACACAGACACACCCGTAAAGCTACTACACACTGAAAATGTCTGGTGCTCCACCACTCCCCATTTGTGTTCCTAGCTTATTTCTTTTTCCAGTCACTTCTGAACACTTTCAGCTCAAAGTAAACCTGACGCTAGCCTGTCTGGCTGTGATACACACTTATCTCCCGTATGGACGTAGATGCAGGACAGTGGCGTTGCCAGCTGGAGCAGCCAAGCACTCTTTCCTAATTATTGTGAAAGAAATCATGGAATTAATATCCACTTCTAGATACATTTAATATATAAAACTACTTTATTTGCTGCATTACCTTGGTAGCAGGACCAGTCTGGAATGCCTAAGAACCAAATAAAACAGTCCATTAAAGGCTGTTCCACACTGTGACGCCTGCCCTGCTCGCGGAAAGCAGATGGTGACTTTATAGTCACTCTTTATGTTTTTAAACTGGTCCATATTAGCCCTTAAACTGGTCCATCTGCATCAGTCAGGACCGACAGACTCTCATCCTACCATGTGTTTTGAACACATCTTACACAGTCATTGACATTAAGAACATTCTTTCCTATAACTGCTTTCAGTCACGTTTAAATGCCAGGTAGCCACCTGAAAAGTCTTAACATCTGGATTCAAGAGTCTGAGAGTCAGTTGATGACTGGCTATGAATAAGTAAACACAGAAAGTAAACCAAGGATGCGTCCACAATCTTCCAAGAATACTTTTTTTTCCCAGAAACATCATGAGGGACCGGAAAATGTTCCATTTAGCTACAGGAATCTGGAGAAGCAGACAGCAAATGCAGCTCTGCAAACATACCCGTCACCTGCTCCTGTACCTTACTGGGCTGGGAAAAGGTCAAGCTTCCAGTACAACAGAAGAAAAAAGCCCATCTAAACTATTTTAGCAGTAAATTCCAGTGCGTGCACTGAAAAGAACCTGTGGTGAAATATTAATTTCAGTCATATCTGGCACCAAAAGGTAAACAAAAAGGCACCGGAATGAAAGACAGCAGAAAAGCACTAAATCAACAGTAGACAAAGGATTTGTCATATTCCACGAATGCCCGTATTTGCCGTCTGGGTTCAGCTGGAGTCCAAAGCAACGTCGCGAAAGTAAAACGTAGCTTCAGCCTCACGCTCTAGTAATGAAGCCTTTTCTCATTCTAAATAACACATGCGGATTCATTTACGACGTTAAAACCTGCTGTTTATGTAACCTGCACGACTTGACTTTTATGTTTTCGTCTCCTCCGAGCAGAGTTTTAATGACCGGAGCGCTGGAGTGACAGGTCCTGTCAGGGTCTAAACACATGGCTGCAGCTTTCTGGCCACTCTCCAAAAGCACCAAAACCTTGTGTAAGCGATATCTTCTATTAAGAAGTGAAAAGAAAAAAAATCCTCTCATTTCTCCAAAGCCTCAGGGTGAGTGAGGCCTTTGACTGACAGCAGAAAAAGAGTCTCGTTTTGACTTGAGGGTGCAGGTGAAGTACAGTCCACAACACTGATGTCACGTCTGAACGATGAACTGGAAATTCATGAATGTGCGATGCAGGCTGAACACTGACTGACGTACGTCCACCTTCGGAATGCTAACCTGTCGCGTTGATTATGTTGTAGTAAATAGTGAACGTCAGTGCAGCCGAATCTGTCCATTTAGACACAACCGAGATCAAGTGTTCAAGCATAAAGGAAACAATTAAAATTGTCATATCGTCCACAGTCTATTGTTTTGTGGCAGCCTCCATCCGATAGCTGGAACTCTAGGTATGCAGCGTAGCCTCTGCTCGCTCGCCTGAAGCAGAGATGACAAACTCCAGCCAACTGGGGATTATGTGGCACCATTCTCAGCGATTTATCAGACCCCTCCCTCTGGAGAGAGAAGGCTTCTTGTTTCCCCAGAGATGCATTAGTGCTCCCTCAGACCAACTTTGATGTGAGAATCTCTCCTTTATGCTAACTGTGCTCTTGAACGCTGGCCAATGTTAAACATAAACCTTCCCGCGTGGAGATGAGGGCCAGGGAATGGCGACACCTCCCCCGACTCTGAACTGCCACAATCCTGTTATGACGTTTAATAACGCACAACCAAAGGAGATTAATACATTTTTAAAAAAAGGGAAATGATCTTTCACAGATGAGCTTGTACTGCTGTCTTGAATAAAGCGCTATGAGAAAATGAAGATGGTAGAATTGTTATGAGGTAATGCTGGCTGCTGTCCTCCTCATCTCCTCTTTACCCCTGCAGTAGCAGAGTATCAATCACTAGCAGCCAGATATGCAATCTGACTGTGCAAACAATTAAAGGCTGCTCCTCTGCACTTAGAACTGCTTGCTCATGTGGTCATGTTGAGGATTAACCTTAAATGCTTACACATTAACCCCACAGCCACACTAATTAACGGCGCTCCATAGCACCATGGCAACAAAGCAGCATTTAGAGCTGCTAGCTGCAAAGACTTTTGTTTGGCTAATTCTTATTTAGCCTCAACTCTGCTAGCATTAACTTGACATTGACAATGGCCTCACAAGTACAGTATTTTAACTGCAATAAACAATTGAAACTTGCCTCCTTTTGGTACACTAACAGCACCAGAAGTTCAGGTGACTGGACAATAAGTGATAGAATAAAGCATCAAGAACTACAACGGCACTCTAAATAATAAGTAAACATTGTGAACACAAGTGGGAGGATTGTGCATATAGCTGAAGGCTGTTACGCAACCTCTGGGATATAATTAACATCAGAGACACGCGAGAAAGAAATGCACGGTTAGGAACTTGTGAAAGACCTGACTGAGATACGTTTAAGCGACAAGGCTCTGAAGAAAAGAATATGAGTGGAATGTCGTGAACGATGCGAAAACAACCAGCTTCCCTCGCAACCTTGGGCTGGGCCTCTGCGAGCTCTACCTTGAGACAGTATTTCCACTGTGCACGCCTCACAGAAACAAGAATCCACCACTGTAATCTTAAAAGGCCTGAACGACACCGAGACCGAGAAAAGGTTTACAAGAGCCCACAATATGCTGAAGGAAAGGCAGCGATGTGACTGGTGGATCTTTGAGATGGCGCAGGAAACCCATCAAATCCTGCATGAAAACAACAAAAGCAAGAGCGAGCCCGCTTACCTCCAGCACTGGCCCCGCCCCCAATATTATCTGCTCCACTCCACTGGCAAAACCCTTCTGGCTGAGCGCCGTCAAATGATGAATGAGGAAGTTTGTGCTCTGCGTCTTCCCAGATCCGCTCTCCCCGGATATCACGATGCACTGGTTTCTCTCCCGCTGCAGCATGGTGTGGTACGCCACGTCCGCCACGGCATAAATGTGTGGCTCCAACTTTCCCAGTGCATGATTGTCATACATTTTCACATATTTGGGGTTGTAGATGGGCAGGAACTTGAAGGGGTTGATGACGATAAGGATGCTGCCGACGTAGGTGTAGATCTTCTCCTGCAGGAAGCGCGAGCGCAGGTTGTCCAGCAGCGAGCGCTCGTTGAGTTCTGGCAGGTGACACAGATCTGCGTGGTCGCCCTGAGAGTCGGGCTGTGGCAGCAGTCCTCGCTCCACCATGCGCCTGCGCTCTTCTGTGACCTGCAACCACATCTGGAGGCTGCCACCATAGTGGATGGAGCCGTCCAGGTTTTTCTGCCTCAGGAGGAACCGGTAATCCTCGCCCCCCGACAGCGGGCGCTGTTCTAGAGCCACGCGTGGCCAGAGCATCATCCTCTGCACGGGACAGTCGCAGGGGTTCAGGATCCATTCTTCCCCGCCGAACTCCTTCACCTCTGCGAGAACATAACATCTGGTACGGTCCAGCTGCAGGCGTTCGATCACGCGTTCAATGGCCTCTGCCGCCGTGGTGGTCTTGCGAGCACTGATGGGGCAGTAGATGGTGCCCTCAGCCAGGGCGCCCGGGTAGATGCGCACAGTGATCTCCGAGTTTTCAAAGCGCTGCCGCCGGCCCAGGGTGCGCACGCCGCCAACGCCATCACGAGCACTCATGGCGGAGCAGGAGTTCCCATGAGCAGCAGCCCGGCACTGGCACGTCCTTTAATGGGATGGGGAGGCCACCGGATCAAGACATCGCCACTGTAGAGTGAAACAGGAAAGAACATGGATCAGTACACATGACATTGCCAAAAAATTCAGATTAGGCTTGAACTTGAAACAACAGAAAGCATTCTCTCACATTAATCACTCTGTACATCTCTGAACAGGAGTAATAACGAAGCCCTTCGACAACTGCTGGCCCCAGCCAGCCCCAAAAAACCAATCTGCCAGATTACGAAATGTGTCAGATAATGTCACAACGGACTCCCGCGCGGTTACGTAATCAACTAAAGGGCCAAATTATTTTGTTGGAGCCTAGCATGCACACTCATAAAGGATCAAGCATAAGTCATCAGGATTCTACCATAGGATTAGCATTAACACAGAGATACACACTCTCAAGCACACACATAAGCTCATGCCAAAGCCAAGCTCAACAGCTGCCACCCTCCCTGCGCAAATCACAATCACGCCATTCACAAGTTCCTGCTTTAATACACAACCGAGGGTCATTATGAGGAGAGAGGCATTCCATGACGGAGCTAACGTTCGATGCTTCCTGTCACAACTTGTTGACAAGACGCTTCAAAATCAAATCAGGATGAAAGAACTCGTAAATGTAGTTATGTTTGGTCTTGATTACCTTCCTTACATCACTTTGGTTGGATTTAGAAATTTATAACAAATTCCTTGTGCTGTCAGAAATGTTCTTCTGATACAGAAGAGACAGAGCAGCATCCCCTCCACATTAATATTGATGGTTGCGTGAACAGAAGTGACCCCAGCGACCCTGGAGACACAACACCATTTCTCTGGATACTGTCACAAAGTTGTTCCCATTAAACAGAAATAAAATAGCTGGAACCAAAGCCTTCTGGTGGCTGCTTCTGAAGTCAATCTTTTCATGTTCCCTCTGAAGCAATTTCCTTTAATTCCGCCTAAACTCAAGCGTCATGAGAGCAGCTGCAAGAAAGTTGAAACAGGAAATGGAAGAGGGGCGAATAAAAACGCCGTGTTGATCAAACATGACACATTGATCATTTCCTGTGGCTGCATATCAAAGCTCTCGTGTCCTGGATCATCTCAGCAGACGTGAGCTACACCCACCCATGCCCACGGGACCTCTCCCCTTCCCAAAAGCAGGAAAACACGTCACCATTTTTAACCCTACGAGAATCCACCTGTGACGAATGTTTGTGATTCACTTTGGCTCGAGTGACTCAGAGAGTGTGTGTGTGTGTGTGTAGGAGTTAAAGGGCCGGCTGCTTGAACAGATGGTCAGTTTGCTGCTTAAAGGATAGGGCCGAGGGAGGGGGCAGATTTAGAGTTGTGGCAGCACTGAACACCACAAGGCCATCCTGGCTGCATTTCTGTTGTAATCAACTAATGGACGTCAGAAAACTTTACACACCACATCATATCTGCCTATGTCTGATCTATACTTGTGTCTTTATCGTACTTCCTCTGAAAAACACATTTTTTCAAAAATCAGACAAATGTAATGGATAGATAAGTATTAAATGATAAATAATCAACGCTGCGCGCATGGTAGCCACATGGCAGGATGTGCAATGTCAAGCTGTGAGCCGTGTTTTCCACTCGGATAATGTTCGGCTGGTTGGAAATGGGAGCTGCCTGAGGGAAAGAAGGTGGAGGTTGAGGGTTTTGATTGGCTGAACTGTCAAAAATCATAGACCTAATTGGGTGCCTTGGCATCGTGGGATTGACAGTGGATGCAAACATCCAAGGCCAACAAAAACAATCACCAATTCCAACACGGAAAATGGAAAAAGGATTTATGTACAGCAACCCTCAATGGAATACCGCAGCGCTAAGCTGAACGCTAAACGACTGTATGCTAACACATGGTAAAGTTTAAGTGTGCCACCTTGTTGGCGGCACCATTTGGGATCTAGCTCCTCCTGCCTCCTTATTCTATCTTTGACTTGAGCCAAATCAAAATACATTCATAACAAAGATGGTTGCTGTACATTTTCTGTAATATCCTCACATGAGCACACAACAATTGTGTATTTCCACACACTTAAAGTAACAGCATTCACCAAATCGGCTGCTGAAAACAAAATAACCGGAAGGAAACATTAAAAGGTATTGAGCATGATGTCATTTCACCTGAGAGGAATTTGCTGCGTGTCTGTAGCGATACTTTTAGGACAAAGTTGAGATAAGAATGAGGCGAGTGCCACACACACAGCTGCAGAGAAACTGAAACAGATCGAGTCGTACCAGCTCAAATCACAGTCTGAGGGGACTAATCTCTCCAGAGAGACGGCAGATAAGGTCAGATACAATCCGACTTTGATAATGACGGAATTCACACAAATACAAGAAATGCAAACAGGCCTTTCAAACATTACTGTTTAAGTAAGTCCAACTTTGGCGAGATGTTATCGACCTGTGGCACGAAAGACAACAGAAACCTATTCTTCAAAATCTCTAGTAATAAAAGTGATTCTGTGTGTATATATAGTTTTAAAACCTCAACACCAGGGTTAATTCAGATGTGTAGATAATTCAGTTGTGTGGAAAACTATGCCAAGAGTGCCTGTGACAGGATGCCGACAGAGGTTTAAACATGTGACGGGCTCTTCAATGGCTGCCATTGTTGCAAAGGAGTGAAAGATCAAGTTTGATCAGCTTTCTATGAGGTGAAGTCATCCGTGTGAGCGCATGTGCATGCGTGGGTGTGTGCATCCGTGTCCTGAGGAGTAAGCTGGCGTATTCACAGCACCGATGGGAACACGCGTTGAGCTAGGTTGTGCTAGTTGGCGCGGGTTTGTCATCTCTGGCGTGCGCGCTCGATGTTTTTGAGGGTTCGGCTGGAACTCTGAGAGCACAGCGGTGCCAAATTTAGGGGCTGCCCTCATTTGCCCGACACATCGCTGAAGCAGACTCAAATGCTGCTGAAAGCTGGACGCTGAGAATTCCTTCACGTCCTTTCTGAACGGATCGTTTTAATAAAATTGCAATGCCAGAGCATCGATAGATACGTTCATTACCACGTCTAAAAGGCGCACTTCCTGTAATTAAAACAACATTTATCACGTAATGTGCCCAGGAGGTCATGATTCCACACCTCTGTCTGTCAGCACAACAGCTCAAAAGTTAATGATCTGCAAGGACGCACTAAAAAACAAAGTAAGATCAGCTCCAACAACAGCCGGAGAAACTCTCATGCAGCCAAAGGCCCCTTTCCCATGGGAGCTGCTCCCTGGTTCTTGGCAATTTGCAGCAACTATAAATGATTTCGGAGGCGTCTCGTGACACATTTTGCGGCAAAAACCCACTTGTGAAACTGGCTGTTTGCTTGTGGCACCAGTTTATGGAAGGTAGCTGCGGTCCGTAACAAACATGAAATGAAATGTTCCGATTCTCTGTGCAGACAGGAGAGTTCTCGCCCGCCGCCACGGATGAGGGCTGGTGCCAGAGTGACTCAGAGAGGACCCCACTGAAAACACTTGGGAGCCTCGTTACTATAAACGTGTTCCTCTAGCAAGTTGGTGCAGAAGCAGCCGAGAAGAGGCGACCGTCCGCTGCATTCCACAAACAGCTGATTAGACAGGAGTTCAGGGGTCGTATCAAAGCCCTCGGCTCTTTAAACCTTCATGGTATTGTTGGCCGTTTGCTGAAAATAAAATAAGCCTAATAAATATTTGGCAGGAGAATGTTCGACGCATCCGACCCTGAAGTTTATTGCTGCCTGTTTGTCGTTCTCCAGATACCTGGTGGATTCCTTCACTGTAGGCTGTATTTAAAAGAGAGCGGGTTTAGTTTATTGGTGTCTAGCTTGGCGATAGAAGGTGCCGATTGCGGAGCTGCACAGATAAGAGGCACACGAGCATGCATACCACACAGAATTATTTCCTGGCTATTTCCTGCCTTGAAAAACACGCCCCCGCCCCGCCCCCCCACTGCTGGCAGAGGAAATGGTAGTTCGGACATAAAACCCATTCAGCGTGGTCGTAAAAACAAAAGGGTAAAGAGAGGGGACGGGCACGAGCTGCTCGTGAGCATGAACTTTCCAAATAACATGCTTTGATTTGTCACATGGCACACCCTCGGAGAAGACGGTTGGACGCCCGCAGCACTGAACTGTGACCGTTTATGGCGATATCGATTGGTCGCCACCATCAAAACGACCACGCACGCTTCAGAAAAGAAGTCCCGGCAGGAGCCATGAGGGTCAGGTGATTGACGTGGCACTGATGTAGCCATACGAGCACCAACACGCTGGACACACACACACACACACGCCAGCACAGGTCAACATTCCTGGCTCTAAATGTAGCCATGTGTAACAGGGCCAACCTCTGCGCCATCCTGCAGACATCGCTGACCTTCAGCCTGGAGGCAACACTGAAGTTCACCAAGGGCAACCTTGACCTCATACAGCTGTAGCTCTCTCGCTTTTCCTGCTTGTAACGGCAACAGCTCGCTTGGTGGCCAACGGTGTGTTTCTGTGTTTGGCCTTTGCTGCTTTAATACAGCAATAAACTCATCGTGAGAATGACCAACCTTATGGACTCTGCTCAGGGTTTTATCCGAACCTTCCAGCTTCCTTCAGAGAGGGGCGCATGTCATTTCAGGGTCACACCAACAAAGCGTGAACGTGTTAATGGTTGACGTAGGTTAACTTCTTTTCTTCCCAGTGTGGTAAATTGCCTGGAACCTGAGGATACGGCTGCTGCAGCGTTTCCTTCAACTCTCCTCTGTATTTAGGGAATGACCATGTTTGACGCTAATTTGAGAGGATGGAAAGAAAGAGGAGCGCGGGATGCCAACGCTGCCGTCAGCGTCTTCTACGTTTGGGCTTTTGGGGGGTTTGTGGAAACTGCAGTTAATACATGCAAATGCTTCTTCAAGCTTCAGCTCAGTCCTCCAGGACCTGGATTTAATTTCTTTTGGATGTACAGTAACCGTTTTCAGAACCTTCTTACAAGGCTAGCGCTGATAGCAGATCTAGACCTTGGGATCCGAAATGTTCCTGAAGACTTTTTCAAGGGAAAATCGGATCTCTGTCTTCGACACACAAAAGAAACATAAGATGGCCAGAAGGTTAAAAATTGCGTCAGGGCAAATCTTAGTTCCTTTCAGACTAAAATGTTTCAATCCAAACCTGCAAACAAGGCGAGCCTGGTGTAATTAAACACGCGTGCCTACAAATACTGAAATAACAGACTTTTAACATCTTGTTCATCTCGATTTACCTGTGAATCATTAGAGGAGAATGAGGCACGGCGACGTTTAGGGAGTGAACAGTAGCAATGATGTTAAGCCAGAGGCCTCTTCTGTCTATACAGCAATATGTGGTTTCAGGCCCTGCAGCAAAACTGACATTTGCATATATTTTAGCTACTCTAAAGAATGTTCTCCTCTCACATGACTCTCAGCACTGAGACACTGTGAAGCCCCCGTCATGTCTGGGGAGTCTGAAACATGAGCTCTGTCTGAAATATAAGAGAGCCAGAGAAGACAGAGCGAACTGAGGCAAAAAACCAGTCTGAAATTGGGAAAATGATTGAGGCAGATACAGAAAGTGAGAGGAGGATGTCGGTTTCCTGAAATCTGAGCTGTGGGTGAGTGCGGGTGGAAGAAGCCAGTGAGAAACTCAGAAACAGTAACAGCCAACGGCAAATGGATCAATTTCTGCACCGGTGCACCTTTGTAAATACTCAACATAAAGGAATACCTCGTCTCAACAGGCCCGTCAATCAAATCCGAACGTTACTCTTCACAACTGCTACATAATTGCCCCTCATCATTAAATAAATAAAGCACTTTACCAAAGAAAACACATCAACCTCAATCACGGCTCTTATATCAAATTATAATTACATTGTAGCAGATTTCAGTTGCACGGTCAATGAAGAATCAAGAAGCTGACAAAGCTACTGAGGTCATGTTGGAGGCTCACAGACAAAAATGGGCTGAATTAAATCCATATTGATATTACAATGGCTGCGATTTTTGGGAGGGGCCCAAGGCATTGTTCTTTGTTCAGGCTCTGTCACAGAAGACCATGGAGAATAGCTGTATAACATTGAACAGCACCACCCCTGTGCTGTCGCCACAGAGAGTTCCACTTCCTGTGTCCACTCCCAGGACAATGACAGCCTCTTGGGTGAGACAGGAAGTGTCCCTGGAGAACACCAGCATAAAAACACCATCATGGAACTGCTGCTGTGTTACTCCATCTGTGCACATGTTGAGAAAAACTACAATGTTACCATAAGCTGGAATAACTAAGTCTAAGAAGACTCAAACGTCAAAATCTATGGAAGGAAGATGGAGGCTCCTGAACAGCAGAGACGCTGACAGGAGGGAAAGAGCGGTGAAGCCTGTTTCACACTGTGTAAAGCATGTTAACGCGTTAAAATGCAACGCAACCAGTCATGGGGCATTACAGATAATGACTGAGGGTCACACGGTGCCGTGACCTGCGCCAACAACATTCCGTGGTCGTGATTCTCCATCTCGTTCTCCTTCTGGAGAACCAAAGAATCAATCCACGCACGTTTTCATGTTTCTTAAACGCTGTGAAATATAGACGTTTCTCATTTTAGTCATCCACGCGTGCATTTTGAATGCATGTTTCATGACGCAAAACTTGTCTATTGTGTGTTTTTTTTACCAAGCTTATCTGTTAAACCGAAAACAAGGTCGTCGCCCTTGGGCTGACCTCACATTTTAATTTTATTGTCTCGGGGAAGGGGAAAAGGTGCTTTTCTCTCTGTATTTCCAGTCCAGCTCTGGAAATAACAATATGACGCTACGCAGCCTCCATTTGGCTGAAAGATTTGGAAAAGAGCACCGTGCCGCCAGCTAAAACTGAAGCCATCAACAGCTGCTGCTTTAGCAGCACAATGACATATTTATGGTCACAGGCTTTCTGACAAATACAACCCAGAAACTCTCTTTTAAGAGAGTAAAAGTTCATTAGAATGAGTATTTGTGTCAGTGTGAAATGTGAAAGCAAATGTGGCATCCTTGGACCCCAGCAGATTTAAACCGTGCACAGTTCACTCTGAATCCACTGAACATCCACAGCAAGGCTGCACAATTAACAACAGTTTGTGATCAAATACAGACAATGAAATACTAGAGATGCACAAGAATGATGCTCCTGCTGGCTGATACCTGATTATCGATAATGATAATAGCCATTTAAATTCTCTGTATGAAAGTAAGCTGTGTAGTCATGTGACCTGAGGGCTAAGGTGTAGAGCCATGTTAACTGTGACCATAAAATACAGCATTTACACATATTGTTATCTGGAAGCAAGTCAGGTTATTCTAGATAAAGAAAAACTAAGTCCATAATATGCAGTTACAGAACCAGCAGGGGGAGGTGGTGAAGAGAGGAAAATGGTGGGGGACTGGGAGGTATCGTTAGCCCAGATTATATCCACTCCATTTCTCCCTTACAAAGAGAATCTTTTGACCCAAATGGACCCTTTCAGCTGCTCCTGACCAGTGGATGAAGATACTGCAGAGGAGCGGCGCAGACCCGGCCCATTTCCTCGAAAGAACCTTCATGGTGTAAAGAATCTACGGAGAACCCGAGAGGACACACACGTAAAGCTTGAACGTGAACCACAGACGTGTCAGTAAATATGAAAACCTCTGATCGGGTCAAACTGGGAGAGAAGATATTAAAGCACAGGTTTCAATTTAGAATAAGAGCTTCAGGCTCAATGACGTGCAGCGTATTTGACCCAGGCAGCTGCCCCGGCGTCATCCTCCGGGACTGACACCGAATAAAGAAGGAAGGAGCTCTTCCTCCGGGCTATCTGACACCTACGCTCAAATACGTACCGCCAATCATGAAACACAGGAATGCGACAGTGATCAAAGCAAATTACCCAACGTTCCACATTCTGGCTGCACGGTGTTTCGCAGAGAGACACGTGCACACTCCAGAAACATCCAGAAACTTCTTAAGATTCAGTTCAACAGATCTAAGCTGAGCTGATCACAAAATAACTCCCGAAATCAAATTTGTTCATTTGTTCGAGGGGAGGAGGACATCTCGCCCGCTCCGAACCCCATCCTGAATGTTTAGCATCATTCGAAGCACATCTGTTTGGCCTATTAGGAAAAACACGACTTGTAATTACAGGGCAGAATTACAGCGGCCCTGGCCGTCTTCTCTGAGGACGGGGGATGACTGTGGTCTCTCTGTCTTCGGGAGACCGCAGGGTTTTTGAAATCCGACCCCACCGGCTCAGTCGGGGACTCGGTGGAAGAGGAGACAGAAAAAGCTTCGGTGTGATGACAGCACGAGTTTGGTTGCAGGCAGAGGAGAGTGATGGAAGAGCGAAGACCTCAGAACGGGGCTGCATCTAGAGATGACGCAGAGCAACGTTTGTTTAAACTCTGCTCAAATAAGACATGAAAGAAATAAACACCACTGGGAGATGAAAGGAAGGTTCCATCCTTATGGGACAGGATATTGCCATGAATTCAGACGGCCCTCACTGGTCTGTTACTGGGAGTCACTCTCCAAGCACCAAAGTGGCACATGCAGACTTACTCCATGTAGATAAAACTGGAAGAACTAATGGCCTTTTCCACCAGAACAATAACTCATTGTTTCATCTGAAAAGGTCAGGTCGGGCCAGCCCCCCATCTGAACCCTTATTAACCTCAAATACCGGGAACGTGGGAAAAATTCCCTGCAGTGCACATTTGGAGGTGCTCTCAGGGCTCACCTGCTCGGGAGCAGAACAGGAAGAGCACAAACATTTGCCCATTTGGCAGCTCCACAGTGAAGTGGGCTCTCTGTATGAACTCCAGCAATATGGGGGACAAGCGGGAGCCTCCAAGCGTCTCCGGGGTGTCTGACCATAATCAAGCAGGCTAATAAGTCACAGCAGTAAATGCCGGCTCTGGAATGCATCAGTGGGTAATGAGGATTAATTTGCGAGGGCGCCAAAGTAATAAGAACAGAGACATGAACCGGAGGATATGGCACGAGACCGGAGCTGCAGGGTGCAAATTATTCATCAAGACCGATGGCTCATCCAGCAGACCAGGCTTTTCTTCCTAGCAGCTGCACATTAATGGCATCACACCAAGACGTCTCCTTCACAAGTGCTGATTACTACATGTGAACCTAATGATCCCGAATGGTAGCTTTAAAACGATGGGAAATGCACGACGGACAAAATCACCTCCCGCGTGTGTCCTGGGGCCGACACAACATGCTGTGACAGAGGAGGGACCAAACGCACGACCCATCGGGGGGGGGGGGGACTGAGCGAGCTCTCTAAGTGGCCTAAATCGTCTGCTCGTTTACTGCACTGATAACTGCTGTATGTGTTCCGACAGGAGAGGCATTCCAGCAGCTGGCTAGCAAGTCTCAGGCTGCATGTGAAATCCACCTTATCGCAGCCTGTTTGTTGTCAGTTAGCCACAACTATCTCCGCTCTTTCCCCCCTCCCCTGGTTCAATCTGACAGAGTCTGGCAGACTACTGTAAACTGACAGAATTCCTCACAGATAACAGGCTGCTGCAGGCTCCCCCCCCCCCCCCCCCCCAAAGGATGACGGCACAATGAATTAGTACAAATTTTTCACTTGCTCACTCAATCAACTTTTTATCATTTGTGTTAAAAGGACCAAATTTCCCCCCACTTTTATTTGTAAAACATCCCAATATTTTATTATTTCCTGCTGCTGAGACACGCCTTTGGTTGATTGTTTAAGTAGTTTAATGACAGCGCCACGCTGAGAACGTATGACAGTGTTGTGTAGCATTACACAAGAGCACATACCTCAGGATTAACCATGGGCCCTGTCCTGTCTGTACCATGAGGCTGCAGGGGGCCAGTAGCTATTGTCACAGCTGTGTCACAAAATACACAAAAATTCCAGTTTCAGTGCCAAAAAAAACCTGCAGTAACGCGGCCGCTGGCAGCACGCCGGCGTATCAGGAGGCCTCCACGGGTGCTTTTACCCTGCGAGATCTCCACATTCAGCTGAAAATCTGAAATTCCTCTCCTCTGCTAATTAGCAGTTTCCACATGACATCCAAGCCGCCATAATTTAACCGGGAAACAAATTAGGATGAAAGCACCCATCCGTGACCACATCTGATTAAATTTCAACGCATCAAGAGCTTCTTTTTTTAACTACAAAGTAGAACATGAACCAAGCGTTTCACGAAATTACCACAACGCGCTGAAACAGAAAGATGCAGAACAAATGAGCGTCTCAGAAGATCGTTTGCTCTCCTCCTTTTTTTTCCTTTATGCTGACGGAACATCCCGCGATCGTTTCCAACATGCTAAACGCATCCCTCTGTCTCACACTAGCTACTGTTAGCGTCACCTAGTTAACCAGGGGAAGTGCAAAACGCAGGGAAGCCGAGCCTCCGAGGCCAGAGCCTCGCTCATATAATGGCCCACTAAAGAAAGGGGGGTTTTGTTTGGTGCAACACAAGCAGGTTCCTCTTTAATGACTTCATGTGCATGCCATACGCCACACATGCGCATCACGAGGGCTTGCAGCACTCTATGGGAGCCGTCCCGACCACGTGAGCCTTGTTACGGAGCAGCTAAGTGATCCGGCTGGGAGGGCTGCAACCACTATCGCAACTGGTGTCGAATCAACAAAAACTGCAGTTTTACTGCAGGTTGTATATCAGTGGCCTATAAACGCCTATGGGGCGATGCTTATCATCATTCATACGGACTGTAAAAGAACGGAGCGCACACTCAAGGACAAAACCCTAAAAAGTCTGCAACACATCAAAACAATGTATAGGTCCAATGTATAGGTTTATTTCTGCATCAATCTGCTCGTCAATGTTATGGATCTACAGGATCAAATCCAAGAGGTCAGCAAAATAATGGAGTTGCGGTAACAACAGTCCTGCACATGTTGTAAATCAGGCCAATCTCGTAGATTGGTGGATTAACACAGATTAGCTCACAGAACCCTGCTCCCATAAAGCTAAATACAAGCAAATTAGACATTATTGCAGTGCTGTATGTCACATATTCACATGGTCGTACCTTACGTCACATTGTTGGTATATTTACCAACAGTTAGTAACTGCGTCTCCCTCTGGACCAGGACGCTCTGAGGCAGAGCCTGGACTGACTGGAGGGATCACATCCACCATCTAACCCTGGAAGACCTTGGAGTTCTCCCATAAGAGCTGGAATTTACAGATCGGAGGGTCTGGGCTTCCCTCCTCAAAGTGTTCCCCCGACACAGACGCATTAAGACATGAGAATGGAACCCTCTCGTGATTTTTAGATGTCGACACCTGCGTGTAAAATGTAGTCGTCTGTAGCAGAAATCAAAATAGGAACACAGATTTGACAGAGGTGGGCTGTAATGGCAAAGGTTTGCAACACGGCCCGAAACTGAACAACCGTAAAAAAGAACATAAATGACTCATTAAGAGAGTGACAATGGTCAGAGTTCCAATTTGACAGGTTGAGATATGCACATACGTCTGAGTCAGAGCTCAACAACCGTACTGGCCGAACGTGATGCCACACCCGAAGGTAAAGGTGCACGGAGGCAACACCTGAAGTCAGAGAATACTGACTGAATCCTAGATCGTGGAGCCACGGCCTGCCCAAACTTTAGGGAACAGGAGGTCAAACCACAGAGCTTGTTCTGTGTTCACGAGTGCCGCCGCGGAGATCCTAACCAGAGTCTTCGGACAGTCGCTCAGGTGGTGTCAGGGATATCTCTGAGCACAGACGGGGCCCAGGCGTGATCCAAACTGAGGCCCCGTCTTTTAGAAATAGCAGGCAGCCGAGGCCTGGCGGGTGTCAGATGTCAACAGACTCTGGAACCAGTTGCCAGAGTCTCGGCCTCTCGTACAGCAGCAGCTGGGTCTTCTCAGACCTCGCATTCCTGCAGAACTGCAGCCCGCGTTGCTCTCATCACCTGCGCTGATCTGAGGGCAGGACGCGCTCACAGGAGAGGCGCGCAGCTACTTGACTTTCTGCAACTTTTTAGCAAATACGAAAGAATGCAGGGGTGCAGATCGGGGGGTGGGGGGGACCTGAGAGGGAGGAAATTCCCTTCAGCACTCACAAAAGTAGCGTAGGACGTACAGACTGTGGTTGGCGGACATTTGCGAGATGCTGTGCCTCAGAATCCTGCGCTTAAACGACACAAATATCCCGACGTGCCGTGCAGAGAGGGAAGGCGTGATGAACGGTGGGAGTCTGAAGGAGTGATTCCTTGTTGCACGTGATTCAGCAGCTTCCTCGACCTCCCTCCACAATTACATCTGCACCGGCCTCTTCAGAGCATCACCTCCTTTGGACTGTCTGACCTTCCCTAGTACACACAGAAGCCCCCTGATCCGAACCACAGGAGTATCCCACCACTGAAGAACCTGAGTGTTAACGCCTTGCCTCAGCTAAGTGCACTTTAAAGTCGAATAGATTTCATTTATATCTCCTTATTATTATATACACCTTACAATAGTTGAGGGAAGGCGTCATTTTTACAATCTTAGTTCATTATGCTGGAGCCAACATAACCATTTTGGTGGTTTATTAGGAGAGTGTGGAGCCTGTCGTGGTGGCATGACAGGTCACTGAGCAGCAGTTTAACGCTTTACAACCCAAGAACTCGCACTTTAATGGTCACTCTTCATTCACTTGAAGCACCAGCTGAGCCCAAACACACCTCGGGAAGATTAAGCCAGCGAAAACCGATATGTTTCTGGACCCCTGAGCCGCCTCCGGCCCGGAGCCCCTGTCCCCGCTGAGGGGCACCTCCGCTGGGACCCGCCGACAAACCCCGCTTACCTCCGGGCATGGACGCTGAAGTCAACTCCGCCGAAGTTTGTCGTCTTTTCTTGGGATGCGACGCGGAACCGCACACTTGTAGCCGGATAAAGTTTCTACTTAATTCCCCACATTCCCACTGATTTAATATTTCCTCCTCTTCCCTCCGTTCGCCTCCGGACAATCCCTGCACATTCAGGTCCTCGGCGGGCGCCTGCGCATTTTTCACGGCTGCGTCTCCGCCGTTAGTAATTAAAAAGGCAGTCCGGTCGCACCTCGGGGACGGTCGCGGAAAACTCTGCTCGGGCTCCACTAATCAGTGCCGCCGCTCTCGGAGACGGCGGAGAGTGCGCGTTCACGCTGCTCCTGGGCGGGGAGAAACTCCAGCCGCCCCCCGGGGACAGGAGCAGAAGTCTGGGGCGAGTCCACCCTCGTGGCCGCCCGCGGTACTGCAGGCCCCTCGGTGGGTTCTTGGGAAAGAGGAGAGCGCCATCTTTGTTGGGGGACCCACAACCGTAGTGCAGAGCACCCAGGGGGCAAACACACAGGAGAAATTACCAAATGTTTCTTTTAAATTAATTACGAAACAATAGCTTAATAAATTCACAATTCATTTAAAAAGGTTAGGTTCCTAGTTGCATACAGTTAATTAATTCTGGACAAGAAAATAACAAAACCTTTATGCTGTCTGTTGAGGTTGTTTTTTTTTATTATTTAAATACAAGATCAGACTTTAAAAATCAAGATTCGCTAGCAATATAACAGGCATACATTTGTGAAAGGAAAGACAACACCAAGATTCAACCAGTTGGAAAGAAAAGCAAGGAATTATGTTTTCATAATATTCCTGAAACAAATGCTGATATTTATTTTTCCAATCTGGATTGTGTTTGCGTTTGAATTTAGATGATAAATCCATTATTGTACTATTCACACATTTTCTGTATGAAGGCGAGACGACAGACCAGTTGACGTCCTCCGCAGTCACTGTCGTAAAATGCTTCGGGTCCTCCTAAAGCGGTTTACGGCACACAGCGCAATGAACACCAGCAAGTCTGCACTTTTTGTTCGTTTCCTTTATCCTTTTCCTTAAAACCTCTGTCTTTTCCAGGTAGGAATCTTAAGTCGACTGCGCCTCTTAAAACGTGACAGTCCGTAGTTTGTGCTCGCCGTGCTATTATTGTGTTTTAACTCAGTTAAGACTTACGTGAGGGGGAAGTAGAGGGTAGTGAGCTCATGCTAATGCCCATTAAAGTGACGACGAATACACTACGGTTACGGGACAATCCGCAGTGGCATTGCAAGGATACTGTGCAGTTTAGTTTTTATCATGATGGCCACACCAATAAGAAATTTGTCATCTTAGTAATGACCTTTACCAAACTATAGCAGACGCGGTAACCTGGTGCACCTTCCCAGCCAGCTGACGCCAGACAGGTTTCTTTTGGGTTTTGCTCTATAGTGACTTCACATGACTCTCTTGAAATTTAAAAGATAGCGAAATAATCACAATTTTCTCTCCGTACATTCCTCTGTACTGATGTCATGCTTGATATTCAGCTGTCTTCCAGCCTGTCTTCAGACCATCTGCTGCAGTGTTTGAGGATGAATCCTGTAGTATTGAGTTACCGGGATAGTCTGCTGCGGAGCTCTGATGTGTCCTTATTGGAGGGGCCACATTGGCTAAATGATCAAGTCATCGGTTTTGCTTTTGAGTACTTCAGTGCCGAGCGCTTCAGAGTCCTGGGAGATGCCATCGTCTTCATCAGCCCAGAGGTCACCCAGTTCATCAAATATGCCTCTTGCCACGAGGAGTTAGCCGTATTTCTGGAGCCACTGGGTCTTTCCTCTCGCCAATGGGTCTTCCTGCCCGTTAACGACAACTCCAACCAGACTGCTGGAGGGTCCCATTGGAGCCTCTTGGTCTACCATCACCACTCCAATCGTTTCTCCCACTATGACTCTCAAAATGGCAGCAATTCGCTGCACGCATGCCGCATCGCAAGCAAACTGGAGCCGTTCCTGGGTGCCGGAAGGAAAGCGGTGTTTGTGGAGGAGCCGTGCCCGTCGCAGCAGAACAGTTACGACTGCGGCATGTACGTGATCTGCATTGCAGAGGCCTTATGTGAGAAGGCCAGGGTGGAGGGCTTCCCGTGCCTCCCGCTTCAGATCATCACACCAGCCTACATCACCCAGAAGAGGGCTGAGTTCTTCAGACTGGTCCAGAGTCTAGCCCAGACTGACCACTGCTGCTCTTTGTCTTATCACTAGCACAGAGACTGTTGCTCGCTGTGTGCAGGTTAGCTGTCAGCGTCCACTTATCTGTTGCTGGTGCATCTGAATGCACTTGGTCAGGCAGCATTATAAAGATTCTGCTCGTTGAGGATTAATTTATTCACTGGTGTTCAGCTTCTTCCTTGCACACGCATTGCAAATATGCAACATGTTAACAGTAACACCAGCATGAATTAACTCCCATGTACATCCACACATATCGAATAGGAAGTAGTCATTAAGAGGAAGCATAAACAATTTTATGTTTCTTTGCATGAGTTTGGTTTGAATGTGGAAATGTTTACAGATTATTGCTCAGGGTCATATTAAATGAACTGGAGTTGACAATAAGAATGTGCATCTTCTTAATTTATGCCAGAGCTCTTCTCTTAATGATGTGCATCACTGGAAATCTGAGAGATCGTGGAACAAACAGGAATAATAAATTATGGAATTTCAACTGTCCGATTGGAGAATAAATTCTGCTTTTCACTTTTTGTTTCACATTCCTTTTTTTAATTGTGGTTGTGCTCTTTTACATACTTTACATCCAATTTTGGTGTCATTCTGTGTTTGGGCAGCACAACACAAAATTGCAAAGTCACATATCTGAGTTGCAGGATCAGCAAAGCTGAGCATTAAACATCGGAGGCACTTACATTTTTACGAATCCAGAGAATGTATCTGCTGATCTCGCTTCTAAAAGCAGAACGTGGATAATTAAAGCACAGAGGAAGGCTGGATCAGGGTTTATTTTAAGCTGAAGTATTCATAGTTGGACTGTGTTCACTGACATATTTACGAGCGAGCGTGACTATCAGAGTGAGATTTTATGGTTTCAGTGTGGGATGACGTGAGGCGGAGTAATGCTCACCACATTTACACCACACGTGTGATGATCAGAAAATACATAAATCTGTGGCAAGAGGGAGTATAACAGAAAAAACATCAGCCTGGGCTTAAACTAAGTGTCCTAGAAAGTAAAATCTACATTAAAGTTGCTTTTGAACCATGAGGATGACTGATTGGCATTATGTTCTTGTCTTGTGTCTTGATAAAATGTGGTAATGGGAGCGCTGTTAAAGATGTGCTTTTAGGAGGTAATAAGAAAAATACTGCTGTTCAATTAGCTTGTGATTGTTTCAAAAAGATTTACCAGATGTCTATTTCCTACCTATTAAATCCTTCAAAGAAGACCTCTAAGGATATTACGTAAACAGCTTTTTTCTTTACTGGTTTCCAGCCTAATGACTGAATCTTACCACACACGATGTCACCAGGTTACTAGTCTGTGTTGCATAAAGAGGCACAACCTCCCCATCTGGCCCAGAGCCTGACACTACTCTTAAATTCACACTGCTTGGACTGTTTCCACCCTCTGCTCTCCTTCCTCTGGCATCCTGCACTCAGCTACATCCCACAGGCATATTTCAACTGGAGTAACCAGTCAGACCAGCCAACACGGTTGACTTTTGTCCTATAAAAGGCCAAAAAGCTGGGGCGCTCAGGCAACACTGTATTAGAGAGACAAAGGGCCCGCTGAGAGGGCCGTTAAATTAGACAGATTTGCTTCTAAGTGAGAAATGTCCCAAAGAACTTCCAGGACTGTGGATGGCTGCCTGCTCCAAACTTTAAATTTGAACCAAGATCTTTGGTGTCATTTTAAAGGCAGCTCGTAACACGCTGGATAACCTAAACTGAAACAGATATATTTTACTGGTGGTTTTATTCACCCATAAATCAGAAATAGACATGTTGATATGGCTGTAACACAGCAAAAGCTATTCTTACCTCCAGGGTTCAGTCGGCCTGGCTCTACAAGCCAGAGAACAGCTTCCATCTTCACCAGCGATCACAGAGTTAACAGGTCCGCTATGTGAGATTTAGCGGCATCTAGTGGGGAGAATACAGCTCCATTGATTGCTGGGTGATGAAATCAATTTTTCCGCTTTCAAAAAGTGCAAAATTTCACCTGACAAGCGATAATTTGTCCATTCAGGGCTACTGTAGAAAACATTCAGTGTCCTGGCACCAGTCAATCATGTGATATCTCCTTTAAAGACATTTAAAAAAAATGCAGCTCTCTTTTGTTTTTTCTTTTCTTAACTGCTCTGGGTGTTTGTAGCTCAACTGATTTCAAGAACAAGTTTCTGACTCCACCAGCTGGTTCATATTTGCATAAAATGTACACAGACGGATATGAACCGACATTACGTCACATTGTAGCACATCTGCAACCAACTAAGACAACATGGAAGTGTTTTAGCTTTGTGTACAGCTGCGTGCGTGAGAACCGGTTTGATTAAAACAAGCAGCAATGTACCAAAGGGGCCAAAACCAATGCAGCTACATGCTGGTCCATATTGTTGGCAGGTGCACGGCCCTCGAAGGTTTAAGTAAGCCAGGTTCACATCACAACAAACCAAAAGAAATAAAAGGCAAACAGGTTAATGTTCCACAACATGCACAGGAGGAGTCCTGTGAGTTAAAATGCAGAAACCATGAGAGCAAAAATGATGGATTAGCTTTTTAAAAATGGGGAGCAAAACTTAAGCATGACTGTGACAATCGGCAAATCTTTTTAGACCTGTAAATGAGAACAAAAGTGTTGGATATCTGCTGAAAATCACAGTTTTGACCTGAAGACATCGACTGAATATTGTGAATCTACATGTGCCGTTATCTCTTCATTTATACCAAACATGTTAGTCCAATGGTAAAACACACTATGAGATAGGGGAGAAGGCTCCTGTGAGAGGCCAGGGGAGGGATGGGGTGGAGCCTCAATCATTTCCTGCATTATAATGGAGAATCGCATTCTTCCTCAGCTACTTACTCCCAGAGAGGCTCAGTTGTCCACGGTGTGAATGTCTTGCCCAGACATAGTTGGGCACACAAATCATCCCTCCTCCTCTGTGCTGGTTTCCTCATGGAAATAAGAACTCATTTTAATGTGTTTTTAAATAGTTGTTGGTGGGGTTTGTGATTACACAATTTCCAGAAATTTGCCTTAGAAAAATCCCCTGAGAGGCTTGAGAGGAATCATTAACACAGTGCATTGTGGTGAAAACACAACATCCTCCACACCATAAATTTACCCCAAGATCCTCCACTTGTCCTCTTATGCAGACGTGCGCACATTTAATGCACGTCCAAGGTTGGGGAATCTCCAGTAATGCAGCCCCAACGATGACACCGCGTGGTAACCAGACCAGAATTCCTGCATTCTCCTTCACACTGCAGAGGTCAAAGGTGACATGGACAGAATTCCAGCAGGGGCAGTTTGGGTCCCGAGAGGCCTGGATATGGCTGCATCCTGTCTGACCATCTGCTTTGAGCAGCCCTGCAGCTAAAATTGAGTCCA
Organism: Takifugu rubripes; assembly: GCF_901000725.2. Taxonomy (NCBI): domain Eukaryota; kingdom Metazoa; phylum Chordata; class Actinopteri; order Tetraodontiformes; family Tetraodontidae; genus Takifugu; species Takifugu rubripes. The sequence goes on along the minus strand of NC_042297.1, from coordinate 13,690,993 downwards.
CCTCCAGGTGGTGGCACAGACAAGTTTCATCCAGTTGACCTGACAGGTTTATGTAGTTCAAATTAAGTCAAATCAATCATGTGAATGAGGAACTGGTTTTGCAAACTGTTTCCTGGAGAGAAAAATATAGGTGACAACATCTAGGTGGGCTTCCAGCAACGTTTATATCAGTGTTCTGATTTTAAAAGAGTTTAAATTACCAACATAAACGTGAAATCACTGTAGTTGTTCTTTTAAACCCTCAAACAAACAGCCCTTTTTTCCAGGTCGAAACAGGAAGCGAACGTTCCGGCGCGTTGACCTCTGGCCACGCCCTCTTTATCGCTACCGGAAACGTGACAGCTTTCAATCACCGTGGTTGTCATGGTACCATGGCTCTTCCAGAGCAAAACTTGAGATAAATCCATGTGATTACTATAATAGAATTAATCATTTGTTCAACTTTGTGTCTACACGGAGTGTTCAGTAGATGTCAGCGTTGTTACAGAAATTTGTTCCGATTTACTTTGATGTGTTGATTCATTAATACCTCATAATTGGATATATTCCGATCTTGACAAAGGCTTTTGAAATGTATGTATTTATGGCATCTCTCAATCGATCAGTTAATTTATTTACGTATATATATAATTTAGCTGATATTCCCTAGGTTTTTTTCCCCTTCATATTATTTTTTTCGCTGTAATTTTTCCCCACTAAATATAAATTTTTACCCTGTTATAAAATATCCATCTCAAACAGTGAAAGACTGTGAAGCTATCAAACGGAAACAGGTGCAGGGAAAACAAATCCAGGGCTCAGGTCTTGGCAATGCTGCGTTCCAGCCTTAGATTCTGCCTGGGATAAAGAGGTTCTCCACACTTTCTGTACTAATGAAGTCCAGGTTTCACCCTGTGACCCAGCACGTCGTGCCAGAATTACAGCCACCAACCCTGGGCAATCTGGTCTGAACACGCAACAGTAAAATCAGAAGCCACCAAAAAACAAGACATGATGCTAATCTCTACTTCATTGCCCGTTTAATTCATAAACAGTTCACATGATCCTCAGACACGCCTTTTCAATCAACACTACAATCTCCATACAATAATATTACTCTGTAAAATATCTTCAGACAATAATAAGACAACATGAAAACTTAATTCTTAAGTTTTTGGTGACTTTTGAAATGTTTAAAGGGGGGAAAAAAAACCCTGGGAATCTTCCTTCCTTCATTCCTTCTACAAATACCTTTAAAAGTGACAGGAGTACCAATTATCAATCAAAACACAAACTCTTCATTGTTGCATATGTTTGAAATGACGCCGACGGTTATGAAAAAGTGCACGTGAGTCTCCTGAAACGTTTGGTTCAGTTCGCAAATTAATGTTCATGAGTCACGACGACCCAGAAGCTTCCTCAGCGTCAGTCCCTTCAAGTAAGTCTTTCATGGAATCACCTCCATCTTCCACCTCCATCCATCCTGGGGTCACGGGGTCAAAGGGATGCCTGCGAGAGGCGGCGTAGTACGCTGTAATCTACGGTAAAACACAGATTTAACCTCAGGAATAAACAGTCCGTTTGCATAGTCTGGAAGTGATCAGACAGCAGGTAATCTTCCTGCGGAGAGGCCTGGATGTGGGCTGTTTGCTGCTGGTCCCGGGAACTGGTCTTAATGGTGAGAGAAGTAACCAGGCAATCAGGGGTCACTGCAGGGAGCGGAGGTTACCTGGAGGAAGTGTAGACCACCGTGTTAGTCACAGGACTTGACAAATGCTGAACTCTCAATGAAAAAAAACTCTGTTTTTATGTGATAGTGCTACCGGTGTAACTATCTGACATCTCACCTCTCTCTCAGAGGCAGATTGGGATTGAGGAAGGACAGCTGCTGCTCCAAACTGCACACCCGGAAGGCCAAGTAGCATGACGACAAGATGAGGAGAATAATGCTAAAACAACAAAGGAGGAGAAGGATTGCAGGCCAATTAAAAGTCAGGCGGGTTGTTGTACCACCAAGTGAACACCAGAGGGCGCCAAGCGCCTTTCCGTCGACATGCCAACAGAGCACCACGTGACTTAAAGCGACAATTACGATTTAAATTTTCTACTGCTGCTGAATCCTAAAACAAACACATTTTAAACAACATCAATCGCATTGTTATTCTACTTAGATTAAATGTTTTTTCCCCTTCTTTTTTCTTTAGGATATTGAGTTTTAATCATAGCTGCCTTCTTAATTTCCATGGATTAATCTTTGCTCTGCAGTATCTCAGTGTCCTGTTAGCAACAGCGAAACCCTCCAGGAACAGATAAGGGCTGATTGCCCTGTCAAGGACGGCTGTGGGGACAAGCTCAGTGCTCTGTGGGTGAAGGACAGTCTCCATGGTCACTGAGTTGCTCTGCTGCACCTGAGGGTGACACTCGCTTAGGCAGATCATTGGCAGCATTAAAGGGAGTCCTGGTAATTAACTCTCAGGGGAGGCATCTTCTTTTGAAGAAAATACAGAGAAAAAGGCGTTTTAACGGTTCAGATCTCCCGTGATAGCTGCACCACCTTGAATACGACACCATTTACGACATGTTTTTAATGCTCAATGTACGCGTGTATATGTGTGTGTGTACGTGTGTGTGTGTGTGTGTATGTACACTCACAGCAGGGTGAAGAACCTGAGCAGCTGGTACTCCATCTGGCCCAGCTCTGCCACAGGCTCTGATAAAAGACCTCTGTCTGTTTGCAGATCTCTCTCTGTAACACGCCCACGCACACACACACGCACGTGCGCACACACACACACACACACACACATTTAAGGACACTCTCACACCTGTTTATCTGAAGTCACGCAGCATTTGGAAGTTTACAGCTCTAAAATAAAAACTGTAAAACTACTGTGTTCCGCGCTGATCGGTGTATTGGCTTTAGCGACATCTAGTGGTGGGAAAGAAGTCTGCACCAACACGATGCGCAAAATGACTAACGATGTAACGTTGATTATATTTATTATATAAGCTCTTAAACTCTTATCTGCAATGAAATGTCTGGATGCAGACCTCACGTGTAGTCATTGACTTCATATATTCCCGTTTGTATCCATATTTCGCGGTGCTGCAGGTAGTTCGCAACACCAGTACAGCCAGCATCGTTGCCTTCACGGTCTCTTTGTTCCCTGTTCATCTCTGTTACACAATAGCTGCCTGCATGTTTGCCGGTGCTCTACGTGCACGGCGGCGAGCACTGAGCCGGCGATCTCCTGCACAAAAGCTGGTGGCTGATTAAATGTCTGAGCCGGACCAGACGGAGACATTATTGCAGGTCAGTGTCCAAATGCATCGTTTCTAATAATCTGGATTTAATCTGCACCCAGCAACAGCTTTATTATTTTTTTTAATACAAGCGCCCACGTGTCTTAATCTCCATTTGGGTCTTAATGTGTGGTTGCGTAACAGCACCCTTGCCATCCAAAAGCAAACATTGCCTGCAGGCACGCCTAATGACGATCACTGTGATCATTCATCAATTATACTCTTCTCTTCTTGGCCACCCTCCATTTAGCCTGCACACATCTCTGGAGATTACCGATGATGTAACGCCGGCACCCACCAGATTGTCTGACTGGGATGAATGTTCCAGAATTTGCAATCGCGAGTAGAAGTTAGAGCTGATAATAGTGCTCGTGTAGCTCGTTTCTGTCACATTATGGAGAAAAGTGACATTAAAATGACTCAGTTGGATTTTCCTCTTATTACGCTTTCATTTCTAAAAGGTCGGGCTCAAAAGCCGATGTTGAGATCCGTTTGGCTGCTCTCGTTTTAGACTTTGGAGGTTTTATGAAGGTTTTTAAAGTTACGACTCACTTTACAGCCGATGGGCGCAGCTAAAAAACATTCTTTTCTCGCTCTCTTCACGTGTTATTAATGTTTTTGGTCATCACTTTTCACTTTCATACTGACTTTGATGCAAACAGCTGCCCCCTACGACAGAGAGCAGATGGAATTCATCGCATTTCCTGCTCGTTCTGGATCAGAATCTCAGCCCGTGGCTTTAACGGCAGCCTTGGACTCTGTCCCCAGGAGCACGCCGTTGTGGTCCGGAGTGTTTTATCACCTTCCAGTAACTGCTCTGGTTTCACCGGCTTGTCTGCGGAGCTCAGATTGCTACTGGAGTTCCCCAGCAGGTCAGGAAGCGAGGCGGACATGGACACCACCGCGGGTTTGCTTCTCCACTTCAACACTGATGGAAACTCGTCGACCAACTCGTCTGAAGCCGGGAATTCGTCCTGTGAAGAGGAAAGAACAAAGCCAATGAATCAAGCTAAAGAAATAAAAACGTGCTCTTCATCCAGTGGCCACTGTGTTGAAGCACCGAAACATGACCAGTTGTTCCTAAATGTCGTCCACCAACGGTGGGCAGAAACCCTAAGCCCCGCCCCTTTAGTGAATTCAGCCAAGATCAAAGTGAGCTCCAGGATGCTCGTGCACAAAGGAGCTAACTGTCCTTTAATATAAAGGCAGGCCTGTGCCAGAGTGGCTGGAGGTCAAACACACACTCTCTGATACAATCTTGCCAGTTCGGGCAAAGTTAAAGGCAAAAGAAAGATCGACTGTGTGAAGTCAGCCTTCTGGTAAAGAACAACGCCGATATCACCTCTCTGTTCCTGCGGATCATCTGAAATTAAGACTCTGCTTTGATCTTTTCCAATAAAACGCTGCCACTGACCAAAGACAAGGTCGGCTCCTCCATGAACTGCTTCAAGCTCAGACTTTTCCCGTTGACCTGCAGAGGAAGACCACATCAGCTGCTTTCAGCGGCCTGATTAAAGGCTGAATGGAGAGGAGGCGCGTGACCTCTGACCTGAAGGTGTGTGCAGATCCTGCGCAGGATGTCGTAGACGCTGTCTCTCGATAGCAGGGACACAAAGACATACTGAGGAAGAGAGAGAAACAAGGAGCTTAAAATAGCATTGATATAATCTGTTTCACCACTGGGGTTCAAAGGTAGCCCCGCCCCCACGCTGCCCCATGCCTCTAATTGGAGCTGTCCTCCCTAACTCGTGGTGAGGTTCTGAAGGGTTCTAATCTGCACTGGTTCTTCTTTACTGGATCCATCAGACCAAAAACAGTCAACCAATCCACGGTGGTTAACCTTTGTCATCGCGCGCTGCTGTTTCAGGACCGTGGTCTCTTTAATCAATCAAATAGCTCCAGTAGATCGCGCTACATTAATCCCACACTGGTTTCATCTGCTCCAGCATGCAGAGAAGTGGGCGGCCACTTATTTTAGGGATGTCATTTCCGCAAATTACGCTTGAGGGCTTTAATCCCAGCACAAAGGGGATATTTGCTGAGTGACAGGTCGGTGAAAGCTAACCTCAATATCTCTCTGACCTGAATACACCGATCCTAGGAGCGCACAGGCTCTGTGCTTCCTTTCCCAACATGATTCATTAACTTTGAGACAATGAGCGCCTTCCATGTGCTCCTCGCTGCGTAACAAGCCGCTTAGCAAGCTTTGGAGCACGTGGAAACGCAGTGGAGCCACTGAGGCTACCGCCACAGGCAACAGGGAGGCAGAAAGCATGCTAGCATTAGCAGCGGGGCCTAAAAAGAACCTTGTTTTTGCTAACGACTGACAACAGAAGGCCTTCTCGTTGTTGTGGTGGAAAACCAGCCTGGGACTCCACTCTGCTTCTATCTATAGCGCGGCGTTTTTTTGTTTTTTTTTCCATTACGCCACCGCGCAGCGCTAATCAGAGTGAACGTTTGACTCGCAGTGCAGCTGATGGACGTGTTTACCTTCTGGCCCGTGTCTGTGGTGATAGCCAAGCCGTTGGGCACCAGGCCGGCTGTCTTGTGCTTCTTCACCAGCCTGACAGAAACGACAGGGATGGCCACCTAGATGACAGGGGGACAGTTCCTGTAAGAATGAAACCGTTGCCATGACGATGGCGGCGCAATATCAGCGGCAGGGAAGGAGCCACGGCGCAAGGGAAAATGTTCCCAGTGTCAGTCAGAATTTCCAGGAACGTGGTCGGAATAAGTAGCTTATTGTCACTCAGGTGTCAGGAGACATTTGGGAAACGAGGTAAAAAGAACAAAGAGCAGCATCAAAGGGAAAATCCCAGAAGCCTTGACGGCTAAACGTGGAGCTCCACCTCTTCCGGGACTGTTTTCTCCACGAACGTGAATGCCGGGACAGTAAAAGCACGACTTTCCTCTCCGGATCACTTTTCCAAGGAACTCCACTCATCGGCGGCCGTCAGCCATCCCTACCTTGATGTCTTTGCCGAAGAGGTTGGCATAGAAACACAACCAGTTCCTGGAAATGTAGAGGCGGCCTTGCAGAAGGATGTCTCTGAGGAGAGCACAGGAGTACACTGAGAACAGAAGAGACACGAGAACCTTTGAGGATCAAGAACAACTGGTACCACTTCCTAAAACCCTTCCTGCCGTTTTGCTCCGTTTAAATTCACCGGCTGCTGGTTGGTGTCGGATTTACACAGTTTGAAGAGGAAAATCTCAGCTGTAAACAGCGCCGGGGTTGACGTAACGTGACCTTAATGTGACCTTTTCATCATTGAAAACGCAGCCCATAATCTGCACAGCACAGCAGAGTTAAGGTCCGGCTTATTTAATATCTGTCAGATTTTTCTGTTTCCTCCTATTTCTGAGGTCAAAGATTTTTAGTGTCAAAATGCTAAAAAAAACAGAATTTTGTTCACTCAAAGTTAAGCAGGATAACGTAAACCCTCAACGTTTGCCTTCAAAACTGGAAGCGGCAGCACAGGGAAGCGGACGGAGACGTGGGAGACGTCCTTCCTGTCTCACCTTTCATGAGGAGCTCGTCCTTGGGGACACACTGGAACAGTTTGTGGAACTGGGAGTTGTACTTGCTGACGGTCTGTGCAGAGGGACAGGGCAGAGTCATGAGCAGCTCCCTGGTGGACCGGCTCGCCTCCACCGCCCCGGCGCCGCTGGCCGCGCCGGCTCCGCCCGCCGCCGCCGCCCTCTCCCCCAACGGGCGCAAGCTCTGCACCAGGCTCAGCACGTTGGCTCCGTACACACACACACACTCTCGCACATCCAGGGCCTGGAGCAGGCTGCTGCAAGACACACACTGTTCCCCTGTCGCTGGTCAGTGGCGGCGGGCGCCTCGGGTCCACACGCAAACACACACCTGGCTTTGACGTGCACTTCTACACACACACACACACACACCGACACGCGGAGGCCTACACACTAATATGGAGGCACAGAAGCAGGTTGCAGCCACTGAGCTATACAAGGCGCCCATTCTGCGTCTCTCTCTCTCTCACACTCACTCACACACACACACACACACACACACACACACACACACACACTCACTCACTCACTTGAAGTCTTTTCCTTCTCTGCCTCTGACTCTCCATGGCTCAGCCTTTCAGCTGTCAGATCATCCCTCCCTCGACACTCATCCGTCCCCTCACCCTCTCCTCTCGGACGCCTCTACCGCACCTCCGCCGCTCCGTCCCGTCCCGTCCCGTCCCGTCCCTTCCTGTCCCGTCCCGTCCCGCGTCTCGTCTCTCTTTCTGCTGACTCGTATCTGCTCTGTTGTTTGTGAGCCGCTCCTGTTTTTGTCTTGCTAATAATAGCTGACGATGGAGCGGCTCCTGTTCTCAGGAATCGCTCGGATACGGAGCGGATTGATCCCGTCTAGTGGATGATTTATGATTCCTTCTGAGGATTACGGGGCAATTTCTAGGTAAATGAAACAAGCTTATTCCTAAGCAGGGACCTGGACTCTCTAACAGCAAGAATAAAGCCCAGAAAGGTCGCCAGGACACACAACGTTCACTTCACACACACGCAAACACACACAGACACACACTCGCAGCTCCAGTCAGGGGACTGTGGGATTAAAGGACATGAAAACTCCACACAGAAGGATCCGGGGCTGGAATCTATCCGGAGCCTCCTGCAGGACTGTCAGAAACTGCAGTTTGAGCTGGAGAAATGAGCGTTTGTGTTTCCATCACCAGCTCGCTGGCGCTGACTAAGTCTTTGACGTTCCTGCTGGCCACTAGTTAACTAGTTAACTAGCCACTAGTTTAGTCTTGGGGACCGATTAGAAGAATCTGAAACTGGTCTCACCGAGCCGCGATAACATTTCTTCACATCTTCACAGGACAGCTCTTCGATCATCTGAAACCTGCAGACACACAAAACACACTTTAGACGTCTGAAGCGCACGGATGGAGGAGCATCTTTGCATCTCAGTGACGTGTGTGTGCGGGTTCTGTACGTGCACGACGGCCCGACTGGTTCAAACCCCCCACGTGACGTGTTTAGCAACAGTGTGCAGAGCTGGGGGGGGGGCGAAGGCCGCCAAAGAGACGTAATCAAAGACAAATACAGCATTGTTTGAACACAAACACTGACGGGCGGCCAGCACATTATTCCTGCCGGTGTTTTACTCGCCACACCACATGAACACACACACCCCCACACACACCCCCACACACACCTGGCAGGAGCAGAACCTCCTACACACGGTTAAAGTGAGCCAGAACTGGCAGATATCTGACGGGCTGCGACAGATCCCTAAAGTCTGGAGGATTTCTTTCTGACGGATCCTGAGCGAGTGAGCGGCCCGGCCTGGACGACAGAGCCACCAAAGCGAAGCCGCGGCCACTCCGGCTTCATGTCTGATGAAAACCACCGTGGAAGTCGTCTCTCACGGTCGAGGACGGTCCCGGCGTGGCCGACGGGTGGCTCGTAAATGTTTAAATGCCACGCGGCTAATGTTAGCATCACTCCCTAAAGAGAAACATCTGAAACTGCCGATGGAATAAAGATGGAAGCACCTTCGCCTCTCGAGCCTCCCGCTCTTTCCTCCCAGCTTCCGTCTTTTTCTGATGTTGGACCGCCAGACGGCGCTCGACCGAGTTCTAAACTGCCTCTACCTTGATGGCGGCACATTGACCGTGCTGTTTATAGTTAGCATTTCTGTGCGTCGTAGAGGAGCAAAATGAAAGTCCTTTTGCCGTTTCTGCTATTTTAGGCAGTTTTCCTCCATTGATTCTGAAAAAAAAGCATTTCAAATGAATATTTCATGAATATTTTAATTCAGCAGGGACGTCTCAATTTATATTCCGCTCCATCGCTGTCCTTTATTAGCGGGGTGTTGCTATGCTAAGAGGGCTGCGCTGTGGGCTGTTCAGCTGTAGGACAGCCAGCATAACAAAGATCTGGTCCAGATAAGAGGACAGGGTGACCTCTGACCCCCAGCAGATCGGTCTGTTTCCGAGACTTCAGTCTCAATGTTTTAAGAAAACAGCTTTTCCTCTCTAATATCTGGAACATGAGCAGGATAAGCTGTTAGCTAACAGCATCCTCACGTTCTTAACGTCCTTTTTTGTCATTACCGAGAAGTGAGGGGCCCCGCCCACAAACGCCACGCCATTATCCCGTGACCATGTTGTGAACAATAGTGCATGTGTGTTCCTGCTCGGTGCCTATAAATAAGACCCGCGGGGGCTCGGTGCTCCCAGGTGGAGAGAGAGGAGCGATTATTAAAAACACAGGCGGCTCTGTGGGGACCAGCCGGTACTCTGGTCCACCTCCTCGCCCTTCTAGACCAGCATGAGCGGAAAAACCACCACGGGCGTTTCCCAGTGTGCTGTGTCAGGGTTTAAACCAGGTCACGCTGGGGTGATTTGGGGGGAATTAAAGCCGCACTTTTCATCAGTTGAGGTTTTATTTTGGGATGGATTCACAGAAAAGAAGTCATTTTGGAAAAGGCTCTGCCGTGTGGATCCACGTGCCCTCGCCAGGGTATCTCAGAGCCCTTCCTGCCTGAATACTGAACCTAATTACAAGCTCAAAGAACCCTAAATTGGATCCCAAATTAGAAAGCGAACACCTCCCATCGGTGGCCGGTGCAGAAGAGGAGTCGATAGTAGAGGAAGGAGCAGAAGTTGGGACGGAGAGAAGCGAGCAGAGTTCCTCTAAAAGCTTTAATGAAGGTAAAAGGAAAGAGCAGAAAAGGCAGAGCGTGACTAAACCCTGAGGACGCAGCAGCATCCACAGATTATGAGAGCAACTCAACATAATCCAACAAGGGCTGTGGAAACCTGGATTATGTAGCATAAAGCAGCCTGTTTAAGAGACGCGGTAGGAAACCATAAAGCTGCGAATGTTTATGAAGGTGTTATAAATGTGCTGCTAGCACCAGTTCAGGTGAACTCAGCCCTCTCTGCTGCCCCATTTCCCCTGGGGGCTTCTGGCACCTGGAGCCTGGATCCAGCTGAATTAGCAGTTTGCTGGGACACGTGTGCGCTCAGCCTCTGCTGACTTATATTTTCCTTTAATTTTCCACATCTTGACGGGTGTAATGGCCATTCTGGTGTTGGCCACGCCCCCTTTCCACCTTCACACATGCTAAGGTGCACAACCGACGACGATCACATGCTTTAACTGGTTGTACAATTTCTATTTCACAGAATATTTCTATATTAATTAATGGTAAACATTAAACCCTTTAAGCTGAGAGCACCACAAGTTTAAGTTCCTCACGCTCTCCTACATCTATACAAATTCATCCTTTACCCTAGCAGTTTTCCAGACGGTTGCTATAACAACCAGGTATAGTGAACCAGAGGAGGAGCATCTGATGTCAGAGCCGAGCTGAGTGGATCAGAACTGGTACAAATCAGTGGAAAGCTCAAGGCTTCGGAAAGTTACAGGAATTCATAAATTTAAAGATTAAAATATCCCCCAAAAAAGCTGTAATATTATATATCTAATATTAGAGCCTGTGAAAAGGTGACCTGCTCGTCCCAGATTTCTTTACTGAGACAACTAATAATAAACAACTAATAAACTAATTAATGGTGCAGCAGCTAGCCTGCTGCCCCCTAGTGGTCACAAGCCACCTGACACTGCTTTAAAAAGCCACGTTTGCGCTTACTACAGGTCTGAGCTGGGGGGGGGGGGGGGGGGGGGGGGGGGGTGGGGGGGGGGGGGGAATATACATTCATGGTCTAATAACACATCCGGGACTGAAGTGAAAATCCCATCAAGGTCAGACGGGCCTGGATTATGCTTCACCTGCCAGGAATCTTTCTTACGTAAGACCCGTATCCTTCTGTGCAGCGCTGGTGTGTGTGTGTGTGTGTGTGTTTGTGTGGGGTTAAAAGACAGATCAGACGTGGGTTCAAACACATACTGGTGATTAAAAACTCATTCGGAGGATCATTTCTCTTGAGTTTCACTATTGTTTGTGATCAAATGCGGCTAAAAAAAAAAGCACCAAAAAGGTGCTGAAAGAATGAATCTCCTGGGGCTGGAACCCATGACCGTGCACAGGATGCAGATGGTGCGTGGGCGTGTGTGTGTGTGATTTGCCTGAAGTGTCCGTCGTCCTCCTTGGAGGGGTCCAGGTCCTGGGTGGAGCCCAGGCCCGGCTCCTCGCTCTGCTCCTGCTGCTCGGTCATGCTCCTGGCCCTGAACACACAAACACACCTCTGTGAGCGGCGGGCGCCTCCCTGCTGGGCGCCCGGCCACGCGTCCCTGTTTGTTTTCGGACGCGGCCTCGGCTTCAAAGGCGCCTCGCGGAAGGTTCCCGGACCCTGGCGTTGAGGGTGCAGCTGCGAGGCCGACTTCATCGACAGATCAGCCTCCGTCACGTCCGCCCTGGGGGGGGTCGTTAACTGTCCCCTGTGATTTCAGGTGCTGATGGAAACGTGTAGTTTCCAGTAAATAACCTCTAATTGGTAGCGGGCCTTGCGTCACCCTCTGAGGCGAGAAAAGATAAGGCGAGATAAGAGGAATGGGCTTTGTTGGAACTTTCCTCCCTAAACAGAGGTTGAATTTTAACCACGTTTCTGCACAAACGGGACGTTCTTGTTCGCTTCGGCCTGAAAAACAAGCGGTGACCCTTTACCCAACAGCTGTGACTATTCTGTCCACACACACACACAGTTAGAGACTCCCTGGATAAACGCGTGGTTTATTTGCGAGTCTGAATAATTCCGAGTGAACAGTGTCGTCAGGGCACCATGCTGATGTGCAACCTTTGACCCCCAGGGGCCAGTGTGAGAGGAGGCAGATGAGGGGCCTTCAGATCGGTCCTCCTCTCACACGTCCACCTCCTTCCCGAGCGTCTGTCCCTCAGCAGGAAAACATTTTGTCCTGTCACAAGACATCCTGAAATCCAATCACTGTAATCTGATTACTGCTGCGCGCCACGGAGATTGTTGCCGAGGATTTGCTGTCTGTCCCAGGAACGGCCGCCCTGTAAAAATTAGCCGAAGCTATTTTTGATGCTGAGCAACGGCGCTAACTCACACCTCCGTTGAGGATCTAATGAAGATCTGGCTGTTACGTATAGATATCATATAGATACAGCTCAGGCCTCCCAGGTGACGCCTTTGTGAACGACCCGCTCTACCAGCTAAACTAGAGACGGCTTCAAGCGTCGTTAAAAGCTGACAGTGTCGGTCGCGTTAAAGTTTAAACGTTTTTTTTCTCCACTTGAATTAAACAAATATTCATTGTTTCTCAAACTCAGAATGAAAATGGCTGAAGTCGTTCAGCATTAGCTGGGAAGCTTAGCATGAATGAAAGTCCTCCTGGTGGTAGGATGCAGTAAAAACACACGTACTGTATCAGGTGAGCAGCATTCTAAAGCCACAGGTGACCCACAACACATTAAAGTCAGGTGGGGACGGCCGCAACTGTTTAAAGTGTAAATGGAGAACACAGATGATTTAAGCAGCAGTGAGCACACCAACAAACAAAATGTCCACATGTACCCATGAAGGGGAAAGCGACACATTTGTACATGACTGAAATTCTAGTTTTTCTCTATTTTTGCGGGGACTCAGGTACCATGAAGCAGGTCAGCCTTTAGACTCTGGAGGGGAAATCCAGGAATAAACCTCTCCATTGTGCAAGCGCCTCAAAAACAACCTTTGATGGCGGATGCGTGTGTGTTTTAAACCAGAGCTCCCATTTTAGCTCTAATTACAGTTTAGATCCCAAACCAAAGAGGTTACTGAGATTAGGAAAGAAATGTTATAAACGGTCTGTAGAGAAATAAATACTGACGCTGTACAGTCAATTTTTAATTGACAGACTATTGTAAGCTTTGCTGTTACCAAAGATTACAGTCCAAGTATTTGCTCAACGGTTACGTTTTAACTCTAATTACCAGTTTATATCTGATATATTGAGTTTTAATGTGTTGTCCTTGGCGGCCGCATGCTGTCAACTACCTACATTAAGTCCAAAACAGCAGGTAACGGTGCAGAAAAGCGGAAAGTCTACACAATAAAAGCATTCGGGATATAAATAAGACGCATTTGCTGACTACAGATGATGCTCACTGCACAGCAAAAGGTTGTAATATGAATTAGATCTCGTAGTCAAGGCGACGCAACAAAGAACAAGCATCTTCGAAATAACTCACAAAACCTATCCGTTACATATACTTTAATTTGAAAACCCTCAGCGGAAGTTCTCTCACCCTGTCGCTAACTTGTTGCTAATCGTCTCCTACCTGCGCCTCAGTAGTTGTCGCGACTTTTCCCGCTGTAATGTCGCCTCGTATCTCCCCACAAGCTCTTAGGTGTGCGCCTCATTCCCCCCCGGAATCATTTCATGCGGTCTAACCGGGGGAAAGACGACGGGAAATCTGCGGCTCTTGTCGGGAGCAGCCGAGGCTAAAGCAGCGAGCGGAGCTGCCGCGGCCGCAGCTTCCTCAGCGAGCGGAGGGTTGAACTCACCTATCGCCCAGTGTGGGCTGTTTACACACTGTCAGAGGGATTAAAGTGGCATTTTACACACACACACACACACACACACACACACACACACACACACACACACACGCAGCTAATTTACATGAGACACACAGAATCAATTAAGCAGAAAACTATTAAATCTGTGCAACAATCTGCTGCAAAATAAATAATTCCACTCCAGATTGGAAACAACTCAGAATGATACTGACAACTCAGGACAAAAAAAGAACCATGCTTCATTAGCATGATTTCAAAATACAAAATGGACACTGTAAAAAATTGTATTTGGTGGTTGCTGGTTTTTGACTTCAGTAATACTGTAAGTATCCCTGCATACACACCTGCACACACACCTGCATACACACCTGCACACACACCCCTTTGCTATTACACATGTGTTAGTGATGTATTTATCATTTATTCATGGAGGAGGACTTTGTGTTTGGATGTTTTGTGGCCATATAATGGGAGGTGTGGGATGTGACTTAACTGAAGTCTGAGTTTAATTAGTTTCACGCTGCAATTATCAACATTTGAATTTTTGAAAATAAAAGAAAGTGTTTAAGTGGGCATAGGCTGCAGGAATAACTACAGCTTCAAAAAAAGATCAAAGGAATTATACCTGAGAAAAGGAGGATTAAAGCAAAGTGCCACCAAAGATGTGGCCTGACCCGCCGCAGATGTTCCAGCTGTTCGTGTCCCTACAGGCAGAACACTGCTGTTCTAGAGCTCAGCAGTGGGTGTCAGAGACCGGGAGAGCCTCTCGTTCTGGTCACATCTCCGTCCCTGTCCCACTTCCCTTCCTGCGTGGCGTTGGCTCACCTGGCTCTGCTGGCTGCTATCCTCTGACTGCAGGTACCATGAGGGGGGCGATACTGGCGGAGCTGGTAGGGCCCGTCCTGGCCGGGAGCCTCGTCGGCGGGCAGAGCCTTAGGGCTGGCAGCGTAGATAGTGCATCCCATGAACACCTCCTGGAAGTCTCCCTCAGCGTCCTACAGCGAGCGCCCTCCAGGTATCCTTCTTCCAAGCCGCCCGTCCTGCCCCGATGTCGGCCAGCTGCTCTGTGGAAAAGCCATTGGCTCAGCACAACGCTGTCTTAACCCCTCCTTCCCAGCTCAGCCCCCCCCCCCCCCCCCCCCCCCCCCCCCCCCATGGCCCAGAGTGGGAAGGATAATCAGATTTCACATTTAGAGGCAACAAAATCATCTCCGGCATAATCACCCGCTGTCACCGATGTTGCATTCTGCTACTGTGGAGCACGCTCGCACTTCTGGAGCATTAAGAGCGGCTAAAAATATCCCAGCGGGCGGGTGGCGAGGCGGAGGGCTCCCCGAGCGGCGACAGCTGGTCGGCCCGCTGCAGCCGTGGCAACGACGGCCCACCGCAGCCTTAGACCAGGTCAGGTGGACCTGGCGTCGACCTCGGGAGCGTCCGTGTGCTGATCGAGCACCGTCGCATCCGTGACATCGTCCCTGCCCGCTAACGGGCCAAAGGTCAGGGATGATGTCGTGCCGACTCAACACACCTGGAGGGAAGCAGGTGAGGCGAGGAGGGAACATCAGGATGGATTTAGGTCACATGGTCCCCAGCAGGAGATCCAAGTCCTAACAGTTGTTTCTATCGTGTGGGTGCATCACCTGTGCTGTTCAGGGTCACGGGCAGGCCGGAGAGCCCGGTTCCCTCCCCAGGAACCTCTGTTGAGGCTCACATCATGTGACTGACTCCACAGATAATAGGTGCGCTTGTCCCGGGATGCCGGGGTCCATCTGCCCCGTGGAGCGCCAGAATTCCCCCGGCTGCTCCCGTCAGCAGTCACATGATCAACATTAAAGTCGTTCCCGTCGCACGGCTCCCACCACGATAAGCCATTCCTTTACCTCTCCGAACATTCCTTCCTTCATGGGACAATTTCCTCTCTGTTTCTTCTGTCCAAAGACCGTGCAGTAACCATGGTTACAGCCGCGGGGCCATAAATAAGAGTGGAGCGAGCAGAACACCTCGTGTCCCTGCAGAGGTCCACACAGCAGCCAGCAGGGGATGCTGGCTGCTTCCGACCCTCCTAATCTGACATGGAATGAGCGGGAAAATTGGCCGGTCGGCCTTGACAGCCGCCGTCTCTCATCTGTCCGACGACTCCGATGAGACGGCTGCAGCGAGAGGCTGAGTGAGCGGACCGGACCGGAACCCCCCCGGAGGCCGCCGGATCTCAAGGTTAAACATGTCGACCTTTAAACGCTCCGGCTCAGATCCGGCTGCCATTCGTAGAATCACTGAGCAGTTTCCAGGACAGATTGTCTCATAAAAAGATTTATTTTTTTTTTCAGCCCAAATTTACAAAGGCAAGTTACAGAGTATTGTATAAAAAAGAACCATGGTAATGTACACTTTACACAAACTCCTGAAGGGCGGGAGAACGGCGGGGAGAGGGAGGGGGGCGAGATCTGAAACTTCGCTCACACACAAATAAAATGAAGACATTGTAAACATCCTTGCAAAGCACCGGGACGGGTGCTGCTGCTTCTTTTTTTTAATTTTTTATTAATTGTTGGGGAGGAGGAGGAGGAGGGAGAAGACAAAACGAGCGAGTGTCTCTGCGAGTTCACAGAAGGTTCAACTAGGCACCAATTGAGACAACTGCTGGCCAATAAATATACTCTTCACCATGAAACAAATACAGTCCTGCAAAATACAAGAGCCAAGCACTTTCCAATATGTCGATAGCAAACGTTACTTTTCTGGCTTTTTATACATTTTTTGTATATATGATTTCCACTGGGCTTCGCGTACTACTGAGATAACATTACTACTCTCGGAGAGAGAACAAATGCACTTTGTCACAACCATTGTTTGATAAAACTATGTACTGGACGCAGTCTGCTGGTACTAACCCCCCCCCCCCGACGTTAATGACGACATCGCAGCTGCCTAGATTACCCTCACAGATTAAGTACAAGTCGAACACCACCACATTCAGCTTCATCGCGTCAGACGCCCTTTAAAAATGCACAAAAACAAAGCAAAACAGCGTCTTTGCAAACCTCTGGAGGGGGGGGCAGAAATGAGAAATAAAGCTAAATGTGTCAGATGACAGAAGAGGGTCAGCGAGAGATGGAAGATGCTGATAATTCTACCCATCTGAGCCAGTTTGTCCCAGCGGGATGAAACGCTTCCAGTTTGGAGGTGAAAATGTGCTTTTAACCCCCCCAGAATCACGACAGAAGTTCACCTGCAGCACCTGAAGAATACCAGACCCGTCATTTAACACCTGCTCCATGGCGACGGGCAGATTTACCCAGAAACCCCGGCAGTTT
Source organism: Takifugu rubripes (assembly GCF_901000725.2). Taxonomy (NCBI): domain Eukaryota; kingdom Metazoa; phylum Chordata; class Actinopteri; order Tetraodontiformes; family Tetraodontidae; genus Takifugu; species Takifugu rubripes. The sequence goes on along the minus strand of NC_042297.1, from coordinate 13,673,919 downwards.
CAGTACCTCAGGCTGTGTGCTCGGGTTCAGCCCAGGCTTCAGAGCACAGGCTCGACGCCCCCTGGCGGCTGACTGCAGTACTGCTTCAAGCCAGAGTTGGAGGCTACGACTGCACTGATTCAAGTGTAGTTTTTTTTTGTTTTAAATTTAGATAGTTGACAACAGAAAGAGCGTATTCTTTGTTGTTGTCAACGAGCACCCTGATTCTGCCCAAGATGGCGGTTAAATCCTGAGGTCCGAACAACTGATGAGGAAAATCTTTACATAGAATCTGCTTTTCTCCCGACACACTGGCCCAGTCTGGGAGGAACCATCCACTCTGGAAACTAACCCTGCCATGTGAATGGTTGTTGTGGTGAAGCCACACCAGCAAGCAAAGAGAAACACTGGGACTTTTCCCCAGTGAAGCCGGCTCCACCGCCTGGCAGCGCGAGCTAGCGATCAGAGATCTGGAAACAGTCCGAGGGAGACGTGCAGAGCTCTGGAGAGGACACACAAGTAAAAATCAAACACCGGAGGAGTCCAAAACCTTAATGAACTGAGCGCATAAATCTTTATATGATATTTAACAATGAGAGATATGAAACAGTTGCATTCTGGGATAAATATAAACATGTGGTGAACGTCTATGATACAGCAGAAAAAAAGGTGGGATTTCACATTGCGAACAGAAAAGAAGAGAGTCAGTCCTGGGGGGGCCACAGAGGCCGCCGATGTCCTCGGCTTGCTTATGTGGCTTCACCGTTTGAGCGAGTAAAAGACGGACGAAGGGACTCGTTCCAGCGTCAAACAGACTCGAGGACAAACAAAACGATATGGAGGAAGAAAAGAAAAACATAAGTAGTGTTTATTTCTCCTTTGAGGTGTGCGCGGCCCCTTTAAAAAAAAAATAAAAAAATCATCCCTGAAACAGAAACCGAGGGTTCAGAGGGGGGTGGGAACCAACAATGTCAACGGAGAACAGAAAAGAAGGACTTCAGTCTTTGATAAAAGCAGCTGTTGCCATATTCCCTCTCCCCACCACAATACAGCCAAATGTTTGTCAAGTTAAGGATATACTGTTGTTTCACGGCGTTCTATTAGCCAAAAGCGCCTCGCTTTGTTTTCAGTCTTTAATTTAGTTTGAACTCCCCTTTCCCGCCGGCCACCAAACATCCTGCCAACATCTTTCTGCATGTGACAAAAAAAACAATGCAATTAAAAAACAAACAAACGGAAAGAAAAAAAAACAACCCAAAACCGGCCGTTCTGGCAGTCCAATAGTCTCTTTTTGCATTGTATTTGTTGACAGTGCAAAGACTAGATAATCAGCGGGTTGGTGTTTCCTCTGCGAGATGAGGCAGAGCCATGGCTTTGAACCTGGGTTACATCAGTCCTGTTACAGTCTGGAGCATTTGGGGTCATTTAGGAGGCAAGAGAGGAGGGGCAGGGGGAAAGGAGCGATCCACCTCGTCTCGGGGGTGAAGAACTAAAAATATTGATAGAAACACCATTGAACTGATGTCTAAAAAGGAAACACCGGGGACGTTGTCTTCACATGTGAGCCAGTCACATGAATCTTTGCAGGGTTGAGGTGTGACGGTCAGGTTTCCCTGGAAAAGAGACGAGGAAGAGGATGAATAAAAGCACTCTGGACAAAGCAGAGGAGCAACATTTCTGACAATTGTGTTTAGTCCCACATCTGGAAGCTAAGAATGCTGACAGTTACTGTCAAATTATCTCAAGGGGACAGAATGGAGCATGCTGGTTGTAATTCCAAGAGCTACCGCCAGAGGTCAGTGCAGACCACCGGGGTGTTGAATGGGCTCACAACATCTCTATTATGAAGGCGGTGATCTACTTGTCCTCAAAAGACCTACTTAGGATGGAGGAGCTGAGCAGCTAAATGCAGCACTGCACAGAATAATAGACTGCAAAATTCTGAGTGTGATTTTCCCAAACAGACAAAAAACCCCATCTTTACAAATCTGCTGGGGAAAAAATCGACGATTCAATGTTAAAAACAACAATGTTAAAAACAATGTCTCTCGCCCACTTTCTTACAACAGATCACCAGTTTTTGAGACTGTCTGGGTAATGAGATTAGACTGTTCTCGCCTCTGTGGTGATGTAAAGAGCAGAGAGTTTACTATTTGTTGGCTACCAACACGAGCTAATGATGAACCGTCGTGAGTCTTATTGAAGTTAACTTTTTCTTTTTTTTGACCGCTTTAGCCTTTGTGGGGTGGCAGGGAGGGGCTGGAGCTTATCCCCGCTGCATATGGGGGAAGGCAGGGTTGACCCCTTAATGGGACGCCAGCCCATCGCAGGGCCCTATGTAAGCATTTGGGGTTCGGTGCCTTGCTCAAGGGTACCCCAGGAGTGGTAGGAGTCTCGGCACCTCCTCCTGATACCAGAACCCCTCCCAAGTTTTGTTTGCGCTGGGTTGGAAGTACTGAAAATAAATGTAAAGTACTTAAAATGAGTGCACAGTCTAAATGTGACGGGTACCTGTGGCGTAAGACAGGTCATATTGCCCTGAGAGCACCGAGTACCCCAGGTGGGTGTGAGAGGGCATGATGCGCTGAGAGGGCGACGATCGTGGCCGGTCCAGGTCTCGCTCTCTGTCCCGCTCCCGCTCCCTGTCGCTGGTGGCTCTGTCTTGCTCCCTCTCCCTGTCGTGGGGCGGCTTGTCCCCGACTGTGGGGGATTTGCTCTTGTATTGGCTGGCGTGTTGATGCAGGATTTCCAAGGCTTTGGAGTCCGTTGCACTTTTGGTGACAGTCGGGCTAGCACGCGATTTGTCACTACCTTCGTCTCCTCCGGCTATTTTGCCGCCGTATGGAGAAAATGGATAGCCTCCAGGTAGGTATGGACCTAAAATGGCAGAGAAAAGGAATGCCGTGAGGGCCATCCTATATGGAACACAAGCGTGACCAAGTAGGATTGATTCCTCTCTTCTCTGCTTACATCAATCACGCTTAATCACCGCGAGATCGGACTTGTTCGGAAAACACAAATATACATTATATTGCACGGAGTTTCCTTTCTTGCCCTCCTTGAGGAGAAAGCTGTGGCTTGCTACCTTCTAACGATATTACAAGAGACTGAAAGACTTGCAAAGACTTTTTCAGGATGCCTACCTGGGTAATTCTGCATCATGACCGAGGGCATGCCCCTGTACCCTGGGTGGCTGGGGTCGTATGTTTGTCCATAGGGGTAGCCGTGCATGTAGGGCATGTAGCCCTGGTGCTGTGCTAGTGGTGATGAGAATTGCAAGTGGGGATTAGAACGAGAGTCTTTGCTCAGGACCCGCAAGTCCTCGGAACTGATTCTGGGATCGCAAGCGTCTTTGATGTCCTCCTTGGGGGCGCTTTGAGTGTCCTTGGTCCTGGGCCGTTCGTCCTTTAACTTCCGCTCCCGCTCCCGCTCTCGGTCCCTTTCGTCTTTCCACCGAGGTTGTGGGTGCTGGTGTTCCTCTTCCACTTGGGGCTTTTGGCTGTCAGGGTACTGTTGGAGGGGGTTAAAAAGCTCAAAGTCAGCACAATTCAACACGCACACTCACAGATGTGTTGCATTAGAAGAGTGGTTTACCTGTCTGTACCACATGGCCTGTTCCATGCCCAACTGACCTCTGGAGTCCAGTGTTTGCTTAGAGTCTTCCTTCCCGTGGTGGCCCCCTTCGGAGAGCTTCATCTTCAGCCCCTCTGCCTGCTGGGACTTTGGGTCCTCCCCCTTTATGGTTGCTAGGGATTTAATGGAAGGATCAGAGGGCGACTCCCTGGATTTGCCCGAAGGCTGCGCCGCCTTACCAAGGTCGGGCTGGTTCGGGGCTTTGGAGAGGCTCGGTGGCATCGGCCCCTTTTGCTTCCACTCCTCCTTCATGGAGGCTTCCCGCTCTTTCATGGCTGCATCGGACTTCTTTTCGACAGCGCGGTGCTGCTCGGCAATCTGCCGCTGCCGCTCCTCGAACTGTTGCCGGTAGGCTGGGTTTGTGTTCATCAAGTGGTTATGATAGGCCTGATCGGGATGGTACGCGTATGGGGGCACATAAGCGTACTGGTTGTAGTAGAGAGGCTGCATGTACATGTTGGAGCGCTGCTGGATGACCGAGGGCTGCTGCTGCTGCTGCTGCGGCGGCGGCGGCGGCGGTGGCGGCTGCCCAGGGACCACGCTCTCTGGTTTGCGATCTTCGTGAATCTCTACCTTGATTTTTTCCTCTGATTGGTCCTGATCCTCATCCTTTTTAATCTTTACCTGACTTTCTGCTAGCGGGATTCCTGGGTTGGGCCCAGCGAGACCAGGGTTGATGTAATTTGGGGGGTAATAATTCTCGTAGCCGGGGTAATAGGGGGAATCTTTGTTGGGCACCTGGTTTGGAAAGAGCGTCTTTTTGACACTCTCCCTGATGGCTTGATCCTCTGTTCGGACCTTTACACCCTCAAGCTTGCCTTCCCCGTCCTCGCCTGCGTCTGAGATGTCAGAATAGGCCGGGCTGTTGGTTTTAACCGAAGAGTTGTCGGCACCATTTTGGTTCACCACGTGCAGCGGCGTGAGAGGCTGTTGCATCCCGGCGCCGTCTATCCTGCTAGCGACGCCGATGGACGGGCTGGGAGCATTGTCAGAGAAGCTGTAGATCTTGTCAGCCTCAGCCTTGATACTTGCCAAACGGCTCTGGTGTGGGTCAGAAGACCCATTAAGGAGTCCTTCACCCTTCATTATTGGATCAGAAGGTTCAGCATATTGAAGCTTCCCTTCCTCTATTTTCCCTCCTTTTCCTGGAGGTTTGGGGCTGTCTGGCTCCTTTCCACCATCCTTTTTCTTCTTGTCTTTCTTTTTCTTGTCTTTGGAGCTACTGGAGGCAGGATCTGCGGTGGCGGGGGCTTTGGGCTGTGTGCCTTTCATTTGGGGACTCTTGGGGATTGCCTGTATTATTGGGTTAAGCCCTGGAGAAGAATTTGGGTTTCCAGGAGGGAAAGAATACATCTGTTGTGATGCCGTGGAGCCCGCGCCGACCGGCCGCGGCGACTTCATGTTTTTCTGGGACAATTTATCAGCCTTTGTGCCGGCATTCCCCTTTTTCGATTTGTCCGACCCCCTCTTGTCGTCCAGGCCATCGTTGCTGGCTTCGTCTGTGAGGCACAGCCCGTCCTCGCAGCCGTCCGTCGGCACGCCCCCCATTTCTGCATCCGTCTCTGCAATTTTCTTCTTCGCCTGTTTTGAGCCGAACTTGCCGGGGGACGGGGACGGGCTCTGAGCGTCCAAATTCCTGCCCTTTGGTGTAACCGAGCGGGCCGGGGACAAGCAGCCTTTCTGGGAGATGGACGCGCCGTTGCAGCTTCCTGGTTCGGGGTGGATGCTGGAGTCCTCTCCGTACTCGCTGTCTCCATCCAAGTCCAGTTTTATGTCGTCGTCATTGTGCGCGCGCGCTTGGTGGTACTTGAGCCCGTTGATGTGCTTGTACTTCTTGTTGCAGTTAGGGTGTGGGCAGTCAATAAGAACCGGAGAGGGGCAGCTGCGGTCCAGGGGAGGGGCAAGAGGCTCGGTCTTGATCGCAGTGATAGGGAGGCCTGTTGCTCCCACCCCTCCGCTGTTTGAGTTTGTCCGCATCCGCTTGTTGCCTTTGTTGTCCTCTGAACTGGAGTTGGGCTCCATATCTGAGTTGGGCTTGGCCTTGCGTTTCCCGGCTGAGGACGGACTGGCTTTGATGTCTTCCGTGTTGCTGTTGGGAGGCGTGCGGCGCTCCGATGGCGTCTGGCTCCCCCTCCTGCCTTTGCTATTGGAGGCGGCCCGCGTCTTGTTGTTGGTGGTCCCCTTGTTGTCTGAGGAGTTGCTGTTTTCGTTGATGGGCGTGTTGCTGTTGGGTCTCATTCGCTTGCCCCGACCACGACCGTTTCTCATCTCCAGATCACTCGTAGGAGATTCGCAAAACCTGCAGTTCCAGCAAAAAATATCACTCAAAAACCGGAATCTTTTAATTCCAAACATTAAAATCTTATTATTTACTAATTAACGTCTGTCCCATATTGAAAACCAACCAGCTAAATAAGCAGTTCTGAATCAACTGTACTGGTTTGTTTTTTAAGTTTCCACATTAACCGGAAACCTCATTCTGCTAATATGAGACGCCAAATTACGCAGCCAATGGTCTATAAGGAAATAGGCACATAATAATGGCAGTGTGACCGAGTGGGACTTTTGAATCTGATATTTCTTTTCACTCCAACTCGGTAAAGCTACACGCCTCCGCAGAAAAAGGGCGTGCAAACGCAATTTGAAAAGACATCACTGAGTGCTTGGCCTGCTTTGGAATCATAACACACAGTCATTCAAAACCATAAAAATACCAGTTTGGCCTTATCTGCGTGTAACAGTAGAGTAATTATCTCTGTGCAGCAGTGAGGGATAGTAATCTGTGACAAAGAGCGGCAGCAGGCTGCTGTGACTCACAGCTTCCTCTCCAAGTCTCTCCAAACAGTTTCAGCTCCAGCAGGGATTGAGAACACATCGAGAGTCTGACAGTGCTAAAGGAATTTAGACTCATTACAAGCCCAAGTTTATATTCGGTCTGTTGAAAGCTTTCTGAATTATTCATGGTGGGTCCCTGAGGTAGCTGTGCTGCAAATGTAGGACTATCTTGGTGCAAACACAGCCCTGCAAACCCCTCTTAGTGAACATTACTGTGGCGCTGTGTTTTCCATTAGACATGCTTTAATCTGCTTTTTCATTGCCCTTAGCCATGCATTTCAAGTATTGATTTATATTTACATGGAGCGCAGGTGTTCTCAATCAAAGCAAGTACTTGCATTTCAAACTACCTGTGGATTAGCATGAGAAAAGATAATACCTGAAAATGGAAAACATCTAAAGCTGCACAACACAGATCTAACAAACGACAGCCTTTGTGGTAGAGAGGGTTACACTAGAAGCTGTTAGTTTGATCATTGGATTCCACAATCTGGCTTTTTAAAGCAGCTTTCTATTCCTACCAACAATTCCTGGAACATCAGCCAGTCGGCTGATAAATCCTGCTTCCTCAGAGCAAAAATGAATGAATGACTGGGACGAGGAAGGTCCATCTGTGCACGGCTAACACGGGTTCACTCAGCCATATATCCTTGAGCTGATGCTACTACAGCAGATTTGTATCACACAGAATATGAAAAGGTTAAGAGACCAAGTGCAGCTGGGATAGAGAGAAAGCATCAATGATTCATGAGCAGCATGAATTATTTTTCAGCCTGACGTTAACAAATACAGAGTGTGACAGCAGCTCCTCCAACAGAGAAAGATAGTGTGGCGAATCTGTTTTAAACCCAGCAAAGAGAAAGGAATGAGACTGTTTTCATGAAACAGCAAGGCTCTTTACCTGGGGGGAGCCCAGTCGTGGCGTGTACAGTCCAGCAGGGTACCCACGTAGGTCTTGTTTCTCCAGGTAACGTTGACGACCAGCATACCTGTGTGACATGGAATAAAATGTCAGTTTTTGCAGTCACAAGTGGGAAAATGGAATGTTTTAGGGGAACATCAATAATATACTAGTAAGCCTGCCGGCCGTCAGCTGCACGGACGCTGTTATCGACTGGCCACCAAGGCCACCATCATACCGAGGAATAGTCACTGAATAAAAGGCTCTCCCTCAGATAAGATCTTTCCTTGAAGGTTAATTATTGGAGTAACAATATTAGGCTTGCTACCATCCATCTCACTTTCCAGCCAAAAAAAACAACCTTGAGCAGGGTCCAGATTAAAGCCCAGCTTTTAAAAACACAAACAAGCACTTCAATCTGAATGGTGAATGTCACCGAGTGTGCTCGAGAGGTTCTTGACTTCTCCAGTATTGCTGCAGCTACACAAGACTGGTGCAAGCTACACAACTGGACCTGTTCCACGCCGGGTACCTGGCGTTGCATTAAGCTTTAAAATGAGCTCGGAAATGTTCCTCCTTCAGAAACCAAATAGCATTCATCCGGCCCCCTCCCGGGGCATTTGTACAGCATTACTAGCTGGAGCTCTGCACAGGTGACACATTTACCTGCACCAAAAGGTAACGTGGATGCAGACGAAGGCCATTTCACACTGACAGGAGGGGCACTAACGATCATTTCTAGTTACTGCTCATAGTTTTAAGAGCAAATGACCGGGCGAGCAGCTTCGGAGGATGAGGAGCCAACCGCGGTGCACAGGAACATTCTTGATTTACTGCCCCCACCATCCCCCACGCCTCACTCCCCCCTGTTGACCTCAGCTTGCCACTTCAGCACTGCAGAGAAACTGGAGGCTGCAGTGAGCTAACTTATCTAATGGCACAGGAATGCTGGCTGGCAGCTTCCGTCCCTCCAAGCATTTTATTGGCTTAGAAAGCCTCCCTCGCTTACCCCGTTTTCCCTCTCTCCTTCGCCCGCACCCTTGTTTCCTCTCTTCGGTGGCATAACCATCCTCGCCTTGCAATCGCTCCCCCCCCCCCCACACACAAGTCATAGTTCAGAGCTCATTTTTCTCCTGCTGCCTCTGGCATGAAGCAGCCACGGCGTACAGGAAATTTATATAGGTTTACAGGAACCTGCTGACACTTGACCAGGAGTCTCTTCCTTCACCCTGTGGCCGGGAAAACAACAGAATCTGCTCCATGCAATGTCCAAATGCTAATTCCACTGGCGTATACCATGCTGCGGAGAGGTTCTCCAGCTGAGATCCTGCGTCACGTTAAAAGGAGACAGACCTTTTCTCAAACGCCTTCCACCCCCCCCAAGCTCTCCAAACACTCCAACACAAAATGGCTCTGGCAGCTGGTTGTGACAGGATGTAAATCAAGCCAGGGCAAATGAATGAGTAGCCTTTCATGATGAGGAGGATATGGCTTTCTCTGCTTTCTACAAAGGAGGCTCGGAAATTATACAGCAGAATGTTCAGGGAAGTCTTTAATCTTTTTAAATTAAAACAGGTTCTATTTGTTCGACTGTCTCCTCACTTTAATGATGAAAATGTTTCCTTAAATGTTGCACAACGACTTAAAGGTAAACTGTAGATGTACGATGTAAAAATGTCCCTGCCTTAAATCCTTGAATTGAGCCATCCATATTTTAATCCATCAATTTCTTCGCTGGAGGCACAGAAGGGTTTTTTATGACTCTGCTCATGTCAAGAGTTTTTCTCTAGTGGCATCTGTCTGGCCACCCTCCCATGCCAAATCCAAGAAACTCTTTAATACAGTCGGAGTGGTTTTTGGCTTCTGGTCACCTCAGATGTCTCAGCCTTTGCAGTACTTTTTGCGAATGCTAATAAAGCAGCTCCACAAAAGGCATCTTCAAAAGGACATTAAGAATAATCTGGATGAAACCCATCTTGATGTTTAATACCTTTTAAGGGTCCAATTTATGGGCGAAATGAAATATCCTCGTGTATAAAATGGAAAGAGGTAGCCACAAGACAGTGCTCAAAATATCGAGATAAAAAATGTAACGTAGTGTATCGCCAAGAAAACCACGTCGTAGAATGCTAATTAACCTGTATTTTTCAAAAATGCCAACTTATTATGGTGGTTTTATAGAAGTTGTGATAGAAACTCCAACTTTATCGCCATCCCAAACATCCACATGGGGCAAAAAACACATTAGCATGCCAGGATAAGACATTTAAATCAGTGTAAACAATAAACTGCTGTCTGCTGGTGCATGAAAACACAATCTACGTATCAAGTGTACACGTAATGACAAAATCTTTAAGTAGAGGTTCTAAATATGCTAATGAGGCTACATGTTTATTGTTATTGTGGATCCATTAAGGTTAAACAATGCGAGTGGGGGTAGGAAGGGGTGAAACACTAACTCCTTGTTATTTAGATCACGTGGTCTGTAATTACAAGCTGCACCTTCAGAGGCTTTCAGGAGGAAGAGAAGCTTCAAAGGATGAGGCTCCTTCTTTACAGGCACAGGACAAATGGGATTTCATGAGTGACACCAAAGTGGATAAATTTATCTGAAATGGCTGATGTAAACGCAGATTATTTCAATTACAGATATTTGTCTTTGCTTCATGAATTAGTCATTTGTGTTCCACTCTTGCATTAAATTTGTCTGTTAAATTATCCTGATTAGGCTGTGGATGGAGTCTCCACAGAAAAGTGGGATTATAAACCATTTGGATGGATTTTCTTTAGTTAGAAACAACTTGTTTGGTGGCAGAAAGCCCGCAGATGACGCAATCCCCTGCAAACTGTGCAGGCAGGGAAGCATAAACTTAAGGTGTTAACCAGCGTCACTGACGTTGCCTGTGTGAACCACAATGGTTGGGAGCGCCCTCTTTATCTGTGGTCGTCCCACCTGTCCCTCATGGGAGTCCTTGATGCCACCTTTGTGGAGGTGTCAATGGGGATCCTAGGAAAGGCCTTTTCCCTTTAGACAATGTTTCCTTGAGGTTTTAAAACTCATTTAAAACTCCGTGCAGATGGCCACGTATCAGAAAGGATCTGCAGGCACACAGACCAACACGATTCACACGTGCCAGGCCAGCAGTGAGCAGGAGTGAACCAGACAAGAGTAAAGAAGCACGTGATCCAAAAACCAGCAATTAGAACGGCGAGCACCATGTTTCAGACAGATGACGAGATGGGGCTGCAATGCTCAACTACAAAAGTCAAAAGAACTGGAGAGGGAGTCGTGCCAAACTCTCAAAGAACAAAGGTTTTGGATTTTCATGCAAGAACGTGGTTGGAAACAGGGCCAAAGAGTCCCGCCTTGGTGCGTTCGCTCCTCCATACACTAATAATGATGGTGATAAATGACAGCATTATCTAATTCAATAAGTAAAGCTTCCACTGGACTATTTCATTGCTTATCTTAATACGCTGATGATAAGAAGCCTCACCATTTATCGGTAATGCCATAAAACTGCTCAAATATTTCCTCACTTTCATAGTAGGAATAAACGAAGCTGTCCGGGCGGACGTAGCGACGCCAAGCGTATCTAAATATAGAACGGCCAAAACGACCCAGAGAGATTTCCCCGTGGCGAGCTGAGGTGGCTCTTTGTGCTGCACCAGTCGTGTAGAGGCAGCGACGCATCCGGAGCCGCCATCGGTGTCTTGACTCACTGGGATTTGTTTCTGGGGAAGATGTGGACCGACTTGGAGCGAGCCTTGGTCCCGCTTGTGTCAGCGTTATTAGGGTCACTTGTGACGGCTGAATGAAGAGGAACCGGCCCACAAGTCTAGAACTCACTTCCTTTCACCGCTGTTGAAGAACAAGCGTGGTCTCTCCTCCTCTGTGCACTTGTATGGGATTACCTCAACAAGAGGGGGGTGTAAGGGGACAAATTAAGTCAGGAGTAGGTAGTCTGCTGCATGGGTGGCTGCAGCCCCTGGCCTCAAACCCCCCCTTCTTAACGCATTTCATTAGCGACGGGGCCAACACAGCAGTTCCAGTTGCTGGTGAGGGCAGATGTGTACTCAGTGCTTGACCTCTGCTCCGCTGCAGAGCAACAGAAATTCACTGGGGTTAATGACATTTTCACTGACCGCCCTTGTCAAGGAAAGAAAGCCTGTCATCTTCGGAAAAGTCCCAGTATTAATTGGGTTTGACATTTAAAGGCTGTTCTTGCTCTGTGTCAGTCTTTAAATGTGTTTCACAGATCTGCGATGCGATGATCAGCGCTCGCAAGCCTCTCTGCTAAAATAATTATCAACAGACCCTTTGTGTTCTCCCAGACGACAACCCTTTTATTTGCCCTTAAATAAAACATCATCAAGGTTCCTTGTCGACGAAAAAGTGAGAACAATGAGAAAAACAGTGTCAGTATTCATTACGGGAGAAGATAAAGGATAGTTGGGTGCTGCCACGAGCAATAACTGTACTGCTGATAAATGAAGCATTTGAGCATTCAAGTGTCGCAGCATGTTTCCAGCCAGCCATTTTAAGAGAGTTTCAACACTCGTGGAGCATAAAAAGAAACCGAGCTTGTCCTATTATGTCAGTGTCAGAACACGGCGTCCGAAGATTAACCTTTTCTCAACGCCGTCCCGCAAAAAACGGGTTCTAAAGTGGAATGTGGAACTAATCTGGAGGGGAAAAGATTAATGGTAGAACTGAAATGAGCAGCCCATCAACACAACATAAAACTAATCAGCACCCACTTTGATTTGTTTTTAATAATCATCTGAAAGATCTGGGAAGAAAAGTCCGTTTAATTGATACAATACCAGTTTAGAGTGTAAGGAAGACACCAGCGTCATGGAACGATCATAAAATCTGGGCTAAACGTTCATATTTTAATTTACATTTTAGTCGATTAGCAGATGTTTTTGTCCAAAGCGACTGAGCATCAGGACGCAACGTACGTAAAATATGGGAGAAACAGTGCATTAAATGCACAGAACATCCCTCTATCACGTCTATTACGAAGCAAAACACAACAAAAAACAAGGTGAAAAAACCCCACAAACTACAGGCTGACTTTTAAATAAGCTCCATCTGTAACACTCGTGCTGCATTCTGGTTCATCAGAGGTAAAAGTGTCACAGAAGAATAACAGCCTGAGAGAAGGTCAGTTCCCTCAGAGGCAGAGAAAGGCAGCATTAGTATGCCTTCCACGCCGCCGCGGCATTATCGGCCACAAGCAGCAGCTTCTCCCCCTGCAAAAACACCAGCGAGTGTTTCCTTCCACAGCACCACTGGATGACAGCATGTGTGGAACAAAGGTAATGGGCAGAAATATAAATATTTGTCATCCCCACCAGACTTACATTCAGTTGTTTACTGTAAATATGGTTACAGCCAGGAAACGCGTTGTTTCCTGTAATGTCGTCCGAATGAGCCGACAGCCTGCTGAAAACAAACCCGCTGGCGTTTTTCCTTCAGGAAGATGGCGCTGAGATTAGGAGACAGGTCTGCCAAAGCTGCGTTACTCAAGCTCTTGTTGACGTGTATATAGCAAACATGATCTCTCATGACAACCACTGGCGAAGGCTGCAATTCCACCAGGCACATGATTTATGTTGCAAGTGCTCAAAGAGGGGGAAAAAGGCAGTTGTCCGCCAATGTTGAGTAGGAGCAGAGGCTCTCTTGAGGGATTTGCACCGTGCTGGAAAAGGCTCATTGCATTTCAGCTGGGGACGAGGTGAAACGCCAGCACCATGACATCTGTGCCGCCAGAATTGCTGATTAAATGACGGTCCGACATATTGACGCGACCTTACTCCATACAGAAACGTGCAACTCACTGCTCAGATCAGTTTAGCTTCACTCCTGCAGCTCCTGGTATTTATAGAGGATTCTGAAAACCCCACTATGTTAGCGCTTTGCTAACATCGCTTCTCAGCGATGCTAATCTGTGCTGGTAATAAACCTCAGACGTGCCTGAAGAAACTTAAAATCAACCAAACCTGACAGAGAGAATTATGCTTTTCTCTCAAAACATCCTGTGTTAACAGAGCTCAGCCTTCTGTGATTTATTCCCCACTTCATCCTCTTTTTGCTTATTGGTCTGGCAGGGGGCTAAGGGCCTCCCAAGAATGCTCACTATTATTTCAAGGACAGTTTCTATGGAGAGTTCACTCGCTTGGCTTTGTGAAAACATTTCAATGAGGCCACTGACAGGTGGTCTTCAAAAGAGCAAGGAAGCATAGCTGGCGAGTGAGGTAGAGAACCGAGTGATCCTTTCACACAATCTTCCCCTTCTTTGACAAGACTGGGGGGGGGGTCTCTTAAAGGTTTGGAAGGGAATGTCCGTTTCCTGTTGACCTCTCTTGCTTTCAGATGGAAAACAGCGTCAAATGGCCGTGCTGAATGCCACAAAGACATAAAGCGTGCTGCACAAGATAAACATTTATCACCAACCATTTATTCATCATGGAGCTGAAGAAGCCCTGCTTTGGGCTGCGTGTGTGTGTGTGTGTGTGTGTGTGTGTGGCCACGGGTAGGATGGGGAGTGGGCCTCGCTGGGATGGTTCTGGACTGTTTGGCCAGAGGGTCCCCCTCTGCGTTCTCACCCCCCCCGGAGCAGAAGCCAAGGTATTCTGGGCCGCGATTCAAGAGCAATAAACCTCCCCAGCGTTTTAGAGATGACATTTGGAGGTATCAGCATGCTGAGTCTGGGAGGGGTCAGTCCACCGCTCCGCTGACATGACCCTGAGAGCTGCCACTGCCTCGTCTGTGCTCGGGGGGTTTGTATCAGCGCTGGGCCTTAAAATACCACAGCGCTCCCCCTCCTCCCAACTACGCTTCACTTGCCCGCAGAGTGACTGACACATAATTCACTTCCTTCTCTTCATGCCATCACCTTTTCTTCCCTTGTAGACCTAATGAGCCAAACTGTGGTTTCTGTTTTACGTTCTTGGGCCGTTTCTCCTCGGAGCCATACATACGCTCACACGTGCTATTTAGCTGCTACCCAGATATAGCTAAACAGCTGCGGCATCTGTGCTCGAATTTCACCGGATGACAAATTTATTCCTCCTCTTCAGACAAGATTCCTGTCAGCTGGGAGCAGAGGTGAGGATTGTGCGAAGGGCTTTGGTTCTTTCGCTCTTTCCCCGGTGCTCAGTGAGTTGGGTGAGGCTCAGACAATTACCATGAGGCTGTTGTTCATTTACTCCCACAAGGCCGAGAGGCAGAGGTGATGAAGCAGCTGTTGGTTGGCATGCGAAATGAAAAAGCCGTGTGTGTGCACGTGCTCTCTCTCTCTCTCTCTCACACACACACGCACGCACACACACACACACTAACAGTTGGAGATGAGACTTGTCATGCAGAGAAGTGGCAGACTGCTCAACTTCACTGCTAATCAGGATGCCTCTGCTACATCTTTGGGGCCTCTGTTCCTCTGGACCTCTGACTGGGTCCGCTTGATTTCCTCATTTGGTTCTCATTTGCTCAGCTGCCCAAAAAGGAGGAGGAGGAGGAGGGGGGGGGGGGGGGGGGGGTCTGCTTTCAAAGGTCTCTCTGGGAAAAACAGCAGAGCGACAGTGCAGTTTGAAGGAAGCAGCATCTGGGGTCTCTTTGGTTAGCCAGTGGGCTGTTCGGGGCCCGCACCATTAAAATGACGTAGAGGAAAATCGTGCGGCTGTGCTGTCTAATGTAGGGTGCAAAATGCAAGACAGTACTGGCGACTGAGAAATTCAAAACATATTCCAGACCTCGCATTTCAAAACAAAACCCACAGCGGTTCCTGAAGGTGACACAAAAAAGAAACACGGAGCTTTAATGAGAACAATAAGACAACACTGAGGGCAGAGCAACAACAGAAAAGGTTCCCATATAAAGGCTGCAACTGGAACCTAAAAACTGACAAGACTGTGTGAGTAATAATTAACCAAATAATCCAGGAAATACTTGGAGCTTGCTGCCTGGATGTGAGCATCCAACCTCAGGAAGACTATCATTTTATCATGCTTTCTGTGGAACCGATAGCAGGTTTTTGTCAGATCTAAGGAGGCTCGAGAGAAATCAAAGCGTTACTGGAAACCACATCGTCCTCCCACCACCATCGTGCATGTTCCACCTGCATGATCCTCCCCCATCTTCATCATAACAAGGAAAATACCTGAATGCTCCTCTTGCTCCACTAAGCCAGATGAAGTGTAATAAGAAAAACTAGCCCCATCAGGTCAAACCACTGCTCTATTATCCAAAATAGCAGCTGGAAGAGGGCGAGTGCAGGCAGAGGACAGGCTTGGACGGAGAAAAGGGGGAGGGGGGAGGAGGTCAATCACTCTGTGGGAGGCAGGGAATGAGGGAGCATAAACATAGTACTGGTCCTGGCACTGAGCCATGTTTGTGTCACTAACAGAAGTAGCCTTGTCCACCCCCCCCCGATCCTCCCACCCCAGCACCAACACCCGCCTTGCACTCGCTCTCTCGGTTTGCTCAGAAACAGTCTGGAGGGGGGACCGGCTGGATGCTTGGTAACAGGAAAAAGGCTGCAACAGAGCAGAGTAGGGGTGAATCAGCCAGCGCTCAGGGCTGGAGTACAAATAATAATAAAAAAAAAGGTTTGTGTGGTTGTGTGGGGGTGGGAGGGGGGCACCCAATGGCTGGGACTGTGCTTTGGGAATGTTAATGAGGCAGGGAACTTTTTGTCTGTTCCCTTCCTCCGAGTGAACCGACGAGCGGCACCGTGTATGTGTGGGCGATTTGTGCTCGGCATGCCCGCGGAGCAGCGGAGCGCGGGCCGCTTTGAAGATTAGGTGTTTGCGCTATTTCACATGCACGGCAGTGAGGGCGGGCTGCTCCTCAGAACCGGCAGAAGCCGGCGGAGCGTCTTAAAATTAAATAACCTGAATGCGGTTTTGATGAAGGGGGAGAAAGAAAATCGAAGAATCGCAGAGTTCGGTTGCACCGCACTGCAGAGAGGGAGCCCGGTCTATTCCCAAACGGCAAGCTGGGTGTTATGAGGCACGTTGTTGTTAAGGAGATATCTCCCTTCTGCATATTCCTGGGGAAAAACACAAATCATGGCCACCTAAGAACTTCCTGCCAACTGCTATTCTTGTCGGCAGTATCGTGCAGCATGTGTGAGTACCAGCACCAGCTCCCGGGGCAGTCAAGACATATCCAATTACACGTTAGCAGCCAAAATATGTATTGTAACAACAGCGAGATCATTTTTTAAACACAGGCTTCACTCAAGCTTTGAGACAGCAATACCTTTGATGTTGAAGTATCGCCACATCGGCTATGAAAACATCCCAGATCAAAGCAGAAAACCTTCACTATTCTGAACCATATTCACAAGCCTTAAATATAATCTGTTTCACTAGCAAGCAGTTCATTTCAGGACTGCTACGCAGACCCTGATCCTGGCTGGTTCAGACAAATTATGAGAATGAGTTATGAGTTAATTACACGAGTAAGATCTTTAATGCACAAAGGAATGAGCAACAATAAAAAAAGCAGGACGCATAAAGCAAATGTCACTTCTGAGTCTATTGCTAAGCTATTGCCTTGATACTTGGATTAAACTTGACAAAGGTCGTCCCATTATTGAAATATCTAGCCACGCCCACTTCTGTCCCATTCCTCTATCTTTGGCACCCTTACCGGGACAAAAAAAGACCAAGGCCTCCACCAAGGCCTGACAGTGTGCTTCTTCCACACCTTAACCTGAGAGTTCTTTCCTGTACCTACCAGCATCTTCCTACCAAACTGTGTAGACGTGAGTTCAGGCCCGGCTCACAAACTAACCAGCCAACAGAAAATGGAGAAATTATCCTCCCTGGCAACGATCACATGGAAAAAATGATTCAGTTCTGCTTTGTCAGTCACAATGTGTCACACGGCAGACAGACACATGCCTGCATACATGCATTTATGTAAATTTCATATAAAGTAAATTTACATAAACTACTGCTTTTGAACAAACTGGACGTGTGTCACGGACTGTGACACAGCGCCAGATTCCCGTAATAACGCAGCACGTCATGCCCTCTACTTACCGTCCTCGGTTTCCTGCCATACGATGCCTTCCAGATTGACACTGGTGCCTGGCTCGCAAGGCCCCAAGCACTCAGGTTCAGTGGCCAGGGCCACGTCCGACGTGTTCACGGCCACGGATCGTGTGCGTACCATTATCTGCTCACATGGCGAGGCGATCTCACTGTTGCCTACTGTGGCCAGGAGGTGGAGGGGTGGAGGGGCTGGCGTGGAGACAGGAGATTCCATCTGTGAAGGAAGGAGTGGGGGTGGAGAAAAAGAGAGAGAGAGAGAGAGAGGGGGAAACACATGAGGTACTTCAGAATTTCTATATAAACACGTAGAAAGCAGATGTTAAGATACTGCTGCCATGAGGTAAAGTTCACAAAGTGCCGAGCACACGAACGCATCCTGATTTGCAAATGGTGCTTGAAAGCAATCTTAATCAGGAAAATAGACGTGCCCTGCTGAGCGCTGCAATACAGCGCTGTCTTCCCTCCGGCCTGGGGGTGATTAGCAGCCAAGGAAGATGAGGATGGACATGTTAACTGCTTCAAATGCCTCTGTGGAAGGACAGCATTAGTTATGCAGGATTGGTCAAACAATCCCTCCCCCACGCTTCATCCACTGCGCACAGACACACAGCCAAACAGGATTTGGGACACCGAATCATCTCTCAGGCTGATCACTCATTAATTCCCTCAATTAAAAAGCTAGTTGTGGTAGTGGAGTGGGCTGCTGGGGGTCAATAATTGATTCCACCTGTTCTGACATACTGTGACAGCAATGGAGAGATGGTGGGCCTACTTAGAGAGGGAAAAGGGAAAGGATGTGAGGGGGTAGGAAAATAGGAGCAGCCAGAAAACTGGCAAAAAGGAGTGAGACTGATCGTTATTTAAGGGCTGCCGTGACGCCGGGCTTAAGGCTCCTCATGCAAGATAACCGACATGAAGGGGGTTGAGCTCATGACTGCAGGAGAAACCTAGTTATTAATGTGACATGAACACTCAGGAGCACCCCCCCGCCCCCAAACTGAATCTGAGTAGACTTGAAGGACAGAATGACAACCAATAACCTGACAATAATTCACTACTAACCTACAGCTCTGTGACTGTTTACTTTTGTTTTTGGTTTTAGAAGAGAAGAGACAAAAAGTCTTTATCTTTTTCGTAAATCGTTAATCCCCGATCCAGGATCCTAATCTGACAAACATCACTGAATCGCCAACGTCAGCCCCTGATGAAACGCAATATTTGCTCATTTCTGGCCATCAGACTTTCCGTAATATCACGTTTTACTGGGAAAAAAAGAGCTAATTAACGCGCAGGGAGCGACCGAAAAAGGGGACTGACGACATTGTAATGACACGGTGCCCGTTTCTGCTGCGTGACAGGGCCAGGCTGCCGGCCACCTGAGCGAATGAGACAGGACAGGTAATCACCTGAGCTGTCAACACACCGTGTTCACGGCTCTTATGGAGAGACCACACGTCAACCTCTCCTCCAGAGTGACAGGCGAAAGGTGCAAACCGAGACCCATCTAAATTGACTCAACTCCGCAGAGCCAGAACTGATTATCTGGCTGGTTTATATTTAGAATTTGCCGAGTTTACTTAAGTTAATGACAGCCTGGAAATATGTCTGTTCTGTAATGACATATGATCACTTCTGCGTGATTAATCGTGACCAAACAGCCCAGAAACAAACAGAAATAGTTTCCTGGAATAATGTGGTTTAAGGAATAAATCTGGATTACAGATAAACCACTAATTTCAGAAGCCTTTAAAGTTCATTTAAATGTCCCATTTTCAGGTTGGATCACATTGGAATCCTGATGCAGAGAATGCTAAAAAGAAGGGGACATTTAAACTGTTAAAAACTGTTAAAAATTGGAAAAATTAGAACGTGTGGTAACGCCGGAGCGAGCATAATAGAACCTGTGTTCCGAACAGGACCACAATGGAACTGAGACCAGGAACAGTGGCTCTCTTTTTCCAGCTCCTGTCGATGGATGAGCGAACAAAAGCACTTTCACTGTAGATTTGCAGAATGCGAGCCCACACACTCAAATGCCTCACATCCTGTCAGGGGGTTCCAAACCGCAGGCAAGTAAACGACACGACTTGTCAGTTTACGCAAGGCTCCAGCAGATGCTCAGGCGATGCCAAATTCCATGATTCCTCTCCCTGACATTGCAAGACTTTAAGACACAGATTTAGGACCTCCCCGCCCCCAAACACACACAAACCGCAACGCCGGAGTGGCACGCAAACATTCTCTTTACTGAAATTCAATGCCAGCGTCTGGAGAAGCCCGTGCTGGCAGGACAAATGTTTAACAGTCTGACAAACATCCCATTAATCTGGGCCTGGTGTTGAGTACACCTCCGCGCGCTGACACAGGGGGAACTGTGCACAATCATTTGCCCTTGGCAGCCAGACGCACGCTGCACTTTTTACTGGACACATTAACTGCAGCTTTAAATTGTTTATTAGAGTTGGGATTAAGAAACCGAGCGCAGAGTTGGGGCGGGGATTACCGAAGGATTACGCTGGAGTGTCGTGCCTAGACACCAGTCTCGGATGTACCAAAGTGGGCAGTGTGTAGCTGGGGGTGGCTGTCCCCCACTTTTATCGAACCAGTCAAACGATTCAGCCGTTTGAGATAAAGTGTCTAAGGAAATCTATACTGGAAAGTCAACTTTCTTCTTTAAGAATACATATATATATATATATATATAGGTACCGGTACCCCAGGGTGAATGGTGACGGGCTATGCTTTTGTTCACTATGCTAGTTAGTTAAAATCAGACTGGCTTCAGCCTTTTCTTGAAGAAAATTGGTCTCCTCATTGTTAAAGTTTGCCACATACTGAGGAAATTGTTCAATCCTATATACATTAGCTCCAACGACAAGCTTTTCATTGATGAAAGGCAATGGCTTTATTATAAATAGAGCAGATGCGAGAACACTATGTGCCCTGCCGTGGAAAATATGTTATGCTGCAAAGGAATTTCACACAAAAATGTTGCACGTTTATTCACATACTGGGTGAGACGTGTTCACAAATGGTCACAGGAGATGCGTGTGGAGGTGCATGCTGCAAGAACGCCGCACCGCTCGTCCTCATTAGCTCAGTTTAATAGCGAGAAGGCTGTTCAGATACCTCAGCCTGGGCCGATAATGTTCCCCTGCAGGATCGAGTGTTCACCCTTTCATACCAATGTTGAGACCTGCATTTAACCTGAGGCAGAAGTGGCGTCCTGAAGCCAGGTCAGGTGACACACACTATTGCCCCCTTTCACTTTGGACAAAACACACACTTTTGAGCCGAGGGTACAATCAACAGTCCTTCTCAGATCGAATGAATGGGGTATTCAAGGATTCTTATCAGCTTTAACTGTGATCAGCAATCATGGAAACACCCAGCAGGGACACGCAAATGTTCCCTGTGAGTAATTGGTTTTCTGTCCATTCATTGGGACACGCTCAGTCTGCATTGAGATTCTGAGACAACAAAGATATCAAAATGTAATCCTAATCACAGGCTTGATGCTGTTCCCACCAAGGCTATTGTGGATGTGGAGCCGTCGGGTGAACGTTTGTCCGTGAGACAGCGGATGCTCTCCGACCTAATCATTCCCAGGAAATCCCACCACATTCAACATCCAGAAAAAATGAAAACATGCATCATGAACTGAGAAAATGTAACCCATCCTGACACAAAGGTCCATT
The DNA here is from genome assembly GCF_901000725.2 of Takifugu rubripes. NCBI lineage: Eukaryota > Metazoa > Chordata > Actinopteri > Tetraodontiformes > Tetraodontidae > Takifugu > Takifugu rubripes. The sequence continues at coordinate 13,652,802 of NC_042297.1, read as the reverse complement.
AAGTAAAAGGGATCCTTGCTGAAGTGCTGTTATTTGCCGGGGGTTCACTGTTCCTGCCTTAATTACGTAATTCTTTTTGACACTCGGGGGACGCCCTGTGAACATCTTTGGTGAGTTAGTGAGGTCAGAGGAGATTAGAGCTCTGCGCTGTCAGTGGTCGCTGACTCTTTCGACACCGCTGAGCCTCATTTAGTGGAACGAGGGGACCAGATACACTTGGATTCACATGTGCAAACAATGTTGGGGACGAGCGTCTGTAAAACTGCTGAGTCTAGATTAACTTCAGAAGAGTGCCATTTTAACTCAGGCGTTTCTCTGCAGAGGCCGATTATCAGCATGTGGTCTCATTATTGGGCAGCTTTTAAAGTGGGACATTATGAGAACACAACAAACACAAACTCAGAAAAACAATCTATGATCAAGAAAAGGGAAAAAAAAAATGAGAGTCTTGAGTTGTAAAAGCCTTTTCAAACGCGCCGCAAAACCATGCCGACATTCTTTTTTAGGGTTGGAGAGGGAAAATCACAGAACAGAGAGAACCTAAACGGGGACACCTGATCGAAACCTCGGGCTCTGTTTCTAGGCAACTCTCCTCGGTCTTAGCTGCTAATTGTGCTTTCAGGAGAGCACAACCGCACATGAATAATACAGAGAGGAAGCGGAGCTGTGATGAAGTCGGTCACCCACGACCTAATATCTCCCAGGCATAATGAGTTAGCCAGGATCACTGGAAACCGTTATTATCCCCCCCCCATATGAAGCTTTACGGGCCCCGAGTCATGCATAGAAATGATGCATTTGTCATATATGGGACTTGAGGAGAGCCAGAAGATAAATTTGTGTTCCACAGCCAATCGGGGGAAACATGGATCAGCACGATCGCAAACATGGAAACATCTGTAGCGCAACAGCTTCCAGCTCGGCGACGGGCGCGCTTCCATCCCGCAGCGGCAGCTGTGAATCGCAGCTTCACCGGCGAGGTAGATGAGTAACGCCTCCACGGTTGCTGTTATTTCCAGCGGTAATCAAATGGAACGTCGTCGTGACGGCTGCCTCACCAAAGGCCTTTGATTACAGTGGCGGTGAGAGGTGCACAAAAGTCCTGGAAGGAGGACCTTTTCAGAGGAGAAGGCTTTACCAGTAGTGACACGTTCACTTGATGATGAAAGCACCAGCATGCATTAGTCAAGAGACAGCTCCCACAGCTACCAGCTGCATGATGGGAAGTAAAAGTGATATAAAAAGACAGAAGGCACTGGGGACTGCAGGGGAGAGGACTGAGCCAAGATAAGTGGAGCTTACTTCTGAGGCAGTGGCCCCATTTGCCTGTTCGAGGGGAAATAAAATCCTCTCTTTGCAACAATTAAACTCCAGTCAATTTGGACTAATTTGGGAAAAGTGAGGGTTTGTTTTCAAGCTTTTGACTCATTGAACGTGCGTGCTCTTGGGTTGCTGGTGCGTAGAATTTAAAACCTATTATGTTGGCTTTTATTTTGGACTTTTTCAGCGTGTTACTCCACTTCTTGAATCTGCCCTTGAATGCCGCGGATTTCCATGACTGTGTAAAAAGTTCAGATATCCAGCAATCATCTAGACCCAGAATAGAAGCATGGAGCTGGAGTACATGTACTAACTAATGTTCTTATGCAAGGGCACTGCAACCTTATTCAATATAACCACAGGAAATTCGCTACTTTTGTATAAAAATGATCTTTTTTCTCAGCTCAAAGACGGCTGTGTTATCAGCTTGTACCGCTGGGATCCACAGTTGTGTCCTTCAAGCATTTTAATCACATTTATAATGTTGGAAAACTTGCCTTTGCTGCCTGAACAGAAAGAGAACACGATGGATTCAATGTCTGCTTGCTGTTTACAGCTGCCCACGATTGAAGCATTGTGGCCCCGACCCGATGAGAAGTCCTCATGATACAAAGTTGCCATAGTTAAACATTTCCTATCCTAATCGTAACCCCGAGCCATCTTCTGAACACAGGAACAGATGGGAAAAGTCAATCTCCCCTCGAGGGAAGAAATATTCCTCCATTTCACACTACAGCTCCACAAACATGGCAGCGGCTATCAACAGTCCCTTCAGAGGAGATCTGAACTGTACCTGCTGAGCTCTGAGCTCCTGCAGCCAAGCTGCTCGTCTGGTTTGGTGACTGGCTCACGCGCACGGCAGGTGCTCCGGTGCACTTTTCCCTCGTCCTGGTTCAGCTTGACCTTGTCAACCTAATTCCTTCCTTTCGCCTCCCTGGCTCAGCCCGCACCCCCGCCTGCTATTGTTTAGTATATGACAGGGTGGGGGGTTGGGTTGCAAGTATAATGGGGGTGGGCTGCTGGGCATCACTGAAACCTCTTCTGGTGGAAGGACGGCAGCAAAAACCTCGACTGGTGGTGGAAAATATGGAAACGTATGCTTTCATCTCTTACATTTTGCTTTCTTGGTTACTGCCCCGAATGTTAGCATGTAAAATACACAAAGATGTGGTCGGGGTAAGTATTCAGACTATGGATTGCTCGGGAGATTATTTATTATATTCCAAAACAGTTGGGTTTCTTTTTGGCAGTCAAAATGTACGTGCCCGAGGCGAGGTAAGCCGAGGTGAGGGATCCGGTTCAGTCTTTGCTTAAACCTTTAGGCAAACAGATTAGCGTTAGCCTTCTGCTGCCAATCTGAACAAAAACAGAGATTGTTGAGCATTCTGAAGCACATGATGTGTTCTTATGCTCCGTGTCGACATGATGTAGCAACCGAGCTAAAGCCCGATGTTTACGGAACAATACCGTCACCAGAAACTGAAAGGGTTGTTTCTTTGGCGTGCTCTGCGTTCACACACAGACGGTGTGATTAATGATGCGCGTCGGCGTGGAACCACGATAACACCTGCACACCAGGCCACTGGTTGGCCACGTAGGTCTGCAGTGAAGAAAACTTCTGAGTATTTACACCGATGATGAGATGAATTTCCACGGTAATTGCTGAAGGCTCTGTAGGATAACCTCTCCCCTTTCTCCCATTTCTCATCCTCCCACTCTGACCACAGGTCAGTTGACAACAACAGTATTTGTTACAATGGTTATCCACATTCTAGCCAAGGTCATCCACTTGCATCTGACGGGGAGAGAGCTCATGCTGGGAGCTGAAATCCAGATAAAGAAAGCTGAGCCTACAAGGATTTCTCTCTCACCGGTCCTATCCGTGGCCGTAAATCTTATCGCACGGCGCAGAAAAACCTGACAACAAACCGAGAGCCTGTCATCAGCAGCTCAGCCACACAGATTCCCACCCAAAGACCAACGATTCACTCTCTGTGGTCTTTCAAATCGGAGGCTTTGGCTATGGATTTACAATCAACCTGGAAAGAAATCTGGCTTTCCGTGTAGTGCAGAGTCCAACCCAGACGGGAGCCTACCTTCTGGAATTTAAATGGCCGCGGCAGAAATATACAGACATACTATCCAGAAACAGTTCCAGCAGAGCAACAAACACATTAAACACGGAAAACAAGTTGTTATTCAGGCTGTGAGATTTCCCCAGAGCCACCAACCTCAAACTATTAATAGATGCTCACAGTTATTTTGTGTCCCTTGTGTTAATGCACGGCTGCTGTGTGTGTGTGTGTGTGTGTGGGGGGTGCGTTCTTCAAATAATAGAAAGATGTTTCTAAGCACATCGATGAACTGGACTTACACGGTTTATTTCCTTTCCTCTTCGTGCTAAGAACACTGCGGGACAGACTCGTCGCTTTCAGGGATCCACAACACGAGAATGAAACTACGGCAAATAATTTTCACAACGGAGGTCTATAAATAATAAAAGCGCTAATAAAAAAAAGGTCTGCAGATAGCTGGGAATCCCTCAGTAGGCTTCTAACATCTATTCTCAGCTTGACAACTTGTAAAAAATGCAGTAGCACTTTCAGCTGTTGAGAGAGAAAAGCAGATGATAAAAGGTGAGGGGTTAAGGCCACGGCTGTGTTAGTACATGTGGAGGAGCGGTCTGCAGATAGCGCTTCAGCTGCATTCTCCACATCCCTCACGCTGCTGCTGTAGCTGCAGCTTGCTACTCGGACTGACCTCCGTCGCTGGCCGTCTCACAGAGCTGGTATTGAACCACGTCTGGCCGGTCTGGACTTTGAGCCGAGCAACAGCTGAATGCTCGCATCGCCTAGCAACCTCAATGACCTGTAATTAATAAACTGCTGCAGCTAATCCTGCAAGCTAACGCCAGAACTTTAAGGAGTTGTTTGCAAGTTTGTGGCCAAAGCGTGGACTGCAATCACAGCACACACACATAGCAGAGGTTGCTAGCTAGGTTGGAAATGCTTTTGACTTCGTGACTGGAAGGTCGGTGGAGGATGGCGCAACAAGCCAAAACACAAGCTGTGACCCTCAACATTATTCCTGAGCTAACACTTCACTGTTGACGCGAGGAATTCAGGCTGGAATCCTGTCGTCATTGACATTAGTAGTTGAAATCAGCATGGTTCCTAAATATTTTGTGAAGGTTATTTCAACATCACTATAATTGTGTCTTTCATATTGCTCATTTAAGTTTTGCACCAAGATGACAGAAACAATCTTCTCCCAGTGGTGGCCTAATGGGTGGTCTGTGTCCGGGATCTTTCAGGAAAAGTGTAGAACTGCAGACAGAATGCACGAGTACGAACAGGAGGCTAATGATCCCATTTGTGCACGGGTGCCGCAGGCAAACGTTTAGAGTGTTTCTAAATGTTTACAGCTGTGGACACCATGTAACGCTGCACTTTCGAGGTTTGTTCCCGCTCGACGTCTCGCATTAGCGGACCACGCACGGAAAATCTGACTGCTGGTCAAATTATTTGATTGCATAACCTTTATTCCCCTCTGTTCATACTTATCCACGACTGATGTTACAAATGCAACAAACCGCGTCGAAATGGAGCCATGAAAAGAGTGAAAATGAATGTAGGAAACAACAAATCAGGGTTGGACGCCGTCATGTTCCTTAGACATGGACTAAATGCGCCGCTGTGTTCCAACAACACAATGAAGCATCGTGTCGATGCTCCTGGCAGACAGTCCTGGAACAAATCATATCTGTGTGTCCTTCGCGTCTCGAACAGCAATCCCAAGTCCGAGCATAGCGAGGAGGAAAGTGAAACCAGCTCTAACACAGCAAATCTCTGCGTGATCTGCCAGCTGCTTAGCAGAGGTCTGCTGCTCTCAGCCATCAGAGTTTGATGACCTTGTTAGTTTGAGTGCCTAATCTGCTAATGCCCTGATAAAAATAAACAGTCAGTGCAGCCATTGTAGTCTCTTCGTCCTCCCCGACTGCAGCTGCTGTCCATAAACACAGACGATACCTCCATCTTTATTTATCGGGGGGACACGCGTATCGCCGTCACTTGACGTTAGACGTTCTTTAAGGCGAGACTTGAAACTCTAATCAAATGTCCCTGCACAAATATACAGTGTGGATTTAATTTAGTGCTAGTTACTAATGCTTTAGTTCCTTATTTTCAATATCCTGTAGCCTCCACTCAGCCATGTCGCTTTTAGCCAAATGATTTATATCAGAGACGGGACTGAGCTGAATAATTAAAGCTGCAGTTTTCACAGTATAATCGCTTTTAAGCTGTTTTCAAATCTCCAGAGGAATCCATGATCAGCACAAGAAGTTGTGTATTTTTTACAGGAAAAGGGAACCAAGAGGACCGACTGGCCAGAGGAGCGACTGATCAAATGGCCTTTGACTGTCACATCTTATAATGTAGCCCAACATGTTAGCTTGGTGCACCACCAAGGGCCTGAGGATCCCCGAGTCTGCCGACATCCAGGAGCTAATTCCTACAGGGAGCTGCCCTTCGGCCCTCCCCGCAGCGTGCATGTGTGTCGTTTCATTGTTTACAGAAGCGGTACAGGGAATGTAGCGAAGCTCATTCTCCGGGTTAATGCGTGGGAGAAAATGCATTTCAGTGAGACATCGGAATGGACCGCTAATTCAGGAAGTTTGTCCTTCACAGGACCATCACCACTCGACCCCTCAGTTCGGAAGCACCGCAGGACTAAAACAAGCAAATGCCTGAATTATTCATACGTTCATATCGTGGACAACCAGCAGACAGACGCTGTCATTCACCAGAGAGATCTGAGGCTGCTCTGAGAACCCAGCATGTTCCACCTTTTAAAAGCTGTCCAGCCGTGACCTGACCAGGTTACAACCGGTTTTAAGTCTTTATCCGAGGCTTTAACGGGCGCATGCTACTGTAACTCTGCCTCCATTCTAGGTTGCATATATCAAGGTTTGTTTTATCAGACACCCCCACTGTGAAAAATAAGTTTAGAATAGAGTAAAATGTGATTTTACAGTGATGGGGAGATAGCACCCATTTATCTATGAGGAATGTGCTCTTTTCATCAATATTTAATAGGCTGATGCAGTGTGTAGAAATAGCTGGGCCTGTTCCTCAGGCACATTAATGCAATGTAAAGCCCGCTTAATAAATGCGGTGCACAACCAAATACATCAAATGAATAAAGAGTAAAGTGACAGCAAACGTGAATGAAGCAAAGACAAGCTGAAATAGAGAAACCAGCCACGCTGATCTGACAGGCAGCCTCTCTGCCAACAACAGATAATGCAGCGTGTTCTGTATTCAAGGACGCCGAGGCGTTCTCCATCGAGCGTATCAGCGCTCAGAAGACGGCGGCTGTGGCGGCGGTGACTTTGATGCATGTAGTGCTCCTGTTGAACAAAAAGAAAATGGCACGAGAGGAGCGGTAAACTCGGTGCCAAACATCCAGCATTTATCATTCAAGCTATTAAAATGCCTCCTTAAGTAAGAAGACTGGAGATGATGGTCAACAGCTCCAACAGCATAATCCAAATGCATTTAAATGTGCAATGCACACATTATTTCCCTGCGAGTTTCTGCTTTAAAGATTTAAGAGATTCGGTGGTTGTGGAGCGTTCAGCTGTTGGCCCGGGGCCCCCGGCACTGAGTCATGATTCTTTACCTCATTCTTAAATGCCCTCTTTCTCCAGCATGTGGAGCACAAAGGGCTTCAGGGTAATAATAATACTCACGGGACCCGTAACCAATGAGTAAATGTAGGGGAAATGCCGCCCAATGAAAGAAATAAGCAGAAAGTGGAAACATTGACACCTCGGTTTATGAAAAAGATTAAGTGAAAAAAGAATATTTCACAGTCGCCCTTTAAGGTGGACTAATAGTGAAGGACTGAATGCCTGTAGTAGTCAGTTCTGCAGCCTGCGTGGAGCGTCTGTCAGTATTCTTATTTGCAGGATGGTGTCAGTGCTGCGTGTTTTATGATGTTGTGACTTCCATAATGACCAACAGTGTAAGGCATTGCTTTCTTTTTTAGATGGCAACAACATGCTGCGCCTCCACATGGAGGTTTAAATAATCTTAGAATACACATAGCATTATTGCACCATTAATATTACACATTCAGCTTTAAAGTGAGTCAAGTAGAGCATTTCCAAATACTGTTCTGTACCGTGCACGGTGCAAGAATCCATCTACTCATGAATGTTTGACATTGGTCCCAGAGGACGGACGTGTTCTCCCTTTAATTTCTATCAACGGTATAATCCCCTTTTGAAAGCCTTTTTAGGGTGAATTAGAAAGGCCCTGCATTCAAAGAGATGAGTGGAAAGAAGGGGGTGGGAATAATCACAAGGGCCTAGCTGTCTGTGTGGATTAGAATGGGAAAGAAAATCCTTTCATCTCAGATCTGTACTTCCAATCTTTGGAAGCATGTATGCACACTCTCACCCACAGACACGACACACAAAACCTCAATGCCTTCCTTAGAAAATGGCTCGGACGTGTTTTGGGATACATGAAACACTTGTTTGAGCTTGAGACAACAAATTCCCAAACACTCCAAACGGGCACTGCAGTCACTGGATTAGAGAAAAGCTCGTATAAAAGAATTGCTCTCAAGGTTGACCCCCCCGGCTTGGCTCCAAGGCCCGAGCGAGCGCATGATCCGGCGTGCTTCTCCAGTTTCTCATGCTGAAACGCAAACGGCTGCTCTATTTTCAGCAGGCGGACTTTAGACCGATGACGAAACCTAACGAGAGGAATAAACCCAAAGATTCCCCGGAACATCCAGAGCCGAGCATTTGAAAGATAAGGAAGGGGACCGTTGAACGGGGGCTATTGAACGTGGCGGCTGTTCGCCTCAGGTTGAAGGCCGGCGACGGCGGTCAGCTGTCTCCAGTCTTGGAGGCGTGACGATGACCAACGCTGGTGGAATTTGTCGGCCCATCGCTACACTGGAGACCCTGAACAACAAGGCGGTCGGTTTTAGACCCGCTGGAGTGTTCCAGTCAACGCCGCGACCCTAAAAAAGTGCCTCGACTGTCAGTACAGAGTGGCGTTAACGCCGGAGACGCCCACAGTAGCTCCTTCTGGGTGGTTTTGAGAGTGACGACATATTTTTTGGCATATTAATAAATAACCTTATCCGCTTCAGCCGTATCGTGAGAGCCATTTATTTGCTTTAGGCCCTTTTCCCTCTTAAGCTGTTGCTCAAACACAAAGAAGATGAGGAAATATCAGAGTTCATACGCATGAAAAATAAAACGTTGATACTTCTTACTGGTGCTGAAGAGGACGTGAGCTGATCTGATGTAATATTGCGGAGAAAATAAGGTCGCGCAGACAGAAACGTGAACATTTTTCCTACTTCATTCCATTAACAACAAATTGGCTCCAAACAATCCCTGGAGGAAAGGATTAAGAGAGGGCAAGACAGACACGTAATCCTCTCCATAATCACTCCTTGCTCAAACACGGCCACGCCGAGAAACTCACAACATTTTACACGCCGTCGTCATCGTACACTAGAACGCTTTATTGTCGTTTTTTATTATAGGACGAGGCTAAATTTAAGGGTTGCGGCACCAAATGAGATAAGGGAATTGTTTTCACGTGGTCCAAAACACACGCACAAACACGTCCCGCGGACTCTTTTACAACCGTGGCGAGGGAGGACGGCTGAGCAACCTCTTTCCTCTCTGCTAGAAAATTCCAGTCGGGGGTGGGTGGGTGTGTGGTGGACACGTCTGCTCCTCCCCACTGTGTGGGTTTTGTTCTGCTAATCAGACCACATGCCTCAAGGATTCAGGAATCCAAGAGCTCTCAGCCAGCGCCTCTCATTCCACATACAGCGCAGCAGCCTGTGACAAACTATTCAGTGTGTTTGAGGGGGGGTTAAAGACTCTATCCATTCATAACGCTGTTCAGCGCTCCCTCCCCTCCTTCCCTAATCTCCTTCCCCTCCGTCCCCCCCTCTTAGCAAAGCAGAGCACTCTTTTTTGTCTATGTGTGCTCTGCAATCGAGGTCTGAGCAGTCTCAGGGTTTATTATTAGACCGAGGTCCAAAAGCACACCCACCACAGCTCTAAATAGCAGACGCAGAACCGAGCCCACACTGATTGGTGCGATGCACATCTTGATTTTTTTCCCCCCACTCGTCCCATTCTGCTGCATTTCCACTCCGTTCCCCCTCGCCTCTCTTCCTAGTCACGCATGGAGTGGCAAAACGAGGCGCGCTGAAATCTGCAGGCTGACAATGGGAGGCAGCTGCTCGGGCTGCATAAGTCTTTCATGAGCTGAATTAGTCGTACAAGCCTTTTTCGCTCCCTTCCCCCCCACCGCCAGTGCCTCCCTCGCATCCCGCTCATCCAGACGCAGAAATCCACCTCCTGGAAAGCTTGGGATGGGGAGGACAAAGCGTGACACAGGCTTTGTTTGTATAGAGGCAGGCGTAGACGTATGTCAGTGCGTTCAGTCCCCGTGCAACCGTCCCAAATTTACACGTTCTCCTGGTAAATTATCCACCCATCACTCCTAAAATTACGATGTCAAACATTTACCAGGTCTGCAAAAGCGCTGACAGATGGCTCGTGTTAATTTCCCTCTTTCAGGGGTCTGGGTGTGTTAGGCAATAGTAATAATAAATACAGATCTACCAATACTTCAGATTAAAATCTAGAAAAACATGACAAGTTAATCCAATTACACTGATTAACTAAATGTGACATCTTTTTTGTAACACAAGAGCTACTCATGTATAAGGCCTATCAAAAGGAAATGGGGGGGGGGGGCAGGGTGTGTAAGTGGGAGTCACAGAGTAATTTCCCCCAGATTCGTCAAGATATGCTATTAAAAAAGCAACAACATGCCATTCACACCGCCAGCGCCGCGTCCCGAGGTTTATATTTGCACTGATTATCCCCACGCCCCGATTTGTTGCCTCATGAGTAATTAATGTGTGCATGTTTGTGTCGCCTGCCCAAGACGGCTGGTTTCAGGGGAAAGGATGAAATTATCCAACACGTGACAGAAACGGTAAATTATTCAACTCCGAGCGCTCCAGCAGGGGTGCCAGAGTTGTGATGGTACCGTAGGCGGCTGGGAGCTAAACGCGTCCGAACATATGACCAAATAAGGATTAGCATGGAAAATCTGTGGGTTATTTACCCTTATTGTCCCATTTCAAGATTGGAGGGAATTATGTGTTGGGAGTAGGAGTTTTGATAAGGTCGCAAGCTTGAGTAAGTGATAAAACAAATGCCTGCTAGAAAGAATTTAGAGAGCGGAAAAACATCTAAAACATCAAAAAGGCTGAAAGAAACACAGCCAGCACAGCTCCCCCAGTAAGAATTTGATCCCTGCACTTCTGAGGAGCTGCTGCACTCATTCCAACCACAACTTCCAAAGTTTTTATTTTTCCAGATTGGTCTTGTGGTCAACGCAAGCTTACTTTATAGTCAATATTAGAACTGACAGCAAATCCCAAAAGCCTCTGGGAAGTGGAGACACAGGACACTTTCTGGGCTAAACATTCACCAGGCGACTGCAGGCGGCGTTTCAGAGCAAAGGTCCGATTCAACTGTCACATATTTCCAAAGGTACGCTGGGAAGCCAGCTGTGCAGTTTGGACCGGTTTTCAGTTCAACTTCACAACTTGTGACAGCAGAAACATGACAGGGTCAAGCCCAACTTAGCCCCCTGATGTATACAGCAACCAGCTGTTACCTATGGGAGACAACACCAACGCACCCAAACTAGTCTTCTTCATTCACGGGACTTTGGGTGCAGTACACAAGACTGCCCCTAAGGATTTATGTTGGTACTGCATCATAGATGTAACCTTTACAAAAAAAAAAAAAAAAACACATGACGAATGAATGAAGACCGTAAAGGATCGTTGGGGGATTTTGTTGATTGCAGTTATTAAGGGTTGTAACAGCAGTTTATGGGCATTTATGAGTTTTACTGTCAAACATGTGACTCTTCACACACCTTTTTTTGAATCTTAGCAGCATAGAGCGAGGGGGTGGGGGGGGCAGCAATCCTGGGACATATCTGCCGATGCTAACCAAAACGTATGTGTCACTGTAAGCTCCACTCCCTCTGCAATGACATTTTAATATCCACTGTAATGTCTGTTGATTTAAAAGAACGCAACAATCCTTACATTTCCTTCCAAGCTTTATCATGTCTGTTTTGCCTACGAGCTCCGACCGGCACACGTTTTAATGAAGGTAGTGGTTAATGGCAGCTGTGAAAAACAATTAGTGTCAAATGCTTCCTTTCTGCAGCAGCTCGGGCCTCCCCGAGGGCGCACGGCTCACGCAGGCAGATGCAACAATGCAGAAATCGCAGCAGTAATGAGCAAAGGCTGGGAGATCATTTATCAGCTATCTGTGGAATCCAGCCTCAATAATACAAAATCACAGAGTTATCTGTCTGAAACAGCTTCCCAAATGGGATTCAGTGGCTGCTGTAAGTAAAAACTCGAGCTATTGGCGGATTATAGCCAACATGAATTACGTTTTTTTTCCCCTGTCTGACATGGTGTAAAAGGACTAGAGCTCAACTATATTGTAGAGACAATAAAATACAGAGTAAATGCTTCTAATACACACAAGAGTCGGGGTTTAGGATGTGTGGAACGTGCGTTTAATAAATCTCTGCTGTTGCGAGTACAGGAAACTGTCAAACCTTGGCTCTTTTCTCACCTCCGCATAGCTGAGAAATGACACCACGCAGTGAGTGAATCAATGTTGGCCCTTCGGTGTCAGAAACCCTCAGAACGGGTCAGCGCTCACAAACCACACACATCATAGCCCGGGAGTGCGAGTTGGGCCGTTGAATGCCAGTAGCGCATAGAAGCAGCATAGAAATACACGTGCACGCCAGTGGTACCAGCCTTTGATTGTTTCTGCTAATGCCTCTTGATGCTAGCCTGAGGAGGTGAAATAAAAACAACCCAAGAAACTGTGTTGGAACCCCTTCACCCCCAGCGATCAAGGAGAGCCCTGGCTGAGCTCCCACCCTCTTTCTCAAAGTAACATTGCCGGTGTAATTTTCCAGGAGAGGTGCTCCATTTATCAAGGCTAGCACAGCCAGGCGACTGAAGAATGCCTCGCTCCTCTCGATTCTTATAATGAGAGGTGGGAGAGTGAGGCGCACTCTGAGGTGGTTAGCGGTTGTGTGGAGAAAGTCGAGATGATTTATTCAACATTTCAGGGCCAATACTTTGGGGAGCTTTAACTCGGGACACTGAATATGTAGCCACGCTATTACACGTCTGCGGTGGAGAGCAAGAATGCTGATGAGACACATACTAATTAATGTTTGAATTACACCAGACAGGGGGCAGCTAGTACTTTTAAATCTACACTCGTGTTCAGTCATTTTTATAAATAATACACTCTGTTGTATTACGTCTCCTTGTTTGACAGCAGCATAGCCATGAATACAATATTCACAAAAGTGATCCGTGTAACCTGGTGTAACTGTGTCACATCATTAGCAATAAGGTTAAGACATGGCACAAGATAATTACGATCCCCTATAAAGCGCCACAGGGCAGCAAAATGAGGTCACTAGTCATTTACCAGCTACTTTCTTACTTCAGAATTAGTAACTTTAAGGTTTCCACAAAATCTAGCCTTTGGTAACCAAAACTAACATTAATTTGGATTCGACTGTCACGTGGCTGACAGAAAGCAAATGTCCCTTTGATGCAATAATGGAAATCAAGAAAGAAGTCAAAAGGCATCGCAACAGCGTGTGACAATGATATGATTGGATTTTGTTGCCAGGAGGACCGAATGGACAGTGATATTAATCTCAGTAATCTGGGCATGTAGGCTAATGAGCATCTTCAAGCAGGCTTCCTGTGCTGCACTCCTCCGTTCTCCCTTAACACCAGTCCTTAGTCTGGCTCAGTCAGCTTCAATCAGTGTTCCTCAGTAAATACACCCGGGTGGCTGAAAACAGCATCATGTGAATGATACCAAGAACAAAAAGGTTTGAAATGCTAATTCCATTGAAAGGAGCACAGAGGTTGGTGTCTACTCCTGCTGCCAATGTTGGCTTGTTTGTGGTGAAAATGACACTGTTGTCAACATGCGTTCGAGTATGAAAACTGCTGATGTGAAGCATTAGCACCAGTGCCTTCATATGTCGGAGCGAAGCTAATGAACTCCACCTTGGAGTTGGTCCTTTAGGTGATTAAATGGAGTAACTCTTCCATGTGAGCGTGTCACAAAGAGCCGCACAGCTGGTATTACAATATACGCCAACAACACTGATTGTTTTTATATCCCGTTATAGGTGTGTGTGTGTGTGTGGGGGGGGGGGATTTAAAAGCTGCTTTCAACCCAAAGCTGATCTGTCTAATCATGCTTTCAGCGACACCCAACACGAGCCCGTCACGTAAAAGCAGTCGTGACCCCTCTTGCTTGTTCAGTGTCGCCAATCCTGCCTTTTACATAAATTAAGATCGCAGATAATCGTGAGTAATTTCCTCTCGCGCAGGAAAAAGTCCACAGCTCGCTCCTTCACGACCGGGTGTCCTGGATTTAAGGAATCACGCAGGCCTTCTCGGCACCCATCCCCCACGCCACTTTGAGAGCAGCAGGGAAAAACGAGGAAGGCGTGCTTTGCGCCGGCTCCCTCCCCCACACGCCGCTCCGCCAGGCATTGCTGGGGCTTGTGGGATTAAGAATGGAACACGATGACAGACAAAAACAGTCCTCAGCACCTCCCTGCTCCGCTGTCTTTTATTCTGCCAGAGCATGAAAAGGCTGCTATGAGGTGTACAATAGACGCAGTGATAGATTAACTCCACCAGTGAACAAGATAAGTGTGGGTGAATAGATGCACCAATCCTTATATTGTTCTTCTAAGATAATGTCTGCGTTGGAACGGCGATGGAAAAAGGCACGGCGTGACATTACTCCGCAGTCTTGACGTGGCGTGGACGGTTGATAAAACCTATTATATTCCTGTTGACACTTGCGTGAGGCTTTTGCCATCCGCTCGCCGCGCGGAGTCTGGAGTTCACGCGTGACGAGAGCTGTGTTTTTAAAATATGGAACCACATGAGCGTTCCTGTCACAATTAATCAAGGCTCCTCTGTCATAAAGGGAAGAGGGGAAACAGGACCATTGTGTCCGCTACTTCCTGTGTCTGGCTGCAGCATTGTTTTCATCAGGGGCACCTTTACTCACCATCAGAAAAGCAAACAGCAGTTGCCCTTTAAGCACCACGTGTCGGGCAGCTTTGGGGTAAAGAAAGCCTCTACCACCCAGCACAACCTCAAAGCCCCCCCCCCCCCCCACACAACACTTTCATACTAAAGCAGACCTTGACAACTAAAACTTGTGCTGATTCCTAATTTCCCATGGACTGTTGCTGGCGTAGGAAGGCAGCATACTAAAGATTCTCCAACAAACCCCTAAGAATACCCCCCCCCCCCCCCCCCAGCAAACAAGCCCAGGTATCATCTCCACTTGACGTACCTTTTCATTTTTCACCTTCTTTAGCATCTTGCATTCCCCGTTGCCGTTCTCCACCTCCTCCGGTTCAGCTTTTGTGGTCAGCGCCGGTACGATCCCAACAGATTCAAGTGCAATATTCCCCATTTGATTGGCGTCTGCCAAGTCTGTTGATTGTGTGTTCTCGAAGGACGCGCTCCGACTACTCCCCAGGGAAACTTGACTTTGAGAAATGACGTCCTTCTCCGCGGCGGCGATCGCCACCACTGGGGTCGCGTCGGTCTTGTCCTTCTTACTTTTCCCACTAACCCCTTCTTTGTCTTTTTTACCACCCAGAACACCTCTGGGGGCTTTGCCCCCTTTCTCCATGTTCTTTCCAGAGGTGGTGGTGTTGCCAGCGGCGCCCGTGCTCGCCGCTGTGCCGGTCGGCTCACTTTGAGTCCGTCCCGTGGTTTCTTTTTTACCTGCGTCTCCAGATGAGGCTTTGCTACTATTGTCTTTAGAGTTCTTGCTGCGCTTGTATTTGGATTTGCTTTCCTTGCCTTGCGAGCCAGACACTGGGCTAACGAACCTGATGTTGTCGGGCAGCGCCGCTACCGCGCTGGGTGGCGCCGCCATGCCGTCCTTGGTAACAGACATCTCAAGTTTGTCCTTCTCTAAGTCAGCGTCAAGGTCAATAATCAGATTTCCAACACCGATATCCCACTCATCCCCGCTGTCATAAGTGTCCACCGCATTCGAGTCCACACCTTTCCCGCCTGCAGTGCCACCACTTAGGGACATTTTAGTGCCAACGGCCCAGGTTTGCCTCGGGGAGGTCCGACACCCTCTCAGACGGTTGGGACTCGGGGGCAAGGGTTAGAGAATCCTCACGGTCTACTTGTTCCTGTCCCATTTATCCACATTTTGCTCTAAAAAGAAAAGAAAAAGCCTTCTGTTAGTCAAGCAATCCCAACATTGAAACAGTATTACTACAGCTTTAATACAAAGAATTTGATTGAGTACAAAACAACAACAACAAAAAAAAAGGATCATGAGCCAGTAATTCTCTGGTGATCAGTGCACAAACCACTATGGTAATACCCACTGGTGTGACAACACTGCTCTGAAAACCTCTCTTCATAATCACTTCCCACAGTTGTCATGGCAACCATGGGAAATGTAGCTTAAATCCTTCTTTGACAGCCAAGGTGGCCCCACTGTTCTGAATGAGTGGTTCTCTTTTCACAAGGCGCCGCTGATAGTGTCATCGCTGATAAACAAGGAGCTGGTCTAACGCCCCCCCCCACCCACCCACCCACCCCCCGTGCTGGTTTCAGAGACCTGCCTTTTCAACTCTGCCACACAATGGTAATCTTGTATTAACAGGAAGCTTAAACAGCATGAATGGAGCAGTGTGTGCCTCAGGTGAACGGCGTTCTGAGTATTTGCTTTACTCTACATTGTCAAAAGGTCGCCGTGTTTTGGGCCGAACGATCCACAGACGGGTCCCCGGTGTCGCTGAGCACACGTTTGTGTAGCAAACTCTCCGTTTTAAAGAGCAACCTGATTGAAGGGCCTCTTTCCTTATCTCAATATTAGCAAAGCTCACAATGTAAAACCTGACAGCGACAAATTAAGGTTAGCATGTTAAACGGGCTGGTTTATTTCCTGGAGTATACGTCCAACTGTGAGGAGAAATTTAGAAAGATCTTTTACATTTATACACTTATACTGCTCTGGTGAGAAAATGTAAAGCCCTGCAGGTGTTGTGTGAATAACACATGCTACGCACGCCGTCTGCTGCGCCGCCACACAGCTCTTTATCAAGAATCTGGCTATTTGCTTATTTTTGCAACGGTTACTGTAAATGTATTTAGTGTTTTAACGGCGTGAATGCTGTTTTTGACCAGAGTAATGACATCATCTACAGTGGACCAGCACGCCGCACCAACCTAAAAAAACTCGTGAAAGAAGCCTGCTACAAGGTGAGCGGACAAAGGTAGCCCGGATTTAACAAGATGGATGAGGTGTCCGGTTGTGCCGACAACAGTGCTGAGCTGGCGAGGAATCTGCATTTCCAAATGGCTCTGGAAAAGTCTTAAAACCTGCCAACGCCTGACTCGGAAGACTGATACCGTCATCCATCACAGTGTTTTAGTGCGGACACCATCAGGCACGCGTTTAATAGATATCATCAAGCGGGAGTCACGCTTGCAGGAGATGACTGAACCTCCTGACATCAGTGCAAAAGAGAAAGGGGAGAATTACTGCATGTTTATCCAGCGCCAGGCTGCTATCTGCTGTACTGATGCAGCAACGTGGCTCAATACGTCCAGGAGGTGTAAATAAATTATGCTTCATACAAATCAATCTAACAGTAAGAATAGCCAAATAACACATCTGTGCTTCTCATCTTCTGTTAGAATAGAGCCCATAAAGGATGAAAAGCCTGAGCAGAGAGTGGGGAGTGCTGCTGGGGGGGGGGGGGGGGGGCAGATCAATATGGCCTCAAACAGACACCAATTCTGGTGATTCTCTTTGTGTGGCGCTGACCTGGCTGACAACAGCAAAACATTAGAGCCCCACAAATCTCATTTTAATGGGATTAACTATATTGATTTTGATTTCTGGTTAGCAGCTATTGTGCCTCTTTTTGTTCTGCGGTTCAAGTAATTACCAGCCCGCGACATTTTGCTGCGAGAGCGTTTGAACGCCCTGAGGTATGTTGCCGTTTGAGCAATCCAAACCTGGAATTTCATTCAAATCACCATCTGACAATTACTGTAGATCTAATAAAACACTGCAGTGAAGAAGCCCACATAATTGAATGAGAATTAAGATCAAACATAAATATCAGCTGGAAGCTATTTTCTAATTGAGGTGTTAAGTGCACAATACATCAGAACTTTTACGCTCCACAAACAAACGTCCTCGTGCCATCAGCTACATGTTCATTTCCAACTGTGGCTTTGGGGGTTTCCACTCCAATTATTCATTTCAACATCTAAACTGTCGGCAGATTTCTGCTGTTGCAGTCAGGAGTTTCACAACCGCGCGAACGCCAAAGACAAATGAAAGAGTATCAAAAGGGGGCGGGAATCTAAGAGATCAGACAACACACACTCCGGCCATCTGGCCCGGAACCGTAGCCTGTTCCCACTTTGTAATGCACAGATAAGCAGCCATCCAGAACCAACGATTACTCAGCACTCATTAGCGGAGCGGGCCAAAATGGCAGCTGGCTCACACGCTGCACCAGGCTCGTGTTGACTCAGTGGAGAGGCCTTTCGCTTCACCCCCAGCGGTGACGGAGGTAAAACTGGTTCCTCCCAGATGGTTCCCCAAAGGAACAGCAGTCGGTGGCAGGTTTCAGAGGGCGGAGAGATGCAGCTGTCCCTGCTTGACTGGGTAAACAGTTGTGGGGTCTAATTTGTCCAACACCTCCACCAGAGAGCTTGTAACTCTATCTGCAGTTGACCTACTGTACTGCCCCCGGTTGGAATTGCAGCTTGAGCCCTTTTGAAAAAAAACCCCCCTAATGAGGAAGCGTCCCAGCGAGCGCCCCTGTTGAGCAAACGCCAGGCAAGCTGCGTGGCTCCCAGAGAGTTTGTCCTTTTTGTTGTTTTTCCTCCCAAAGATCCAGTTTCCTTTAGACATCTATCAAAGCGGCCACATGAGCTGCGGTAAAAACAACAAAAAAAAAACACGTGGGAGGGTTATTTCTGCTCGATTTGCTGCAAAACAAAACCAAACGAGACGTGGAAAAATGGACTTTTCCGCACCTCGCCGCTCAGACTTCCATCTGGGCAGAGAATCAAAGTTATTAATGCTCCTACGAGTGCAACGTGACTCATTCCTTTCACCTTTTCGCACCTCTGAAACGTCGCTCTTTGCAAAAATACAGGCCATTTCACAAAATGGGATTTAGCTTAGCGACACAAGACCGATAACAGGTGTAGCTGGAGGATATCTCCATAGGGCAGCGGGACCCTCTCGAATGACTAACAAAACACTGGACACATGTCCACACAAGTGTTTCACAGTATGATTATCTAAATATTAGCTCCCTGAAGACTGTGCAAATGGCATTTATGGCATTTAATAAAGTCTTTGTGGGCTGTTGCTTCCATTAAAACTGCAATTTATGGTTGCATTTATGATTTAAGCACCCTCAAACAACTGTTTAGCCATTTCTGCTCTCAATATAGTTTCTCAGACTCAAGTTAGAGGTTTACCCTCCTCAACAATTGATGATTGAAAAAAGCAGCAATAAGATCTTAAAGCCTCGAGGTTGGATGGAACTAAATGGACGAACAGCTTCGGTTCGTTTTATTAAAATGGTGTAAAAATCATCTGGCTCATTCTTTATTGTTCAGAATGCAGGTTTCCATCCGGGCAGCCCTGCAGTAACCTCTGTGTAATTGGATTTTGCATTTTAGCTGATTACCAAAATAGAAACGCATCCAGCCAATCCAGGTGATGGGAATCAGGAATCTGGGAGTCCGCTGGTGTCTTCACAGCACCTGTGTCTACAACAGGGTTATAACCCACCTCAACAGCACCAACATCAGTGTTTAGAGATGTTCTTTAGCAAAATGTCTCATCTTTTAGATCAAAACAACATGTTTAACCTTTGTCAGACAAAAGATGAAGCAGATGGGGAAATAAAACAGCAGTTATGAGCATCTAACATGTGGAGACATTATTAACCAGGTCAGCTCCACCCAACTCCTCAATAAAATGGGAGATATGAAGGGGTTTACATTTAATGGGTAATTGTTCCATCCTATCATAATAAGAAGCCAACTTAGTGAGAAACTATGGTAGTAATAATAACTAACAATAACAAACCCAATATAACCAAAGCATGATCAATATTATTGCTATCTGACAATGATGGACAGAGCAAATGTGATCATCTAGGCAGCGTCTGAGGAAAATCCTCAAACACCAAACAGACACTGGCACCATTTTTACCACAACTTTGGAAAAACAAATGACTGGTTGCTGCTCTTGGCTTTCAGGGATCAAACCACCAACCCTCCGTCCATCCAAGGACACAGAGACAAAGGAGATTAATTCCTGTACAGTCGGGCGACATGCTAAGAACACGACAGCCTGTAGCGTAAAGGACACGAGCCTAAACTGTGATTCACCTGCAGCGCAGCCGTCCATCGGCTGAGGGACGGCGGCTTTGTCACCATATTATTAGACATTAGGCTCAAAACTAGTCGGGACACACGCTCGAGACATTATTTCCTCTGGCAATTGTGCCTCTAAATAAACAGGTTGCAAAGTAAATATTTGTAAATAGCTCTGTTTCCTGCTGGACACACTCCCATGCTGCTGCCGCTGCGCTGTAATTAAGATCTGATCAGCTCTGCTAAATGAGCATTTCCACTTGAACAGCCTCTTCCTGGGAAGGTCTCCAGCTTCAGCCCGTCAACTTCTCAAAGTAAACAAAGCCGCCGTGGGCTCGTCCCATTGTGGTCAGAGACATTCGGTGATCCTCAGACCGCCGTTAATGCCGCCATCTACAGCTAAAGCAATCCTTGGTGAATTTCACCTGACCCGACAGAAATGTTTAAAACAAGCTTTCACTTTTGCTCCACTGATTGTCACACAGTTACAGTGTTCACCACGCCAGTAAAGAGTGGAGACGGCTCCCGCCCAGAATAAGGAGGCAGCAGGAGGATGAAGCTGCCAATTAACAACAGACACGAGTCCGACCGGCACATCTGCTGAGGAATCGCACGTATATTTCCGTCTCGTTCGGTTTCCCTCCCATCCGCAAAATCAAACATTCGTGTCCGCCCGATCCGGAACAAAGAGATTTATTTTAAGACGGAAAATACAATCCAGATATCAAGAAATCTCATTAAAAAATGTAATCTGGGCTGGTTTTAATCAACGTGAGCACAATTAGAAGACCAGAGAAAAAGAGGCAAATGTAAAAAATGTGGTTTTTTAACACCGCTCACAGTGTTTCTGCTGTCCTTCGTCTGGAAATGTAAATACAAAAAAGAAGGAACTGCCGTCAAAGAGCCAGAAGCTAAAACGCAGACACTTGTTTGTCTAACGCTGTTAGATGCATGCGCGCGCGCACGTAACAGAAGAAGATAAAGACATTCTTTTACTTGTCTTTTGTGCCTTGTTTATTACACGCATTCCTGCACACCCAGCCTGCCAGGCAGGATTCCAACAAGTTCTTACTGAAACCTCACAAACCCATTTGAGCTGATACTCAGTGTTGGGCAAAAATTACCATTGTTGGGCTGCTGACAGAACCAACGGCGCTCTTCTGCTGCGTAGCCTTCCACAGCGGCTCCTTGGTGTCACAATAGGAATATCCACTACTTTTACTCATCTATTAAGAAAAGACCATTTTAAAGGATGCACTAATCAGGTTCACTGAAGTCTGTGGGACCATCTTACCATGACCGTGGCTGTACAGAAGAGTGCTGAGTCATGAATACAGGAGGTGTGTGTGAGGCACTTTGAGATAAAAATGAAATGTCAAGAATAAAGTCCAAATATAATGTCAAGGAAAAAGTCGACCTTTTAAAACAACCGGTGCAGCAGAACACCGTGCAGGTGAAACTATACTTCAGAGTTGGCTTAGAAATACTTAGAGATACAAAGACTGGGTAGTTATCACAGGGTGAGGACCATGAAGAGGCTGCGCTGAGGACACGACTCTGGATTTAGCTCCCATTCCCGGCTTTCTGTTGGGCGGTTAAGGAAGCAGTCGAGGGAAACTAAACCCATCGTGCTGAGCAACTGTTTCTCCACCGAGCGTCCGTTTTTCGTACCTCTTATTCATGCGACAACATTTTGGGCGACTCATTAACTTCTGACGTCCACTGTTTGTAACACGCGTGTGCTATTGTGCATTTTAATGGCTTTATTTTCAACATCACATTTTGACTCCCCCGTCACTGTATTTTGACTTTTTTTTCTCCTCGGTTTTTAATTCTCAACTTTAGTTAGTTTTTTTTCGTCTAAGTGCACGGTGAAAAAAAATCAACCTCCTTTCATTTTTTCCCTCATCGGTGGCTCGATACTCTTCTGTACGGCCGTGTAATCCCTTTTTTATGAGTTTAGCGTCACAAGAGGCCAATGGAAATGGCAAAATCCTAAGAAAAATTATAGATCCACGTTTCTGTATCTTAAACTTGTTCTCAGGAATCCTGTAAGCATGTTTATTATATTATTAGTTTCTCTAACCTATGGATTGTGGTAAATATTCACTCCTTTAGTGTAGTAACACAGTATTGCAGTTTATGGATTAGTCAATTTAGCTATTTGGGTCCAACAGCACTGCTCGTGGTTGGGACATTACCGGACTATTCACACACACATCAAAACGAGCTCATTTGACCAGAAAAATGGGAGCTGCAGCTCGTTTTCCGGCAGTTATTTCTATCAAGCTGCGGAAAGCTTCGTTTTCCGTGTCTTTGCAAATAAACTAAAGTATAGACGGCATCATATGAGGAGGGTGAGTCGAGGTCAACGCCAACTTAATAGATAAACCTGATCCATATTTGGTCGAGCGCCCACTCGTTTACGTTGCCTGGTGGCTGTATGGCCCTGACACGCACACTGAATAATCACGTTGAGGCTGTTTTAATTAAAGCGCGGCAGCTTGTAGATATCGTGACTTGTCAACTTCACCACAATCGCTTCTCTTGGCGAAAGCCAAATTGAAGCCCGACCCCTCGCGAGGGCAAATCTAATGACCACAGGCTTAACTGTGATGTATCACGATATTTAGGAGTATCCCCCGTCCCTTATCTCCCTAGACCCTGAACTACACGGCAGCTCATGAATAATCCATATCATACGCTGACCTGCTATTTGCCACTCACCTGGTATTTAGAGGAAAGCGCGTGATAACGGACGCAGGTCCACTTATGACTGCGCAGGTTCAGGAGTGAACGGGCTACTGCTGGCTGACTAATATACTGAACGACTGTTTGCTCTGTGGACAGTCGGGGTGTTGCCATATGAATGTCTAACTAGAGAGAGAGGGCACGGACAACCATTAACCTCAAATAACTGCCTCCCTTCTCCTCTGGCAGCTGCTTAACACAGGCAGAGTCAACAAGCTGGGCCTCGAATAGCATTGTCACTCTCACATGTTGGCTTTCAGGAATCAATGCAAGTGCGGTCGGAGGCACAGGCGTCACGCTGAGAGGCTGGCGGCTTCCAGGCGTAAAGCACCCATTTTAGTCCAGCTACTCACCGTTTCGGACATTGGAGTGCCAATGAATGCTGGCTGCCGTGGTCGCTTTTATGTTTCTCTATATATGAAGCAGGACTCTTTTAGTTTGCCCTCCAGAACCCTCCAAAAAGCAGGCGGCAACACTAGACCGAGCAGAAACAGCCAGCCACAGCCATCATGGAGGATACACATGCCAGACAGTAAGCTCAACGGTAAGGAGTCCACCCTCCTCCGATACAGCGTAATTGCTCGTTGGCACCGGGTGATTGCTTGACCTTTTCAGCACTTTTCCCTCCCACCTTCGAATCATCTGTGTGTTTTTGGGTGGTGAGCGAGTCAGGCGGTCCTTTAACTCTGAAAACTCTGCTCGGCCATTTTACACCCTTCCCAGACAGATATGGGTCTGGGGCAAATCTGTTCACATACAGTATTAGCTCCTGCGATTTGGTCACCCATTAAAGGATAAGACAACAGTCACGTTAATCTACCTGGGAAAATGGAGTTCGGTCAGTCACTGCTCCTCTGGCTGCCTAAGAGACGTGGCAGAAGTGGACGATCTTGGTTTTTATTCACCCTGCATGTTTATTTACTTAGAATTCTGTTCTGGTAAGACAGCACCCTGGAAGAACGACACAAATGCTACACCGGCACCGCTGTTCCACATAAATATTCAAATTTAGTCTGATGTATTCACAGCTGAGAGGGAGCCGATATTTCACTCCTCCACTAATAACGCTGCCGCGCTATTTACGATTCTCCGCCGACTTGTTCGGCTGCTGCCGCCGTATAGCGCTGCGGAAGTAGGAGTGATTTATAATCCAGAGTGGGATTTAACCTGCTAATTGTGCTCGCACCTTTACCTCAGCTGTTGTGTATTACTGCGCAGGGTAATTTGATAACGGAGCGATTCGGTGGTTGCCCCGTCAGCGGGGTTTGGATTTCGGGGATTTTCAAGATCACAAAAGACAATTGTAAACCACCGAAGAACAAAACATTCCTTTATCTCGGGGTTAACGATGGGGAAAATGAGAGGCCGTTGAAGAAGCTGTTCAGTTACCATTTCTAAGGTATCGGTTTGGGTTCAGACCCGAACAACCTGGTCGGTTAAACAAGCAAAAAGAAAGCAGCTGCCAATCTTGGCACCACTCTGCTTTGGGATGCAAACACAGGTTAATTGCCAGTTTCGGGCTGTATTCAGCCACAAGCCTTAAATTCCAAAGCTCGTCCGTCGTCATCTGCAGCGCTTACTCCCTCTTTGTTAGCGGCCTTCACTTGCTAATCACACCTTGTCTCTGCGGAGCAACTGTCACCATTGTTCCATGTTCTCATTCAGTCCTGAATGACGGGACACGAGTGTGTCATTACCTACAGGAAACATGCACGGTTTTCCAAACACAACCGGTTTCGCAAATTCACCAAGGACGACTCCTGCTAAAGTAACAAAGGATGCTAAAAATACTCAAATGCTGGTATTATAATCATTTTCCTGGCATCAATTTCAAAAGTGTAGACCGGGATTCACATCCTGGCAAATAAACTAGGCCAATCATTTTTCTATAACCTGGAGAAGTGGCCCAAAGCCCGTGATCCCCGACGATTCTTTTTATACACTCAATAAAAGTGAGCAAGACACTTGACTGACCTATAAGCTGAAAGCGTCACTGAGATTCAAGCAGCGTTGGCTTGGACCTGGTCGTAACCAACGATACTTTATAGGTTTGGTTTGGCTGCGTATTCACGCTCTAAACTGCAGATGTTGAGTCGTATAGTTGTCGATACCTCCAGCGAGGCGCGTTTCATCTCACGGAAACAACTGTTTTGGCTTTGATTCTGGAGACCGCAGTGGATTCTGCAGGATGATAATTACAACGGGAACAGAACCACCCACTCGCTGCTACCACATTCAAGCATTACTGCGCTTGGAGGGATTCCCACACAACACGTCTGCACAGACCTTTAAAGCGCCAAACTGCACTTTACAGAGATACAGACAGCATCTGTGCATCTCAAAAGAACCCCGCGGCACCTTCAAAACACGCTAGAATTGGCTTTATTTATGAGCAAGCCTATTAAATTTAACCTTTTTGAACATACTGCAGAGACTGCAGACCAGTTCTCTTCAAATTGGTGTATTAATCACCCATTTGCAGATGAATAGTTGCCATGAGTAACCATCAGTGGGAGAGATCGGCGGTGTCAGGATTAAGTGAAGTGAGTGTGATAAATGAGGTCATCCTGCTGATGAGTGGCTGAATAAAGGCAGCGCTGAAAGCAAGAGGTCGTTAAACACGACGCCGTCAGAAACCCACGACTCTGATCTCCCTGAAAACAGAGATGTTGCGTGGAATCAAATAGAAAGCGACCTGGAATTTTCTGAAGCGGAGCTTGGTTGCACCACATGCTTTGGCAACACTTCCTGAGCCTGTGTGGGAGAGGAGCTCGGTGTAACCTGGGCTCGCGTCCCAGGAAAAGATGGACTGCGAGCGAATGCCCGAACAGCCGTTCTGCATCCCAAATTTTGGAGATTAAGTCAGTAACTGGCAATCTGCTTGTTATAAATTCCACTTAAAGCCATCAGCACTGGAGATATTTTAGATTCTAATCGTCACGTTAATGAAAAACCCGCACCAGTGCTCACAGGGTGGACAGACCAACCTCAACTTTGGAAGCACAGACGCGATTTTAGGCCAATTCATGACGCCCAACCTGCTGCAATTGGACTCAAACCTGAAGAGAATCACTGCAAACAGCACAGAGTGGGGTCAGATCTGCAGATCCAGGATCTCTCAGGTAAACTCTGCCTCTCAAATGTCGCAGTTGGCGGAAAACTGCGTTGAAACCTCAGCTAAGCTAAAAAAAACCCAGCAGAGTCCATTCAAATACCTTCTGTCCAAAAGAGCTCCAGATGACCCGTCTCTCGAGGGATATTACACAAAACACCGCAGAACTCAACATAACCGCTGAAGCCTTCCAAGCATGAAGCCACGGTTGGAATAAGAAGCAAGAAAAATGCTTCCCCGGATGAAAGACATTTTTGCATGCACATGCGACTGTTACCCAGCAAATGTCAAAGCGTCTGTGGCCACCTGA
Source organism: Takifugu rubripes (assembly GCF_901000725.2). Lineage (NCBI taxonomy): Eukaryota > Metazoa > Chordata > Actinopteri > Tetraodontiformes > Tetraodontidae > Takifugu > Takifugu rubripes. The sequence goes on along the minus strand of NC_042297.1, from coordinate 13,626,691 downwards.
GAAGCAGCAGCGCTCCTGCCTGTGTGCCAACTGTGTGGTGCAAACAACAAAATGAAATTGAACTTTTGTATATGAAAGGATGCTATAAAGATGGACCCTATGGAGAAAATATAGAGCCAGAGCAGCCTTTCGTAAGGATAATGAAGCCCTGGCTGGTGAGGAAGGGCGAGCCTAGAGATCAAATCATCAAAGGAAACAAACCTGAAATCAAAGAAAGTGGACCGTGAATAGAAGCGAGGCGGTGTAGAGACAGCGTGCACACTCAGACGGGTGAAAGAAGAGAACATTCCAGCGTCCTCACATCACACTTGCTTAAATCTTTCTGTTTTGCCATTAAGCACTTTCCAATGGTGCGTTCACTGGACTGCATTTTTCAGATGCAGCTGAATGCGCAGTTTTCTGAATTTAAAAACCCTGCCGCGTCCACCCGTTTGGATTTTCAGTAAATGATTCCCATCTGGAAGCGGAGTCGCGTATGAAGCGCTTTTTTCCCCCCTGTGCTCTGAAAGCATCGGAGCTTCCCACCAGCACTCAAACGCACCATCCCAGCCCCCATCGCTTATGGAAGACCACTTCAAATAAATCTACTTTGGGGAAATGCTGGATGATGTTTTCAAAAGCCCGAGAGCGCTCAATCTTATCACAACCCGCGTGCTGGTGTTACAACAGTGAAATTACTTGTGTTTTCCGTTGAGTGCCACTGAAATAAAACACGTCAACACGCTATGGATAGGTCTCCGAGTAATGGCAGCAAATTAGCAGCCATGTTGCCTTCAGGATGTAGGTCGAAGCCTTTCTTACTCTGCAGTCACCTCGTGTGGAGCTGTGAGATGGCAGAAGCCTTCAAAACCAAGATAATCCCTGTTGTCGCTAACGCTGTTAGCATTCCTGGTTCAGGGGCGACTTAATTTAAAAAAAAAAGAAAATCAGGAGCCAAATGTCATGTTAGTATGTGGAGGTGACAGACAAATGTAACGCTGTTGTTTAAACGATTGTCTTCCCCAGACGGTCGTTAAGAGGATCAAACAAGGAGGCCAGGTTCAATATTTGCAACCCCACCAAAAAGCTAACGCCGTCGGCTAATTACAACAATTCTTTTAAGGTTCAGTGGCAGGACATCATCCCAGGAACCACCTGAGAGCTATTTCCCCATCGGTTGTGCACATGCTGCCAGGAGAGAGGCTGCGATTTAAACGCCTCGTCCTGTCAATGTGGGATAACAACAGGACCTTGTGGACCCCTGAAGTCCGTGTGTCCATTAGCGATTAATTACAAACTGAACATTCAGACCTTGTAAAGAATGCCAGGCAGCAGTGTTGTACGTTAGCGCTCTGCCAACCGGTACTGGTTTGGCCGGTTAATTCTGCTCGGTTAGGAAGGCTTTCGACTGGAGGAGGGTGGCTGGTATTCTGACCTGCCAGTCAGACGCGATAACAGCAGACACGTCCGGTAAACCAAACCCTGGCGGCTCCTGGCTTCTATGATGCCAAAACAAGTACTTCAAAACCACTGCTGCTAACAGCTGAGTGGATAATGCAGTCGGAACAGAGACGACAGAGCAAGTCGGCCATGTTTATTCCATTAAACCCTCTAACTAAGTGGCGTTTGCTCAACCACCCCTGTGTGTAGCCTGTGTAACATAATAAACCTTCATTTATGTTTTCCTTTATCAGCCTCACCAGAGCAGCCGCCACGCCCAGGCGGCGGGGCTGCCAAACTGGAACGCCAGCCAGGGACCCTGCGGGCGTCTTAACAAATCAAGGCATAGCTGCCAAATATTCACTACATCCCCTCCCGAGATCAGGTGGCGAGCGCACAGCGGCTCAGCCATTTCAGCAATTCGCCACACACCTTCTCACCTGTGTTTGTGCACAACAACCAGGCAACAGCTGGACCGGGTCGGTTCCTGCAGCCCGCGCCAACCATTGGTGACATAGCCTGGCAATGTGCATCTCCCTCATCTCTCTCTTCTTTCTGGTCCCGCTCGGGTCAAATCCCACAAAGTGACCCTTTAAACTCGACTTTTGTCGAAACGGTTGTCCGCGGTGACCGATACTGCCACCCCAGGTTCCAGCTGGTACTACAACAGTTGGACAACAGCCTGAAGTTTAGGGAATACGCTCAGAATTAAGGACAAACAGGACCTAGACGGAAGGGCCTGTCCGTCTGTGTGTCTAATGAAGCAGAAATGAGCCTTTAATCATACTAAGTGGAGCTGCTCGGCTGTTGTGAGCAATTATATGTTGCACTAGTAGGAACACAAAACGCACCGTGTTGCCCTGGAACCAGGGGCAACTTTACCTGCCAAGCAACAAGCAATTAACAGAGTAGAACCAGTCAATAAGCCAGTACACAGCCATGACAGCCGCTTTGGAAAGAACGCAATCAGTCAGGAGCTGGAGTTGTGAATCTGCCCCACTGTCTGCAAGAGGGTAAACCGGGGGAGGAAACAACAATGGGGCCGTTCAGCTGCCCCATCGCACCACCAGGGCTCCGTGGCCGTCCCGGACTGGTTCTGTGGGGCTGCAATTGGTGAGCTGGGACCGGCAGGAGTGGCGCTGCGTGGGGGCATCAGAAGCGGAAATGAAAGTGGAGGTGCAAACGCTGTCACACGCGTTCACACTCGGTGTCGCAACTGAAGGGGAAGAAGGGTTTCACCACTTCAGATGGCCGAGACTCGCCTCCCTCGAGGGCGCCCCGTTACCCAGGAAACACGGAGGGGAGCGCACTGGTGGAATCTGGGGTTTAAACTATTGTTTGACCCCCTGTCTGAGTGGCAACCCCCCCCCATCCAAGGCTGTCCCTGCAACAATAATTAGCTGCAAGCCGCCACCAGCCGACCCAAACTTCTGCTTGTGGAGCTCCAAGCGGGCTCGCTCTTTAACTTCTAGCTAACCAGGTTAGCTTGTTGTTAATGAGCTAATGTGGGTGAAACAATGAGCCCCGAGAGCTCCCGGGCTCGGCTAGCTTGCTGCTGGATCCTCGGGTCGAAGCTAGCCAGCCTGGCTCGCACGCACGCACGCACACACGCACGGCTAGCGGTAAATGGCTGACGAGTCGCGGGCAGCACTATCAACAATGAGGGAGATTAAAAAAAAAAAAAACAAGAGAGAAAAATAAGCCCAACTTACCGACTTATCTGGCAGCTCCTACTCCGAACCCGGTTCCGTCCATGGCGGTGTGCACTCCATGTGGAAGCAGATCGGGGTCGGGAGCATTCGATTACAACAACGCCTCTGGAAAATAAAGTCCCCGAAAGCAGTGGCAGCGCACTCCACAAGACATCCAGCACAGGCGAGGAGGAGGCCAGCGATCACTGGACCGGTGCCATCACACTTGGAGCTCCAGTCCGCGGCGAGCGCAACCCAGTCCGGAGGGCATTCCCTCGGTACCGACCCAAGCTCGACACAAGCCCGCGGCTCTCCCGAGACGCTGTGGCGACTATTCCCGCAGTCAAAAGCTTCCCATCCGGGTTAATTCCTCCGTATTCGCCGCGGTGCTTCTTCGTGTGGGAACTGATACAATGTAGCCAGGCAGCAGCAGCGGGAGCGGCGGAAATCCAGGAGGGGGATCCGGGCGGAGCGGACTGGCCCCCGGCCGGGGCCGAAGACGCGGAACTGGATCCGCGGACGGGGATTCCGTTCCTTTGGTGTGAAGGGTGGGGTGTGCACCCGCTCCCCCAGCTGCCCCCAGCATGTTTGCACCGGGACGAGCATGGGAATCCCCTGCGAGAGCCCCCCCCCCCCCCCCAACATTTGGATATCCTGCTCCATTTTACTGGGGCAGCAGGGCGACCTTGGGGGCCACAAAGGGAACTTTGGTTTCTGTCCTGTGGGGGTTTGATCCCCAAAGGTGTGAAGCGAAGTGATATAAAAACTGGCTGACATTGGGGGGGGGGGGCACAACAATCCGCCTTTAATTACGTTTGTAATTTACGTTTCTTTTTATTGGCGTTGGAAACAGTTGCTGTGTTATTTTTGCCATTGCAATATGGGAAAAAACAGAGAAAATGGACTCGGGTTCCCTTTGGAAGCTGCAGAGGTCAACAACGATCCCACACCGGGGGGGTAAGCTGTCGTCCAGGGGTCAACAACTCAGACAAAAAGCACCGAAAGCAGCAACGGTGCGGAATCATCAGCGACCTGACACGGCAGTTCAAGCCGAGAGGAAAAATAATGCCCGGAATGATGTTTTTCCATCTAAAAACCCGAAACCTCTGATTAGACTTTAGGTCTAAAGTGTAAAAAAACACCAGGAAACTGACACATTTATCGATGTGGGGGGGAAATCTTTAATGTCTTAATGTGATCATCCTCACAGGAACTAAGATAAAACAGAGTTGAGCTCATTCAGATCAACCAGAGGAACTTTAAGAGCACGACAATCGTCACCTTTGTCCCAATCAGAAATAAACAGTTAAATACAGAGAAACATACAACAAATAAACATAAAATAAGAATAAACAGGAGTTTAGAACAACTGGATCTTGGAAGGGAGCGTCCGCGATTACGTATACTCAACCACAGACTTCCTATTAACAAACAATTAGGTGGGAATCTCTGGGGGGGGGGGGGTCCAGGGTGGTAGAATTCCAGGGGCAACCTTTCATGTTCGCCGGCTTCAAACGCCACCAGGTTTTAAGTGGTTGTCTTCCTCGCCGCTGGTTTCCCAGGCAACAGGAATATGATAATGTTGCCTTTGACATGACAGAAGAATCATCTCGCTAACAGGGACAACAAGCGCGCGGGGGTTGGGTGGTGGTGTTGGGGGGGGGGGGGGGGGGGGGGGGGGGGAATTAATGGAATCATTTTCTCACAGAGGGGGAAAGCTGCAGCCCACCATCCTCCATCTTCCTCCCATGGACTCCTGCTGGCAGCCACACTCGTGCCCTCCCGGGGGAGCAGCCGGCCCCCATTGGAAAGCTAAATAACAGTCAGGGGCAAGTGGGAATGGGGGGGGGGCTCTGATGATGGCTGCCCTTCAAGGGTCCAGACCACGTGGGCTGAGGACCTGAAGTGAACAAGCGGCGTGGACATGTGTTTTCCATCAGGGGGAACGGGGCTAATCAGCCGTCCACGGGGGCTCCGAGAGGGACGGGGTCGCCCGCGTGAGCCGCTTCCATGGCCGCACAGACGTCACGTGTGGGAGCCTCATTAGGCCGCCGAGCTGTTCTGCTCGCTAACGTCAGCGGCCGCTGCTGTGGCTGATGGGAAATCTGCGAGTTTCCTCACGTCTCGGCGGCCATCGATCCGGCCGCAGCGTTGGATTTAAGGTCGCATTGATAAACTCTTTAACATGGAGCTTTTTTTAATCTCTACAGAGGGAAATTAGTGGACGGTCCGCGAGGACCTGCGCCCAGATGTACCTCCAGACCTCATGAAGAGGAACCAGCTCATCATCAGAGATTGCTCTAGCATTTAGATTTCAAAAGCTAGGGATGGAAAAGCTAACATTTCCCCCCTTTCCCATCTACCTAGGCTGTATTTCTTAGCATGCTAAGGTGCTGTTGTGTGTTAGCATGAAGACATTTATGGAAACGTGGGTGTGGGTCCCCCTCCATGGTGGCTAAAGCGCCCCGCGTGTCTACATGAGTTCGGTTTAAGGAATGTAGCGTTGAAGTCCTGTCAGAAACAGCATCATGCTCGCCGTCCTTCCTGCGAGCAATAATCGATTTATTGTCCCTGCGGGGCCGAATGGACCGGCCATTAGCATTAGCTTGGGTTGCATTTATAAAACAATGCTTCAGCGCTTCAGTGTAATCCTCAGAACAGTCAAAGGTCGACGGTGGCGTATGGATCCACGCCGTCATCAGAGGTCGGAACAGTCGCGCATTTGTTCATTACCACCAGCCCGGATTATCCCCCATTACCGCTAAATGGCCGGTCGTCGTGGAGACAACGTGATGCATTAAAGCCGAGGACAAATGAACGCTCTTGAAGACAGGACTGACCAGGAGCCAAGAACCGATCAATTAGATAATAAACAGTGGCGTCAACAGGATGATGGATCTGGTTGCCTGAGCATCTCCAGGCCACACGTGTGAGCGGAATATTGCATTAAAATGCTAAAATCAAAGACGCGCAGGCCGCTGTATGTATAATATTCGTTACTCTCATCACGAGCCTCATTTGTAAAAGGCTTTTTTTCAGTAAATAGGGCCTCTGCTTTTGCCCCTCCCCCCGTCACATTCCGACATTCCACCATGAGCAGACGTTCTGTCAGCCTGTGGAGAAAGTGCGGGTTAGCATTTGCTGTCTATCATGCTGCGATATGCTAATGGCTAATCCACAGTAATCATGTTATGTATCTGTTACAGTGCCTGTGCTGAAGAAAACACCAGCCTGCGAGGGACTATTTTACATATTTCATGTGACTGAAGCTTGACAAATCACTGCTTTCAGAGCTTTAGTCCTCGTGATGAGAAGCCTTGAAGACAGACCATCGTCTCAGCGCTCTTCTGCGGTGTCGTGCCTCCCAAAAAACCTCGGGGAATTCATAAAGGCGCCTCAGCGGGAGGTGGGGGGGGGGGGGGGGGGGGGGATGTTCTCTGAGTGCAGTCAATCAGGCACAGAAGTCCCTTTCAGCCGGAGTTTCTGTTACTTCCACGACGATGCGCCTGGTATTCCCTCTGGAGGATTTACCAGGCTGTACTTTTCAATATCAGACGCCACTTTTGTGGCCCCGCAGGTGCCGGCTCATTGAGCAAGGTCAAGAGGTCAAAAACCAAATTGATCCCGGATCCTCGGTGGCAGCCATCGGTGGTGGGAAATTCTTTAAATCAGATTCGTGCATCGGCTCCGCTGCTGCTGACTCGGAATCCGAAGCTTTGACTTACACAAAACAGGAAAATGATCTGTTGGGTATCGATATTTCCCCTCCAGCGTGAGGGCGGTCGGGGTCCTGGGGGAGGCGGGGCCTCCTGTTTCTGGTCGCTCCCCTGCAGGGACAAAAGTTCATGTGTTCCCCTCCTCAGATGGGCCCCCCCCCCCTTAAGTAACCAAAGCTGACGATCCGTGATGCGCCGCCGCGTGTAAACAGGAAACTAAAACCATATTTAGACAGTAAAATGGGTAAAGTTGCGCTGCTCGCTGCGTTAGCCTCCTTTGGCTACGCTAAATCGAGTTAGCTGCGGCGCCGAGTCAATCATCATCCATCAGAAAATGGTGTGAAACACAGAGATCTAAAAATGGCTTTGGGGGAAGGACAGGGTGCTCTTGGTGCAGAGGAGCGGAGCGGGAACGTTGCGATGATTTCCATAAATCCCGCTGTCAGTCTCCTCCCAATGAGCCACCACTTACACCATCTTGTTCCACTTCCTTTGTACTTCCAGCCCGGCTGGAGCGACGGCGTTCCCCGACACCTCGATGGATGGATGGATGTGCCGCCAGCAGTTCCCAGGTTGTATTGTTCCCCGGCCTGCTGCCACCTCTCCTAAAGTGCTCCGAAGCCTAATTCCTCTTCCAGGCCTGTGGGGATCGGGGGGGGGATCCGGAGCAATCAGTCTCCCAGCAAGCTCGCAGAGGTCCCGCTGCTTCTACAACTGGAAACTTGGCTCAGTGGCCGGGAGGACAAACGGCTGGACTGGAGTCAATTACATTCGATTTCAATCAGGAAGTGTAGCTGCTCGTCTTCGCGGCGCAGATAATGAGGCATTTTTATGTCTAGTTTATGTTAAATACCCCCCCCCCCAATGACTGTGAGATGATGTAATGTTGTTTTCTAATGGAAATCTGAAGCAAAGGCAACTGTGCTGTCTTGCTTAGCGAACTTAGCTAATGAACAACTTCCTGGCTGTCGGAACTTCAGGCCGCGCTTGAACAGAGAGCAACATCAAAGGGAAATATCAAAGCGTCGATTCAACGCCCGGCTTCTCTTCATGCAGATCAAAGCGGTGAAATATAACACGGCAACTGGGAGGTTTTAAAGACAGAAGGAGGCTAATTTTGTTAACCTTTGACAGGGGCGGCATTTCCAGTTTCTCACGTTCCTGCCTGAAGTTTTACTCGGTTTAGCGACAGAGGTATCGGTTTCCTCGCCCCTCCGCCACGGCGATAAAATACCGAGGAGCACATGCCAGAAAACGTCAAGACGGTTGCTTTGAAAAGGGATCCGTTTCCATTTTATTAGCATGCGCGGCTCACTCCAGCAGCGTTTTGCTAATGAAGTAAAAACGCCGTCGGAATAGCAAATATCTCACACAAGCGGCAAGTGTGCAAACGTCACGTGACCTCGTGGTTCCAGCTGACTTAAACCTGCGCCTGCTTAATTGTTCCGCTTTAGATGTGTTGAACAAACACACAGGGAAATGCCCCTGATGTGGGAGGGAAAGGCCACCCACGGGGCGAGTCGCTGCTGCCCCCCTGGAGGCTGAATGGGGTAAAGAGTTAAGAAAAGAAACACCTTCTTAGGAGATCTTCTCAGGTTCTCTGGGCGGGAGCAGCAGGAGGGCATCCCAACGCTGATGAGGTGGAGCAGAGTTGGGAATTCCAACGGCAGGGGCATCGGTGGGAGCTGGTCGGTCAGCAGCGAACCACCGGAGAACCTGTCCACGTCCACTAAAAGTTGGCGTTATCGCGGAGCGGTGCTGGCCGGACGGATCGATGTTGTTCCCGGCTGCTTGGGGAGGAGGAACGCGCTAATATTGTCTTTAGATCAGAGACTCGGGTCTGATTCTGCTCGCATCAGCCTCTTAAAGCACTTTCATCTGACTCTCGGGCGCCGCGTCAGCGCACGTTTGTGTGCGCGAGGACCCGAGTCCTCTGGGTCGCCCACAGCAGCGACGCTCTCGTTGAAGCGAACCAGACGGCCATTTTTTTTTTTTTAAACACAGAGCCATTGTCCGGCCAAACGTGGTGTTAAGTGCGAGGCGGTCGGAATGGTCCCGCACGGGGGGGGAAGGGGGGTGGGGGTGGGGGCCGTCTGGGCCGCGCTGACAGAACAGAGCCCAGACACACAGGAACGCTCTCAAAAGGTGATCTTTAATTGTCAGAAAACAAAGTCATCTGGTGATTTGCAGTTCCAGGAAAGGCCGACACGCAGCCGCTAACAGCACGCTAACGTATCGCTCTAGCAGTGGGCGGGGCCTCCATTCTCTCCATTCTCTCCATTCTTCCCCTCTCACTCCGCGGCCGATGGGCGCAGCCCCTTCTTGGCACCCTGGTGGCACTGACTCTCCAGCTTCCCTGTGAGACAAAGGTGGTGAAAAAGGGAAGGATGGGAGGGGAGAAAAGAGGAAGGGATGAATCAAAACACCATCAAAGGGACAATGTGACCTTTCGGAGAGCTCAAGGGCTGCTGATTAGAGGCAGCTTTGCACGGAGAGCGCGGCGAAAGGGGAGCGCAGAGGGGTGAGGAAGTAAAAGGCCAACGGGACTTTTATTGGACAGGACGGATCAGTGACACCAAACACTCCACTCCAGCTAAATACGGCGTCCTGGAGGCAGCGACCGCCGTGATATTCTGATTCTCGCTGCTCCAGTGAGCGTGATACAGATTAGAAGGCAAATGTGGCCGATAGTGAAATGTCCCGGCCCGTTTAGGTGGGGCTCCGCTAGCTTCAGCGCTACATCCGTGCTTCATTCATAACACACGTATCGGGCTCCACCTCGCGCGGGTTTCCAGGGTGTGTTTAGAACCGTAGCGACTGAGGCGCAGGACAAACCCGCAGCTTTGGACACCGCGTCTGAAGGTTCTGCTCAGGCGACGTCCGAGCGGGTGGAGCAGCAGCACCACGTTCTTACGGGCAGGAAACAGTGTTTTGCTCCCCGAGGTGAGACCCAGTAAAGAATGGGGATCAATCATAAAGGGGCCTTAAGGAAAGAAAGCAAACAAAGGCGCAGATGAGCGGAGACGTTGCGCAACCATCGGCGAGCACCAGCTCTTTTGATGTGTTGCGCAACATTAATTAAGTTATTAAATTAATTAAGTGTTTCCGTTTTGTCACCTGAGTCGACGTCATCCGACAGGATTGGGAAACGAAGGCGTTTGGAGTCTGTCAACCAAAGAGGCCCCCCAGGACTGACCCCTGGGGGGCCTCTACATGCACACAATGACATTCCAAGGGGGTTTGATTAAAGCGCACGTGGAGGCCGGAGCTTGACCAGAATCAGCCCAGAGCTGGACCGGCACCCTCAGGTCACGTGGCAAATCAACATTTGTGGGGGGGTGAAGTAAAAGTCGACCAGCGTGGCCCAACAACAACAAAGTAAACAGTGCAAATCGCCAGCCGGGGTGTGTGTGTGTGTGTGGGGGGGGCTCACAAAACAAGCCCACGATTTATTTCGTTTTTATTAATTAACTCGTCTCTTGCAGCCTCCCAGTATTTGGACAGCGTCCTCTTTCAAAGGACACTCTGATAAATCCCCCCCCACCCCCACGTGAGCATAAATGAAGCAGCTGTGGTTTCTGACCAAACCCCCGCAGCCGTCGACCAGCTCTGGTGTTCTAATCTCTTGGAGCTCCAGTATTCCCAACTGCTTCCGTCCATTTTTCCCAGCCCTGGTGGTGAACAGGCAAAGATCCCTTTGCCTTCCCCAAAACAGCCTCTGCTGGGCCCCCATAGCCTCCGCAGACCCCAGGTCAGGAGCCCAGGTCAGGGGACCAGGACAGGAGCCCAGGTCAGGAGCCCAGGTCAGGTGCCCAGGTCAGGTGCCCAGGACAGGAGCCCAGGTCAGGAGCCCAGGACAGGAGCCCAGGTCAGGAGCCCAGGTCAGGTGCCCAGGACAGGAGCCCAGGACAGGAGCCCAGGTCAGGAGCCCAGGACAGGAGCCCAGGTCAGGAGCCCAGGTCAGGTGCCCAGGTCAGGAGCCCAGGTCAGGAGCCCAGGACAGGAGCCCAGGTCAGGAGCCCAGGTCAGGAGCCCAGGTCAGGTGACCAGGTCAGGTGCCCAGGACAGGAGCCCAGGACAGGAGCCCAGGTCGGGAGCCCAGGTCGGGAGCCCAGGTCGGGAGCCCAGATCAGGTGACCAGGACAGGAGCCCAGGACAGGTGACCAGGACAGGAGCCCAGGACAGGTGACCAGGACAGGAGCCCAGGTCAGGTGACCAGGTCAGGTGACCAGGTCAGGAGCCCAGGACAGGAGCCCAGGTCAGGTGACCAGGTCAGGAGCCCAGGACAGGTGACCAGGACAGGAGCCCAGGACAGGTGACCAGGACAGGAGCCCAGGTCAGGTGACCAGGTCAGGTGACCAGGTCAGGAGCCCAGGACAGGAGCCCAGGTCAGGTGACCAGGTCAGGAGCCCAGGACAGGTGACCAGGTCCTTGTGTGTTGTCCTGCTGACACTTTATTTTAGCAAAAGTAGGCAGCAACCAACAGAAGCTGTTTTAGCTGCAGAAAGAATCCAAGATGGAGTCTCGCATGGCGTTCCCAGCAGGAATTTACTGACCTAACAGGGAAAACTCCTGGAAATCTGTCAGCGCCCTTGTTTTGGAATTATCGCCTCCATCATTCCTGTCATGTGGACCAATCGCCTTCATTTGACCCCTCGCGCCGTCGTCCGCCCCACGACCACGTCACGCCGGAGCTCCCAACACTCCCAGGAAAACCGACACCAGTCTGAGGAGCCCGGCAATCCCAAGCTGGCATCAGCGGCCGGGTCCCGGCGCCTTCTGTGTTTACATGCTTGGCGTGTGGCCGATAAACGCAGCCGTTGGGGTCGGGAACGCAGCGCCAGCTCCGCCGGTGCGCCGCTGTCGGAGAGCAACAGACGGTTCTGGTCTGTTCTGCAGTCCTGACACGGCGTTCCGCTGTGATCATCCCGGCCAAGACGCTCCGAGACACCTGCAAACAAGCGCCGTTTCCTGCAACCACGCGAGACGCCGCTCGGGTGATGTCGAACAAACGGAACGGGGCTTGTTGTCACAGCTGGGGGGGAGAGGAAGGTGGTGGGGGGGGCTGCAGGTGAGATTCATTCAATTTGCTGTCAGTCCTGCATATTCCAGGCGTGAAGGCGACTCCTGCTCACGGCTCGGAGCTGCTGAGCTGTCGCATTTCAGGTGCAGGGCTGCGGGGGGCAAAATGGGACTGGAGGAATGAGAAGAGAGGGAGGGGGGGGCTTGGAGAAAGGATGCAGAGAGGACAGCTGGAGAGGCACCGAGAGGGAGGGAGAGGCCGGCCATCGACTGCAGACATCATTTCCCAATGATTGCTGGAGTGTTTGGGGAATGGGGGTGGGGGGGGTGGGGGGGTGGGGGGGGGGGGGGGGGGGGTTATTGCCCTGATGCTGCAGCTTGGGAGGAGGCCATGGAATCATATCAGGCTGTCAGAAGGCTGCTTCTCCATCATCGGGGCTGTGAAACCCTGCACAGGCCTCCGGATTCCCCCGCTAATCTCCCCACAAATCCAGGAGCAGCAGTGCAGACAGGGACTCATCGGAGCGGCGTGGAGGTCCATCGGCACCGCTCCCCGAGATCAATAACGCCGACCTCCTGCAATAATGACCACGGAAAACAACCGCTTTGGCGTCCTCCGCCCACTCGCCCCATCGGAGGGGAAAAGGCGAAGAACTCCAGTCTTTTCATTCCATCCCATTCCCGACGCTCCTGGGTAATAAACCCAGAACCGCCGTGGCTCAACACACACCGTCGGACATCCAAACGTCCGCACGTCTACAGGTAACGAGGAAACGACGTCTATCGAAGCACAGGAAGTAGCCAGCGCCGCGCTACACCTGTTAGCCTGACAACCCCGGATTTATGCTGAGCACACACGAGGCGGGGAAGGACTGGGAAGTGGAGCGCCACCAGCTCTTTGATTAAAAGCAGCACCTTCAACGTGCTCTGGTCCCTGAGATCCCGCCGGGCTCCCACAACGGCCAATTCCAAATCTACTCCAGGTCCGCTGCCCGCAGAGGAGGAAGACGTGTTCGGGAAAAAAGGGAGCAGTGAATGGCAGGATTGAATGGTTTTACATCCTGGTGTGTATTCCATTAGAAGATGCAGAGTATTGGGGTTGGAAAACGAAGAAAGAAATGAGAAAAGACTTTAAAAATGTGAGAAAAGTGAGGCCGTTTGTCTGCCTTCCGCCTGCAGCTGGAGCTTACCCGCTATGGTGCTAGCGCGCTACACCGCAACACCTTCAGATGTCACAGATCGTTTTGACCCGACGTGGGTTTGACCACAGGAAGGTGGCGCTAGCTTGGGTATGTTGGGCACAGTAAAGAAGCCAGTAGCCATGGAAACATGAAAGGAACAGCAGTAAGAATGATGCATCGCTGGTGTTGACGGCCGTGCGATTTGTCCTGTTGGTGCTAGCGTACTGGACGGGGGACGGGAGGACGGATCGCAGTGACACAAACCAGGGAAAGGGAGCATTTGATGGGGATTCCTTTCAGATGTGGGTTAATACACTCGTGGCTCCTGGGCCGTCTTTGGCTCAACATCTGTCGCAGGCGTTGGCGGCACGGGTCAGGCCATGAATTATTATCGCTCCGCTTCGCTTAAACCAAGCCGTCATCAGCATCAGGAATTAGCGCGCCGCGCCACGGCAACGCTGCCTTTTCTGTCTGCTCTTCCTTATCTGGCCTCAGATTCCTGCACCTCCAGCTGAAGTCGTTCTTCAGGTGAGAGCGAGCCGACAGCCTGGAGCGCTGCAGGAAAGTGCTTGTGTAGAAAACCCTCAGTAGCCAGAGGAGAACAGCGAGTGGGGGGGGGGGGGGGGGGGCTGCCTGGGTTCCCATCTCGCTGTTAGTCACAGCTAATTTACATTCCCTTCCCGTGCTGCCGAGCCGGTGGATTCGGGAGCGGATAGAGGTGGTTGTGTTGGCGTGCTGTTTGCAAGAGGTTAGAGCGACGCTCACCTTCTCCCCAGTCAGGAGGGGCTGCGGTGGGGGGGAATATCGCGCTAGGCTGTAGCCGTTATGGCCGGCTTATTCCAGCGTTCGCGGCGCAGCCAAACCAGCATCTGGTGCGCTCATGTGAAGCAGCCCAAGAAAGTAAATAAGGATGCTACAAAGAACCCCAGATGTGTGCCATTGGGTCAAGGCAGAGCTTCACAGACCCATCAGTGCATGCAGGCTAAGGCTAAAGCTAACATACTGGCCTGAAACGCTGCTCAAAGGCAACCAGGCTGCAGTAATTACACCAAACACAAGCAGAAATAAAACGAACACACAGCACAATCGGTTCAAGGCTCCTTCGTGTCAGGGAACCATGTGTCATTTAGAGAAAATGGGAAAGAAAGCGCCTGGAAGTCGGCCTGCTTTCTCTTTAACGCACACCTGGCTCGCTGCTCGTGTGACTGTCAGAAAGGCAGTTTCAGGAAGTTCCAAACTTGAGTAATGAAGATCATCTCCGGCTGACAGATACCAGAGCGGCCTTTCCGACGGGGAGAAGGGCGCTGACGCGGATGTTTGTCTCGCTGCCTGGAGGGTTAGCGGCTCCAACATCCTGGGAAAGACGGGCCAAATCTGAAGAGATGACAGTCAAATATTCTCCGTTCAAGCTAGCTCACTCCGACTGATCAACGGCAACAGAATAGTTGTGTCACGCATATATAGAGAATACGGAGCCGGAGGCTCTTTTGTGGGTTTAAGAGGTACGGCCTGCTGTTGTTACATAAATGCTCCCACGTTCTGCCTGAATTCCAGAAGAGCTAAATAGTGGGAGAAGCTCAGCCAGAGCGTTAACGGTTTACATCTGTCAGCCAACGTGCGCTGGACAGGACTCGCTGTTGTTACTCATTTATTGCCAGCAGATAAAGTGCAAACTGAGACTATTATGGAATCTCTTCAGTCATGAAGTCCAGGAGGAGTGTTTGATGAGCGCTCCGGGCACGGATCCGTCTGCGGTTTCTGCTCAGCAGGCTCTTCAGAACACCTCTGCACCAAAACGCCAAGGAACCCAGACTCAAACCAGCTTAGCTAACGCTAACGCTAACGCTATTGGGTGCAGCAAACAGGAAGTTTGAGTGAAGTGTATCAGTTACTGGAATTAGCCGGAGTTTCCAGGCCTCCCCTGCGGCCAGGAGGCAGCGCCGGAGCTTCACAGCATATCAATCACATCTTAGGTGCTTTCACAATAAGCCGAACGGAACATCGCCAATGGACGGCCGGGGGGGATTTCACACGCCGCCGCTGCTATTTACGCTGCCGCCGCAGCTCTGGAGTCCACGACGCGCTTGGCTGCATTTCTTTCCCGTCCTTTGAGGGAACGTAATTGAAGTCTGTTGTGTGCAGGGAGATGTTTTTATCTATTTATTTTCCATTTGAATTCCCAACCAGGAGAGGAAATCTGGATGAGTCAGCAGCCAAGAAGGCGGTTTACAAGTCAGCCCTGCGTCGACGTCACATCCCGGGAACACCGCTCACCGTTTTAGCCGCTTCCAAAATGAGAAAAGCTAGCTTTTTAATTCGTTTGTGGAAAAGTGTCACCGGAGCATTTCGCCGACGGTCGGCGCGAGCGTGCGGCGTTTTTGCCGTGAGCAGGTCAGGAGCCAAACTCAAAGGTTGCAGCTGGGAGCGTTCCAGGGAGCGTTCTGGATCCCAACTGGAACATTCTTCCGAACCGGCGTAAGAGGTTTGGCGGGCGAGCGCTCATCTGTTCTTCAGCAACTGGTGGAAAAGGCTGCGTTTTTGTTGCTGCGGCCTAAAACAACGCCGACACGTGACCCCAGCGAAGGGCCCCTCTCAGCGAAGCCGTGGACGCTTCCCGAGGCGCCAAAATCCAAACGCATCCTCCAAACGCCAGATTTTCTCCTTTGTTTAATTTGGAAGAGCGTTCGGAAAAAGGAAAACTAGAAAAGGCTCCGTGGCTCCGCGGCGTTACTCAAGTGTTCCCTGGCCGTTCTCAATTTCAGAACTTGTGATTCTGCTGCTAAAATAAGTCCAAATAAGTCCAGGCCCCCGAGCCGCCTCCTCGCGCCCTCCGGGGGACGTCAGAAAAATGGAAATCAGGTCTTTTTTCTCCTTCTATCACATCCACTCAAAACACCAAATCAGACGCCAACTATCACCACTGGAAACGGCGCTGTGGAAACTGGAAAAGGGGAGGATTCAATCAGTAAAAATCAAAGACACTGAGGGTGAGACGAGGACGAGGACGAGGACGAGGACGAGGTCGAAGGTCGATGTTCACAACAAACATGATTGTGGATTAAGAGGCTAAAAGCGGCGTTGAGGAGCTAATCTGAGCAGGTCCAGGTCCTGTTCACTGTAATGGGCTGTGAGGCGCCATGTTCTCGCCTCATTCCTTTCGCAGGTTCTTCGATGGGGGCGGGGGGGGGGCTGTTTACAAGGAACCCCCCAGCAGCCATAATGTCAGAGAAACAAAATCTAAAGCACAGCTTGTTTTTCTTCTTCTAAACGGCCACCGTGGGACTCTGAAAAGGTGAACACAGCCGTGTTATTAAAGAGGGTCCTTAGAAAGCGGCCTTGGCCACATCTAATTATAATGTAAATGCAGGGGGGGGGGGGTTGGGGTGGGGTCTGAATCACAAAGGAGAGACATTGGCATTTAGATTATGCTCAACCCAGATTACTGATGACACCACGCGCTGCTGAGATAGCCTGACTGACTAATTGTGCCGCTGCTGTTCCATCACTGGTAATTAAACCAGTGATGGGAGAGCGACAGTGTCGTGTGAGCACAGTAAACACCCCCCACCCCCACCCCCCCCAACAACAACAACAACAACACCGAGACCAAAGCACTCACTTAAAAGGGGATTGGTGCACCTTGTACAAGACGGAGAGAACAGACGCGCTTGTTGCTAAGCGGTCGTCCTGAAGGCGCTCAGGAGAAATCCCCGAACCAGTCCAGCCCCCCCGGGGGGGGGGGGGCAGATGCCAGGAACAGAGCAGCCAAGACCAAATAGAAAACAGCGGAGAGGGGAAGAGGCGGTGGGGGAGGAGGAAGGGGGGGCAGAGAGGGAAACTGAGCAGAGAGGGAGGGTGAGTGCAGGAAGAGGTGGAGAGCAGGATGGAATAAATTGAGCTGATCTGGCTCCGCATCCTGAGGAGCCATTTGCATATCGGTGCAGCGGTGCGGAGGCAGGAATGTGCCGGCGCTGACAGCCCGGTAACCCACGGTACCGCCGACCCCCCCCCGCTCGTGCACGCACGCCATCTCAGGCTGCAGGTCGGGCGCCCCGGCGTGTTCCTGCGCCGTCACGTACAGCCGAGCGGCCGTCGGCTCAGATGTGAACCTGTTCTCCGGGGACGGGACCCCCGAATATCTGTAGGCGTGTACAGATGTACAGTACGTGCACAGGTGCACGACAGAGTGAGGAGGAGGAGGACACAAGTGCAGACAGACGTGATTTAGAGCGCCGTGTGCAGCTGGTCCATAAATATCAGGTTTAACTTGCCTCACACACACACACACACACACACACACACACCATTTTAGCCAAGCTAAGCTAATCGGCTTCCGTGGGAGCAAATTTTTATATTTCTTTGGATGTTTTTGTGTAAGATGTGACGATTTCGAAATGTCGACACAGATGACGGGGGTGGGGGGTGGGGGTGGGGACTTCCTGTGTGCGCATGGCTTCAGTTCCGCTGTCTGACTGTTTCCTGTGATTCATCTGACCGCTGCATAAATTAAACAGGGAGAAGAAACAAAGAACCTCCGGAGAAACAAACCAGGAATTAAAAATCATTCCATGAAGACATCACATCATTCCAGCCCCCCCCCACCCCCATTTAGGATTACGCTAAATTCCACGCGAGTAGAACCAAACGGGCCAAAGTGGCGCTGTTGCGCCGACATCCTCATGAAGACGCTGTCCGACGGCCTGCGTCACCTCTGATTCACCACCTCTGCACGTTCACAACCCGTTAGCATTAGCGCTCACGCTGCCCAACTCTCGCCGCTCTGATGGGAGCCTGGGCCCGGTGGCGTGGGTGAGAGCGGCGGTTCCGACCAAAACAACAGAACAGCCGGGGCTTTCAGAGGGAGCAGCTCCGGTGTCCTGCAGTTCTCCCACATGCCTGTTCACCTTTGGCGCCCCTTGTTGTTGAGGGCGGCGGTAAACATCCGAGCAGCCCGTCGGGTCAGGACACCTGGCTCATTTGCCTGGAGGTGGACTCGGTTCAAGGTTCCAATTGGGTCTGTGCAGGCCGGCTGTCCGTCACATGGGAGGAGAAATGCTGATGGGCCCGTCAGCTGTCAGAGGGAGGCGCGCACGGCGCCTGCACACGTGCGGTCGGCGCTCTGGGCAGCGGCGCCGTGACATTGATCCAACAGACCCGTCGCCATCAGTCTCCCTGCCGGAGGCAACTGGACTGTTGGTAAAAATGGAGATGGAGTCGTGTCGTCCTCACGTGACGCGGCAGGTGCACGTCGATGTCTCTGACGTGTCCGCGCACGCGCGACCCGTGATTAGCGGACCGCTCACGCCGTCTACCTGCCTCGTGCGCACGCGGCAGCGCACGTTATTTCCCTCGCGGGGGCTCAAGAGGAGAGGCGTCGCGTCGAGCCTGGTCCGTTTTGCATCGTTGTTCGTTTCTGTCGTCCGGCCTTTTTTGTTCCTCCGAGCTTTTACGCCACAGACGGCGAGCTCCGCCCACCCTTTACGACACACGCACGTGCACTTCCTCCACCAGTCAAACCCTCCCGCCCAGCCAGAGAGAGACTTCAAACGGATGCTGAGCAAATAAACAGAGGCTGCGGGGGGGGGGGGGGGGGGGGGGGGGGGGGGGGGACGTAGCGGGGAGGAAGTAAAGCCCTTTCCTGATTAACAGTTAGCTGTCACGTGTAGCATGATAATGCTTAAAGAGGCCATCATTTTAGAAGAGCCCCGGTGGCTGCCGAGGTGGGGGGGCTGCCAATCACCCTGGATATGCCACAACGTGCAATTAGCTTCCCTATATGCATCGTTTGTTAGCTTAGCAGTGTTCTGTGTCACACACTAATTACCCACATCCACGGTTGGCGTGTGACAAATGCAGCTCCTCGCCGCGCTCCTCGCCGCGCTCCTCGCCGCGCTCCTCGCCGCCGTGGCAAAACTGTTGATTCTGAAGTCGCGGCGGCGCTTTCTGTTAGTGCTTCATCAATGTGGACAAACTTGGGAATCATCATCTCTGAAAATCTCTTGATGCTTAATCCATTTTGCTCACCCAGGGTTTGTCTCCTTCAGCCGTGCAGCGGTAGCCTAGCCGCCGAGCAGCAGATGCTATTGATTTTCCCCCCCGTTCTCTTTCAGGAGCGGGGGCGGGGCGGCACAAAGGAACTACAGCTAATGATGGAAATTTTCAGAAAGACTCGGCGCTCTCGGAGGGAGCTGTGTTAACGCTCGCAGCGGTTCGATGGATCGGACGCGGGGTAACCTTCGGAACAGAACAGGTATTCAGACGCTGTTTTGGGCATCAGCAGCAGGGAGCTTGACGCTACCGAAGGACCTGGGCTCGACTGGGAATACTGGATCTACAGTATACCAAAGTATACCGATGCTAACAGAATTCTATATTATATGAACAGACTGATGCTAACAGTCACATTACCAAACTGACACTCACCACCACATGTGTGAAGTTCCCATCCGCAACATTTCCAAATCAAATCCACCTGTCTGCCAGCAGCTATGCTACCAATATGCACACTGAACTCTGGCGGTTGTTGCGGGACAGTCTAATGCATTTCTCGGCCTTTGGGCAGTTTCCCAGTGCCAGCAGTCGTGGTCTGCCCTTCTGCTGACAGGTGGGCGGCTGTTCCTCTTCGTCAGCAGGGCCTCGACGGACCACTGGAGGACGCACAGGGCAGCGGCGCTGTAGCGGTGCAGCTAGCAAGCTGGAGATGCTCAGGGGGTTTAGCCAGTGCTGAGTAGCCATATATTCATTGCAAAGTTCATAATAAGGACACTCAGCGCATCCCATGTGGGACCAGGAATTGTTTATTACCAGTTTTGGTGTCGACCCCCGGCTCTTCCAATCAGGCCATAAATAACTAATGTTTAGTAACGACATCAGAATGAAACGGGCAGACACGACTGCAAAATCCCCGAGTCACTCGCAGGTAATTTGACCCTGGATGAAATGCCGCGTCGACCCTTCCGCTCACTCCTGGTTCAGTCCTGACTGTATTAACATCACCGTCACCTCTGTCATGCTTCATCAGCCCTTTTTCCTCCACACGGACCTTCGTTTTGTTGCGTTTCACTGTTGCGTAACTTCCATTTGGAGCTGATTGTGATGTCCAAATAATGAGCCCGGCGCTAGCGTGCGCTCCTCTGACTGCTGTCTGTTCCTAATTTCCAGGTCAAAGTTTAAACCCAGAGGAAATTAAAGTCTTAGGGCCCCGCGACTTTAGAGGGACTTGCTTATTTGACTTCTTTACCGTCATTTCTGGTCTATATTATGTTGACTCAGAAATAAGCGTCACTTAAAAGGACGCAAGCCAACCGAGCAGCCCCGGACCCTGAGACAGCCAGTGCAGTATTTGATGCGGGTTAAGAGCCCATGATCGGGTGCTGGGGGGCGCTCACAGAGAGCAGAAATTCATCAGCGGCGCTTCAGCCTGCAGAGCTGCATGTAAAGTGGGTCAGCTGTGCTCCTGGAGAGCTTCACAAGCTGCTGGAAGAGAAAGGCAGCACACTTGGTAATTAGCAAGAGAAGGAAGGCAGGTCTGGGGGGGGGGGTTCAAGCAAGAGGAGGATGAGAGAGCGTGTGGGTGTGAAGCTGGACTGGCACGATCCTGCCAGATGAATTTCTTGTGGTTTTTCCCCCTCCAAATCTGGGCTAATATGCATGTAGTCTTTCATTTGAGCTCCCAATATTGGGCTCGGTTGTGTTTGCCGTATATTATCCTCCCTCCCCCACTTCCTGATGTCATCGTCTAAGCAGAATCCGATGTCCGCCTTTTGGACTCGTTTTCTTTGTTGTGTTCTTTTCACATTTGCAGATAATACGCAGGCAGAGCAAACACATTAAAAGGACTTCACACATGCAAAGCGCTTCCAGATGACCTTTTCAGGAAGTTTAATGTCAGCGCAGTGAGATCAGCAGGGGGGGGTTCAGTCTCCTCACGGTGGTTATGCTAACGCTTTCATTCACAGACGTAAACCCGTCTCTGCGACAACTTTATAGATTAGAAATCAGGCAGAAAGGAAAACGGCCTCATCCGGGCCAAAGCGAACGCTGCTATTCCGATGCACCTTTACAGGCAAGATCAAATCGGACCCGATGAAGCTGGAGTTAGAACACAAGAGTAGCTAGCGTGGCGTGTGGTGATTAGCGGTCATTTCCAGCAGCACAGGGCTCAGCTGGAGTTGATCAGCGAGTGCATCTCACGCGTCCCCGCATCCTTCCCTGAAAGCTCCGACGCTCTCAGGCAACGTTCTGGGATGCAGAGGAAGGAAAGGGTGATATCAAGACTTAAGAACTCGGGGTGTGAAAGGCAACGTGTCCTCCTTTTCCCTGCTTGTGCAACGGACAGAATCACGTCTGCCGCCAACAAAAACCAGCTGTCTGATGTTAGCATCACAGTCGGCGCTCATAAAACGATCATCTCTTCATATGAGGGCAATTTGTTGACAGAAATCTTATGCACACATGCATATTCATGTAACAAATGGAGCGCTAGCATATCAATGGAATGCTAATAATGGTTTTATTCCTACCTCAGAATTCTATTAGCTGGTCATTTCTGACTCTATACTTGTATAATGGACGTAGTCGTGTCGTTTTAAGGTGCTAGCCTAGCTTGAGGAAGCCATTAGTCCACAGAGCTCATGACCAGAGGTGAGGGAGGACGGTAAATTGAGAGCTTTGTCTGCAGCACAGGTCTGTCTCAATCTGTCATCATTATTAATTAATTAGGTATCTATCTATAACTCCTTCCCAGAGACATGATCTGAGCTGTACTGTGCTCCGTCTGCCACATGAAAAAGAGGAAAATGATGCTGCGCCGCGGTGCAGACGGAGCAGCGCCTTGTTAAAATTCACGGATGTGATGTGATGGACAGATAATCCATGGACTGGAGCTCATCCTGGAAGGCTTCTCCTGGCCCTTTGGCAGCCGGCCGCTTTCAAACGCCTTCAGATTTCCATTCCTTTCTGGAGTGTCCGCCGAGTCCAGTTTGAAGCCATAAAAAGGAAACTGCTCTCTGCACTGCTCTCCTGCAGCAGCCCCCCCACAGTAAAACACACCCTCACAATCTACATTTGGTATCTGACAGGTTCCTGTGTTGTTTACTCAGGCAGTCTATTATAGAATACAGCACCCGAGGGTGAGCTCAGCATCAGCAGCCTTCCATTCTGCAGGCTGCTGATCCCCCAGTGAGGGGGGGGGGGACAGCTCCAGCCTGTCTCTCTTTAGTGGACACTCCATCATCTCCATGTCTGTCCTTCTGCTCCCAGTGAATCAAAACAAGCTGATTCCAACGTTCCTAGCTACGACTGAGCTTCCCTCTACGGAGATCTTCCAGGGACGCCCTGCAGGCTGCCGGGATCGTTGCCCCTCTGACGGATCAAAAACAGCAGCTGGAAAATCAATACGGGCAACAGGAAATAAAAGGATGAGGGGCGACGCTGGTTTGAATACATTAAAAACTAATGAAACACCAGGGGAGGTGGGAGCAGGGGCAGAGATGATGATGATGATGATGACGATGATGATGATGATGCTATTCTCCCTTTCAGCTCCTTTAATTAAGCATTTGAGAGAATTCTTCAATAACAGGTGCAACTGAAATATATAAATCCTGAGCTTCATGAGGACGTGTCATATATAACCAGACTAGGGCAGATGATGTTTCATTTAACAGCAGACTGCCCCCTGGTGGCAGGCAGCAGAAAGGGAAAAAGGCTCCTCCCCCTGTTTTAGATGGCCCATCCATCCAATTCATTAGGTTTTCGGGTATTTTAGGTCATTTTTTCACTTTATTATGGTCATTTGAAATGGTTTTAGCTACTTGCTAATAACAAAATATGCCTCCTCAGCACTTCAGAGAGCTCAAGCGCCACATCCTTAGCATTTATTCGTCTGTAGCCATCGAGCACAAACATCCAGCTCAGTGGAGTGAGCCACTTACTGTTGTTCAATAATCCATTTGCCTGCCTCTGTTATTGGCATGACTGTAATTCCAATCACAAGGACAGGACAGGGAGATAAGTGAGGAGCTCCTACTGAAGGCTGCCAGATAGCGACATGCCTGGAATCAAATAACGCTCTCTTGCTGCTGCATTAACCAAGAACTGTCTGCTCCATTATGGCGATGGGCAAAGGGAAGCAAGACGAAGGTGCAGCCTAGTTTCTGACTGGAGATGAAGGCTGATTATGGACACGGATGTCGCGCATATATGTGAAATGTTTAAAAAAAAAAGGCTTTGCATGAAGGAGCCTGAAGTCAAACACATTAGGCAGGACACTAACGTTACTTATTGCTGTTTTGCTGTCTGATAGAGCAGATGAGCCACAACACGACTGACAAGGCCGTGATGCCAGCGCCGCCACTGCCTGCACGCCAACGCCAGCAGGATTACCATATCACCAGGCAGCTCCCCAGCACACCATTACTTGCTGCCTCATCTCATTAGCATTGCAAATGAGCCCCAAAGCTGGAGCGGCGATGGCAGCAGCGGAGGAAATGGGACAGAATTATCAAATTATGTAAGAAATGTGGAGCGGAGCGGCGGAGAGGCGGAGCGGCAGAGGTTACGGAGCAGATATGATCTCCATCATATCAGGTGCTGCATGTTTAGCCACAACGAAAATCAACATTTCAAAAAACCCGGCTGTTCTGATGCATCACGGAAAGCGGTGGATGTGATTAATTGCTGGTCATCTTGTCATCAGCCCAAGTCTCTGACAGCTTTAATGCCTTTCAGGCCGAGCAGCGAAAACCCTTCATTAAGCCGCGATGCTGCCGCCTGGTTTAATGGTTCTAATGCCAAATGATTCCTTTTCTCCAGTCAATCTTAAAGCTTTCTGCACTCTTGTTCGGCTTCATTACTTCAACCTGAGTTATGTTTAATGGCTGGAGACACTTATCCACTGTGAGATGGTCTCCTCAAAGTTGCTCGATGGCAGCTGGCGAGCTTGAAGGCTGCGCTCACGCACTGCTCAAGGCCTCCCGGCAGTAAAAGAGGGTACATGTCGTTCTCTATCGACTCTCCTGATAATTGGGATTATTATGACTGCAAAAAAAAAGGTGCAAATAACAGAACATTTTCTCTCATTTCGCTCTTTCGGAAATCAAATCGATATCTGGATGAACAGCTGATCCTTCAAGGGAATGGTGCGAAGACGTGCTCCGACCATCCCAGAAGAACATCCGTACCATTGAGCCGCTGGTGATAAAGAATGGAAGCCACCAGGAAGGAGCTGGCCAGGCTCCCTCGCTGAATAACGAATCCCCCACGATTCAGGGGAAGGAGCGCACGTAGCGGCGTGTGATGGAGTCTGTGCTGAAGCGGTACGAAGGGAGAGGCCAGGAGGAGGGAAAGGTCAGCCTGGGAATTAAGCGCCGCTGCTCATCGTCTGTTAAAGTCAAGGTCAGGACCTCGTGTGGCGTTTCTTCTGGAATGACAAAGTTTGGCTGATGTGTGGGGTTAACTGATCGTCCTTTATTTCTGACCTTGGGTGGAAGGAAAGGCCGTCACGCCACCTGCATTAACGGAGCACATTCCCTTCCCTTTACAGCCCTACCTGGGAAACAGTTCACCACCAGTCTGGGAGGCTTTGGACCAGAGCTTCACTGGGAATGGCGGGTCCTAACGTGACAGGAAGGTGGCATAAATGCAGGCAAACCTTCTTTTTCAGTGGTGGAGCTTGTTAAAAACGCCCCCCTCCCCTATAAATCAGTCTGGCCCTCACATGGTGTGAAGGCTGGTCTGGAGCGTTAGCTGCTCAGCCCAAATGTGGGCCTGAACCCCCACCACGGGGGGGTCAGGCTGCACATGGCTGCCTCAGCGCTGCTCGGCCCAACACTCGGTGGGGGGAGACACAAGGAGCCCTGTAGTGCGGTAATGCAATATTCATGGTGGGGGCGTGAGCGGAGCAGTTAAACACAGCGCAGTTGTGAGAAGACCTTCCAACCCTCGATCAGGGTAGCAGCTGCTGTTTGGACTCACTCGCCTCTCCGAATCATATCCTCTCATCCAAGCATTGCCCCCCCCCCCCCCCCGCCCTCCCCCCGATCCCTCTCTTCTGCCTCTCACTCAACCATTAATTTTTAATCACAACTTAAATGGCTGCCTTGGCTGTGGCTGTGGGGGCAGCGAGTCAAGGGCTCTTGCCTCTGGTTACAAAGCAGGAAATAAATTTGAAGAGATCAAGCTAAACATGGAAGGCGGGGGGGCTAACTGGAGAGTACACACGGGGAGGGGAAATATCAACTTGCTGATGCCATTACAGCTTAATTATAATTTCAAGTATTCTTTCCCTGGCTGGTGCCACCGCTGTAGGACACTGACTGAATAAAGACTGATAGCTTTAAAGGATTTGACAAAGAGAAAATGAGCTCACTGAACTGCAGCAGAGGCAAAAACAGCGGCCCATGGCCACACATCCTCCCCAAAATATAGAGACATGCGTGAAAGTATGAATTATTTAGAGTTTTGTTTCTCTGTGTGATGAAGAATTCCCCTTGGTGGCCAATATTGTTAGAAAATACTCACAAAGAGCTGAGCTGAAGTTAAAAAAAGGAGTTGTACAGCAGTGAGGAAGCAATAGGTAAACTGGCTAAATGTGGCTAAATGTGGCTAAAATCCCCCTGTGAAGGAAACGGTGCGAGGCGCCGTGTCAGGAAGTCAAGGTGAACGATTAGTAATCTTCTAATCAATCCATGTCAAAGGTTTGAGTCAAAGTGCTATTGATAAGAGAAAAACAATAATTCCTCCCTGGTGGTCAAATGCTGGATCTGCTCCAACATTTGTGAACACAAACGCAAACAAATTTATCCCCAACTTTCACGGGAATACCGTGTTTTTTAGCAGTAACTCTGCTGGTGAAGCCAGTTGTAGCAGTCGTCAACGCAATGACCAGCAAATTCAAGACCAAACCAGGACTTAATCGCACCCCGATATTAATAAACCCAGCTGAGAGTGTGAGTATATGAAAGGAGGAAGCACTTATTCATGAAGGACAAGGCTGGGTGGATGTTGTCAGGGGGGAGACAGCACTCAGGTTTTCCCTGCATTATTTATTTTCCATATTGGGGGTGGTCTGACCTTCTCCTGTAATGAGGACGGGAGTCACGGTCTGTTTGGCGTCCCGGGGCAATGCCTCGCCACCGTGTCCCGGGATCACGGTGCAGCCACGCAGGCCCCGACACAGCCACTGTTTGTTCAGACTTCACTTGGACTGTAAAAGTCAAGCCTTGTTGACACATCTGCGCGTCTCTCCCCGAGGCTAATGGCCATTACATCTGTCTGCTTTTATCGGAGGGAGAGGAAGCCGACGAGAATCAAATGCTCTTCTGAAAACGCTGACAGCTGACAGCCTCCTCGCGTTGGGAATGGCGGTGTTGCTTTTTCTCACGGGTGCAGTAAAGATGATTACAATGGCTCTTAAAGAGACCCCCATGACCCTACGGTAGCAGAGCGCCAATGTTTACGCTAAAACATCTGTATTTTCCCAGAAGCCGCTCCTTGCACCACCAGCTAACCTCTCTCAGGCGTGACAAACGTCAGCACAGCGGACACTCATCCGCCACAACATCAATGATGCAACGGTGGCTCACGTCAGGCCACAGCAGCTCTTAAATGCTTTCAGAATGTTCTGTGGCACCAGTGCATCATTTGGGTGGCTCGGTGGGCTGGAGTCAACATACAACCCCAGGAAAACCTGGCTTCAGTGCTTCCCAGCACCACATGAGTGTGCAGCACAGGCGGGATAAATGATACAAGTTTGGCCAAACTCTACCGACAATTGTTATGCTTATAGTTATACGGTGATATTAATTTTAGACCATATTGCCCAGCCTTACAGCACAACAATAATACATTTAAACAAGATAAGCTTTGACATTCTTTACTTTGAGTGTTTTTTCCCCCCACTCTAGCTGTTTAAAACGTGTCAGTCAATCCATAAGAGTTCAAAACTGACACTAATGAATGTGCAATTATTGATTTAAACACCGTTTTTGCTGAATTAAACGTGTTTCTCATATTCACTTTGTATTCACATAAAAAAAACATCACTGACTGGGGCACCTTAGCCGCCCGAGGTGATCCATCGGTCATGTCTAGTTTAACATCCTCACCTCCATTAGCTACTTGAACTTTGGAAATAATCCACCGATTGATTCTCGGTTTCTAACACGGCAAATTAACAAAATCGTGGTAGCGCGGCTAACTCCGTTCAGGCTAACTGGCGGATGTCCGAGTTGAACAGAGACACAGAGGGGGAGAGAGAAGAGTAATCACTCACTAATCAAGGACATCGATCTCAGTGTGAGCACATCTGTCTGCCCCCCCACCAAGATTGATTACTCTGACGGCCAAAAACAGCCAAAACAGAATAGGGTGAACAAAAGGAGCACCAAGGAAAGCGCACACACCAACGGGACGGTCCAAAGACTCAAATACATTTTCATCGATTAACACAGCGCTACGATTGAGTGTGTGCTGAACAAAACGATGGGGCCGTTCCAGCTGGAAGAGCCCTGACTGAACCAGTAAGAGCAGTTCATACTGTGTGTTCCTCCGATGACCCACATAAATCGAGAACGTGAGGCCACAGAGGAAACACACACTGCTGTGTGTGGTGCAGCAGGCAGGAGACGAGTGGCTGAACTTTCAAACCCTCTGTGCCGCACTTCTAATCCAGGTTTTGCTGCATTTTTGCACCGGGACTCGGGCTTTATTGAAAAAAAAATCACAGTATTTCACATTCACGGGCCAACAGTGACCCAGAGACTCAGACACAGATGCAGGCTGTTGGGATTCCAGCGCCATATGTTTGCACCGAGCTCGGAAACGCAAACAGATTTCCCAAATGCAATCATAAATATTCCGCTTTACAATCAGGGTCTAAAAATAGCATCTGTGCACTTTACGTGACACTGAGCAACAATCTGGCATCTTGAATGCTGCTCGCAGGGCGCTGCAATGACTGATAACAGTGATAAAGCTCGGCCGAGATAAGGAGGGAGAAATCTATTGTAACAATAAAGACAAATTCTTCACACTTTACTGAGGCAGGAAAACCAAGTGGTTTCATTAGCAAGTGTTGCTGATAAAACCTCTGAACTTAAGCAGGATCAAATACTGAAATGCTCCCATGCAAAGCTCGCCTCCAAGAGCTCAAAATTGTTAAAAACAGATGGCTGTTCAACACATTTATCATCTCATAGATGATCTGCTCTTGATTATGGATATTCCCCTTCTTAAATCCTCATTTAAATACAAAAGCATGACAGCTGATTGACTGGCTGTCCTCCTTTTAAACCTCATTTTGCATGCGTTCACACTGGAACCGCAGCGAGTGTCGGATGTAGGAAGTCAACCATCCAGAAATTCCCGATCACACAACTGGAGCAATTAACACAGGGAGGAATGATCTATTCCATTAACGCAGTGATTAGCTTGACAAGGGTTCAGACGGAGGCTGCTGCGCGCGCGCACTTAGCGTGATGGTGCTGGAATGGAACATCTTCGTGAAGCAGTTGATAATTGTGATGTTGTGACTGCGAAACAATATTTGTACCTGTGCAGCGGCGTGCATTTCTTTGATGATAACACTAGAACCCACTGAATTCTATAGGAAAGACCTGAAAGCATTGCAGCAAACATGCAGCCCATGATGAGAGGAGGGGAGAAGTCATACTATCGGTTTATTTTCTTTCAATGTTTTCATTCCCACAAAGCGAAACAGATGGTTTTTTTTTTTTTTATTATGGACTGAAATATTGTTGCTGCAGAATATAATTCAGCATGCACAAGTGTTGTTCTCAGAGCTGTAAGAACAAGAAGAGCCAGTATAACCGAGCTTATTGCTCAGGGCTTCCTCTCACTCCCATATCGGTGTGCTTTGGTCTCAGCTCTCTCTTCTCTGCTTCCCATTAACCGGCTGACAGATCAGTAATAAACACAGCCTGTCACCTTCAAGGCTTGCCTCATATTTACTACAGAACACATGAAACCCAGCTCTCTTGTTCCCTCTCTATCTATCCATCTATCCATCTATCTCTTCCCTTCATCCACCGGGTTCACTGGAGCTGAAACCTGATTTTTGGCCCCTGCCAGCAAATTTGGCTCCGTATTCCAGATAGTGCAGAAAAAAAGACATGAATATTAAATGGAAAATCCATGAATAAATAACCAAAAAGGACTTCCAATCGCACTAACCCTTTTTCTTTCTCCCAGCAGTTGAAAAGCACAGGGGAGGAACAAAGAAGGGACGGTGGGTGGGTGGGGGGGGGGCATCCTGACCACCTCAGGAGAGAAGGTGTCCATTTGTGAGGTAATTGGCTTTTTCTATACTTCTGTCCCAAGATGCAGCGATTCCACACAAAACAAAGAGGTAATCAGGAGGTAAGAGTGCAGCTGATGGTTAGCAGCGTGGAATTTAACGGCGAGCTATTTTCCAAGGGAATATGATGTGTTATTTTCATATGTGGGGCAACCTGAGGGATAAAAGCAAAACACACTGCAGCGGCTTGATAATGAATGCGTGGAAAATGCAAATGACATTGAGAGAGCACTGGAAGAGCGCTGTGTGCAAAGGATCACACTGAACACGCAACAAAGCAGTAAAGAGGATCAATTATTTGGAATATATATTCACTATATTCCCTTTGCACATGGCTGTTACACAGGAACAAGTAAATATAGATTATCATGCCTCAAGTGAGCCCCATAATGGTGAGTAATATGAATGGCATCGCTTTGAGGGCTCAATATTTCTTCAACAATGAACATGGAGCCAAACCAGAAGAAGAGCTGCAGCAGCTGGTGGTGAAGATGAGAGGGTGAACTGGATGTTTTGATGATGGGTTGAAGCGGTAACTAGGGGAAACACGGTCGTAACACAGGGATGGCAACGTAAACAACATATGTTATTCAAGATTTTCCTACCATCAATGTAGGCATGCTCTTGATGAAATCAGAGTCATTCATCAATACATGCTTAATAAATCACAGGATTCCTCATTAGTCTCTTTCTACCAACGTTCAGGAACGGTTCTTATAATCTGGTGTGAGTATAAAAATGCTAAATGCTGCAACTGCGATCCAGCGCTCAGATTTCTCCAGCTAAAACATCCTGCCCTCAATTCTGGACAATCGGAAAAGTGGCTAATAGTAAATATTTAGGCCATGACCAGGGGGAGGAGATGGTTTAATAAAATCCTGGGTGGAGGAAAACTGCTCCCGTGTTGGAGAAGGTCGAGGAGCTTGAGGAAATCTGCTAGCTGCGTCCAATCCCAATGGAATGCCTGCGCTAGTCAAATTAAATTGCCAATCGCGCGAGGGAGTCTTGTTAAAAACTCTTTGTACGCGTTGCTGAAGCATGTTAAGCACAGATTTGAATGAAAACGCTCTCTTGACCGTTGCATTCTCCCACACAGCACGCCTGGCTAACCTGAAAGCACCTGACCGATCGATGGACAGCCGGACAAATAAATGAGGAAAGCTTCTTCTGATAATAAGCCTGACCTGTAAAACGAGGGCAAAAAATTGGCGTCTCCATGTCGATGCTGGCAGCTCATCGCAGATCTCTCATGAGGCAAAATCGAAGATTATTCATCAATTTTCTATGCTGAAATCAATTCCCGTTGTTGCCGCTGCATGACGACGCGCACGGCAGCAACATCACAGCAACATCGTGCTCACTCAGCAGAGGAAAGAGCTGTAGCCGTTGGCTAAACTTCCGAATCTGGAGCTCCATAGGAACAAAGGAGGACTTATTTGTTTATTTATTCACTTTTAACTGGCAGAGGCTGTGAAATTGGACAACTACAGGCCAGTCAGGGCAGCGCATCGCCAACAATCTGTCAAACCAGTATGGACGCGTCCGTCCATCACAACAGGAGAGGAAGATTCAATCTCCAGTTTCACCTACGCCGAGCAGATCATCGGCTGGTGATTTGATTAGTGTATGATAGCTAAAGTGGCTAAATGAATTCAGTGGACTCCTGAACGTTATCTGAGAAAAAAGAAGTGAAACCTGTGTTAAGCCCGAGGCTTAGGGCAGGAGAACTGGGTTATCGACCTTTGCAACGACTCCAGCCTGCGCTGATGCTCAGATTATATATGTCGATGACTTACGCAAACACAGATGAAAAGCGGATCTCATCCTGACCCACTGCAGGAACTGAATTCCTCATCTCAGCAATTATATTCATGACTTTCTTCCCTGTAGTCAGATCAAACCCCAGCAGAAGAGAGCTCCTTTGTATCTGCGAGGGAGCCATCAGACTGACTAATCTCTCAGGGAAAAGGAAAAAAAGAAAAGATAAGCCAATATTCACAAAGCACTCACTGGATTCATGTGTCATATCACAAGATTTATACGCTGTGCAGCAGCGTGAGGGATGAGTGAGGAGTGACCTTTTCTTCTTTAAAAGCTGTTAAAGGACCTTCCATTTTGTCTCTGTAATCGGTGACAATTATTTCCTTCCCTTTGGCACTTTTTGTGAGGAGTACATTGGTGGGAGAAACCTTTAGGAGTCTTTGTTCAACATTTCCGAGACAGAACAGAATTTTTAATAACGTGACGCTTTATCCCAAACCATCCGAGATTGTGTAAGATGGAGCAATTTGAGATTTAATGACTCTCAGAGCTCATCAATGGCTTGAATATTACAGGCTGATGAGCTGCTGCTCTCCTTTGATTAATCCAGAGTTGCTGCTTGTTGAATATTTCCGTGTTTGTGCAAGAGAGACATTCCTTTTCTTGCTGGCTGAGCACTCGAAGCCATTTGATTCACTCACAGAGCATTACCGAGGCAACACGCTCTTCATGCTCGGACGTAATAGGATTTTATTCTTGGGAGGCCTCGTAATAAGAAAGTAAACCACAAAGTCCTCTGCTGCTTCAAGCTCCTTCTACGACGTCCTCTAGTCGGAGTCTAAAGTGCTTTACAAAAATAAAGCTAAATACAATCATTTTATTAACTATCAGCAGGTTATTATGATGTGGCCTAATGAGTGTTTAACAGGCCGTCTTTGTTGTTTTTCCATACAGAATATCCTCACGCCGTGCCAATTTAGCATTTTCTCCTTGATTGGTTTGAATTTTTGGGACCATATTTCAAATCAAAGCTAATTTCTAAAGCTTGTGGTTGTGGTTTGGAAAGCACCCAGCCCATATTTATACTGTACTTGCTATTCTGGCTTGAATTAACACTGAAACATCTATAAAGTGCGTATTAAATATGTTGGAATGTAACCTTGAACAACCAGCAGTGGAGTATGTGTAACCGCAGAGGACATCAGGCTGAAAGACATTTATAAGGAGGAGAAAAGGGAAATGTAGGTTCATGTCAGAGAGCCAAATAGCTTTCAACACCCAGACTGACCTTCAGCTCACAGAGAAGTGAGCGTGCAGATACACACACTCGCGCCCGCACACACAAACGTTCGCAGGATGTGACCATAAACCATAATAGACATTCCTTATTACAGGGAGTGAGCCTTGGCTGTGCGCCATTTTAAATGTCACAGACTCCTCCACGGGGGTAATCACTGATCAACCCGGGTTTGCAGCTGGCATCACCCACCGTACTACCTGCAGAGATAACTGCTCGAATGGTGCGACTGACAGGAGGGATCGCATCACTCGAGATCTGCCAAATGCAACCTCTCATGTTCATCTGCACAGGAATGTTTCTGACATGATTCCAGCTCCGGCATGAACGATCATTAGTCAGCAAAGCAGAACATCAGGAAGCCTTCAGCGCTTCATTCAGCCTTCCAATCAGACAAAACCTCCAGTATGAGCGGCTACATGAGCTTAGATAATTAAGTTGTTCTTTTTAACCACAAGGTTGGTGGCAGGAGTCGTGCCAGGACACCCTTGGAGCCCTTTCGAGGTACCCTTGAGCAAGGTACTGAACCCCTAATGTTCAGGACATACGTCACAGTCAGCCTACTCACTCTATCTCACCTCAATTTTAAAAACAAAGATGTGTTTAAAAACTGAATTTCCTCTTGTGGGATCAATAAAGTGTATCTTCTTTAATACCTTATGGGTTCTGTACCAAAGCACAGAGCGTGCAGGTAGTTGTAAAACAGCAGGACACCACATTATTCTTTGCCCACTCTGATATGAGTTGGGGTGAGATGTCAGTGACACGCAGCTCTTGTCAACGTAAGCCGGCAGGGGAGCGAGCGAGAAGCACTTGCAGTTGCCCTCCCTGTGCAGGATAGGCGGTCATGCCCTGACCCATAATATAAAGTGGGAATTGAGGTGGAAGAAAGGCCAAGAGAGCAACACAGAAAAGACAAGAATCAGACACGCAAGACTGCGAAGGTCCACTCAGTCAGGAAAACAAAACCAAGTACAGAACAGGGAGCACAACCCTAAAATGCCTTAAAAGAATAAACTTCTTTAGAAAAACATCCACCCGTCACTGTACATTTATGTGCTTATAGGGAATGGAACAATCACCCATGTATCTAATTTTGGTTCACGTGATTGCTCAATGTTTGATATTTACACAAGGACCCTGTTTTGTTTATGTGCCGTAGAGCCACAAGGTTGTCACACTCATGCTAACATTACTGACAAAAATAAGGAATACTGCGCGCTCACAACAAGCCCATCGCTGCCCTCATGCGCCCGTGCTTGGCTTTCTGTTAGCATGGATGCTAAACAATGCATGAGGGTGTGTTACTGCCCCGCTGCAGACCTCCACGTCTCCTTTGCTGTCATTTCGATAACGTCCAGCTTCCCTCCTTTAAAAACGTGTTGGCTGAAGTGCAAAACAGTGCTCCCACAAGTCCCAGAGGGACCCCAACGTCTGGTTCCTGGGACAAAAATGAGCAGAATCTGGATAAAAGGCTCAGCTGCTATAGTGGGAATATAAGAGATATAGTGGACGTGTTCAGCTGAGCAATCTACATCATATTTTATAGTATATGCGAGAGCCAAAGTTTAGATAGACAATCAGGGCAACGGTGTATTTTACTGCACCCCTGCTTGGGTCAGCAGGCTATAAACGCGGAAGCCATTTAAAAATACTGCTGAGGTATTCATTCTTTATGACACAACACGTGTAAAGGCATCAAAACTACACTGCAGTGTAAAAGACTTTAGTGTTATTATTCCATCTGATGAGGGATTTGAGTCTGATGCTTATTAGAGGTTAAACGGTTAAATATTTACTATTAGCAAGTTCCCCAAAGCCATATTTATAGCTGACCCATAAAAGTGCAAGCAACAGCACGAGTGAATGCTGTAGCTGCAGCACCTGTGACAGCACGCGCGGAGTCGTGTGTCATCCAGTTCAGCCTCTTTATCGGCAACATTATTTAATTCTGAAAAAGAGAAAGAGCACTGTGGTGTATTTTCTGCACCCCCCCCCCCCCCCCTCCCAAACCTCTCAAAAAAGGTCATCAATCTGGTGAGATCTGAATGGAGCAGCGCTGCATAAACAACCCTCTCGTGTCTTTAAAGGGTTTTGAAATATTAACAAAAGAGCTTGCAGGTACATCATTTTGCCGCAGCAGCTATGGCAGCAGAGGGAAAATGTGTCTGAGCCCTGCGATAAATCACACGCTATAGTAACATTGCACATTCAGGCCTGGCTTGTACCCCAGGCAACCTGACAGTAAAGCCCCGTCTTTACAGATGGCTCCAGGAGAGGATCCGTGTGTGTGTATGTGTGTGTGTGTGTGTGCATAATTTGGTTTTATTCATGGAATAAGCAATAAAAACGTGTCGTTGCTCTTCTTCGTGTGGATTTATGTGCGCTAACATCCAAAGGAGAAAGCTGCTGTAGACTCTAATTTAATCCACTCTACTTCCCTTTACATGAAAGCTGTGAGACTTACAGATCTTGTGCCTCCCTTTTATGGGGAATTTCACCAGCAGCTCCTGGGGATTGGTGCAGATGAAGACGAATGGGGATCCCGACTCGTCGCAGGTATCAGGGAACTGCGGGGGTAAGAAGGTCAAACGAAGGAAAGACGGGTTTAGCATCACCTCGGCTGTGATGTGTGCAGAATGTGTTAAACCCTTCTGAAGCCCAGCATCTCTGATCAATCATTTAGTGAGCGTCTCTGTTTAGACAGCATGTGAGATGTCCTCAGTACCTGATGTAATACTACATGCCTGACAGCAACCAATACCAGTCTCACTGGGTCTGAAGCTACAGAGTTACACAACTAATAATGTGGATGCTAATGAGTTGCCATTTCAAAGCACAACAATTGTGAAGAGGCGAGTCAACAGATCCACCGGTGTTTTCTTTCACCTTGATCTCCGGCTGAATCTCAGATAAATCTCTCCCCACATCAGTCTGAATGCCTGTGACCTTTCAAAGAGGCTGCGCGTTAGCAAACGACGTGAATATGACGGTGAAGGTCGGTCGCTAATTCATTAAAAGCTCATGACCGGCACCAACATAAAGCCTGTCACCAGAACGCGCTGTTCCATCCCCATCGCACTGCTCGTTGAGGGTTCCTACTCATTCCTATTTATGCCGTATATCACAGAGATGCTGCTGTTTCTGCTGCAGCGATGCTTGAGTGAGATCTGGACAGCCACCCTGACACAAATCCACACCGGTGTTGATGTCCAACACGCTGCATTTCACCAACAGCACACTTTAGGCACACGTCCACCACATTCAGGTGGGTATTTATGCGTACTTTACATTTCTCACCGCGTTCTTGTGAAGGAAAGGGTGTGTTCCGGCTCAAAACCCCTCCCCCGTCCTATTGATCGGTCTCTCAGGTGAGTAGAGAATTGACTGACACAGTGACAAAGGAGTCATCTTTCCCATCACTGGCAGCAAACGGCTCTCAGCTCATCCAATTTCCTCCAGCTCCATCAGATAGTGACTATGATTGCATCGAGCCAGCCAGCCAGGAACCCCCCCCCCACCACCACCACCACCACCACACACACACACACACACACACACACACACTTAAATCCACTATCTCCATCTCCCTCAAAGGAGCACTGAAGGTTGTGACAAATTTGGGGCTTTTAAGGGAAATCAACAGAGTCTACAAACCATCTGGACAGCCCCCCACAAACTGGGGGGGTACTGATAGAGTTGCTCGTGTCGGGTGATTTTCTATGTCAACACTAGCGTCACCCACAGATGTGTGATGAAATATGCAAACACTCCAAGTCGTTAGACGTTGTTAGTGATCCATAAGGAGCCCCTTGACTCCTCTTACCAAAGAACACAATGATTCCAATCAAATTATGTCTCCCCTTCATCCAAGAGTCAACAAAAATCAGCTCTTAAAAAAATTATGTGTAAATTAAAACTGGTTAAACGAGATAAAGGCAATGAGTCCGCAGGCGTAATAAAAATTAAAAGGTGCCATTTGAATTAATTTCCCAATATACGACTGCACATAAACTGCACAATCCATATGTGGAAAGACAAAAAATCAAGTTCTCGCTATCCAGACTTCATTTGGTCAACCGAGCAGCCTCGGTAACATTCGTTTTGACCCAATGACGTGCCTAATATAATAAAATTAGCAGCCATGCAATACAAAAAGAAGTATTTGCACACGACCCATTGGTGTAACAGTGAATTAACTATGACAGCGGTCGGTGTAAGTGGGTCAGATGTGTTTCAGAAACACACGAAGCCTCATTTAGACTTGGCCTTATTCAGCTTCAGCTGGTGTGACGGCAACAGTCAGAACAGGAACCCGTTAAAGACAGCAAAGAGCTCGTGTTTGGCATTTGTAACTGCAGTGACTTTACTCCAGTAAAAGAAAAGACCTGACATAAAAATGAACCAACCTGAGACAGACATGATGACGCTAAATAAAAATAACCTGCAAAAATATGAAACAGACACGCCGATTCCGGGGATTGACAGATTTGCTTCTGCAAAATCTGCAACTACATAGGCCACATAGCGTGGATGCTAAAGATGGTTGACGCCAAGTTGTGATTATTTTACGCTTAGGCTTAGCACAAAAATCCGTTATACTCGGAACCAGTGACAGAGCTAATTCTGGTGCTAATGAGATCATTATCTGCTCATATCTGATCTGTGGAGAGGTGAAAAAAACTCTAATAACAAGTAATTGCAACGCTAATGTGTTTTCTTTCATGTTCTGCTCGCGAAGAAAGTCTGAAGAAATGAGCCCACACAGAAAGGAGAACAGGGACAACGTCTAAATCAAATACGGGAACACGTGACCTGAATATTGAAGACAGGACTGAATGCCTGTAGCATAAAACACACCACGACCTACAAGATGGCTACATTTTCTCAAGTGCACGAGGAAACAAGATGGTGGTGATCTTGGTGGAGGCAGAGTGGCTGCAGCTACAGTGAGGAGTGGGCGCACGTGAAACGCTGCTTTCATCCTCCATTAGCTAATTAACATTTAAAGCTGTTGAATGTGCGGCTCCTTTGCCTCGGCATGTTAATCAAAAGGGCACGGAGGATTGTGAATGAGACATGAGGGGTGGCCTTATTAATCGAGGGGGGTGTCTGTGTAGCTCAGATTCAAAGCAATTAGATTCCTGGAATGAAGAAATTGTTGAGTACAATAACAAGAAATCCTACAGCGTTACAGCGTTGATGATTTTATTTTGAAAGGAGCCCCGAGACTGAGGGAAATGTGTCGACACGTGCAGCGGTTCGGAATAAGTGATATTATGTCAAGAATCAATTTTTAGCACGAGACTCTGTAATGTCCCTCATTAGCATCTGTGTTCTTTGTCTAGAAGGTTTGAGTTCTGCCCTCTGGGCATCCTGGGTGTTTGACGTGGGGGAGGGCAGGATAGTTCTTGTGACAGTTGCATTAAAATGCATCTCAAATGTGAGTCTTGGTAGAAGGTTGCCTGGGGAAACTTTAGAAGTCAGGACAAGGACTCGGCAGCTAGTTTTTTCTAAACGTGGCGACTGGGTCAGATTCACAATAAAAACACATCTGCTGCGGGGCTCGATTCCAATCTGCTTCCAAAGCTGATAAAATATACACCTCAACCTTGCTCGTGTGCCGACTCCCCATTAATATATTCATTGCGTGCACTTTTATAAAAGTGCGTTTGAATATCAGTTAAATTCGTCCTCATCTGTGGTAAAAACCACAACTCAAAACACTTCATATAGCCTGTAAAAATTATTTAGCAGTTTCACAGCTCTGTCATTGCACAAATTCAATTATTTGCTGGGATCCGGTCACAGGGGATTAAACAGGAGCAAAAACAATGACTTAAAGGCCAGGCCAAATGGGCCCCCTCCCCCTCCACCACATACTCCATCAGCCTTCCCTCATATCATCTGTGCTCCATACACTGCATTCTCAGAACGGCCCGAGTCGGCGTGACTTCCCACCAACATTTGATGAAAACAACATCCATCTTAATAAAAAGCCACTAATGCAGAGCCAGAATTCGACAGCAGGAACACAAACCTTTGAGTCCAAGCTTGTCAAGTAACAGTTCAACAAGCCATCACTTTTCTTTCTCCCTTCCCTACAATGGCTCTCTCCCTCTCTCTCTCCCTCCCTCTCTCTCCCTCTCTCTCCCTCTCTCTCCCTCTCTCTCCCTCCCTCTCTCTCCCCCTCTCTGGCTCTTTTCAGCTGCTGTCGGCAATTAAGGGCAGCAGAGACAAGTAATCTGCTTCTGGGCGACAGGGCCAGACCACAACAGGCATGTGGAGTTGTCTGTGTAAGAGGAGGGGGAGGGGGTGGGTGCAGAGGAGCTGGCCCCAGCTTCAGCCCCAGCCAGGCCCTGCTTGGCTGCACTCAATCTCAGCCCAATAAAAAGCCCTTCATTGGCAGGGTGCAACTGAGCCAGACGGGCTGGGAGCATGTGGCTTTTAAAAATGAGGAGGCTGGGAAAGGAGAGGGGGGAGGGAAAAGGGCAGAAAGCAGGGAAGGTGCAGAGGGGGAGAGCCTGAGAACAAAAATGAGGTGTATGATTCTGTGAGAAAGACAGATAATAAGACTTTAAGCTGGGGGAGAAGTGCAGAGGCAGAGATGCTGACAGATAGGGAGCTACACAAAGCCAACTGTGTCCCCCCACTGAGGACACTTGAAATACTGCTTAGCCAGATCTGTCAAGGCTGGTTTCACCCCGGGAGTGGAGGAGCAGATGGGCTGTCTCAGAGATACTGGGCTACACGTGGGAGGTGAAAGGGTGGTGTAGGGAGCTGCGTGCAGCAGCAATCGTTTGCCAATCGTTCTCTAATCTGTCGTGTTCGCCCAACAATGCGAGCCCGCTTCTGGCATCCGTTAACCCTTCAAACGCAACTGCCCTCAGGAAACAGCGCTGTAACCGCCTTTCAGCTTTGCTGCATGTTTGTTTTTCCACTGTAGCACGAAACAGGGCCAGAGCGCGGCCGAGGCAGCCAACCGCCATGAGTGATCTGGTAAAGCACCAGTGTTAGCAACCGGTTAGTCCTGTCACTTCTCTATTAAAAAAAATGTTTTTGGAACCGAATTGGCAGTTTTTTCTTCACTATTATGTAGAACATCACCGACCAGAGTGCCCAGGCCGCCATTTTTAAAAGACTCAGTTTATAGAGACGTGATAATTGGGACAATTCTGAATATACAATTGAGCTTCATGCCCAATGGTTCGTGGTGATCTTGTGGCATCAGACGTTGGTGAATTCACACCCTTCATCATTAATGCAACCAGGAAAAACTGGCCTGCGGGAAAATAGTTCCCAGGGATCTCTTTAGGGGCCCCTTTCATACAACTACTCAGTGTGAAAGTGGCACATTTTATGACGCGCGGCGTTTATTTCAAGTCCTCCCTCCACGGTCTGTGCTTTATTCCCGCCTGCCGTTAATTCCAAGTCGTTTCTCCACCAGTTTTGCATTAAAAGTCTCCCAGCGGTGGAGGAGAAACCATCCATTTGTGTCACATATACTGTGAAACATCTGCAGGGAGCGTTGAGTTTCATTAGGAACGGCTCCAAGAATGGCGGCAAAGTTAAAGGTCTGATCACAACGGACGAATCGACTGCAGGGACGGGCACGTTCCCGGAAAACAGGAAGTCAAAGATTGAAATGTTCAGCTTGTGCACTCGGAACAGAAGTCCTCCCGCAGCTCATTTATGTCCCTTTCATTTAAACCCTCCCCGAGTTGAGCAGCCATGATTAAAAATTCAACTCCGTCACCTGCAGAATCAACCGGTGTCTGGTTGGAGAGTGAACATTAATTATCCAGGAGTGTCCAACACCGGCTCTTGAAGCCTTTCATTATTAATATCCTCAACACGAGAGACGGCTCATTATTAGAAGCTCGGCACCGGGTCCATGATTTTCCAATTACCGCCGCTCTGCCAGTCAGCTCGCCGGCGTTAAAGTGTGTTTCTGCGCAGCAAAAGGTGCAACAATAAAAAAAAAAAGACTCACAAACTGCAAATCACTGCAGTTGAAGCTTAGCTAAGGTGAAATCTATGATTCTATCTGTGCCATGTTGATGGCCCATTAGCCCGTGTCCCCCTCCCACCCAATGAGGAAGCCCCCAAAATGAGCTTTTCTGCTGCTGGGGTGTTGAGCAGCGGTGCGTTTCAGCAGAGAGATTCACACAGACCTCAGCACTTAGCCCAGTTTCACTTTCCCAGCCATGTTTATGATTTCACCTCCCGCCGTGGCCCTCGGGCAAGAAGGAAACAAGGCTGCCTCACAACAGTCAGAGCCTTTTAGACTCAACAAGCCAACTGCTGTATCGTTCCAAGGGAACGGGTTTTTCTCTTCCATTCACTGCTTAGCCTCCATTTGATGATTGTGCAACTGTGGCAGCGCTGAATAACAAACACAAATAGGTTTGGGTTTTTGTTTTTTTTAAATGGCGCAGTAAGAGAAAGTTGCAGTCTATTACACCCAGTAGTTACAAGTCACAAAAGGGAAAAAGCTGCGCCTTTATTATTTTTCTGCTGAAGCGTCAGGCTGAAGCACTTGCAGAAAACCACACAGGCAAACCATTCCACTAAGTAGTTTCCTTTGCACACACACAGCGAGAGCCCCTGAAGACAATTACCGTGTCTGCTGGCGAGCACAGACTTCAAAGGAACATACCAGGGAATCTGCAGCATTAAAACTCTGGACTTCCCACCCCCAACAAACCATCTCGCAGTGACCGTTTGGTACCAGAACGTGACCGTTCGGTACCAGAACGTGACCGTTCGGTACCAGAACGTGACCGTTCGGTACCAGAACGTGGAAACTGAGAAGGTCTGGGGAGTCTGCGAACGCGTCTGTCTCTCAAGGTGAATATTTCCTTTGATACACTGACACGGGGTAACAACCCCCGCCCCATCTGTGTTCACTCAGCCTCTACGGGAAATAACTGGCTCTTCCCTGCTGCTCTCAAGGCTTTCTGGAAAAGGCAGCATCCTTGGTGGAGGGCAAGTTTTGGTTCTCTTCTAACCGTGGATCATTACTCCAAACTGCAGTAGATATGGCGATACCTCTGATACACCATAGGAAGGATTATCGTACCCCTGTGTGGAAGGTGTTGAATAAGTCCTCTAAATTCACATTAAAACAGTTGGAACCCTTTGAGGTTACTGGGAACTGTTCCTGCTTTGATATGCCCTTGAATCTGTTTTTAGCTACGCATAATAAAGGTCATCAAGGAGACAAAACAAGTCTGTTTGCCCACCACTCCCCAGAGACGGCGCTTTAGTAACCGGGACCGTGGCTGCCAGAAGATGTAGTGTCTACATAACCAAAAAAAGATGTTCCCGAAAGGAAGATTCTATTCTCCAACTTTCTTTTGATCACTAAATATCTCGTCAGGACCGTTTGAGGTCAGGAGGGTGGATTTATTTCGGGGGATTTCCAAGTGTATTTCATTAGGATGTGTCCTCAGATGGCACAGCTGAGGTTACAGTTGGCTGCAATAAAGAGCTGGTGTTTTAAATAAACAGAAACATCAGCAGCCTTTAGCTGCGCAGTGTTTGAGGAGAAAGGGGAACATTGCACCCTTAAATGACATAAACATTTGCATAGTGTTTGGAGACGTGTGTGTTGACTCAAACTACATATTACATCTAAGTAGCTCTGGCTGATTTACCAATAAGCGTCGAAAGGCTGACGAGGAGGACAAAGTGCAGTCTGTAACACATGAATATGGCGTTCATTTATTCAGTACATTCTTCAGCTTGTTGTTTCTGAGAGCTTATGGGAAAGGAGGTCATTCTCCACAGCTGATGCTTAGAACAATTTATAATCTGACCTTCAACTTCAAAACTTAAAGCTGGTGAAAACAGACTTTAAATAGTTAAATACTTTTTTAAATGAGCAATTCTAAACAGAGTTTTTCTGCTTTAAAGGCTGTGAGTAGTTTCAACTCACTTCCCTCCAGCTGTTTAAGTAGGAGACGTTTCAGCGAGACACGAGGTAGAAAAAGCCCGTAACGTTTGATGCTAATTCTTCCTGATCACAGGGCACCTGGTGTATATGAAGAGACTGTGAATTCCCTGCTCCCTGCAGCACACATCATTAGAGCCTCGCTGAAAACGATCACGCTCTTCCTGCCATTTAAATCGACAGCGGCGCAGAGGTGCAAATCCCTCTGTTGTGACATGAAGGAAGTTGCTAACAGACGAAGCTAGCTTGAGCACCAGGACCAAAAACCTGGCGAGTGTAGATCGTCTGGATTAAACGTCAGTCTTGTTTATCCAAGTGCGAGTATTATAACGATGTTGCCAGTCTTTAAATAATAAGCTGGTATGTTGGCAAAGCTTTAAATGCCACATTTTTTTTTACATTTTATCCTCTGACTGTGGGTTACACGTACAGAACAAACCAGGCCCCTGACAATGCTAATTGCAATGTTCTTGTTTTTAATGGATCAAGGCCAAAACTGCACAGCAGTGATCAATACAGCTGCTTTTAAGCGTGACTGGACCACCCAGCTGCTTCAGCTACATGCTTCTCTTGTACCCAGAAAAAAGATTAATGACACTACTGAAAGCACAACTTCCCTCCGTTCTCCAAACTTTCCTCCCCTCAGATGTGCCAGCAGGAAGTTTTGAGTAGACGCGTCGCCCAGCGGAGAACAATCACGTTAGTAATCTCTGACCCCGCAGTGGCCGAAAGTCTCCTGCTCTGTCTGCATGAGAGATAGTTGTGGTTATACTGCTGCTGGACCGGAGCCTAAATGGATCAAGATGCCCTCTGAAATGCACCCAAAGGGAGGTACGTGTGACCTGCATCAGCTGCGGAGGCATGCCCGAGCGTCTGGCAGAAGCACCTGATGTAATGAGTGAAAAAATGCCAGTTCATGCTGCGAGCGGGCGAAAATTAAAACCAGTGAACTGAAGCTCTCTGAATTCCTGATACCAGAGTAACAAGACTGGCTCGACGCAGCGCCACAACACGCACTTCCTCGTTCCAGAAAGCTGGCACAGACGCCGGCCTCGCGAGGAGCCATTTGGGGGCATCAAAAACAAACAACAGATGTTGAGATGGGAGCGAAATGTCAAACATACTGAGGCTAAGCTTCATTAGAGCTTTGTCGAGGAGATCACTTGCAAGAGTCAAAGCCTGAACGACGTCGGCATAAATATCTACAGACGCGTCCTCTCTATCTGGAAACACATGTCATGCCACCATTTCAAACAGAGCACGGCTGGTTCTGAAAACAAGAAGAAGGGCTCCACGCTGCCCTACTTACACGAAGAGGGATGAAAGCAGCTGGAACGGCAAGCATACCCATTCAGGAGGAGGATGGGCTAAATGCACTGTACTTTAAACACTAAATTACAGGCCTTTTAAGTCGGGGCCTGTTCATTTTCATGCCATCCACTGTGCTTGTCAGCACATTTACCTGTGGATGGAATAGAGGAGTGATTAAATAATAACTGATGAAATAAGGTGCTCATGCTCAAAACAAGTGTGTTCACTGACCTAGAGGACCACATCTCAACCTGTATAAAACTGGTAGAGCTATCAAGACATATTCTATAAACACTGACAGTAAATCACAGGCTGTGTTGTTTGTGGTGTAACGGTCTCAACTGTGGTGATAATGATATCGTGATTAGGGCAACAGGACAGACAACAATGCAACAGCCTTAAATAAATATAACCTTCTGATTTAACTGTGCAGCGGAACATATTTCTACTTGTAAAGCTTCTAGTCGGTTTGCGCAGTCCGGAGAGTTCACTGGGATTCTGACTTATTTCCATCAAGACTCCAGCCTTTCAGATGATCACAGAGAGCCTGCCAGGCTGCCTGTCACTGCAGGCTCCTCTCATCAACATACAGTAGGAGGAATAACTAGCATTAAATGAGCAGGAAAACAGAGGAGGACTGGGGATTAAAAGAAG
This sequence comes from Takifugu rubripes, assembly GCF_901000725.2. Classification (NCBI taxonomy): domain Eukaryota; kingdom Metazoa; phylum Chordata; class Actinopteri; order Tetraodontiformes; family Tetraodontidae; genus Takifugu; species Takifugu rubripes. The sequence continues at coordinate 13,582,366 of NC_042297.1, read as the reverse complement.
GAGGCTAAGCCGTCAGATCCAGTAACTACAGCAACCGTGTGACGTTCAGTGAAGTGGTCTAAGGACACGAAAGGAAATTCTAAACAGTGTAGGAGGCCATTTCAAGTCTGGCAGATGGGTCTATGTATTTTTCATGCTGTTGAAAACCTGTTTGGTTGGTTGTCATCCGGTGCCTGGGGACCCCAGGCTGAATGTGCTCTACACACCACTGCAGAATCACATGACGTCTGACCTCCCCGCCGTGGCAAACTGCCCAGCGAGGAAAAGGGAGGAACCCGAGTGTGCGAGGATGCGACACGCTTTTTTTGGGGGGGGGAGGGGAGAGAAAATGCATTGAAGCTGATGAGGGTATACATCTGTGATCCAAATTTTCAGTGAAGACTTCACCACCAAGACCAGGAAAACATGTTAGGGAGAAAATATGGAGAAAACATGGAATGATGGAGGGCGCCAAGATTGATACAACTCTACAGAAAACACGGGAAGGAAAAATAGCTTCCCTGGCTTACCTTCCTTTGGAATGCTTCCAATATATCCTGTGTTTGTGAGAAAATGTGAGTGTGCATGTGTGGGGGGCATGCTGGCAGGAAGGCTTTCAGCATATAAATATCACATTACCACACAAGGAAACGCAGGCACCAGACCGAGCTCCAGCAGGCCTAACAAGCACAGGAGCTCCTCCACTCTGGAGGTCAGAGGCAACGCTTGCACAAATGGAATTCCACAGAAAGCCACACTTCTTTCACAAAGATAAGTGACTCTGCTCGCGGCTAGGCTACATCATATGAGCCGACGTTCCATTTGTGCCACACATGCCGTTGTGCACGCATCTGAAGAGCTGCAGCCTGTGAGCTGTGTATCATGCAGTTAGTTATCTTTCATAAAGAAGCCGAGAGCTGCACGGGAGATTCCAGCAAATCTATGAACTGGATGTTCAAGTAGATACGGGCTGCATGTAAAACGACTCCAAGACAAAACGGTAGGAGGAGACCAGTGCTGACTAATAATGAAGAGAGAAATGGTTCTCCAGGGAATGCAACATGGGCCGTGGAACACATATATCACACTACACTGTGACTTAAACAAAGCATACAACACACATCAGACACAATATTCCATACCAGTACAATTCATATATTAAACGCAAATAATTGCATAAAAAAAATCTAATTCTATTGGTGTTCCTCTACAGTCCACTCTTGGAATATTCCAATTTCAAACTAGAGTAAAAAATATACTCAAATAGGATCTATGTAAATTTAAAGTGACTGCTCTGAAATATTAAACAGATAATATGGTTCATGTCAAAATTCTAAATAATTAGGACATATTTCAGACAAAATGGGAGTAAAAACAAATGAAACAAATAAATAAGAAGTAGATTATAATGTTGCCCCTATCAGGGTATCATAAAATAACCTTCTGTCCCCCACAGGCTACAAATCCAGAGCATTATGCTACTAAAACACATGCTAGATCTGTATTATTGCAGGTTTTATTTGATACTGCTAACAGTAGAGCCAGTAAAAACAACAGCTGAAACCACGTAACACCCTGAAATGGTGTGAATTTATCCTGCGAGTGTCCACCGCTTAATAGTCAAAGAAATGTGAAACCAGAGTCTGAAGCTCTCGCAGCGATAAACCACTGAGAAAGCAATCTCTTAAACATGCATCTATTTGATGTACTGGGGCGTCGGGGGACCCGTTACGTCCGCTTTCAACAGAGCCGAGGTGAATAAAACATGCTCCTGCGAAACTCTGCAGTCCAGAAACATCTGCGAAGGCTGAAAAGTTTCAGGCTGCTGCGCCAACATTTCATCCTCACGACATCCTCTGATTACAGCGCGTTATGGACAAATCACACACTTTTCCCTCTCTGGCTTCGGCAGGAAATAAAAGCGCGGCGCTGTGGATTTGGTCTCTGGCAGGAATAATAAATTAGAGGCGTATTATGAGCGTGGATTGATCCGATCAATTTTTTCACCGCGGGTGTCGGCTGATGGCGCGGCTGGAGCTCGGCGGGGGGGGGCGTGGTGTGCCTTCGCCCACACAGGGAACCGGACTGAGGATACGCCCGTGCGTGTGCAGATAAACGCTGCACTCCAAATAAAGCAATGACGTTTGGCTCTATTTTACGTGCAGTCTTTCAAATACCACTGAGTGTCATTTGTATGTGTGAAGGGAACCATCTGCAGCAGACCCACTGCTTATAAACACGCCTGCTCTGACTGGAGCGCTCTGCCCATCCTTTTTAATTATCTCAGTCCGTCTCGACCACAGAAACAGTCTCGTTTCCAATCTGAAGCGCACCTTTATCTCCAAAGCCCCCCCCCCCCCGCTGTTCCTCTGCAGCAGGAAGGTCAGGCGTGTATCTCAACCCATTGCTGAGTGAGCACTCGAGGGGTGGGGGAGAGGCAATGGTGGAGAGGCATAGCACAGATCATAATGGTTGGCCAATTATCAGTGGTAAAAGGGGCTGGGGAGATGGGAGGAGAGGAAGATTATGGGGGGAATGGATCAATACGCTGGTCAATTTCTAATGAGGGGAAGAATTGGTCCAAGTCAAGCAGATGGAAATCCTGCTCTGCCTGGGGTGGCAGTTCCTCACTGCCTGTCAGCAGGGTATCAGGTCTTTGGTGTTTCTTTGGGCAGTGGCGCCCCAAGCGGTTGTCCTACGATATTACACCCGATGTAATTTATCCAAATATTTACATTTGTGATATTTCCTGTATTTTCGAACACTCCCATGACTTAGCGTCACATTTTATTAAAAAAAATATTCCAAAAAGATTAGGAACATAATGACTAATGACTAATTTAGCCCTTCCCTCTTTCATCAAACCACAACTACCAAAAGGCTGCATTCAGCACACTCGCTCCCCTCTGTTCATTCAAACAAGATGTGCTTTTACACTGGCATGAAGAGAAACAGGGCCAAAGCACTAAACAAGAGCGAACAGCTAAACAAGAGCGTCTGCTCTTTTTCCTGCTTTCTGGTGACTAAAATAAGCATTAACCAACTGCTCAGCGCAATCATTAGACCTTTTGTTCTTGGCTGGTTGCTTCTCTATTTTCTACATCTGCCTTTATTTTTTCTGAAGGGGCCTTGTGTGGGGTGGGGGTGTTATTTATGGCTGTTCTGGGCAAGTGGACACACGCACACACGCACACACACACTTTCACAGGATGAAAGGGCAGTCACACTGCCTGCAAACATGACTTTACAGCCCTGAGTGGAATGAGTGGTGGTGGAGAAAATGAGGACAGAGTACAAAAGGGGAAAGCTCTTAGATTTACACATCCCAGCAGTAAGAATGAAAACTATGTGGCAACACACATTTCCAAGATGTTCTTTTAAATCTGAACGCTCAAACACAAGAAATGCTACATGTGGAAACATAAGTACAGTGTTCCTATAAAGAAATATGTGTGTTTTTCCAAGACTATATTATAAAAAAATAACTGGAATGCGAGGAAGTGTTTTCCAAATGTGATTCATTTCGGTCATCTACAAACATAAATCCACGTGTCCAGCACTGAATGAGGGTTTTTATGGGCCTGAGGATGTGCAAAGTTTTTCATTTTGTATGTTTTACTTTTCAAGTCTACATTAAGATTCTACCAGATCATTAGCACCTGGACTGTACTGTGGCTATAAAAGCCAAAAGAGCCAAGGTGGAGGCTGCAATGTAATTATTAAGTTGCTCCACTAACATTCTACTTTCAAGGTGACTCTGGGCATACAGAACAGGATTGAATGCAGAGTGAGCTGTACATTCATGTTTATAAGTGGTAAAACTAAAGTATTACACCATATGTGTACAGGTACATGTAAATAGTTTAGTGACATTATTGCCTGACCATTTATACAGATTTACACCTGAGCCAGAGTCAAGGTAACAAACTAAACATTCTTTTGATTTCACTCGATGAATTGGAGAGGATTGTGTAATTCATTACTGCAGGATATATTTTGAATGAAAGTTTGCTATACAAACACAATGGTGATTTCAGTGTGGAGTCCATATGGAAGGTAACTGGTGTGGTAAGTGCTGTGTGGTTCAGAGGGTAATTCTGTGGTGCATACTGTCACCAGTGGGAAAGACTGGAAAGACAAGCGGGGGTTGCTGGCGATAGAGGCACACACTGACCTCTGGTGGTGGGAGGTGGTGGTGCAACAGACTTACAACTAAAACATCCAGGGAACGTTTCAAGAGAAAAGATGCAGACCCAATTCTGGAAACCATTTAAAACTGGCCATGTTTTAAATAATTAATTAAATGTAATACATTTTTGTGCTTATTTCCTATACTGTGTTGAATCGAGGCAGAGGGTTTCTGTGGATGTGTGTTAAAGGTGCTTCACTGCCTCTAGTGTTATTAGCCAAGACAATTGGACACACAAACATGACACACAGAAGGAATATATTGCAACTGACTACACACTTGACAGGCAACTTTAGTTTAGTCCACAGAAATCCTAGTTTCTGCTACTTTTCTGCCGCGACGTCACCAAACTCTGGAAAAATATTAATGTAGCTGCAAATGAACTAGCTAAACTATGACTCTCAGCTCAAAGGTTAAAACCCTCCACTGTCATTTTGGGTTTGCTGACAAAAGCTACTGAAGAGAGCAGTGCGACGCTTTCTTTGCCATTATTTAGTGTGTGTGTGTGTGTGTGTGTGTGTGTGTGTGTGTGTGTGTGTGTGTGTGTGTGTGGTGTATATGGTGTCACTGACCTGCTGTCTGAACTGCTCCTGGGAAAGGCAGTCAGTCACATTCACACATCCCAGCAGACAGCCGGTGGGGTAGTCATTCGGAAATCTGAGCTCTGAAAAAAAGTTTGAATAGCTGAAGGTCAAAGAACACACAGAACTATAAATCACTTTGAGATTAGAACACCATAATTGTGGCCCTCTGAAGTCAGGATAAATGCCAGAGCAGAGGAGCTAGCACAACCCGCTGACATGTCCTGCTTGTAAAACAGCTAAGGTCTGAGTAGCTCTAGCTTTATTGGCAACTCCCCGTGAACAGCACATTTACCTTTTCTGTAGATGTGACGATATATCGCCTCCACTTCTGCGATCTCCTGAGGGGTGGCTTTCTTGGCTGCAGCAGCAATCCAGAGTCGACCCCGGTGGGACGTGTACCACGTTCTCCCCTCCACCCTGCAGAGACACGCAAGTGAATAAATCTATGAGCTGAAATTGTGGTGGTTTAATTTCCAATTTTTTTTGCCAGGCTACTCACCTCTTGATGCCTTTGACCAGCAGCGATGCCCACGGCTGGTGCATGCTGAGGCACCAGCCACCATCGGACATCTCCTGCAGCTCTCTGTCTTGGAGCCGCAAACTGGCGCGTTCTTCTCTCCCTTTGTCCTCTGCTGAACTCTTCCCCCTCTCGTTCCTCCTGGAGTTTTCTCTGCCACTGACATCCACCCACTAGAAGGTACAGGAAAGAGCTCAACACGGTGACCGAGAACCTACAACACAAACCCAGTAACACGCATCAGTATTCCGATTTACCTCTGGTGCAGACTGCATGATGCTGGGGTTCACCAGCTCTCTACCCCTCAGTGTCCCACTCATCTGTCCATCAGAGGGTTTTGGCAATTTTGACGTGGATCCGTTGTTCATAGCCTTCAGCGTTTCATCCATTCTGCAAGAGACATTTGGTCATCAGACCTCACATAACAGGAGTGAACAGCGTGACAACAGTGACATTATCTCACTTTTTGTAGTACTCGTCCAGGTTGTTCCCTTCATCTATCACTTGTCTACCCGCAAAGTCCAGCGTGATCTTCCTGTCCTTGCGAGAGGCGTGCCGGAGCTCTCTTAGCTCCTCCTCTTTTTTCCGCAGCTTCTCTCGCTCATTGGGCGATAACCACTGATTGGAATCGGTGGCAAAGTAGTCAGACTCATCGTCAAGAACCTGCGTTCTCCTCACACTGGAGTTAAAATGGACCATAAATAAACAGTTATTCCCATGTCCAGTTACTGTGTTACACTGCAGGAAACAGCCCACCACTGGCTACGATACCTGTTTCTGTCATATTCCAGCAGTTTCTCTTTGTGCTGCACAGCCTTCTCCAAACCAGCTTTCATCACGGCTTCTTGATGAGGAAGAAATTCTCTCTCTCCAAAATCTATCAAAAACATTCCAAACATAAACTGCATACATGTTTATTTAATTTCATTTTCCAGTCAAGTTTACTTACCCCCCATTAGCTTTTTTCGCAGTTTCTGACTTTTGTTGGAGTCTCTCTGCAGAATCTCTTGCTCATCTTTAGTGCACACCTAAAACAGAAAAATCACTGAGTGTCTGGAGGCTTAGATTCTTCTCTTTTGCCTCTGGATAAACTGTTTTCCTATATTCTGGTCCTTTACTACTTAGTTTTTTTCCTTCTTAGAAATGGGTCAAGAGGGTTTTCTTTTGCTCGCTCAAAATAAAAGATGAAACAGACCGTGAAGACATTCAGAGTCTTTTTAAATACTCGCAAAACTACATCAAGTCCAGTATATTAAAGCCAAAAATAACGCTAATAATATCTCACTTAATCAGACCTAAAGAAAAAAACCTTCCCTACCAGGCTCCCACAGAAGTGGCACGGTCCCGAACCCTCCTGTTCACACACAATTCGACCACAGCTGATGCAGTTGTTGATAAGTTTGTGCTTTTGAGCAAGGCACTCACAGATATGTCGACCTGGAAGCAAGACAGATAACCTGTCCTGCCCCTCTTTATTATAGAGGCTAATAAACTTATTTTTCTTTTTTGTTGAAGAAGTGCTACTGCTTTCTTGGATCTGGAAAAAAAAACATTGAAAAGAGAAAAGCGAGAATTTAATTAAATCTATTGACAGGCTTCACGTATCATTATCACTGTACTAAAGCTGCAAAAATTACCTCCGTGAATGGAAACTAAAAGAATAGAATGCTTCCGTTATGATGCGCTTACCCTCCTTTCATCAACAGGTGTTTTGACAACTTCCAGCTCAGCTTCTATCTTACTGGGAGTCACTACTTCCTGTCTGTTCCGACCCTTGCGCTTGGGCTTCTTCTGGGTATCTTTGGTTACGTCTGCTGAATCTTTAAAAAAAGAAAAACAGCAAATGAATCTGGAAATAATACTAATTGCAAATATAATTAATGTTGCAATTGCAATATTTTTAGTCAGTGTTATGTTAAAGTTAATCATCTGTGAGGTGAAAAACTAAAGTCTTAAACTACTGAGGGTTCCATCAAGCAGCCCTAAGATCAAATAGTCACAAAGGTTAAAATAAATTTCAAAAGAATGGCAAAGATAACCTGTGAAGTCCCTAAAAACAGAACCAGTACTCGAAAACCTTTAAAATCCAGTAAAGTTTGCCTTGATTTTCAAAACACTGAAAATAAAAATAATATATAAAAGTATAACATATACAAATGAGGTAGGTCGTCAATCAATCTTTATCAATAAATACAAAATGCACTATTAGTAACTACAACTATATATTATCAAAAACTCACATTAATGATGCTGTGACAAACAGCAACAACAGATATGAGGATGATGGTGAAGACACTAACATAACATACTGATCAGGAAAACAATTAAAACGAGAATAAACCCACATAAAGCAGCTTGTATCGAGTGTATGCAAATATCCAAACCTTAAATTGTACTGTGTGTAAGTCAGGTCAATAATCTGGGCAATCAAACTGTTCCTGATGACTGTACATGAATTGTCCTGAAAAAAAATTACTTTTTCCTCATCTTACCTACAGTGCAATCAAAATGTAATCCAACACAGAAATCCTGCTTTGGTTTGTTTATTCACCTGCTGCTGGGACCGATTCCGTTAAAAGGAAAAGATTGTTATCTGTGGCCTGTTTACGACATTTTCCCCATCTGAGGAGAAGCTCATCGATAAAGTGCCCTTTCTCCCCATCTGTGCCCTGCAGCAGGTCTCCAACGTACTCCTCAATCTCTTCAGTGCTTTCAATGGACAGAATGTATCTAAGGAGTAGATAATAAACATAGAATTATTGTTTAATGAGACATAATGGCAGAAAAATGCCAAAGGACAGCAAGGTGAAAACAGTATTAACAAAAAAATGAAAGGACTGGAGAATATATGATGCTGTCAGCTGTTTTTCCTCCCAATTATCTCATTCCTTTTCATTTGTTTAAGCTTTTACTGCTTTAATTTGCGGGACATAACTGACAGGTGTTATTTACGTAATGTAAATATCACAGTACACTGTCAACCGCCAAGGTGTTATTCTACCGATAGTTTTTCACAGCAAATACAATTAAATAGGCCTCTGTCATGTCGATTGCATTATTACAGTAATCTTGTCGAAAGGCAGCCTGTTAGCTCCCGTAGCAGTCAAGATTTTAAGAAACGCATAATAATATTTCTTACTGGACGATGTCTTCACAAGCTTCCAAGCCAAACTTGTAGTGTAACTGGTCAACACACCACTTCAACAAAGCGTCCGACATCTTATCTCATAGAAGTAAAGCTGCTGCTGTCGTGTTAGACAGTGACTATTTCCAGCCGGAAAAATAACAAAGAGACACCCATCGTGCCTGCGTGGCGACTTATTAATGTGTCCGGACACAACGTGTGCTACAAAATAAAGGTTCCGGTACATCAGTCCTTGCGGCACTTGAGCGACACCTGGTGTGAATAAAGAGGGACACTTGCATCTTAGGGACAATTAGTAATTTTTTATTAACAATTAATAAAAACGAACGTTTTTTGTGAGCCACAGTAGTAAAAACAGAGACGTTCAAAAATGCTGTAAAATCTTAAAATCAAACACATTTCCATGTTGTTTCAGCTCTAACCCCCAACTAATATCAACACAATACATTTGCAATTATCCATAATTATTGTGTACTAGCTATGAGTGACTTGTGCTAAATTATAAAAGTAGGGTTAATAAGAAAGAACTCAGTAATAATTGTGGAAATATTACATTATTCTCCCAAATTTCAGCATCTTCTCTTTATTAGAGTGATGATGGTCTTACTCTATACTATTGACTCTTTACATACATTTCCTAGTTCTAGAAACCTTTTTGGAACCTATAGAGGCATGGGTATAAAACAGTAACAGTGTGTAAACAGAAGCAAAGATCTGGTCGACAGACTACAATATGGACTGTGCAGTTGTAGAATGAGGAAGAATGAAAGAACCAGACCACATATAACAAAACTGAATTCACCAACACAAGGGACGGGTCAAATTCAATTGCTCATGTAATGTTCTTTTAAAATCACGCTAAACACAAGATAGAGACACAAAGTCGTTTGAGATGGAGGTCAAAGTGAAGATCAACGTGAAGTTTGAAGGATTATCCTGCAGTGGAACACCAGGAGCTTAAAAGCAAATCAGGAGGAAAGACTTCCAGGAAATGAACATCTGTGTATGCAAGGGGCAATTGTAACTGCCCATTTGTAGATAATATCTTACATTGTTTAAACCTCCAACTTTAAACCTTCAGGCTCACTCAAGCACAGTGAACAGAGAGCTTCATGGAAATGGATTCCAGGGCCGAGCAAGTTTTATATCACCAAGTGCAATACAAAGCAGATGCAGGGGTTTAAATCACACCGCCAGTTGGCTCTAAAGCGGTGGAGATGTGTTCTATGGAGTGATCAATCATGCTTCTCTTTCTGGCAAGCCAATGGGCAAATCCATGTTTGCTGGTTGCCAGGAGAACAGTAATTGTCTGACTTTATGCTTCTACCAAGTGTAAATTTTGGTGATTATAGTGTAGGGTTGTTTTTCAGAGGTTGGGCTAAACTCCTTATTTAGAGTGGAAAAAAACACTTAATTGTTCTATATTAAAGAGGTATTTTAAATAAAAATGTATGCTCCCAACTTTGTGGGAACAGTGCTTCAGAAGAAGGGTCCACTGTGGCCATAAAAGGACAGACACTCAGCAGCAATATTCTGGTTGAAAGCCATGTTAAAATATTGCAGCAATGGTACTAAGGGGCCCAAAGTGTACCAAGTATCCCCCCATCCATTGCACCACCAGTATCAGCAGCCAGAACCTTTGACACAAGACAAGATTCCATGTTGTTAACGTCAAGTTCTGAAATTGAGTCTCGTCAGATGTCAATGTCAATGTTTTTCCAATCTTCTACTGTCCACTTGTAGCCTCCCTTTCATGTCAAGAAGTGTAGCCCAACTTCTTCAATGTTTCAGGTGTTGTGTATTCAGAGACGCTATCCTGCATTCCTTGGATGTAACAAGTGTTTATTTGAGGTACTGTTGCCTTTCGATCATCTTGAACCAGTCTCCCTATTCTCTGACGTCTCACATCAACAAGACATTCTTGTCCATGCAACTGGATATTTTCTCTTTTTTGGGCCATTCTGTGTAAAGCTTTTGAGATTTTTGTGTGGAACTTCCCAGTAGATCAGCCGTTTCTGAAATACTCAGACCAGCCCGACTGGCACAAACAGCCAAAGTCACTTAAATCCCCTTCCTTCCCCATATTGGTGCTCCGTTTAAAGCAGCTAGTTGCCATGACAACATCTACATGCCTAAATGCAGTGGCAGCCATGTGACTGGCTAATTAGCTATTTGTGTTAACAAACCATTGAACTGGTGGTTGGTGAGTGTAGGCTGGGATGAGACCCAAATTCAAAAGTGTGTGAAAGCAGACAAGAGAAATCATGCACCGTCGTGTATCGGATGTTAGTCCATATCAACATTTGCCCTCAAATGAAATTTCAGTTATACTGTATACTTTACAGTTATAATGCACTGTTTTAGACTAATTCTTAACAAGCTATATAGGATATATAGGAAATTAACTTGAGTAACTAATGAAAATATGTAATGATGCAAAACAAACTGCTCTTCATATGAGCTTTTTAATATTGATAGATTGATAATGAACAAGACTATATTCACTTTTAAATGCTTGCTTATGACCATGCTTAACAATAGAGAATATATATAAGTGTATTTATACTATCACACACCTTTTTTGGATACTCATTGTTAATTAAACTTAATTTCACGGATTAGTACTTTGAATAAATGTATCGTAACAAAATCAACACACAGGTTACATCAATATAATGAAGGCTGTCTTCCAAACTTCAATTAATGGCTTAATTGAAGTTTTTGGAAAATGCCCCAACAAATCTGGGTGCTGACATGAGGATGCCGATGGTGCAGAGGATCGTGATGACAGAAAAAGCCACCAGACAAAGCCTGTCAATGACCAGTGCAGCAAATTTCCAATCGTTAGACATGGCCATATTCACGTCTTGTTTCCGGAAATGTTTGGCAATGGAGTGCACCTCATCCAAGAGTTTGGCCAGCTCTCGCTCTATGTTGCCTGCTGATGAGCCAGGACCTTTGGCAAGGAGCGTCTCATCTTCGCCCGCTCGTCCACCAGGGACTCCGGTGGTCTGGCTGCTCTTCAGGCCACTGATGCTGGGGTAAACATTGGTGGGCTGGGGGCCTGGGGTATCCTCATTGAGCTCATAAACCAGGCTTCTATGTTGAACCTTGGAGGGACCGGTTAAGGGTACCTGCTCCTCCCCCGGTCGCTTCATACACAAAAACGAGGCACAGCAGTCGAGCAGGAACACGCGGGTCTTTGAAGCAGACATTTGAAAAAAAATTAGTTTCAGGGAGAAAAAATATGTTTGGTGACAAGAACTAATGAAAATCTCTTCAAGTCCCCAAATCCATCCCAATTTCATAACATTCCAATTCCATCTGTGAGCAAAATTAAACAAAGATTGGCTAAGATCTGCACACATTGTTAATAGGTTTCAGCTCTGTGTGCAGCTAATGCTGAATGTGTGGGGTTAAAAGGGTAGAAGAGCGTAATTCTGGTGTAACATTACATGAACTCACCCACTTGGGCATCTTCTCTCCACAAGGATCGTGATGATGGTGTTGTAAGACCACAACTGTAGCGATCACTGACAGACCAACAATGACCATGATTGCAGCAAAGTACTGAGCTAAAGAAGAGACAGTAGTCACACATTAAAGAAAATGATTAGATCTTATATCAGAAGTGAGACACACACTTTCTGGGATGCAGGTTTTACAAACTTAAATTAAACTTCAATTGCGTAATACAGAGCTTGAAACAGCAAAAACTGATTGCACGACAACTTAAATCTGTTTACAGGGATCCAGTGATAAGATCGCCTGCTGCTAACTTCACCTCAGCATACCTATTAAAGGCACAGACTCTGATGTGGCGGGCATTATTTCTGCAACCATCAGCATGAAGACAGTCATGGAGAGCAGGACAGTAATGCCTGAGGGCGAACGAGACAAAGAGTCAGAGAGAGAGAGAGAGAGAGAGAGAGAGAGAGAGAGAGAGAGAGAGAGAGAGAGAGAGAGAGAGAGAGAGGAGGCTCAGTTGGTGCTTAAGATCAACGATAAATAAACACATCACACACATTTATACACTGGCCTACAGTGAGGCACTACAGCCACAAGTGGACAGAAATGAAAAATTCTGTCATTGTTAGGCTTTCCCAGCTGGTTTTAGAAATTCCTCCGGTGGGGATCATACGCTAAAAACAGCCTTTCCCATGTCAGGAACAATTAACATGAGAGAGAATTTTGCATGGAGCATTATTGGAAATGGTGGTTTTCCTCTGTCATGCTGATGACTTTACCCTCATCCAGCCCTAGTCCTCTTTCATCTAACACTGTCAGAATGGATTTTATTGTTGTTGTTGTTGTTGTTGTTGTTGTTATTTGTTACTGGCTTTTGCAGAACATCTTAGTCCCAAATGTCATCATACATGTGGGAACAGTGTGAGATGTGCATTTTCCAGATCAGACCAGCATATGCAGAGAAAACAGGCCCTGCAGTGGTGGAAGTGTATTCCTGTTGAGAGCAAAAGAGGTGTTTTATGCCACATTTGTAGTACTTATTTCTGCTTTTTTTCCTGTGTGTCTCTAAGGAATGAAATTTAATTCCACACTCACGTTAATGAGGGAATGCAACTCTGATCTCTAATGGTTTGTGGAAGACATAAAATGCATAAATCAGGATCTCCAATTCCCCATCACACACATGCATGCACACACAGACACACCAATTTTGTGTAATTTATGCCCAAAATATCAGTGATAACAGAGGAAAACTAGTTTTCTTGTTCCAGGGACACTTGATCCAGTCACTCAGTGTTAGTAATCAGATAACGTAGCCACAAAGTTGATTCATTCATAAAAAAACCTGATTACCCAGGAAGAAAATGGATGGAAAGATAATATACTGAAATTCCTCTCACCCATTGTGCATGCAAGCACGAGCGACTATAATTCCTGATGTTCATCGTTAGTGCAGCCACATCACCAGGAAGAACAGTGTTTAAATGATAGATTAAACTCTGCCTCACCAAACCACCAGCTCTGCTCTTTAATCATCTTTTCCTGTTACACCTTCTGTGTTTGAAGCAATTGCTGATATTCAATAGCTTGTATTGTGTTTGCATAATGGTTACAGGACCAATATTGGAGGTTTCTTTCTCTTCTTTATTCCACATTCCACATTTTGTAGTTGTTTTGTTTTCTATTGTTGCTCCCTCCTGTGAGTTTCTGTACTAGTGTGTGTGTGTGTGTGTGTGTGTGTGTGTGTGTGTGTGTATTTCTAACCCAGCGAGATCTTCTCCCCAGAGTCAGCTGGCAAAACAAAGACCAGCAGAGCCAGAGTGGAGATCAGGACACATGGGAGGAGCAGGTTGATACCATAGTAGAGGGTCCGCCTCTGCATCACCACTGTGAACGTGACATCAGGATACGTTTCCTCGCAGCAGTCGTACTTGCGCTGGTTCACTCGCCCTTTGACCTCTGACGGAAAAACAGTCCATTTAGGAACCTTTGAGAGCCTCCGATCCACTGGTCCCTCTTACCTAGCAGGTCCCACTCTCCGTTGGGGATGTAGCTGGAGATGTCCGCCTCCAACATCTGCAGGTCCAGAGTCCAGATTCCGTGCGTCCAGGAGCCAAATTTCAGGTCACATTTCTGAACATCGAAGGGGAACCAGCGCACATCTATGTGGCAGGTGCTCTTTAAGATCCCTGGGACATGGGGAAAAAAATCCAAAAAGAGACCACGGATCAGCCACGCAGGGTCTTTGTTGAGATAACTGAGGAGCCACAACCACAACCACCTCCATGTGGATCAAGGACACCCAGCATGTTGGAAACCTTTGCTCTCAGGGTCACAGGGGGGCTGGGCTCCAGCCCAATCATCACCAGTGCACCTTGCACTCATACATTTACATTTAGGAGCAATTTAGATTCCAGAATCAAAACTGGTCTGCCTGTTTTTGGAGCCCAGGAGCAAAGTGGAGAAAAGACACACCCAGGAAGAGTTCCTCATTTCCAAACCTTGACAGTCCTGTTTGGTTAGACTTTTGATGTGTATAATCATCTAATTACTCACATTTTAAACTCCCCATATTAAATGTAAATACTGGACACCTGTAAGTGGGACCTTCACTCCTACCTGGAGGTACGTAGGTACAGTTGCCAGACGGGACGACCACAACATTGGTGTGATAAGTGGCATCAAACCTTTCATCTGCACTGTGAATGACACGAGGCTGCGTGAGTGTTCACTGCAGTGGCATGATGGAAAACCAGTATGACCCCCAGTATGACCCACTGCTAATTAATACAAGTAACACAAACAGGAGACACAAACAGAATCATCACAACCGCAGGTACGTGGCAGATGAGATGTAATGACTGATGCAGTGAGTCCAGAGAAGAGGTTATTCAGGGGTTACCCTCAGTCTCCCATGTTACCCACAATTCACTGCAGCTACATGAAGACCGCAGAGGCTGGAGCTGCAACTTAATGAGATGCTTGAAAATACAGACAAAAATAAAACACGAAAGCCGCAGCCACTCAAGCATCCGGTGGCAAAATGGCAACAATAAATGATCCTTAGCTGCTGGGAGGAGGGGGGATCCGTTCTAAAACGTTTACCTGTTATACAGCAGAATGTCTGGCTTCCAGATGTTTCGGCTGGGAAGCCTCAGCGAGTTTATGCCTGGATATTCTGACACATCCCACGTGAGGTAAGAATCAGTCCATTCCTGTGGAAAACACAGACGTTTCATTTAAAACCAATTTTTTCCTGCGTATGTTTAAAAACTGCATGATATGGTGCATTACTATCAGAGGAACAGGAGAAATGCAGAGCAGAACTAACAACAACCCAGAGAAAAACCCCAAATCAACAACTCTTTAAAATATATATAGCAATTTATCTTTTTGTGATAATAAAATTTCAAAGTTTATTGAACAGCTTTTTAAAAAGCTACAAAATCTTCATAGAAACATCCCTCAAACCCAAAGGACAGGCGATGAACTTATTTAAAAGTATAATTTCTAAAATTATAACGAAGACAACTGTTACTGCTCTACTGATGACACACAAAAAAGCAACAAAATCTACCTGGGTTCCATGTACACATTATATACACATAGTCTTTTATTTTAATATGTGAGGGTGTGAAGAAAACTTTTGGAGCGTCAGGAACCACAAAAATAAGTAATAAATCATATTCATCAAATGTGCTGTGTGGGAAAGTCTTACCATTTGCAGCCAAACATTGGTTGTTAAAATCTGATTCTTTTCATCCTACAAAAACCCAAAAAACATGAAATGTCACAAAATTATGTGAATACAGTACTTGGGTAAAATTTGATGGCCCTGATGTGCCACGTTTAACTTGTGTGGCGAAGCTTTAGCTACGTACCACGTCCATGATCTGCATTAGGCTGAGGCCGAGCCGAACCATGAGGGTTTCAGAGTCGTTGGCGACGGGCCGGATCATCGAGTTGTATCTACGCAACAGGTAATTGTACAGCCTTTCCTCGGTTGGCCCCTGAACTGTATCTGCACAAGACAGAAAGAGACAATAGCAACTAATGCAGCTTCAATTTCTGTCACTCGCTATCATTTCTGCCACAGGATAAATAGTATGTTCCTCATGATATGTTGATAAAATGTTGAAAACATTTTGGAAAGCTTGTGCTGCCAGGCCAGGCCAGGCCAGGCCAGGCCAGGCCAGGCCAGGCCAGGCCAGGCTAAAGTGCTGTAAACACAGCCACTGGATGATTGCGTAGTGAAGATGAAATTCATCAATGATTGTCTTATTTTCACAGCCTAACACTTGGCAGAGAGCTGATCTCAACATTCCTCTCCTCTCTGCCTGGAACTGTTCATTCTTAAAAAAAAAGGGTGAAGTAACGGCTGGAATTCCTTGAATGGCTCCTTGGAGACTTGGAAGCCATTCTCTCCCTCCTCAGGGTCGGTGTTAGACAATCACTGCAGTGTGTGAAAAATGTGTAAGAGGATTTTCCAACAGTCTTTTATGGAAGCGTTGTGTCAAAATTGTCTTTTGTTTAATACCATTTAAAGTGACACATTTCAAAGTTGTTTGCTGCACTTTGGTTTGATGACTTTACCACATGCCTCTGACGTAGGCGGTACCTTCGCGCCTGCAGCTCGGCTTGAATCATAAACACAGAGTAGCAAAACTGCAGATAAATGCACGTCGTAAACAACTGGACCAAAGTGGTTTCAATTTCTGGGTATAATCAAGGGAAATCTGATTATTGCTTATGTTAGACATTTCTATAGGAGTGAACCTTAAACACATGGGATGTATGTGACCACAGGAAATATATGTCATAAAGTAATTTAAGTGGAAGTGTGCAAACACATGGTTTTAATAAAGAAACCATTGTCAGGTCTTTTATAAATAAGTCCATGGCATTTCCTGAGGTTTTTATATTTTATAATAGAAACAGATGAGATGAGATGCACTCATTTGATTTATTTTTCACCCAAAAGTGCACGTTAGATTTCTTTGTTATTATTGCACCACAATCGCAGTATATGCAATATATGCTTCAATTGCTAAATGCAATCTGTTAATTTTGAGACTAATGGTATCACCATTTATGGAAATGCATGTCCTATTTACTTTTTGTCTCACACATTGAGTGGGTCAGAGTGGTCTATAGAGCTGTGTGTGTGTGTGTGTGTGTGTGTGGGGGGGGGGGGGGTTGTTTACAATAAACTATTGTCTGTATTATCTGTTTTAAAAGTTCTTTAAAACTTTCAATTCTCCACAAAAAATGTAGTTGGTGCAGGTTGTATGAAAAGCAAACGTCATTTACGGCTCTGCACAACTTAGAACAAATGAGTGAAAATGGGATGAATACGAAACGGTCTGTCCCAAACGGGTCACGGAATTCAAGTTCGACGCTGCTAATGATTCCAAACCACGCCCCTTTATTACAACCCCCTCTTGTTTTTGAAGTTGTTAACCACTAATTAAAAATCTATATTTTACCTTTGATGGAGAAGGCGAGGACCATCAGAAAAATCTGAGCATTCCACATGTTGAAGCGTGAAAGAAGGATCCCAAGATTCCTCCGTCTCTGAACCCGAATGTGGGGAATAATGAGCGAGTGCGCGCCCCTGTGTGGGGGTGTGGTTATGTATAATTTATCATTAACTGGCCGAATGCTATAATTCGGCTCTATCTTCGTAATGTTCGTTTCTATCTGTAAATTATGACAAACTTAACTGGTTGATGAAAATTAGACAGTATTAAATTGACTTATTCGATTCTTTTTTAAATAGTGACGACATCTGCTGGTCATTAACGAGAACTACAGTCGTATTTTAAATGCAAGGCAGACTTGAGACTTCTTTTTAAAATTAAAAATGAAAATAAACATTTGTATTTATTTTATACTGCACAGATTTGCAGTCACCCCATTACCCACATTACCTCAACGACATAAAAGCAACCCGGGCAATTTTACATGTATCATTGGCAGCTTGCGTTCAAAACAGGCGGAAACAAGGTGAACAGAAGTTGTAGTTATGAGTGCTACGTGTCAATAGGCTGTTTGAACAGCCTCTGGTAAGGATGTATTGTTGTCACAGGATAATTACACTGCCCGTTTCACTGATTCAGACAAGCAACATCTTTTAATTAAATGTATGCATAAGAGTAATTACCCCCCCCCCCCCCCAAAAAAAAAAAAGAAAAGAAAAATTAAATACCTCGGTTGTATTATAAGCACAATTTACTAAATTTCTTTCACTTTTGCCTTGGCAGAAATAGAAACATGAGTATTGCAATATATATAGAAAATAATTTTCAGATAAACAGTATAACAGCTACAAGTAATATTTCTTTAAACAATTTTAGTTTAAAAAAAAAAAAGTGTCCACCCACTAAGGCGTAAAGAACAATCTAAGATAAGATAAGGCTCAAAGGATCAAAGAGGCTGTGGCACTGGATCTTTCAATGATATTCAAAGGAGCTTTGATCTAAAGTAACACTATATTACAGCTGTGACTTGAATTACAACGGCCCCCTACACTGCTGCTAACACAATCAGCGACGACAAAGAAAGAAATACAGAGTAAAAGACTATAAATCCCCACAGCTGTCGCATTTACCAGCTTATTGACCTTTTACTGATCTATTCTGACTGACACCCCACTCGGAATCCTGCTAACCTGACGAGTCACTAGTCCCTACACAACCGCCGTTGCCATGGAAACAATGGGGTCCGCTGAAGGCGCTGTCGGAGTTAAATTGCCCATAACGATAAATGTCATTCGTGGAAACAACCTGGTATGTTTGTTCGCGGACGTTTCCAGTGGCGATAAAGTTGTATACCTTTCACCGTCATTTAAATTAGGTTTAAGCGACGGAAGTTTACTTTACTGTTGTTAGCGAATTAGCGGTGTATTAGCTCAGGAAGCCACGCAAAAAACCAAAAGAGGGCCGTGGACTTCAGGGGTGTATCAAGTGATGCTTAATTACTTTTACCTAAGAGTAGACTAAAGGATTATGACATGAAAGACGAAATGCTTTACTTTTTAAAGCTTTGTTATCTGATGAGCTTTGTTAGACGCTGTCTCCGAATTCTCGCGATGTTTCAGAAAGGCAGAAAGGAGCTGCTAACGTTGATATATCGCCACTACATTCTATAATATACAGTATATCATATACTGTACTGTATTTGTCAGCAGTCATCTTCATGATAAATTTTTGAATAATTCAAAAAAAATGCATACACCCCCCCCCCCCCACCCCCCCCCACACACACACACACACACACTTTTGCTTCTGCCATTACATTGTTGATTTAATGTGTTTCTTTTGAAATAGACACAATACACCAAAATGTCTGTAATGGGTTAAAGACTTAAGATAATTAGAACGTCTCCCTTCTTTTTTCAGAAAGAGAAAAAGGCAGATGGCTACCAGGTTGTTCTGCTTGCTGAATTTGACGAAACTCTGCTGGGGAACTCAGGCAACGTGCAAGTTGACCCTGTGGAGAACTGTGTTGACTTCAACTTCACCTGCTGCTTAAGTTGCTCGAGTGATGCCCAAACTCTCACTGACCTCGCCCAAAAACCGGTCATATGTAAGAAGAGTCGTTACTTTTCTGACATACCTTATAGATTTTATTTGTGTATTTCAGAACAGATGCCTTACCACCTTCCCTTCGTTAACACCACAATGAGTTATTAGTGATAGTTGCACACTGCTACTTTTATGTGCATCAGCCATTTAAGATTTTTATGCTCACTCACTATTGCCTTTAAACTATTGCACTATAAACAGAACATCCACTGATTCAAATGAATCATTTTGATTTGGTCAGTGACAGTGACAGATTCTGTGGAAGAGAAGAAGGGAAAGGCGGCAAGTACGCCCAGTAAAGGCAAGGACAAGGCAGTTTTGGGCCAAGCTGTGGTTGACCTGCTACCACTTTTACAAGGTAGAGCTTCCTCATCTTAGAAACTATGATTTGGCTCCCTGTATTTCCCTTAAAATGCTTAATATTTTTAGTTTTTCCCCTCTAAATTACAATTTTTCCATCCATCTTAAGGTTGCTGCAGCTTTTCATCAACAGTCCCGCTGAATCCTGCGGTCATCGCCCCTGCCAAAGGTGCACGAAATTCCAGCTCCGTGGTCAGTGTGTGAAAGTTCAACCAAATATCACTGTTTTCTCAAATGAAGGGTCATATTGTTTTTTATTACAAACTTACACATGTCCAGAAGAGCCTGAAAATTGTTTGGAATAAAACTGAAATCTTTTTGGCCAGTATAAACTTATAAAACATTCTCCTACCAGATTTCAGAAAAGGTTGCAGAACCCAAGGTAAGAGACATTAAATGCCCTTAATATACTAATGATTTTATAATAAATTGGTATCTACAGTGCAACTGTTTCCTGTGATTGCAGGCGTCCCTTGATGTGTGTGTGAGCGTGTCTGACACGCTGATGTCTGACGCTGACCTCTCCACCTCCAACCTGCTGCGGGTCACTGTAGAGACGGTCTACTCGGTCCCTGACTCATGGATGCAGCCGTCTGGCCAGAGTCCCACCTACATTGCTGCCGTGGAGGTGCCACTCACCGAAGAAGTGAGTAATTTTTCATATAGTTTCATCGAATGGACTGAGCTACTGTTTTATCAGACAGCCCTTATTCAAGACGCTTGGGATTATAGTTCTGAATCTCGGTCCTGTCCAGTCAGATGGAGCCACAGAATCACTTTTAACACTCCTTCTCTGAACCAGAAAAGTCAGGCGCTGATATTTTCTGATGGGAAACTGAAGGCAGGGCGCCAGATGGAGGAGAAGTGCCGTCAGAAAAAGAGACCAAATCAGGAGCTGTTGGTCCCAGGGAACCACTTTTTGCCTGACACATTTTTCCTGGACGAGTCCATTGACCAGGAAGATGGCGAGTTGACTGGCTTAGAGGTGATTTAATTGCCAGACTATTCTAAAATGTCCTTTAAAGCCCTGTCTTACCACATGAATTAAGAAAAAGATGTGTACAACTAAGTACCCTGCCAAGCTTTCGAGTCAGGGAAACGACTAAGTAACAAAAGTTGTGATTGGTCCAACAGGACCAGACGTTTCGAACCGAGGTGGAGACCACAAAGAATCGAGTGAGCTGGGATACACAGATTTGCTGTTATCTGGATCCACGTGGAACCATCATGTGAGCTGCTCACACAGTTCCTCAACCTGTCTTTAGCCAGGCTGCTTCATGTTTATTCGCTTGGATGCAAAATAATATTTGTGGCTTTTAGTTTTACTTTGACAATCATTTCACCAAGTCTGGATATTTTAAATTGATTTTGCGCCAGACTTGTCATGTATGACATTGCTCTCTTTTGGAAGACAAAATTGCTTAATGTTAAGAGAAAAAATCCTGTCACTGAAACAAGACAATAGCATTAAAAATTAAAATATTTTTTTGTAATACCAGGCTGCAGCAGATGATTATTGAAAACAGACTCTGGCCAGTGGAGATAATGAGGCTGAAGCCTCCAAACCCCAAGGTGGTGAGAGTGTACGACAAATGTGTGTCATGTTTATTGTTTTACTATTTACTGTGTGTGTGTGTGTGTGGACGTAAACGGTCATAAAGAATCCAGAGATCCCCTTCCATGGGGTGGCATTTGTGGACCTGGGACGACTCCTGTATCCCGGTGTGAAGCGCACGCGAGGTGCTTACAGCATTCAGCCCTTCTCTGAGGAGGAGATACTGGAAAAGGTCACATTAATGCGCACAGAAAATGTTCTCATGAAATGTGTGTGCAACTTTAATCTGCATCTTCACTATTAAAAATATTTCAAAGTTTGTTATTCATCTTCTCCCTAAAGACCAGTAAGAGCTACAGTGTGCTACGAGAGAACATTAAATCTGCAGACAGCCAGAAAGGTCGGGCTACCTCAGCCGCAGGCCCGCGCACTGAGTCCAAGGAGGTAGCTAAAATGCATTTTCCCAAAAAAGACACTAATAAACATTTATGTAAAACTTTTCTAGGTAGTTGAAAGTCTGACATATGTCTTATAAGCTTTGACCCTGTTAGGAAATAGACTTTTCTGACCAATTATTTCTGAATATGCTAGATGTGCATGAAAGCCAGAACTTACATCATCATTGAGATATCCTTGGAAAAACCACTAGTTCACAAAATGTCTTCAGAGGAGCTGGCTGAAAGGTAAAATGTCATTCATCATTTTGTATTCGATGTTATCTATGGATAATAGGTTTGACCTTGGTAAAAGTGATGCTTTAAAATCATGTTATTTACGTACATTTTTTCTGCAGGGTGAAACAGTTGATACCACCCAGGCCTCCTTTTCCACTGCCTCCAAGCCAAGCAGAGAGAGTAAAATGCATTTATTATCATTTTAATACAGTGAAAAATGATAATCCTGAAGTCTCCATTGTTCTTCCACAGGCTGTGCGTTACTTCCACCAGCAGGTGGGCAGTGTGGTGGCTCATATCTCAGAGCAGTGCAAGGAACTATTTGGGGAAGAACAAATTCTTTCAAAAACCTGTAGCCGGGAGCAAATGAAGGCTCAGCTAAAGCAAGCGCTTATTGCATCTGGGAGATATTTTACCTTCAAGGAACAGATGGAGGTCAGAGGACCAACAAGCATCACCAGGACCTTGAAACTCTTTTGTAACCATTTTCTAGTGTTTTCCTCATGTTGGCAACAAACGTGTAAAGACCTTCTGTTGTGCCAGCCTGCAGTTGTGAGGATCATCCGTAATGTGATGCAGCGCAGAGAACCATTTACTGACCAGCAGGAGCTGAGCGATTTCATCAACAAGCTCTACGTTTGCCTGGTGGACCAGACGTATGTGGCTCTCAACAAGGTAAACACCCCCCCCATTGTCTACGCTGAGTGTGCAGACTGCATATCTTCATCCTTTGTGCTTTTCCAGATCTATTCATGTGATGTTGAAGATCATTTCGTGGATGAGATTCACCTGAGTTCTTCTCAGCTGCAGCATTTTGCCAGGGAGGCTCAGGCTGTTGGGGATTATCAGCTGGCTGTTCAGTACCACCAAGAGGTAAGTAAAGTGTCTACTCTTAATAGGGTTGCAACTCCTCAAGGAATCAAAGTGCAGGTTCTTTTTCTATCCAGCCAGATGATTTGAGTTCTCTGCCTCTTCCTGTCTGCAGTTTTTTACAAGGGTTAAATTTTGAACCCTTTACTGTGCTCCTCTTTTTTCTCTTTATATATTCATATACCACCTTTACATTAAATGAATTAGTTTAATTGTGAATCCCTCTATTTAAAAAAACATCTTGTTTACCCTCAGGTTATGTTAACTTGTCTTTTTCATGTCATAATTGTACATGGAGTGCATGCATTCATGAGCTGACCCCCTTTTTTGCTGCAGTTGGTGGTGAGGCACCCTAATGATCCCTCCTACATGTTTGAGTGGGGAGGCCTCTATATGCTGATGCAGGATTACATGAAGGCTAAAGAATGTTACCGTGACGCTTTGTCCATCAGCCAGTCACACAATCCCAGGTTACAAATGCTCGATTGACTTCAGACCTGTTAAACTTTTTGAGTTACCGGTAGCTTTCTTTGAACCAAAAAGCTTGTATTGTTTTGTTCCACAGCCTAATGATGTGCGGAGTCTTAGCCATCATGTATGAACATTACAAAGATGCCCAGACTTTCCTGGAGAGAGCCGCAGGGATTGAACCTCAGAGTGTGGTGGCCTGGACACTCTTGGGTGAGACCTGTCATGTTGCTGCCAATAAAGGATCAATTTTTATTAGATTAAGAATTTACTGTCTTTAATCTCATTATTTAAAGTTGTGCTGTGTGCCAAAGGATATTTTATATATATAAGGGGTTACTGAATTCTTTGTACAAATGTAACATAACCTTATTTTTAAATAACAGCAAGAAAATCCAATCTTCAACTTTGCACCAGAGCTCACAACGTGATGATGAATGAGTCTCACTGGACATCTGAGTTTCTGTGTCTGCGGTTTAGGTTTGGTTTATGAGCGCCAGAATGAATCCATCCTGACTGAGTGGGCTTTTCAGGAGGCCAGAAAGGCACTGATGGAACCGCAAACACCAGTGGAGGAGGAAGTGAACCAGGACAGGAAGGAAAGTGAGAACAAGGAGGACAGGTTACCAGCCGAGGATGGTAAGATTGAATCAGGTGAGATGGAGAGAGAATAAATGCTGCTCTGACTGTTATTTCTGGTGTTTTAAAGAGGAGGGCTTCCTGAGTCATGCTGTTAGACTTGACTGTCGGTGCCTTCTTCTTCTCCCAGAACCAGAAAGCAAACAACTCACCACCGGACCAGAGAAGGAGTCTCCAGCCAGTCCCTGCACACTTCCTGCCAAACATTCCTCTTCCATTTACATCCAGACGCTACAGTTCCTTCTGAAGAACTCTGCTCTACAGGTACACATGCTGTGCTGGACTCAGTGAATCTAGATACAACCCAATTGGTCCGGCTGTGAGACCAGACGTGTTTATGAGGAACTTGTGATTCTAAACACACGCTGCTGCATGTTTTCCTGTTGTCAGATGGCAGAACAGGCTCTATCCCAGGAGCTGCTCTGCTCAGAAGGTGGTCAGAGCATCTCTTACAGTTTTCATCTTGGCCAATGGCAGCTGCTGAGAGGAGACTATTCTAAAGCTGCTGCCAGCCTCCAGAAGGTGTTGTGCGAAAGTAGCCGGGTAAGCACAATGGAAATGTGATGTCCCCACATTTTTTTAAGTTCTTTCACACGTACACCTTAGAATTATCACCATTCTAAATGTCTGGATTAATATGTGCAATAGAATGCTGAGGGCCTCGCTGATATTTTGGCGCTCTACGGTCACTGTCACTATTTGCAAGACGCGTTCGAAGACGCTCGGCTGAGCTACGAAAGGAGCCTGAACTGTCGACAGCAGCTGTCAGATGCTCACCTTGTCCTCCTCCGTCTGGGTTCTATCTACTTTGAACAGGAGAAGGTCAGATACTGACAGGAGCTGATGTTTGGCCGTTATGTTACATTAGTAGGAATCCTTTTTTGGATTGCTTATGGAGGTGAGTAACTCAAGTGCTGATCTCTGATTTTGAACTTTCAGTATGAGCAGGCCAGAGCCGTCTATCTGCAGGCCTGCGAGCAGTCTCCGTCCTGCCTGACCTGGCTGGGACTAGGATCCACCTGTTACCGGGTAAAACCCATCCTCCTTTTCCATATGAAGAGGCTGAAAATATCAACCTTATTAGGTGCGTGTGTTTGTGTAGATGGAGGAGCTGGTTACAGCTGAGCAAGCCTTGATTGAGGCCAGTCGTTTGATCAGGCAGAACACAGAGGTTTGGGCTTATCTGTCTCTCATCTGCCTCAGGGTGAGTCCTCCGTTCAACATAAGCTGAGAGTTGGCCTGCGTGGCCACGTTCTGTTGCATAAAATAAATATACCGTCACCTTTTAGCCATCTGTTCTTTCTCAAATCAGACTGTGTGAACCCGAACTAACCTTATTCCTGAACATTTGTTTGCAGTTTGGCAGACAAAAAGAAGCGGAGCATTTTCATAGAATTGTAAAGTCGGTAAGTTCGGTCTGCATCCTGCAGTCATCTGTCATTTGAATCCAGATAATCAGCCCTCCCCTCACACCCTTCTGCCTCTTCCTGGTGTATAGTTCAACCCGCAGAAGGAGTCACTCCTCAGAGAGTACGAAGAGCTGAAGTCGCAGCTTCAGCTGCGTCAGCTGCAGTCATTTCTGGGAACAAGACCTGATGGAAGGGATTTGAAACCAATCGACTAAACACAGACTCACTCATGAAAGGTCAAAATGTTTTACTGTATTCAAACCAACACATGGAATCCAAACTCACAAAATGATTCAAAGGATCCTGGAATCTTAGGCATTTCCAAAACAGCTTAATAAATTTGTACTTCATTAACAAAATAAAGAAATGGCATGAGGTGAGAGTATCTCTGTGTGAGAGATTTGGACCACCTGAACAATGAGACAAGATAGTTCTTACAGGCATTTGGCACAATCCTTCCAGCTTCAGCAGGAAACGGCGTCACTGTCTGACCCGTGCGTAGGCCTCCCGTAGCCAGGGCGAGTCTTCATAAAGGCGGGGGTCGCCTAGATACTCAGAGGTGCGTTTGTACCAGTAGTAGTACAACACCGAGGCTGCGACCACAAAACAGGCTGCTTTTACTCTCAGGAAAAAAGGAGAAAGAGAAAATTCCATATCTAACTTTGACCTTACCTGTTCTTTGCAAAACAAACATCACCTGAAGTCCGTCGGTCCAAATGAACCTGGTGGTGTCAAACAGTCGCAGATTCTGAGAATAATGTTAAAAAAAAAATGTTTTTATTACACCAAGCCAGTTTACAAATGCTGGTACATCTAAATTTACTTCCAAAAAATGTATGTGCGAGCGGCACGTACCACGAGCCAAGAGTGCAGTATGACGCTGAAGGTCAGATAGAGAGCTGAGAGCATTAGCAGGGCTCTAAACCGCTCCAACAAGATGGCGACCAGGCCTACCTGGAACACGAAGGTGCTCGACAGCATCAACAGAATGATGATCAGGTTTAGGAGGATGGCAGTGTCCTGGATACTTTGTGAGAGAAGAGAGAACGTGTGTGAGCTGCAAACACAAAACATTGTCCCCGCAGAAGTGTTTGTATGTTTTTTAGTATTCAGATGGGTCTTAGGTACTTTTCTGACTGCTGACTCACATGAAAAGTATCAGCTGGATAGCAGGTTCGGCCATCAGCAGCTCGCTGAAGGAGTTAACGAACAGGTCGAACAACAGGAGGCTGAGCTGGATCAGTAACACCACGGAGTAGTTCCTGGTTTGGAGCGTCTCCAGCCCAAAGGCTGGCGGCCCGGGCGGACTCTGGTTCCACGGTGAATCCAAGGCTGCGCCGTCCTCAAACACGTTTAGGTGCTCCGCGCTGCTGCATCAGCGCTCCATCTTACTTCTACGGAAAATAAGTCCTCTTGGTTTGAGTCCTTCGGGGAAGATAGTCCAGTTTCAGAAGGATCTGCCAGGAGAGCACGGATGTGGGCAGGACAACTGGTGATGGAGCTGATGTGAAAAGGCGCAGCAGTGGCAACGTGTCTCTTCGTCACTTCAGCACCAGAGAGAGACGCTGCCGTGGCAGAGAAGATAAATCAATAACTAATTAAATGTAATTCTCATTCTCCACAAAGGTCTTTTACTGGTTTTCCTTAGGCATTACCTTTTCCGGCAATATCTCTGCATGAGTTTGATCATTTTAAGCTAACTCATCCCATCTAGCAATGCAAACATCATGAACACACCTTCTAGTATTCCCTGTGGTTTCTTCTCATTCCCTGTTCTTCGTGTAGCCTCAGCAATCCTGTTGGCACCGGCTGCATCAGAAAAACACCAGATATGTTTCCTGTGTCCTGATCCATCGTCTCAAGAAGAGTCCTTCACACTGACAGCAGGCGGCCGTGACCCCGGCTTTATAGCTTTAGCCGAGCTGTGGCAGGTGTGGGCCAGATTAGGAGATTTACTGGGATTCTGGGTAAGGACTTCTGTGAATACAAACAGACAAGAGACTTGTCAGTCATCTTTAAGGGGTTTCAATGTGCTTCAGACACAATCAACTGAAACAGAAACGTCTGCATTTACATTGTTGTGACAATAAAATACCGTAAATGATTTTCTGTTCATTTAAGACATTGAAACAAGGTAAATATGAGTGCATTTGTGTTAATGGTTAAATAAATTAAAAGACCTTATGAGTGTTTCACAGTGTAATTCAAATTGAACCTTGTCCACAAACAAAGTGAAATCAGTTTGGAAATGCAAAAGATGTGTTTGAAAATTGCATGAAGATTGTGTGAATTTCCTCCATATACCGACTGAAGTTAGTTCAGATTTTTTCCCCCATGTAAACTGATAAATTATTTAATTTCCGTCATTTTTAAAATGATGGAAATGTAATAATTTATCGCCATCTTTTTTAAAGAGCTAGAGACCCAGGTTCTTTGATGTATAGATCAAAGAAAGGCTTTTGAACCATGCATCATAAAAGGACAAACAAGAAAGCCATTTAAAGATGAAGGCAACAATGTCCTTTTATTTGAGGGAGCTCCTCAACACAAACAGTAACGTGACAGAACGCTACTACTTTTCTAGCTCTGTTGCAGACTCCAAGATGAAAAACACCCACAAGGACAATTTGAAGTTTCTCTGTCCTGATGAAGGTGACTTTGAGGAGATGGTGGCAAGAAAGAGCAGCTCGTATCAGGATGAGCACGATGAGGGTTGCACAGGTGGCAGAAATCCTCAATGTCCTTCAAGAGGGACAGAATGGGACGATGGTCCTGTTATGACTAATGAAGACTATGGAGGGATCACCGGAACCTCAAACTACACTGAGTTTCTACACATCAGGAACAAGAGACAGCACTTAACGAAATGCCCACCAATTGTTTCTGACAAGAACACAAGTTATGACAGAGGGAACAACCCTCTGCTGGTCATGAAGATCGTCAAGAAGAAAAGATGCCGTCGAAACATGGACGCTGGAGACGCACGTTCAAGAGGTCAACACAACAATGGCCAGTTGTGAGACTGAGCAAATGCAGAGTTCCGTCACAAAGCGGGAAAATGTGCTGCCACAGTTACAAATCCTCACAGACGGCGACGTCAGCAGCTGCTGCAGCCAAACAGTCGACAGAAGAGGAAACGGACGAAGGGTTTTTCTTTGCTTTTCTTCAGCAAAGCTTCACACATGGGGAAAGAAGCAAAGGCTGAAACGGAAGCAGAAGCAAATGTGACCGAGGAAGCAGCGAAGAAGAAAAGAAAGAATTGTCTCATCAAGATGGTGCAAAGAATACAGTCGTTCATGAAGAGGAAAGCAGGGTGATTGACCCTGTCTCTCCATTTAACTCCTCTACATATACAGTTTCTCTTCTTCAATTATAGAAGGTTTTTTTTAAAAGACTTGATCACTTCTGTCTGTATTTACAGCCTGCTATCACCTCCTGGACTAATGTGATGAATTTCACAAGACATTCACAAGTCTTTTAATGTCTATAGCTCTGTGCTCAAATGGGATGTTTAATTCAGTTGGAATTAATGTTGAGGCTCATCCCTGTATATTTCCCATAATGATCTCAGCAAGACTGCAGTTTCAGCAGAGCGGAGAGACATTTATACATTGGATATTTCATATTTAAAAGGTTTGGGAGGCACAAAACGTGGCTCTACATATGTACTATAATAAAATAATAAACATTAATAACAACTGGGGTTCCTACACACTCTCATACATCAAATACATAGTTTGAGACACAGAGATGAATTAGTCACAACGCTAAGAACTAGCATACAGCAGCAGGCTTTATCAAAGGAACCAGGTCCCCATCAAACTTACAAACTCTTTTCAATTATTTTCTTCACACATGCAAACCTCGTCCACACAAACACACAAATATTATAATTTTATACAACATGAATAACACACACCAACAAATATTGCAAATTTATACTAATATCCTTAAACTACTAATGCTGTAAATCAAAAACCTCCCTCAGGATCT
Source organism: Takifugu rubripes (assembly GCF_901000725.2). Classification (NCBI taxonomy): domain Eukaryota; kingdom Metazoa; phylum Chordata; class Actinopteri; order Tetraodontiformes; family Tetraodontidae; genus Takifugu; species Takifugu rubripes. The sequence continues at coordinate 13,552,930 of NC_042297.1, read as the reverse complement.
GCTTTTTGGCACCAGTTCAAATTCCTCTTTCACTGAAATAGGAGAAAGAAAAACCAAACGCTTTATTGACAGAGACATGGTAAACACTTAAAACATGAAGCACAACCGGACAACTGACAGGAATTATCTACATTCATGAATCAAAGAAGTTGATCAGGATGTTAAAAAGCTGTTAAAACTATATCTACATTCTCAACTCTCACCTGGGATGTAAATGTGGCCCAGCAAGGAAAAGCTGTTCAGCCTGGAGCACCGACGCATGTTATGAATCATGACAAGCCCTGGAATGACAGTAAGTCATTGACTTCAAAATCTATTCCAGTGTGTACAAATTAAAACCAAAATACATGTCCATATATAAGTGCTACTACTGCTGGCAACCTTTTCATACCTGTCAAGATACTGTATAATCTTACATAGTTTACGAGATAAAGTTTTAAGGCTAACAAACCTGATGCATAACATCAAAAATGGAGCCGGTTTAGAGCAAATGTCAGATTCTCCATCACCATGGTGACTTTGAGGAGAGGGCGGCAAAAGACAGTCGTAAATGTTAGGATAAACGACACTGTGAGACTATTCATTGAATTATTGGCCAAATTGCATGAACCAAGGCTGCTGTGTAATGTTAATGTTTCAAACAAACGACCAAATTTGAGGGTAAACACCCTTAGATTTGAAAATTACATCCGCTGTCATGTCTATATAGAGAATACTGATAAGAGATATGGATGGGTGGATGATTTAACTTTTCTTTACCACCTCTCTTCAGCAAGTGTCTGCAGACATTGGAAATTCGTGGCCTCAGGAAAAGGAGAAGAGCGTTGGAAAGGTGGAGGCAGCCCGCGGGGCGGAGTCAGACAGCCGGGCGGTGCCAGCAGCACAATCGGGCCAACCCCACTCATTTCCCAGCGCCATCAGTTTGATTTCTAAAGCTTCTATCTTCTCCGAACTCCCAGCGAGGCCTTCATCGAAGCAAAGTGGAATGAGAAAGGGCTGCATCCGCGGATAAAGCATCGCGTTCGGTCGTTTGGCATCGAGAAGAAGGTATTAAAAACCGCAGGTAAGAATAAGCCGGAAGTGGTGTGATTGTTAGCTCACGCTGCGGTGTCGCATCACCCGGCAGGACAAGGCAGGACTTGTTGTCTTTAGTTACGGCCGAAGCATTTTTATGAAATCTGGCTCAATCGCACAAGCTTTTCCTGTTTTGCTGTGTTTTTGAATAAAAACTGTTTGGTGGATTGTCGGCAGTTGTGTTTGGACCGGGGCTGGCTGTAACTTTAGCGCCGGCGTACTCTCACGGACGCATTCACGTTTTCTTTTACCTAAAAAAAAATCACGACAAATTCTCAAAAATTGTTTTTTTTTAAAATAATGGTTTAGTCGACATTGACATTCGACGTAGATTGTGAAGTCGAGTTTGCAAAACCCACGAAAGAATGTGGCTTGTAAGTGGTTTTAGAGCTGAGCCCTTGTCGGACCCAACTAGCTAGCATAACTTTCCTTATATTTAGACTCAAATATATTTATGATATAGATCTTTTCCATACAGCTAAAGGTTCACCACCAATCTAAAAACAGCTGTTTGATGTCTAGAACATTTAAGGGGCTTTGTTCTCTTCCACTTGTGCTCTTTTATCCCGGGGATGTTCCATGGATGCACAAATCTATTGACACCTGAATTAACGTATGAAGCGACTTCTTTAACTAAATTAATTAAAACTACTTTCAGTGTGAGATGAGGATGCAACTCGGAGTGGTTTATTTCTGCTTTACTGATGAATCCTTTTGGTTTATAAAAGTAGGTAAATTATCTTGCAAAATCCTGTTTCTTAATGCAGGTGAGTGGTTCAGAACTCCAGTTTATTGAGTTTAATGTGGACATAAACACGTTATAAGGTGGCCCCAGACACATTCTAAACACTGTGAAGATAACAGACAAATCTTTTCACTAAAGGAAGTGCAAAAGCGAAGGAGTTAATGTTTTAGAAACGTGCAGTAAACTCAGATGATTGTAGTTTGAAACATTTCTTAAAATCATAGAATAGATGACTATATGTTGGCATTCATTGAGTTTTTTAGTTGTGAATACTGGGATCATCTGTGCTTGCATAAAACTGCAGTCACGTCTCAAAACATATAATTTATGCTCTCTAACCTGTGTTTTTATATATATTTCCCTTTTGCAAACACAGACCTATTCCAAATCATTACCACTATAATCTATTTACTTTTCTATATTTTTATTATTCTGTTTATTGCAGATTATTCTGTCTAATTGTTAAAAACGATCGTTCTCCAGAATTAAATCCTTTTAAAAAAAATAAAAAAAATAACGGATCTTCATCAGTGTTTTTCAGGCTCATGAACACCACTTGGCTTTGTTTGACTCAGCTGGTTTGAAAATGGGGAGTTGTCGATGAAATGCTGTTTGGATTTAATTACCGTAAGAGGATGGTGCTGAGAGTGCTCACCATAACAGATGGTCCTCACACACACACACGCACGCACGCACGCACGCACGCACGCACGCACGCACGCACACACACACACACACACAGACACACACACTCATTCATTTAGGTGTTGCCCACATCTGAACTGACAGTAAAAGCAGGGGTGGAGCAGGAGAGTCAGAGGATCTGGAGGAGGGGGCGAGTCTGGGCTTGAACAGCACCTGAACCACCAAAAACTGTGACAATTAGAAAAGAGGTGAGACAGGAAAACGGCAACAACGCCATACGACCTATAAACGTCCATGTGCTCAGCCATCAGTGTTGGGTTGTTGAGGCGAGAGCCCACCAGGGAACAGAAATCATGACATTTACCTCAGGTTGCCTCTCTTGTGCCCATCCATGACTCGTTTCTGCTGGAAGACAATGATTTTCCAGGAATGATTGTGCAAACGGGCTGATTCAGCTTCCTCTAATGACCTCAGTCAAACTCCCTCAGATCAGGTTTCATTTGACTGTACAGACGATGTGCAGCTTCTGTTGTCTGTACAGGTGAAAAGAACAATGTTGTTTCCTTTTAGGCTTTGATTCTTCTGTGAAGTGCTCAGTTTGCTCATTTTGTTTGTGACTGTTTTAGTCTGGTATGTCAGGAAAACGTCAGTTTTCCCTCTTTGTGAGGAACCTCTTGTTTTCAGTTGGCAGCTCTGTAATGTCTGATCTAATATTTGCTGTCTTTCCCAGCATGGGGGCCTACGAGGAGCCAAAGGAAACATGTGGAACCATCTGCCTGAAATACCTCCTGTTTGCGTTCAACTTTATGTTTTGGGTGAGTCTCCATTCTGCCGTCGTTGGGCCTCCGCTGAGGGTTTGAGTGCTTTTCCAGCGGCTCTAGAGCAGTGACGTAGTTTCTGCAGACTTTCAAAGCACTTAAGACTAAATCTCTGAGTCTGCCGAGACATGAGGCAGGAGACAGGAGTTGGGCTGTAATGACGTCCTGGTCAGTCAGTAAACACGGGTGATGAATGAGAAAGACGAGGAGAAACCATTTTATCTTCAAACAGTCAAAAATAGGGATAATTGGCTGACCCCTGCTGCTATGCTGGCTCTTGGAATCAGCGCAAAGTTGCATATTTTCACAGACACAACGGTGCGTTCAAAGACCTCTGAGTCCTCTGAATTTTCCCGTAATGAGGACACGGCGTTCCAGGAGTGACCCGACTACAAAAAGCTGGCACATTTGAATCAGAGGCATAAAATGATTCTAGACGAGGCCTTGATTCAGAGTGTGAAATCACACTCGCGCCTCTGCCCATATGCGATAATCATCTGTCTGCCTGAGAATCTGATGTCTCAAACTGGCAGACGCTGCTGTGTCTCTGCAGCGCCACATACGGCGTTATCACCATACGGATGCTTTATTACTAAACGGGCTCAGTATTTCCACACGCTCTAATATCATTACACACCTCACGTGTACTGAGCTGCAACTCTGAACGTTCAGGAGCAACACGTGAAAATATGTTTCTTACCACTGAAACATTGGTGTCACACATCCCGAGTACATTATTATTCAGTTAGACAATAGTAATGCCATTTAGTGGCTAATGTTACATAGTCTAAGTGTCACAGAAAGCCATCCAGGCAAAGTGAATTTGAAAGTTAAAACAAAAAGTTGGTGTAGAATCTGTACAGTCAAGAAGAGTGTTCTGTCGGTTTACTTCCACTAGGTGGCGACAATGTTAAACCTTAGTGCTTCTAACTAGTTGGAAAACCAGAGAAGAATCACAGCAATCATTCAGTGCGACTTTAAATTAATGCAAAATACTGAAACATAATAAAAATGATACATTTAAATAGCTTTAAGATGGAATTCTGTGATTCATCTGTTTTACCTCTCACATGAAGCTAGGGGAAATAGAAGCAACAAATAGAAACAAGTCTGGAGTTCCTAATGGTGTAGAGTAATTTCTTCTGAGGTTTAATAAAGCCTGTGGATTGAATTGTGCTCAGCACTGTGGTATGTTTTATTTCCTCTGCTCAGGGTGCTACAGCCTGCCTCTCCCTGTTTCTCCTCAGTAATCATTCTCTTCCGTAAAAATGTAATTGGAAATTAGGCAGGCCGTTCCATGGCTTTGGCGTGATGATGGATTTTGGTTGCAGTGCCTCACCATCTGCTGTCTGTTGATTGCCATGTCTTATTAGTGTAATTTTCCTATTTTATTCTGATAACAAATAGCTTGAGTGGAATTACTGACTTTTATGTCTGTGTTTTAGTACTATGAGTCTAATCTGTGTGTTCCAACAGTTGTGACATTTGAACCTTTAAAAGCAGCTCTGAAATTGCTGCTTATTTTCCAATTTTAGGTGCTATACACAGTTAACGTTGACATCTAATATAGCAATATAGATTTCTTGAATTACCGCCATTGGCAGAGACTGAACTCTCTCCTCTGTTCCCAGTTGGCAGGGGGTGTTGTGATGGCCGTGGGGGTTTGGACCTTGATTGAGAAGACTGACTACATCAGCCTTCTTCCCTCTATGACCTACGCTGCCTCTGCCTACATTCTGGTCCTGGCTGGAGTCATCGTCATGGTAACAGGCGTGCTCGGCTGCTGTGCCACCTTCAAGGAGCACAGGAAGCTGCTCCGTGTGGTAAGAGATCACGTCATGCTAGCGAGAGATAGTGGTGGTGAGAAGAGGGCTTTACTGTTCCTGTCAATGTTGCTATTTTTGAGGAGGGCAGAACGCAGCCCAAATGATTCATAAATAAGCTTTTAGCAGCACTTTTTGGCTTGGACTAAAGGACACCGGTGTGTGTCATTTATTCTGCACAGTCTGTACAGAGAACAAAAATCTACACAGTATCCTAAACACACACTGTCGGGTTTACTTACACTAATATTGACACACAAACACACACCACACATACACACAGCCCACTGTAGCCGCGCCTCAGCCATGTGAAGGTTTGCAGAGCCGCGCATCATCTTTGGCCTTGTTTACTTTTCGTCAAAGAACGGTCCTCAGCCAGCTTCTGTCCAACAAACAGCCAGTGTAGTCAGCAAGTGGAAGGAAGAAGTACGGGAACTCTCCCAGGAGACCTGGGCTGCCATGTTTCAGAAACAGAAACTGGGGAGACTTGTCCAGGAGAAGGACAAACCTTCTCCTTTCCAGTGATGGCGCCAAATGGAAAGCAGCCCAGCCGAGCCTGGTCCCACCTGTGGAGAATGTGACTTCATTACAAGTCTGAGTGTGTCTCACTCTCCTTACATTTCGCAGAGGCCGTGTCTCAGGAGGTGGAGCAGGTTGTTCTCTGATCGGAGGTCAGCAGTTCCAGGCCAGCCATGTCCTCAGTTGCCTCGGAAGTGTGAATAATTTCAGCTTTTGACCAGTGGGAGGAACATGACTGCCGCCAGCGTGTGAATGTGACAAATGTTGTAGACACAGGTGCCCTTCACCAGTCTTTTTTTAACAGCGTTTTAAGAGTTTGGTCCGCCTGACTTTAAAACTGGCATCTTGGCAGTAAGGTACCATTATTGGGTGTTGTGTTTTCATTATATACTTGAATCTATGCAGACTGTATGTTCAATGCATGGTTTATAGTGGTGATTGCTGTTATATTGGCTGCAGCAGGGTAGGGCTTGATTTGAAATCCGTGCACATCTCCTCTCTGTGTGTGTTTTCTTGAATGCATCAGGAGTGGAGATCAGTCGTGAATCACATGGAGGGAATGAAAGCAACAGGAGGGAGGGGGATTGCCAAAGACATAATGCATGTGTGTGTTTAAGGGTGGGTGGGTGTGTGCTACGGTTGTGTGTTTATGGGTGGGTGGGTGTGTGCTACGGTTGTGTGTTTATGGGTGGGTGGGTGTGTGCTACGGTTGTGTGTTTATGGGTGGGTGGGTGTGTGCTACGGTTGTGTGTTTATGGGTGGGTGGGTGTGTGCTACGGTTGTGTGTTTATGGGTGGGGTGTGTGCGTGCGCTACGGCTGCTTATGCACACCCGTGCAGTGACGTGTCCCATTATTGTTCCTATTACTCTGAGAATATCTAATCGAAATATGAAGACGCATCTACACACATCCAAGAATCATTTCTTCCAAACTTCAGACCAAAATGTTGAGTCTGAATCTGAATTTAGCTGAAGTTCAGGTGTGAATGCGCCACAGATTCCAACGTATGACCTTTTGGTCTCCCAATGCAGGGGTAACGTTAGATTGAAGGCATCGGAGTGACGGATGGTGGATAATGCTCGTAAACAGCCGTACGCTCCCAAGACGTCTGAGACAGGAACGCAGCTGCTCGTGGAGCCTGGCAGAACCACGCCTTTCCTCTGCGTGTGTTTGTCTTGTGCACGCTGGAGGCTGGAAGAAGGTTTATGGAGGAAAATAAATGAAAGCACCGCAGAAGAAGCAGCCGCTGTGAGAGAAGGATGCAGAAGAAGAAAAACGGCAGTAATATCTTTAGTCCGGATGCCTCCACGTAGCGCACGGTTGAGTCTGGAGCCTCTGCAGCGCTTTGGAGGAAACCCTTTCATATGCACGACTCTGCAGAGTCACTTTCGCACTAATTGCACCGCGGCCTCAAGTCGCGCAGGAGCCGAAATGGCGGCGCTGTCGCCTGGGTTCACCGTGTAACTCCGGCCGCCTCGCCCTTCTGGAGCGAACAAAAGATTCTCGGTAACAACACGCGCACGTCTCTGTCCGTGTGTGTTATGTGGGCAAAGGCTGACCCCCGCTTCAGGTCGGCTTTTTCTCTCAGCAGAGATCAGCCGATCATCTCGGAGATGTGGAGTCGCGTAAGTAGGTGTTTGTTCCTAAGATGATCCCATCAGCAGGACCAAACACCCACAGACAGTCTGAGCTTCCCTCTGTGTCTCTCTAAAAGCAGCAGAAGAATGGAGGGCTGATAACATCTGTTCTTGTCTTTAACCTCTGACAAAACTTGGATTGAAGAGCAGGTTTGGCCTCTAGCCCTCCCCAGCCTGGTCATAGCACAGATACTCCTGATAAACTCTAACAGCAAAGCTCACCTGAGGACAGTCACAGTTCTGTCCCCGCCGCCGCTCAAACATTCTGCCTCGGAAGACGCTGACTTATTTAGGAAACACATTCCACCTAAATTTGGGCAGATGACACGAATGTTCTGTTCCTGGGTCCGTTTTTGGTTATAGCACAAATGCATAAAGCAGGGGGTTGGGAGATATTTCTGACTTGGGATTGCACATTGTTGAGCGCGCACGTGTACCTGTGATGAGCTCACGTCTAAACCCTGTCTGGAAAGTCTCATCGTGGATGACTCGGACTTGCACGTGAGCAAAAAAAATTGATGACTTGGCTACAAAAGCCATCTGCTGCTGGCCTGTAGATGGTTTTAATCTGTCCTCACTGTCATGTTGGCTTTTAATTAAGTCCAATACAGTCCGACCTGCTGCCATTTTGTTGCTAAGTGCCTCTCTGTCCAGGCTCCCTGTCTGACTTTAAATGCTTCCTCGCCATTTTACCTTACACTGGCTTCCTCTGCTCCCCAGTACTTTGTGCTGCTGCTGTGTATCTTCCTGTTGGAGATCCTGGCTGGCGTCCTGGCGTATATCTACTACCAGCAGGTAAACCCTCAGACCCTCAGACAACACCTGTCAGCTTTCACTTCTTCCTGATTTTAGTTGTTACACCTCCTGAAACATAACTTAAATTCATGTATTCTTCCGAGATATTTACAATAATAATTCTGAAATGGACTAGATAACAACAAGTGGGAGTTAACAATGAGATTCACCACAGACACACCCTGTGTCTGCGAGTATACACACACACACACACACACACACACACACACCCCAGGAAAACCATTGTAGTTAAGCTACACTGTCTGGTCTGCTATTGTGCCCCTACCAGTTGTTGACTTGACTGTACATGCCTGTCCCCCTCTGCGTCCACGCACAGCCCATCCTCTGATCAAACTGTTTTGGCCCGTTATTGTTTGATAATTGCCCGTTTCTGATCAGTCGAATGGGACGTAACGGTGCCACGAGCCGAGCAGCACCTCTGCCCGGAGGTGCCGCTGCCATCATTATAACGGCCTCATTCATAATACAGAGCTCGTCTGAGAACACTCGCTGACCTCCTCGCTTTGCTCTCAGTTCGAACTCGGTCTCACTTCACAAAAAATTCTTGCGGGACTTGCTGGAGTCTTTCAAGGTGCTCTTCCTCTCTGCCGCTCCTCTCTTTTTCTCTGTCTGGTAATTAATGGTGAGCGCTGCATTTGATTTGCTTTTATTCCGGAGTACAAACATCCCCCTTTTTTTTTTCAAGCTCACAAATGCAATTTTCGCTGCATTTAGGCTGCAGGAGAGTTGTGTCTGAGCAAGCCTGTAATTTGCCTGGGTACTTCAGGAGCTAGAGTTAGATCCACTCCCTCCAGGAAGAACATCAGAGAGTTCAAATCAGTTGATCATACTGGGAAAAGAAAGTGAGCACGGCGTCAGCCGATGAATGGCTGGTGCTGATGTATGACAAATGCATCATTTGGAAATGTATGTAGATGTACTGAGATGGTTTTAAATCTTAACTCGGTCACTGCCGCAGCTCTCCAGGCTATCAACAGGTAAAATATAAAGCTAAACCCCTCCTCACACCTCCCATTATTCCATCCCTCCATCTTTCCCTGCACATTGCCACTCCCCGTATCTCTCTTTCCATCCCCTCCCTTTATCTTTCAGCCCCTTGATATCTCCTTCATGCTTTGATTTACAGCCGTTTCCCAGCTGGCTTGTTGCCATAGAAACTGAGCCCCCCGACCCATTCCTCCATTGAGCATTTTCTGCCACTGGTCTCGAGAACAGGAAAAATGACTTCCTGCGTTTTGTTTTGGCCCGTTTGGTCTTCCCCTTCCTGGTTTGAACGGCTGCTCATGAAGTGCATCGTCGAGAGAGCCTTTAGAGTTCAGATCTTATTAAAGGTCTGCGCCAGTGCAGGCAGAGTTGTTTCCTGTTGCTAATAAGTGGGGGCTGCAATTGTGTGTGTGTGTGTGTGTGTGTGTTTGAGCAGCTGAACCAGGAGCTAAAGCAGAGCCTGAAGGAGACGATGACCACCAAGTATGCACAGAAAGGCCACGATCAGGTCACCAAGGCTGTGGACAAGCTGCAGCAGGAGGTGCGTGTTTGAGCAATAACCAGGCTGCTCTGATTCCTCAGCTGAATTGGGGGCTTTTAAATGCTTCTAACACTCGTCTCTCGTCAGTTCAAGTGTTGCGGCAGCAACGGCTCGTCCGACTGGGCCGAGAGCATCTTTATTCGCTCCGGAGCCAACGGCAGGCTGGTACCCGACAGCTGCTGTAAGACCTCCACCGAGCTCTGCGGCCTACGGGACCACCCCTCCAACATCTACAAGGTGGAGGTGAGACCTGTCGAAGGAGTGGGCGTGGCTACCCTCCGAACACTCGCGTCCACGTCAGCCTTAGTGTAGCACCTGTGCGGGCGTGCGTGTGCATCGTGCGCGACCTGTATTTGAAGCGCGCGCACGAGCACTTGTTTACAGTGAGGACGGAGTCGCACTCCCACATCAACTGATCAACAAACGACGCTTTGCTGCTCTTCCAGGGAGGCTGCATCAGCAAACTGGAGGAATTCATCCTGGACCATCTGAAGATCATCGGAGCGGTGGGCGTCGGGATCGCCTGCGTACAGGTGAGCAGCATGATCGGGGAGGTGGGAGTCCCCCTCGGCTTTTTGCTAAGATGCCTTTTCCCTCCCGTCTCCGGATCCCCAGATCATAGGGATGGTGTTTACATGCTGCTTATATCGCAATCTGAAGGCGGAGCCATACTAAGGGACGCAAGCAGGAGGGGAAATGTGTGGCTGAAGGAGGTAACCTCAGCATCACTGTCGCACCCAAACAGCCCAGGTTCTTTCTTTTTCTTTGCACAAACTAATAATCTGCTTGGGAACTCATTTCAGCAGCCAGAGGGGCAGAAAGAGGCCAGGTGCAGGTGTGTTGAAGCCATTGGCCAATCCTTGTTTAATCCTCATCTTAAAGAGGAACTGAGGGGGATTTGAGCAGCGGTTGTGTAGACGAGTGTGAAAAATCCTCCCCGGGATTAAAACACTGGAGTTTCCTCTCACTCGGAGCGGCCTGATACTGAGCTCCTCTTATGTAGACGGGGAAAACTGACACTTGCAGAAAACACAGATATGAGAGTTGGCTTCTTCTTTTTCCCGCTCTGCACTTTATTTTGCTCCGCTTTCAGGTTTTATAAGCCCAAACTCAAATTCTGCTTCTACCCTCACATTTACAACCATTCAAGTTAAAAAGAGGCCTTTTAATAATAAAAAAAATACTTTTTTCATATGGTAAAAATTCTTGAGGAGCTTCAGTCCAGTCTGACCTTTTAGTGGCCCCTCAACACTTTATTTTTTTATCGAAATAAAAACATGTACCACACCAGTGCCAACATTTTTAACCCTCTGTGCCCCGACGAGGCCGATGCTCATAACGTTTTTGCTGACCACGCATCAAAGCAGCGCTGCTGTTCTTTTTGTTTTGTTTCTCACATTTTCTGGATGATCAGCTGATGCCAAAGTTGTCAACTGTAACTCTGTAATCACCTCTGCCTAATGATCTCTTTTTTGAGTCTTTTTTTTTTAAAGAAATTGTTTTTATAAATGAAGATTATGTTTAGTTTTCTACAGATCATGACTATATTATTGTATTTAACTGGTAGAAACTACTAATCGATCATTGCCGGTGGCGTTCTGTCCCGTGTGCCTTGGAGACGCCGCTGAATCACTGCTGTACTTTCTGTCTGTGATGGTAATTTTAGTCTGAGTAAACACTGATCAACAACACTCTCCTGCTTCCTCTTTGGTGTTCCATCACACAGGTCTGTTTATTAATAAATTGCAAAGTAGTTCATGAATAAACCAGGCAGTTTAATTACTTTTAAACACATTGCCGCACTAATCCTCGACGACGTCCTTCATCTCAGAGGTTTCGGCTCGTGTCTTCCCGACCAAACGTGCTTCTCTAAAGGCAGAGCTCACCTGCCCGTTACCACCGGCACTTGGACAATTGGCAGCAGTTTAGCGGCGCATTAGCGAATGAACCCGGAGTCAATTCTCTAATGTCCCCCCTGCATGGTTGACTGAGGAGCCATTTTCAGGACGGCCCCTGGTGGAGACTATTGCCTTCATGGTGGCCACTGGGTTCAGGTCCACCTCAATGCCCTTGTGTCACTGGCACCAGTGTCATGACTGCCATTAGCAGCTGTTGCGCTGTGATACCACAGGGGGGCAGCACGTGCCAGGCTTTCAGTGTTACGCCACCAGACTGACGAAAACAGCTGGTGTGCGTGTGCGTGCGTGTGCTCATGAAGAGGTCTGGGTGGAATAAAGGGGAAAGTGTCGGGCACACGGTGACAGATACCTTGTGGATGTCGACCTGTCGGTGGAAATATCACTTCAATGATTTACTCAGATGTACAGTAATTGCGGCATATTGTAACAAGAAGGGGAATTATTTAGATCCAGGCTAAGTTGTTTCCAGTTGGAAGGTGCTCTTACATCTAGTCTTTGGAACGCTGAGTCATCCCTGCACATTAAGCCTCGGCGCTTTTTGGTTTTTGCTCGTCCGTGTTTCCAGCAGAGTCCAAGTAGTTCAGCACCTGCTTCCTTTAACGCGCTGCTTTTCCAAGTCGCCGACATCTGTGGAGCCCAAATTGTCGTCCTCCTGACGTGGCCATTGTTGCTCGCCTCCCTCTGACTTTAAATGGCTGACAGAAATGATGACCGGCCTTTGAACAGCCGGTGTCCAGCCCTATTGTGCCCCGCCGATGAAACCTATAATATGAAGAGTTTAATAAATGCCCCTCTTCCTCCTCCCCCTGTTCCGCCCGCTCCATCGCTCTGACAGATTGCATACAGGCTAACACAAGGGGTATGCTAATAATGCCAGCACATGACATTTCCAAAATATCTCCTCCAATTCTCTTTAAGCAGTTGTCCGGCGCATGGACGTGTCCCCCGCTGCACCTTGGCCTGCTGGCCTGACGTATGCTATTTTCAGTGTGGGGGATGGGCCGGCGTGGGCCTGCACGCGCTTCTGTCCCCACCATTTTTTGTTTTTTTTTTATCCCTGGAAGGTGATTTCTCCGCCAGCTGGAGAAAAGAGAAGTCGTGCTACGGTTTAGCAGCAGCTCGTACGGGACGCGCTGTGGTCCATGTGCTGGCGTACGCCGTGTCGATTGTCAACTTTAACGTGGCGGTCCGGGGTTAAGGGGCGGTTGTTCGTGGTTGGGTGTCACGGTGATTTATCATGCGCTAAAAACGCTCCCGTCGTCGCTGGGGTCGGGTAAAGGTTGAGGTCAGATGATTCTGGTTTAACGTTACGTACAAGGAAATGGGAATGAATCCCTGCAATAAACAACTTGATGGTTCCTGACCTGTGGATCGCGACCAAGCCGAGAAGTGGTTTGAGAAATGCCAGAGGTCACCATGAGCAAGGCAGCAGGGTGGACGGGCCTAGAGTGGACCTGAAAATTTCCTCTGATTACACGCATACATTTTTACCCTTATGACAGAGGAAATAAATCAATTTGGCACCTTGAGTTATTAATATTTCCACCCCACCATGTGTGCTGCCCCCTGGTGGTAAGATGCGATATTAAAGTTTTGTTGAAAACTTGGTAAATTCCCCAGACTATGCTTCACTGTTAATCCCTCTGGTTTTAATATCAGTGATTTTGACCTTTCACATGTGACCCCAACTAGATATTCCGATTGGATCAAGAGTTGACAAGCCAGTTTAAACATTGAGCGATTATTTTACTTTTTACAGCCAGAATCTACCAGCCTTCTGTTATTTACGTCTGCTTATGCTGTTTCCAGTCCAGGTGTTGTAATTATTGCCTCCCACTGCCTCCAGGAATGGATGAATACAGAATTACTGGCTCTAATCTACCCAGTTTATCGTGACTGGGTGAGGAACAGACGTCAGGCACCAGCTTTATTCTGCAACTACTCCATTTTAATTGGGCTGCAGTAGGTGACTGACAGCTGCTGGGCGCTCGTTCTTGTGCAGCCATCGACCATCTCAGTGCTGACTTGACAGTTTATGGGGAGTCTGCAGAAGTAGGATTCCAGTTACGTAAGAAGTTTACGCTTCCTCCAGTTTAAGTGACTGGCTCAGCGAGACTTTGCCTGAGCTCTCCAGCTCGTCTTGGGCTAATTCTGCAGAGCCGCGTGAAGCAAAAGCCGCTGTCACCGAAGCTTCTGCGGAGGGACGGGGCGTCTGCAAGGACGCACATCAGGGGAAAATCTCCCGCCCGACGATAAGAGCCTCGCACGTGGCCTTTAGCCCGCCGCGGGCAGATTGCGGCACCGTGCACCACGCGCTCCCTGAAGCTATCAACATCTGGCCCCCGCGACCGTTTCGAGTTCTAGGTCACGTCCCGGTAAAGCAGAGGAGAATCTGAGACCTTTAGGTGTTTGGACTTTTCAGTGTGGTTTGACCAGCTGGACTTTGCTCCCTGGGGGGGTTTGGAGTGTATCTGTATTAAAGGGCAGGGGGAGGGTTGTTGCTGCTGCAGATGTGGACGCAGATGCAAATACAGAGGTCGTGACCTTGAATCGAGCACCGTGAAACAGTGACTAACTATGATTTTCCTTCAAAATAAAATAATGGCCACCTGTAGATTCATGAGGTAATAAACGGGATTGTGAGCCGATCCTCTGATGACGGGGACGACTGCAAAGACGACGTCTGAGGCGGTAAATCGGGGCGGAAACGTCCTCATTATTGATCGCTGCGCTTCAAATCAGTCTGATAGTGGCAGGAGCCAGTGGAGAAAAGACACATGCTCACGGCCACGTTTCTCCCACTATATGAGCCAAACATCTAGGTCGATCCCCACCAGCGGTTCCAGCTGTGCTGCTTCCCCAGAGATCACTGAATCCTGCTTTTCATGGGGAGTTTTTTGAGTCTGAGAGACCTCAAGGTCGGAAGATGAACTCCACACCAACCAATAGCTGGATGCCTTTTTGCTTTTATTCACTTTTACAATTTCTTCAGATATTGAAGATTAAAAGCACAGTAATGAAATGAATGAAAACACCGGAGCTGTACTAAGAAAAGGGATGTGAAACGTCACCGTCCTGCTCTTTTACCTGGGTCGAACCCTCCTCAATGATGCAAACATGTTAATATCCACGGAGCAATGCTGGGTTTATCTCAACACTAGCATCTTTCTGAGGGTTAGCGGCTCCCAGCCTCACTTGATCCCAGCACTGAATGCACATTAAAAGATTTTTTAAATTAAAGGCTTATCAGCACGCTGGGATTAGGCTGTGGGGGTTGGATGGGGGACATTAGCGTTAATTTCCAATCAGAAAACGTGCTTCGCAACAAAAGTAGCAGTGCACGATCCAAATGGGCGATATCGTAGTCAGCTAAATTTATTACGTCTTACGGATTCGAGTTGCTGTCAAAGGTAAGTAGACTCCGTTTTTGCAAGCGTAGCAGCTCAGTTTTACTCGATATAAAATTCTTTAGACTTTGGTGTCGCAGTCCCCATCGGGGCGCTTGAACGTTTCGCCGGGCTGGTAGAGTAATAAAATCAATGGTCCGGTGCTGTGTCTCTGCACAGAACAAGCAGACTTCCTACTTTCTGGCTGCTTTGGGATTAGAGATTGTTTCTGTCTGTCCCTACATTACCGCGGTTTTAATAAAACGCTCCCAAAACGATCGACCTTCTGTGACATCAGTCCGCCAGACTGGCTGTTCACACTCCTTTGAACGTGATGCCGCGTTTGTGTTTTGAGGTCGCCGGCTCCTTATCTGTTGATATCTTGATATCTTGACCTTCAGCCCCGGATGTTTTCAAAAGTTAAGCAAATAGAAGCTTCCAGCTTCCAACAAACATCGATTCAAATCGGAGGTGAAGACTCCTGACGAAGGGAAGAGCCCGTGTTCTTGTTGGCTCGATGGTTTAGCTAACACGCTAACAGCCCGCCAACGACTTGACCTTCGTGTTTAAACGTTATTGATCCGCGTTTATTCTTGTTTAGTCTAAATGCTGAACATAACTATTCAAATTGTTCAATGTCATGATGGTTGTTTATGTTTATATTAGTCCATAGAGCTTACGAATTTGAAATAATATAGATTCAATTCTTAAATCACCTCGTTAATTCTGCTGCGTAGTTAATTTGGTGCTTTGATCCAGGTAAGTGCAGCAAAGTGCAAGAGAGGATCCCATAAATCTGTGGTTATGACAATGTGTAATGTGATCTATAGAGGATTCTCTCATTCACTCATTAATTCACTCATTAATTCACTCTCACTCACTCACACACACCCAAAAGGCTGCGAGCTCCACATGGACCGTGCGTTTGTGTGTAAATGAATGGAAAATAGATGGAGGTGAAACCGGGGCTGTCTGCAGGAGATGGGGAGTTTCTGAGTCACTGGGGTGGAAACAAAAAGTCCACTATTATTTGTCACCGTCAGCTTGGTGCCTGGCTGTCAGTGGTTCCTGCCGTCATGCTGCTCCACAGGACTCTGGGAGCTCCGAGTTCAGTGTGTGCATCTGTCAGGAACCTCAGCGCCTATAGCTCTGTCTCTGCATGAGAGACTGTGTGTGTGAGTGTGTGTGTGAGAGAGAGAGAGCTTGTTCATCTTCCTCTGACATGGGGGGGGGGTCTTGCAGTTGTTGGCCCAACACAACACTAAAGGTTTAGGTGAGGTATCACTATCACAAACCAACTAATCTGTGAGCTTCTGTCAGATGACCTTCTCAAAGGTTAGTACTGACGTAGGAACCCACTGTAAAAAAATAAGATAAATAAAAGTAGGTGCTTGATTTAACAACGGGTGCCCAGATTAAACATGCTAATGCTGAGCTGGTACAGGGATCAGCTTCTCACTCTGATAGCTTCGGTGTCCTCCTCTGTTCAGCATCACACTTATTTGACCCTGTTCAGGTCTCAGTATGATTACAGCATCCACCTACCCTTGAAATCCTTCCTGGCACCAGTTTGAGCATGTTTTAGACACCCAACTGTTAGCTTTCGCAACGAGGTCTTTGTCTTTTGCTGAAGTGTCCGTGTCCCCATTAAACACGTCTGGTTTAATTCCTTCATTGTTGTCATTTTTCAGCGTGTGGCTCATTTCCATTTAAATGTGGATCCAAATGAAGGTTTTAATGCTCCAGAACAGGTGAGGAGCAGTAAGCCTGTGGTAAACATCGCAGAGGCCTTATGTTCAATCACATCATCCGCTTATTTAGATTGAAAATGTCAAAATATACAACTGAATCCATGTGATTGACCTCATCGGGACTTAATCAAATGTCTAACAAGATGGCATGGTGGTGCTTTCTACCCAAAGGTTTGACTTTATTCTGACTGCAGTGCTTTTCTGGCCATTAGCTCAGGAAAAATAAACACTGAGGTTAATATTAATGGGCTAAAACGGGACTAACCCAGGAATAAAACAACATTAGCAGACGGTCACAGCTCCTGAGGTTTCCTGTGAGTCTAAGTGAGAATGCTCTGCCAGTGACCTGTTTCTAATGCCTGATGGCACATTATTGGATTGTTGGGTTGGGGGTTTGTAGTAGTCCCGCTGTAGTTTGCTGCCAGCTCATCGATTTCCCTGATATTGAGGCTGATGTTAGTGTTGTAAAAGCCAACTCTTAGTATTGGACTGCTTCATTTGTGCAGCAGAAAGACGCTGTACCTGCTAAATGTGTGTGTCCCGCTGTATTCTGCACTCGGAGCATCTGATATTCTCGTGCCATTTATTGTTGTCTTGGACCCCTCCTCCTCCCCGAACAGAGAAATCCCGTTCTAGGAGTGGGCATCGTACAGAAGCAGTCATCAGTGAAGCCGACTCGTGCAAATGCTGAACGTGCGCGGGGCCTTGGGGAAGCTGGCCAGTGTATGTTGGTCATGTACGCACATCGACAGCTTGTTATGGTAATTCATCGGCCCTGAAATGAGTTTGTGCCGCTCCAAAGATCCAGAGGCTGGAGGTTCGGCTGCATGGGTCAAGTGTTCCCGTACTGGAGATGTTTGTGGGTTTATTCTTTTAATGGTTTGAGGTTTGGATTGAGGTGAAAGCGTCTCTTCAGCCTTCTGCCGTCCCTCTGCTGACAGCTGTGTGGAGGCCTGATGCTGATACTGGAGAGGGATGGCTGCTTCTTTGACAATATATTGTCCCCCTTTCCTCTTTCCATTCCGGTTCTTCCTTTTATCCAGCGGAACATTTAAAAACAATTATTTTTCTCCTCAATTTCAGCTTCCAAACTGGATTCAAATCAAATTACTGAGCTCTTTCAGAGTAACAAAAATGGGGCGGCGATGCTCCGGATGCTTTGAAACACAGTTTGGCCTTGACTCTCACAGTGGATGATGTTATCACATCATGTGGGTAATCCAGATCAGTTAGGGAGGAGGCGCCCAGAAAGTAGGCTGTTACATGACTGTAATTTGGAACAAGTAGGTGGGAACTGTCAAGTAATGATATCTGTCAGGTTTTCTCCGAGCTGGGGCGCTCAGATGTAGGTCATGCAGTGATTCATCGCGGCAAAAACAGAAATACGACAACAGCGTGTGGGTGCTACATGAGGCGCTGCATCGCGGCCCATCTCTCCCTCTCTCAGTGTCTCTCTCGCTCATTTTCATTCCGTTCCCGCCTGGTCGCCCTCTCCGTCTGGCCACGTGCTTCGGCAAAGTCGTCCTGTCTGTCGTGACGCTGAAGGTCTTCCTGGACTTTTAATTGGATATGGGCTATGGCGAGTCAGGGGTCATCACTCCTGTCCTCCAGCCGGGTTTCCTGTTCTACTAGCCAGATAACGTCCATAGTGCACGCTATAGTGTGTACGCCATTTTGTAGAGGTATCTGAATGGTATGTGAGGATTGATGTACCCTATATAGTGGACAACTGATGCTCCCTAAACAAAGCAAGATATCCCATCATCCTTTGCGATCTCATGAGAAGCTCATCATGAATCTTATTATTAATTAAAATAATATTAATGACACAGCAGTACATCAGCAACAGGAGAAAGCATTTTTCAGACCAGTAGGAGAAATGTTGAGTTGGGATTTACTACAGCGCCACACCTGAGTGTCCCAAAGTTGACGCGGAGTAGTTGACCCAAGCCGACTCCCTGATGTAGTGATGATTTAGGAAAGCGTGCACGATTTCAGCCACAGCATGAAAGCCTGGTGGGACAGAAACCCTGGCTGGGTTGCAGGCCGGTTGATGGCCAGTGAAAGTGACTCCATTTAGACGTCTCTGCAGATGTTAGCTCTCCTCTGTGGCTGCAGCTATCGGCAACGCGGCCTCTGCTCCCATTAGAAAAGAGGCTGTTTTTCCGCTCGCTCTCAAGCGCTCGTTAACGTCAGCCCGATGTGACAGCAAAGACAATTTGCAGCCCTATTTTCTCCTCGCTCTGCTCCCCGTCGTGCGGCGCCGCCAAGCAAGTGCCTGTATTCAAAGTAGGTGCGACAGCTGAACTTTTCCCAGCAGCAGCGTTTGCTGTGAGGTTTACACACACAGGTGGAGCGCTACCACTCAGGCTAACCCTGCGCTGGCGTCTGCAAACCTCACTCTCCAGGTGCCCCCAGCCGCGGCACCTGCGGACCGGACCCGCTCACTCCTGGGGCAGCTTCAGCAGGTGGTGACATAACCAAGGGCTGCCCGCGCGTGACGCCGCCGAGCAGGACGAGACTCCACGTCATCACCACTTGGCCCCCGCGCTTCAGTCAGAGATATGATTGATTTGTGCAACAAATTATTATTGATGTCGGTGCCGTCGGTGCCGTGGGCCAGGGCCGTATCAGACTGCAGCCATTTGTAATCTGTATAATTGAAGCTGTTTGGACGGTGATTTATAGGATAAGTCAAACATTAGCTTGTTCCCGCTCTGCGGCTGTAAGGATACTCAGCTTCTCTTTATTTCACATCAATATTAATTCCGGCCCAGCAGGATTTATTACTTATTCACACGCGACGAACAAGCTCGAGGTGTTTTTTTGCCAACTTTTTGATATTAGTTCCAGACTGTCTCAGGGAAATGCAGGCTGTTGGATATTATGGATGAGGTGCAGGCAGTAGTGCACTCATTACCTCTTTTTATATGGCTGTTGCCATAGACATCCCTCAAACCAATTATTTAGGAAATCTAAGCTATTGAATCTTCATGATTTAGTTGATTTTAAAATATGAAATGAATATGTAACTACATCTTTAAAAAACAACAGCAACCTAGAATTAGAAAAAAAGTGATTAAACAGGGGATTGTAGTAAAAGGTATAAAGTTATGGAACGACCTCTACAAAGAAGCTAATCAAGGTCATAAATCACATTGAAGTGTAATAATTATGAAATGGTAAAACAAGTTAGTGACATGTGACAGAGCTTGATTAATAAATGCAAAAAAAATGACAGATGTCATGTAAAAAGGGGCAGAAATAATGATATATTCTTCTTCTCCCTGCTCCTTTTCATTCAAATTTGGTGTTTTCTTCTAAACAAGTCTGCCTTTCCTTTCACGTAATGAAATAAATTTCATTAAATCATTGAAATGAACATGTGGCTGTTCTAACGTCGAGCTACAAACAGTATCCCAGCTCCGTTGCAGCCTGATTGACCCCTCTGACCACCTGCTGGGATCACGTTGTCCCGATGGGGGTTCAAACGGCGATTGATGACATAATCGTCTGGGCCCAGGTCACCAGTCGTTCCATGTACATAGTGTCCAGGTTAGCGTGCTGAGCTACTGAAGCCACGAAGGGAGCGTCGCGTTTGTACTGTAACTGGTGACTGATTAGTTGTTATATGCACAGGTCAAAGGTCAGCCTACGAACCTGTCTCCTCATGATCGGCCCCCCAAATCACTGAAAGCTTCCATCTTTCAGCCGTCGTGGAGCCGAGCGTGCGACCTGTCCCCTCATGGGCCCCAGTCCCCTTTCCCAGTTTTCCAATTTTCCAATTTCATTTTCACCAAATCATATTTTAAAAATAAATAGCTTTTATGTAAATTTAATACTGCTCCCGATGACTCCTTCCTGGGTTTGATTTGCACTCTTGTGGAATCCAGCATTGTCCAGGGGCTTTCTTTTAGCTTGGTGCAGGTTTGACTTATTCAGCCTTAACCTGTGTTTCACAACATTGCAGAACATGGAATATAGTTGGAGTTTTAATCCTGGTAAATGTCTGCACATCACATCTGAACAGCCTGGCTGTTGGGATTGAGTTTAACTGAAGCACATTGAAGGTGTTTGATGCTCCCGGATGACTGTTCCTCGTCCGTCAGGTGCGTAGTGGATCTGCAGGGCGACATCACCCACCGCTGACGTGTGTGTAACAGTGTGTGACTGTGTTTTCACACACTCACGGGCATTCAAATGGACAGCTGGAGGCAGCTGAGGGCCCGTGCTTGTCTTCCCCGCTCAACACCGGGGCGGGCAGTGACGTGAGCAGATGTGATTTAAGAATCCCAGTAATGATTCTGCGGCACGGCCGTCTTTTTTTTAAGTGTGAAATAAGCTGATTTTAACGCTTTCAGTGCGAATCCAAATCTCTTTCCTTTGGTTCAGATGATATCAACCTGGACATTCCCAAATTTTGTGAAGGACTTCATTAACCCAGATT
Organism: Takifugu rubripes; assembly: GCF_901000725.2. Taxonomy (NCBI): domain Eukaryota; kingdom Metazoa; phylum Chordata; class Actinopteri; order Tetraodontiformes; family Tetraodontidae; genus Takifugu; species Takifugu rubripes. The sequence continues at coordinate 13,531,824 of NC_042297.1, read as the reverse complement.
TCATTAAACATTTAAATATACGTCAGGCTTGTAATGTAATCATCTTTCTTCCCGTGCAGCTAATAGAGCGTGTGTTGATTAGCTGTCAGCGCTCTGCCCATTTGTCCCATTTTTCTTACTTTGCCAACCATAGGCTGCATTTGTAAACAACCCTAATAAGACTGGCGGGGCTGGGAGGTTAGTGGCGTCCGTGCGTGCGTGTGACACGCATGGAGGCAACTAGACGCAGGTGATCTGCAGATCATCCAACCGTCACTGCACACTAGTCGGGCCTCTGCGGATCCACCATCTGATCAAAACGCCAAAGAATGCTGTTATTGTTGTAGCTCGGGGAAGAAATAACAAGGACTTAGTCACACTGCAGGAAAGTAGCTGAGGGGAATCCTCTCCATCCAGCAGGCCAGTGTTGAGGGAGGAGGAGGATGAGTAACTCTGAAAGGCTTTCACACTAAATTCCCATAGTTCTGTTCCTTCAAAGATATCCTCACCGCTGCCTAAGGGGGAGTTTTGATTCTTTTTTTCTTGCAAATTCTTCTGCAACATCAATGTGTCACACAGGAGTTAAACTGAAGTCTGGGCTGAATCTGGACGTTGAGGAGGAAGAAAACACACAAAAACAACTCATTAGGGAATTCAAGTCAGAAGTTCCACCGTTTAAACGAAGACGTCACGACCTTATCGCCTAACATTAACTGCGAAAAGTCCTCTAATCACAATGATATGTACTGGAAAACTAGACTTTTTTTTCATTTCACGCTTGTAGGGATCCGTTTTAGCCACCCGGACCCATCAAGAGGGCTTCCTTCTTTCTCACGATAGTTTTAACATGGCTGCCTACGGCTATGCCTGATTATTTCAGCTCTGATGTTTGTCTAACGTAACACCCCAACAGTGTGAACGATGCGATATTTCATCTGAGCGCTTCTTCAGTAAACAACCGAGCACAACTGTTAGCTTTCCTTTTCCTCCAGCACCGAGCGCCGTTGTTTTGCTGTGGGGATTCACGGCGAGCGAGGTGGCGTCACGTTGAGCCGAAGAGGCAGGTCCATTCATCACCGGCCGGTGCCCTCAGAATGATGCATCGGCAGCTGGCAGATGTGGGTCAGTTTTATCGGCCAAAATGATAATCATCATCTGCTCCGGAGCGAGCCTCCAATCTGAGCGATGCAGCGGGGCAACGCAGGGAAGGGCCAGTTTTTGGATGAAGTCTCAAATAGTATCAGACTTCTCTCCTTATTTTACATCTTCCATCAGTAAGAAGGAACACCAGGGTTGGCTATTTAAGCAATTCTTTAAACAAATGAGAGTCGCTTCGTTTATACTGAAGAAACAACGGAACTTCAGCCCTTGTAAACAGTTGAATCAATTTTTATCCATTTAGTTCTGTTGCCCTTCTGATCCAGCGGCGGCGTGAAGAATTCTTATTATTATTTTAATTCCAGAGGTGCTCTTGTTAGTAGCATTTGACATTTTCTGCTGAGTGAAGCGACGGCCGCGAAGACAAACCCAAAGCCCATTAATGAAGTTTGGGCTTTTGTTAACTGCAGCTAATTCATCTCTTCTGTGCAGGCGGGGGCCCGCAAAGTACACAATAGCTGCGATTGCACGCACGCAGATTATCCCTCATTTCAACAGGATGACACCGTCTCTGGACGAAAACCGCCACCAGAAACAAAGCCCAAGGCCCTCGACGACAGATTAGACGGGGAAATATGCAGTTTTTCGGGTTTCGCTGTTTAGTGAACGGCACATCGCGCTGTAGCAATGCTGTTTCCAGTAGCTTCGTGGCAACGGTGACAAAAGGAAACATGTCGTGCTAAACTAGCATCCTGTATGGAGCTGATGAGCCATCAGACACACAATAGTCTTCTCATCCCCAGTTTTGCCTGGCCCAGGTACGGTATGCAAGGCAGCTTACTGTCATTCAGAGGAGCGTGGGAAGGTGTTCAAGAGCGGCTAAAATACACTGCTGACACACCAGGTAACTTTTCATCTCAGTTGTGTATCTGTAGAAGACATGCAGCGATACTGGTTATCCCTTGAAATGTTCTCTACATAAAGGAGCAAGGCCGTGTTCTTCTGGTTTACATGGCTTCCCTTTCCTGACATATTTTTCTCTCCTTCTTTCAACCTACAGGTGAGCTTCCAGTTTTCCAGCATGATAAATCGCCTCAATTTCTATTCTACCTTTCTGGCTTTATGATAACTCAGAGTGCAGAACAACACATTTCACCCTCTCACACATTTATCAGGCCGTGCCAGGGGTTGCTGTTGTGTTGCAACAGGAAAACCACTCAGAAAGAGCCGAGAAACCCTGCAAATAAAGTTATCTGCTGTCGTTGTGGTGCGATTCTGATGACACGGGGACGTACTGTGATGGAACTTACCAAATTTATTTATCTGTTCTTTTAGATTCATTTAGAAAAGTCAACATTAGGCACCTGGTCGGCAGGATTCTATGTTGTTACTGCAGCGCATCCTGACTGGCTGGTTTCCAGCATCGAGCGTGAGCGGCTGACCTGCTTTTGTGTTAACTTTTCAGGTGTTGTTGTGAATCTCTGACGACCTGAACGCTGCGCTCCTCCTTTTTCTCAGTTATAATGTGACTTGTGGAATTGTAGATGCTTAAATGCTGCGTGTTCCCAACCTCCATTTGAATAAATCCTCTAATTAGGAATGAGCGGTAGTAAACAGAAGATGGGGCGGATTGATGTTTAAATATTTCATGTCCTTGAAGCATGTGAAGACGTGAAACGTATCTTGAACCAGAATGGCTCCAGAAATCATTAAACGGTGCACGCAGTCGGCAGCATTCATTCTCGTGCCGTGCCGGTCTGGGGACTTGGACCGGCACATCATTACTGGGTCCTGCCAGTCTTCCGTCTGTGATGATCAATAGAAGTTAACAGGAGGCAACCTCCTCCACACGCCACCAGCTCATTACGGCTGCTGCTCCCAGCTTTGCCGTTTAATCTCAATGTTTTCGTGCACAATCCCGTCCAACACTGATGAAATAAAGTGACACATTCAAAAAGGGGCTTGGTTTTAGGGTTTATTTACATCTTCATAAACCAAGAATCCACTGAAATTCAAAACCACTTAATTAAACATGGTTGTTGAAACAATGGCAGCGGATAATCTTATGTGTGGTGCTTAAATGGGAATTATTTTGGGTTTCTCTGACACGGTGAAGGATATGATGCAGATTATCTGTAGATATAAGTCAAAGGACGTGAGGCCGCAGTGGTTTTCCGGGCCATCATTTAATCCGTGCGTCTTCTTTTGGCCATGTGTAGAGATTTATAGGAGATGAAACTTTTAGTGTGGCCTGTGGGTAAATCCGGGCAAGGCCAAGATGCACGAGGGAAAACAGAGGTGGAAAGAAGCGTGATTTGAAGCGTGCCGCCAGCTGTGCGGGTGTGTGTTGGTGTTTGGTTGAGTCTAGACAGGGAAGGTCACGTTTGCTGCAGGCGCACACGGCCACAAAGCCCCGCCGCTGCTCTTTCTGTCTGTCTCCCTGCATAAGCACTTCCTGTCTGAATGAAGGAGGGATGATGGCGAGTATGTCATCCGTTCTCTGGGGGCCTGACTTGCCTGTATGAACTGGGGGGGGGTCATGGCTCCAGAGCTGCTGGAGTTTGATATGTTTATGGAATGATGCAGGAGCACACCTTTCTGTTAGGTTTTGATGTGCTTGAGCCTCTCTAGGGGTCCACTGATGGTGGGTCAGTAGGAGAAAATGTGCATGGACAATGTTTTTCCTAAATCCCTTTTGCTTGGTTGGTCATTTCACGTCTGAATTACTCTAATATTAGAATTTGCCTTTAAGGGGGGAAAATGAGTACCAAGCAAAGCTACAGTCATACAAGTTACTTCAAGATTAAGCTTTTGTTTTGAATATTAATTAAAATATAGATATATGTCAAACAGAAACACTTTTTTTTGCCTGTGCTTATTCACATTACTACAATCCATGATCTGAATACTAAACCTTTCAACTTAGCTAAAAGGAAATGTCGAATTTGCCTTTTAAGTTTATCTCTCACATTGAGGTTGGATCACATTCCCTCCACATCAAAGACTGATAGACGTTCACAGTTCCTTTATCGTGCTGCATCTCATTTTAATAATCAGCAAATAATCAAATAAATGAATGGGTCTGTTGTATCGTCGTCCAACCAGCCCAGCTGAATGTGTCAGGCTTTTGATTGATACAAAAATACCCCCAAAACCGCCATCTGTTGTTCTATTTATCCATATGAATACGATAAGCTAAAGTTAATTTAATGCAATCTATTGGACCTTCTGTTTTTTGACTCCATTTCTAAAATAACCAGTGAAAAATGCATGGCAACATACACTAAATGAATTTTGAATATGGAAGTAAGCACACTTTCTTCTGAGGATTTAGACACTCTGTGATGAAAAGAAGCCTTGTGTGAAACTCAGAACAGCAGCATTTTGAGATAATTCTATATTTGTAGCAGTGTTGTGATGTGAGGAAAGCTTGCGTCCTTGCCAGACAGTGACAGTGAAGGTGATGTCGGGTGCTCATTGGTATTCCGTCAGGCCACCACGTGTAGCAACAGAGCATAAAGCCTCCACGCCAGGTTCACAGCATCTGTGAAAGCCACAGGTCAAGACCGCTATTTACCCAAACATGTGGTGGAAGATATCACTTTAACATCATATAATTAGATGGTAATTAGTTAAGTTGGCTTTTGGGAGCAGGCAGCCCAGCTGCTTCAGCCGGGCGCATGTTGTCCTTCACGTTTCATCCAGAGGTTTGACTGCTGATAAATTATCCAGATGATGCTGACATGGTAATCACATGTATGAGCTCTGCATGTTCATGGATGCAGTGACGCACTAAATCTTTTATTCCCACGTCAACAAGGCGCATTGTAGTTTTTTTTAAGAATTTGTGTGACAAATGGTGCAGGATTTTCAATGGAATTTTAATCCATTTTCAAGTCTTCAGCATAGACCGTGGCCCCTTGTTTATAAAATATCAAGACAAAAGATCATAAGACACGTTTGGCTTGGATTCAAAAACCCCAAATTATTGCAAAATTATAGAACAAACTAACAAAGATGATGGAAAAGATAATCAACCATGTACAAGTGTGAGAGAGCTGCAGAAAAGAGTCAAGTACTGGGAGAAGGAAGGCAACCAGCTTAAATAAGGTCTGGCTGTCAAAGCTCACTACAGCCAGCAGGAAGCGTTGAATGAGGAATGCTGCTCACAGCGACGCCTCAAACCACCTACGCGACACAGAGGCCGAATTGGAGACCAGGAGAGAATGTGCTTCACTCCAAGCAGAAAGTGTTAAAGAGCTGGAGGAAAGCCGTCTGTCTCTGATGTGGAAGACACATTTAAGAAAGATATCTCTGAGGAGAATGAAAAATATTTGCAGGAACTCTCGAATTGTGAGGAAAACTCCAGGAAACAGCTGCTGGAGGAGGAGAGAAAGTCCAGAAGCAGAAAATAAAAGCATCTGGAGGTGATGGTGGGGCAGAAGGAGACCACAGAGGAGGTCAACAAGCTGGAGACACGCCATCTCCTCAAGGAACTCGGCTTTCTGGACGGGCTCGTGCTCTGTATTTAAAATGATCCTAACAAGCATCAGTCTCCTCAAATCTGGTCCTCAGATCCCGGAAAAAGACTGTTTAAAAAACAATAACCTCAAAATCTGTATTTTTGAATTCTGTTCAGTTAATCTAGAAATTCTCAGATTAAGTTATTTATTTATTTTTGTTTAGTCCATACCATTAGGATGTATCTGTTCGCAATCAAAAGTTGTGCTTTCTTATAGTCCTGCGTCCAATAATTTAGTTTTTGTGGTAAATCTTCAGTGTAGTTTAATACCTTCAAACACAAAGATCACAATAGTTGTGGTTGTGTGGGAAAACAGGAATTTGCAATAGATTTCCATATATGTTACACAGAAAATGCCCTTTTAAACTGGGAACTAGGGGTCGACGTAGATAGGGAACACCCAAATGCTCATCTAGGGCCCTGCGGTGAGCTGGCGACTCGTCCAGGGGGGGTCCCCTGCCCCCGCCTGTATGCAGCTGGGATAGGCTCCAGCACCTTCCCTGCGACCCCGCGAGGGAAATATGGGTCAAGGACAAATTTAGGGGTAAGTAAAGGCCTACTAAATGACACCAGAAATGGAAGCTTCATTTATTCAACATCTCATAACAGCATGCTGATGTCAGGATTTCTGATTTCATCTTATGTAGTTATGGCTTATCGCGGGCATTGTGTTACCCAGAATTCCTTTTCCCTGCGCTATGCTCATCTCGCGCTCCTGATCCACATTTGGCATGGCTGGATGGACATTCTGCCAGAAGAGAATTGGAAGAGATTGTGTGCAGCCCTTTGCTATGTTCTGTCTTCGGTCTCTGGATGTTTCTGTGCGACTGTCCGGAGGTCATCGCTTCCCGCTGATGGGATGGACTGACATTTATTTGCAGTGTTCTTGCTGTTTATTTGCCCACCTCTTCCTCCTCTGACTATTAAATAACTCTCTAATAGTGTGACTGACACAGAAGTGTCCATTTGGGGTGAAAAGCTCCTCAGCTTATCCTCGGCCGAGGTGCTCGTGTGGGTTTCCGTCACTGTCCCGCCACCGTGCATCAAAGACTCGCTGAAGAGAAAAGAACACATCCTGCAGAGCTGACAGGGTGTGTTCTGACTGCCAGATCTCCGTGTAACACAATTATTCTTTGGTGGTGAATCTCTCAACAGCGCGCTCCTCTGCTTTTTATTCGGGAAATCCCTGCCAAAGCTGTTTACCTTCTGAAAGACAAGCGCGGCCGGTCCCAGAGAGGCATCGACAGCTCGCCAGTTGTTTTCCCCCAGCTTGTCCAGATTTACTGTGCCTCATGTGTTCCACCTGTGTGCTTGTTATCTGCCCTCAGAACACAAATCTCTTGGTCAAAACCGAATCATCCACAATTTAGAGGGTGTATTGATTTCAAAGCCCCACATGAGGGGAAGGTGAACTATCAGCTGAAGGGGCTTTTCCACCGAGCCCCACCGGTACCACTTGTATTGAGCTGTGGTTCCGATGTCACGGGGTCAGGGGTTACCAAAGTAATCAATCCCAACTGTTTTCTGGAAACGGAGATTCCAAAACAGTTGCACGCTCTGGTTTGACAAGCCAAGTGCAGCAACATCGTAAAAAAAAAAGACAATAAGCACCTTGTGATGATCAGGGATACCCACACCAGCCCCCCACATCATGAAGCCCAAGAGCTAAACAACACCGAGGAGGCCGGGGTAATATCTGACAAGAACAATATTACCTTTACTTCTGTCGGCGGAAAAAACTTCATTAGCTGAGGGAGAAGCTGGAGCGAAATAAACTCGGTTTTCTGCTTCATCAGTGAGATCCGAACTGAGCGTGGATTACGTAAGCGCTGCTAAATTTATCAATGTTCGTTTTATGCAAAGCCGGAGCTTCCAGGCACAGACTGTTAGATGTTCTGAATGGGGGGAGGCTTTTGTTTCCCAGCGATTCAGGCCCATTCTATTTTTGGAAATGGGAGATTTTAAAAAGGTGGAGCCGTATTTTTATTTTCATAATATCGTGAATAATTTTCAGGCACAGCCTAAGCAGACTTCTGACGGCCTTTGTTGGGGGGGGGGGGGGGGTGGATTACAGTCCCAGTGGCAGGCACATGCTTGGTCTGCTGATGCTGCTTCCACCTGACGCTCCCATTCTGTTATTCCGTGATGAGGGTGTGAATGGGGAGCCTGTGCCTCTAGGAGTGGGTGTTTTTAGAAACATTTTACAGATAACTCAAATTGCTTGTTTCCACTTTTCATTCCTGTTCTGTTTTTTTGTTCAAGCTGGGGCAAAAGAGCGATAAATAGTGATAACAAGGTTGTTGTCTTTTTTCAGTAGAAAGCTAAATATCCTCCCCCCAACAGCAACTCCCCTCCCGTTTATACCTCATGCCTCGGCTAATTTATATGTACAAACGTCTGCCTGCGTCACATCTGTATGGTCCATATGATTCGATGCATCACGCTTCATTAAACATTTGCAGTGTTGGGGGGGGTGCTGAACAAAGGGTGGGGGGGCTGTGCTGCAAGGAGCTGCTGTATCCTCATCAAGCTGGGGATACGGTTACCACACTGCCTGTTACCATGACAACAAACAGAAATTTCCCTTCAACCACTTCACCCAAGTGCTTTTCAACACAGATACAGCCCCCCCCTCAGTGCCCCCCACCCCTCTAGTTACTACCCGCCTGTCAGCTCCGAGCATCATCTGGAGTTTGGGGAATGCTCTTCAATTGATCGCCTGCAGATGAGCGGAGCAAGACTCGTCACATGACTAATTCAGATGTCAGTGCAATTGTTGCATCGCCTCTCCCGTTATCCGCTCCGGGTGAGCCTCGTTCCCACTCTGGCGATAGTGAAAACCTGCACCGTCTCACATATTTGGGTCAGAGCGGTAAGGTGTGTGACCACTTGCCCCTTCTGGCCTTTAAAAGAAGAATAAACCACGTCAAGAAGGACAGACTGAGCCGCCTGTTCTTGTCTGCCCCTCCAAGAGGGGCAGGAAAACAAATCATCCTGGTCCACAAACAGAAATAGACTCACCTCCTCCTTACCTTGGAGATACCATGAACATGATTGGCAGCCAGGGTAGTCGCCGGCATCGTGGGAGGCCCTGACACTGAGACGCCAAACCTGCTGTGTACAGATGAAGCCTGGGCCTGTTTTGAACACCGTGACCCCTGACCATTCTCACACCTTGAAGCGTCAAAGATGGATGGAGGTCTGTCAGAGGCTCTATTCTGGGCGCGTGACTGGCAGCAGCGGGCACATGAGATCTGGCTTTTCCAAGGCAACAACAGTGATGATGACTTTACAGCATAGCTTCAATTTAGCTCACGCTCAGGACAAATTTAGGAGTAATAACACAGTATCTTGACAACCAGACTGTGATGTCTTCTCACTTGGTTTGCAGAAGAATCTGAAAGACACCACGCTGCTTAATCTGCCTCACTTCAAAGCAGCTGCTGGCTGAGATATATTCAATAGAGATGGCTGATGTTGTGATGTAACCCGCTTGATTTAGGATTGCACTGCGTTTCTTGTGTCTGTCTTCATGTTGCTCAGTTCCGATTCAGTTATACTGATCTCATGCTGATTTAATGTCAAGTGTCAGGAACGTTAACACCATCTATACAAATACATAATGATCAATATCTATCTATACCTATATCCCTCTGTGTGTGTGTGTGTGTGTGTGTGTGAGAGAGAGAGAGTCACCCATCAATCTGATGCCATGTACTGTAATGTAATGAATTGAGAGTGAAAGGAATATGCCTGGGGAGCAACTCCAAGGTCAGCACCAGCAGATCGAAGTGCAGGAGCTGGTAAATGTTCCCCTGGGGAGGTCACTGGCCTGTCTCGTGCTGTATTTGCGTGTCAAAAAGCCCACTGACATTTATAAAAGAGCAGTTTGTCTGTAGCAGCGAGCACAATTGTTGCTGACAGGTTTTCCTTCCGCGGCCTCGTGGCCACAGCGTCGCCTATTATGGAGCGGGAGGCGCTTTTTGGGTTTTGCGTGATTGGATTTCAGGGGCCGTGCAGCATAGACTACTGGCGGCGTTGGGTTTCAATGCAGAGGGGAAACGGTGAACACCAAATTCACTGGCATTAATGCATGAGAGCAGCAACATGGGATATTGTTTCCTGTCAGGTGTTGCGTTACACCTATGAGTGATGTGGACTTTTTCTGGAGGATGGTTGCAGTTGGGGAGACGCGCTCCTGTCTGGCTGTGGGGACGCGCTCACACACACATCTTTCCTGTATTTGCGCAATAATTAAAAAGGTATAAAGTGCATGATGAATGTTCTCTTATAGAGGCAGCGTTTCAGCTCTGCATTGCTGTTGCTGTTGCACAAAGTTGGGCCGTAACCAGCCTGGACGGTGTTCTCCCAGCAACAACAGCCACATTCACCTACTGCAAAATCATTTTTCCTTGTGTTCCTCATTTAATAGGGATTGGTGTCAATATTAATAGTGTAAATATTGTTTCTAATTTGCGACATTTAGCTGGACAACGGGCTGCATCCTCGCAGCGTTCTGCACCCAGAGGGCAAAGCAGAAGCGGTTTGATGGACGTGCTGGTGTTTGTCCAGGACTCAAGTAATTGCACCACATCAGACCCATTTAAAATATTTAAATGGCCTCTAAAGGGACGGCAAAGGGATCAGGTTTCAAAAGCAACAGTAGGAAAAGGCTGCTGCCCCTGGCCAGAGCTGGACCTGACTGTGAGGCGGAACGCAGGCAGAAGAGCTTCTCTGCATGCTGTCGTCTATATTTGTACCTATAGATGACATATATTGCAGATTCATGTCCTTGCTGACAACAGAGTGTTGCAAGTTTTACCTCCTTCAACATTTGCACGTCTTCCAGATTCTGCAGTGCATCCAGTCTGTCAGCGAGGGTTTTAAACTTAAACCCAGCCTCGATGCTCGGCACAGGATGGGTGCAGTGGTTAGCACAGCTGTCCGTCTGTGCCGGGCTGTGGATTCCTTTCCTTGCCAGAACGTCCATGTGCTCCCAATGAGGGGGGGATTACTGCCGTTTTCTCCCACTTTCACACTTAGTCAGGAGGACATAACTTGGCCCTGGTGAATGGTTGTGTGTGCGTGTGTGTGTGTGCACATTATTTCTGCTGGAACAGCCCTGAGTCTAAGGTCTAAGGTCACATGTTTGAACAAAGATGGGTGGATGAGCAGGATGCTCACACTTTTTCCCAAGTTTTTCTTTTACACTAATACTGCTGACGCACTCGAATGAAAGACTTATTTTGCCGACTGCCGCACATCCCAGAACACACACACACACACACACACACACACACACACACACACACACACACACACACACACACACACACACACACACAATAATCGCACCCAGAACATTTGTTTTCTGAATTTTTATTGAATATATTATATTTTATTTAATCAACATTGCACATCTCCATTTTCAATCACATCTCATATTGCTGTCTACAAAATGTTATGAATGTAGAAAATCTGGAAGTTGGAAGGTTTTCCAAAAAAGATTAAAAAAAGAACAAACAAAAAAAGGGCAGAATCAAGGTCAAACGCGAGGAAAGACAGAGAAAGGAGAGAACCACCTCCAGATAAAGAATACAGTTGGATTAGGATGCATTATTCTCAAAACAAAGCATCATGCAGAATAAAAGCAAGGCTGGCCAAAATTCACGTGGATATTTCTCGACACCTTAACTGCAGAAATCATTTACACGTTCTCTGTGGCGGTTTCCATTGAATTGACTGAGTTGTGTATCTTTATTTATTAATGACAAGGCAGTGGTAGACGAGCCGTTTGCATCGTAAGCATACACACCCATGAAGTTGCACCGTCCGTCCCCTCATCGTGAATGAAAGAGAAGCGGTTTGGGCTGATGACGGCGTCCATCTTTGCCGCAATGACGCAGCAAAGATGCAGCAACATGTCTGCTGGTCGTGTATAAAGCGTTTAACTGTCTGCCGGCGAGATGACACATGATGAGTGATGTAGACAAGACATTTAACCTTTTAACGACGGGCTTGAACGGAACCACGGCCTTTGGCAGCTAATCTGCATTCAAATCTATCGAAGAATGAATTTCTCACTCCTGTTTTTCTGGCCGCCAACCCTAAATTAAGCTGAAATTAAGGAAATGCTCATTCATGAATAGGCCTTTTCATCTCCAGGACGTCGAGTCTCAGTGCCTATAATGTGCTTTGTTTTTTAAAACGCTGTTAGAGGATAATCATGATGCATCAACACTAGCCCTGAGAGCTCAATGCACTGAAGCACGTCAACATAAAGATGATGAGCTGCAAATACAAATGCACATGTTATCCTCAGTGTGACAATGTTGGAGAGCACTCAGGCATCATTACAGGGCAGGACGTCAAATTCCTGCGGGTGCCAGTAAGACAGCAACCAGTGTTCAAATTATGAATATTATTATTGATCCATTTGACTTTTTTGTGTTGTTAATAAACCTTTTATTCAATAAAGTGTCAGATAATGGACACAGCAGGCAAATTCTAAACTTTTTTTTTTGCACATTTTCAGCTTGGAACAAACTTATTTTGGACATTTTGATGCTTCTGCTCTTCACTATTTCTGTTCCTGGCACTTTTCTCTTTGACCTCGGTAATCTCCTGAATGTTGCTGCTCAATCTGCAACGGTCTCTTATTGATTCCACCACGGCTGTTGAGGAAGAGTGGCAGGTGTAATTAGTGTCCCCTATCGGCGTGTCCTCAGAGACCACGTCCTTTTATTCAATGACACTCTTCTCCGGGCGATGTGATCACAGATATGCATGACTGTGATTGTTTACTGCTGTTATTTATAACCACACTAGCGTGTATGTAGCTGTGTTGTCAGCGTTGCCTGAGTGGACAAGCTTATTTTCTGATTGACAGACCATTGATGACTATAAGTCCTTCACTTGACATCAGCCCTCATGTCCTCAGCAGAGAATTGTTAGGTCTTAAAGAAAAGGACTTGTTCAACAGCACTTGTTTAATTTTTATTGAAAATAACTCAGGAATGAATGAATGACAGAACTCATTCCTGACTGACTGCCTTGGAGGTGTCACCCCATTTTTAACAACAATATGCAATTTCACTCCGCATTGTCGTTTCTGAAATGTGTGAATCCTCCAAAAGTCTGTCATTTGTTCCCTGTCTCACCAACCCTCCGACCTGACCAGGTAAACATGTTGGCCGACCGTGCAGAACCGCCTGAAAAGCCTCCGGTGCCATAAGGAGCACGACCCGCATCAGCCTTCAGTAGTTCTGTTGAAAAAAAACTTGGTTTATAAGGAGATTAGGACATAAAACGGCTTCCTGGAGATATCCAGCGCCGTGGATGTCACAACAAATACTGTTTTTATTCTCGTGCGGCATGAGCGCGCTCTCTTTAATCCTGTACGGGTCTGTCATGCTAAACCCTCCTGTGCCAAGGTGCAAAGCAAGGATTCATGGCTCCGGTTTTTTTTTTCCTGTCCCACGGACTAAAGGGTGTTCAGCCTCAGATCTGTTTTAGACTAAATTCTCCTAATGAGAAGTGGAACGGCCGGCCTGGACCACAGCAGGGGGCCTTTTGTTCCTGATTTGATAGTTTTTCCTCCAGTGTGTCTTCAGCCTGAGATGACCTGCAGCAAACGAGCTCGTTCCGTCCTGCAGTTCAGGAGCTGAGATAGTATTAAATATTAAAAACCATTTAATTTGCTTTTTTGGGGGGGTAAATTAATTTTGTTTGCATCGAAGCGGAGGACAGAGGAACGTCCTCAGGCTCCCAGCACGTCATTTACACGGGGATATTTTGCGACAGCCGAATCCGCCAGCGTCAAAAGCAGCTTAAATTTAGCACATCTTAACAACCCTTCATGCACACTGAGCTGCGTGATAAATCGCAGGAATCGTTGGTTATTGATATGTGGCATTCAAGTTTAAAGTTCTCCGGTGGTTTAGGCCTCAGAAAAAGGTATATCTGTGGTTATGACGGTCCGTGTACGCCGTACAAATACAGCCCCTTCATTCCTTCATTAATACTTGTTATCTCCTCCAGACTCTAGCACATTACAACTGTTTTATCACAAGAGATAATGTCACTAATCAGAAGGAAAATCAGCTAAAATCTCTCTTTATTTTCCACTCATCCGGTGTCAGACTCAATATGACCTGTATGTTCTCCAGATGGATATCAGATCTGATGATGCCTGAGCATTTATCACCTTTTAATTCGGTCTCACTTCAACACATTTAATATGCAAAGTGCTTTAAAATGTGCTTTTTGACCTTTATTCTGCAGGGGACAACAGCTCTGCTCTGGGTTGGCACTGCACATGATTGCAGCCTACAACCCAAATAAATAGTTTTTAATTCATAGATAAAGGAAACGGGTTAGAGCCGGCCTGTTAAACAGATGTCTTTGTCTCCTTTGGTGCTTGTTTGTTCTGCTTGATTGGACGTGGCGGCCCCGAGGATCCCTTCTTAGGCTCCTTCTCTCTTCTAACCTGCGGGCACGTCACTCTTTGGCTTAGCATCTTCTGCGGTTGCCTGTGATGAAACTGAACTGTCACTAAGCAGATTAATTTGTCTCCCAAAAACACGTTGCGGGACAACTCCTATCGACTGTTGCCGGTTTTGTGTGAAGGTTCTGCATCTGGGAGAGTGACGCAAGGCTGTTTGGAATAGCTGAGCTCCGTAATCTGACAAGATTAGTTTCAGAAAAAGTAAAAGAGAATTTGTTTTTACCGACAGGTTAAAATTCCTCTGCTTACTGGGCAACACCGTTTGTACCCAAATGTGCGACTTGAATTTCCAAAATTGAGGGATTCGAATTTTGGCTGACCTGATAAAACATCCCTGTAATCTTCCGGGCAGTGTGCAGGAGCTTCACACGTCCAACACAAAGGACGCGTTTGGGGCTTTTATCTCCTCACTGTCTCCTGTTTTTTTCATGAAATCTTTTGTCCGATATTTGCCCTGGAACATCAGATGACATGTTCCCCGCTGCATACACGCACTTCTGACCCACAGATCTCACTCTGCTGCTTGGTTTTTGCCATCTGTCGGACCGTCTATCGGCCAATGATGTGTGAAACTTCACGAGGCAGAGCTGCGTGAAATATTCTCCCACTGATAGCCCACTAACTGTGTTCAGAGACCCACCTTCTGGGAGGAAAGTATGTCCCAAGACTTATGTGAATATTGGCGTATTACTCTCCTACCTAAATGATACTTTTCATTCTGTTATACCTACATAGATTATTTGATTTACCGTCTTAAATCTTCAGTGAGCTGTCTTAAAAAAATACTATTTGAGGTAATTACAGATTTAATATAATGTGGTTTTTATAATGATATGAATTATAAGAAAGAAATGTTGGGAGCTTTTCAATGATTCTGTGCCATTTTTAAGGAAAATACAAGAAAATTAAACACTCCCCTGATGGAGTTCTGTGATGTAACTATGTCCCAAACCTAAAAACCCACTGGCGTGTGTGTGGACATGGCAACATGGCCGTTTTAAGACAGGCAGCACACCTGGCACCCTAAATGTCAACGTGTGTTTCACCAATCGATGCGTGGGTGGACGTTAAAGGGGCAAAACGGTGGAAAAGATGAGAAAGAAACCTGATGAACCTGAAGAATGTTGGAGCAGCATTTGCAACAATGAGAGGATGAATGGGTTTGGGGTTTTTTAAGGACAAACACAGACGATGACGATGCTCGATGCTTCTAACAGTCCAATAAAGAGTCTGAAATTACTTCAACACGTCTCAGGACACACAGGTATAAATTTCTATTTACATTTTTTTTTTTCTATTCAGTGTGCATCTATATCACAACATTTTCCAGAAGTCCACAACATACAATAAACTCAAGGTATCACCTTTGGTTATGTAATTATCAAGGCTAGGTTTAAAAAAATATATAACACACGTCCATGTTACTTTTGCATACAGTTAAAGTCAAAGTGAAAACATATCGACAAAGCAGCTGGTCAGCGCTAAATTTGCATCTGAGACAAAAAACCTAAGATATTTCATCTTTAGACGGATGATTGTGGGTCGGCGGAGGCCCGGCGAGATTCACCTGCTCTTATCCACTGATAGAAAATGAGAGCGGCTGATATTTATGAGGTTTATGTGCCTGACATCTTCGTTTTAGTGTAAGTGGAGCTTAATGACGGAGATTTTGAATCTATATGTTGATGTGTTGCATTGAGCCAGTCTTGTTTCTCTCCCAACTCTCGATGAGTGAAGATTTTCATGTCGTGTGACACGCTGTGACCTCACCGGCGTCGGAGCCACCCGCTCAGGCCGGCCTCGGTTTGGTTGACAGTATGAAACAGGATAAAAATAGATTAAGTCGCGCTGCTGACTGCAGATTAGCAGAGAGCAAACTCACCATTTAGGAACACCTACGAGGCCGACCCGACTAAATATGATGTCGACGTTACAACCGGACATTATCTCTATCATAGTAAAATATTCACGTCTGTTCCTTACAAGACACTTTTTTCACATAAACATCTTTGAGCTTTTTTTTTTTTTTTTTTTTTTTCCTTTTTAAGTCTCGTAGTTTTATCACTTACATCTGTATATGTAATAATTAAGGCATTCATTTTGGGCCGTGACTTACTCATTTTACAGTCTTAATCCCGTCAGGAGTTAACGTACTGACGCCAGGCAGGAGCTCCCATCCCTGCTCAGCTGTTGCTGTTGCTCAGGCTTCGCTCGCTGTGTTTTTCTGTTGCTCTCTGCAGTTTTTCCAGAGTGGGGGGGGGGCGATCCCTCTCCTGGCAGCGCTGCAACGCAGAGACAAGGGAATTAATGCAACAAATTGCCCTCTGACACGAAGCAATGAACCCAGACGCAGAGCTAAAAAAAGAAGCGTAGTAACATTGTCATTAATATTTAAGCAGCGTTGCATTTCTACACGCGTCTGGTTTAAATCTGAAAGAGGGGAAAGTGGCTCATACATGTGGATGGCGCCAGTTCTACATCAATCTTGATCCAAAAGTGGAAGACAAGAAGCGTATTTGTGAGAAACCCTCGCAGCATTGCTTTGTTTATTTTCAAAGGGGACTTATGTGCACAGGTTAAATAAATACTAGCAAAAAAAACGTCCAAAACGATTCATCATCATGCATTATTGGAAAGCAAACATGTTCTCAGAGAAACAGTGACACCGCAGATAAATCAAAAAAGGTTGACGAGTGCTGTAAGTGGCTTTCAGCCATGCCCCCCCCATCTCTGGAGCGGTGTCCGCGCCGCTGCCTTCATTCCCTCTCTGTGATGTGTTTATGTTATTCTGCCTCCCCCCTGTAGGGCAAAACATTTGGTAGAGTAACTGCTCGGTGTCCTGGCTGTTTATGCTTATTAAGATGCAGACTATTAGAGACGAGCGTTCTCTTTTAACGGAGCAGCTGTTGTATAATTCTCCACCTCGATAATTTCAGGATTTCCACGGTCTCTCTGGAGTTGCAGACCTTCTGTATGTAATAATAGCTGCAGCGGGCACAGTGCAATTACCACAAGCATTCTGAGTGTTCCTCTCTAATTCTCTGATTAAGTCCCTCCAGCTAAACCCCCGCCTGTTTGCATTTTGGACTTTGTTCAGTGTGCAAGACATCAACACACCCAGGTAGTTTGTCCTCTATTTACATTGAATACGCTATTTATCAGTAATCCAGGGAAGACGCAGAGAAAATCCAATATTAAAGCGGGTGGAAGCGCTGAGGGAAGGTTGGAAGGTGCAGCAGAGGATGTGTGACGTTAGAGGATAGTTCAGGGACTGTCAGCTCGCACTTATTTACCTCTGAGGTTAAAATGTCACTCTGAGGGAACCAAACGAGGCTAGCTGTGCACGCCGGAGCGCTCTGTGATCGCGCTCGGTCCTGCTTTCTCAGGTGTTTGAATAAAAACAGCTCCTGTGTGTTTGTGTGCAGCGGAAAGTCGGCAGCCTGCAGCTGGAGGGGAGCGGGGGCCTCGCTGGGACGCAGCAGGCCGAGCCAAGTATGGTGTGAGGGCCCTCGACCTGGGCTCTAGTCTTTAGCATTGGGGGACACTGCCCTTTCCTTTGGTATTCTCTTGCCCCGCTCGCTGGTGCCGTCTGAAGGACAGAAGAATCGGCAGAAGTCCGGAACGCTGGCCGACCCAACAGCAGGTTTGTTTTTAGTCCTGCCGGCAGAACTTCATTTATTCCACATCCTGTCACTTTAAAGCACTACTTTCCCCCAAACTAATCCAAGAGCAGCGCATTAAACCTGTTCGACAAAAACACCTGCTCACCAAGCCCGGGGGCTGTTTTTCCTCCATCGCCCCTGATTTAAAATCATTACAGTTTTGTAAGGAAGCAGCCAGTTGAGACCGGAAAAGAACAGGTTTTATACAATACCTGACACGTATATTATCTCCCAGTGAGCGTACGTTGATTCATGATTTCAGACTTGTCATTCTTGGGCGGGTGTTTTGCATCAGAGGCTGGTTTTGGCTAGCTGCATGTTTCAGAAGAGGATCTTCCAGGATCCTCTAAACCCATGAGTGTGTTCACGGGTTGAGCCACCACCCTGCTGGTTAGCGATAGCATTGAATTTAGCGGAGCCCGCCTTTTTCTGTGGATGTGTCTTGCATCTGTGCAGTGGAAAACTTTAGTTTATCCACATATATTCACCCTTGGAACGCATATTAGGTTCTCCTATATCGATATTTCCAGGTGATAGTTCCTCCTTTCCTTCTGAAAACACAAAGTGTGAGCTGCTGCAGGTGTGATAAGTGATGAATTGCCATCACAACCAACACAGACGCTATAAATATCCACATCTGTGTATTGAAAAAGAGACAGATGCTTTGATGTTTTTATGTCTCCACTCAGAGAGGTGACCCTCGGTAACGGATGAAGCCGACACCTCAGACTGGCATTTGATTTACAGGAGCGTGTTTCCAGTTTATCTACAGGTGTATATATATATATATATATATACACCTCCTGGCACAGCGATTATGAGATTTATGCAGCACAACTCACACTGCACCTCTGGCTCCGGTGGTGAACCAGCACAAAGTTTTGTCCACCCGGACCCTGCAGGAATGTGCTGACGCGGATGAGTTTCCCACATGGAGCAGTAATATCAGAAGTTCAGGTGAGGATATGACTGTAAATACTATTACTGCTGAGTCACGTTGGTAAATGAGACATAACGGCCTCCTGTTATTTGTCACCGTTGGCTGAACATCAACCTTGCAGCTTCTGCGGCACCTTAAGGACAAATGTGTCATCAGTGAGTGATGTCTCAACACCTTTCCCCTCACGACCACCCCTTTTCCTCCCCAAACGTTTCTGCTGTGCAGTTTATAATGTGCAATTAATGCGTGTCATCTCCAAACGCAGGCCTGTGATCCATGTGTGCTCAGTCATTTGTTTTTACTTAAACTGTGCGGTTCTGACAGTCCGCACTTAAGCTCTTCCTCCCTGGAGAATATCCTCTCTGACAACGGAGCATTTGCTAATGCTCTCGTCTAAATCTTCCTCTGATCTGGGACACAGGAACGCTGAATTACAGGCAGATCACCTGTTATAGAGCGGCCGGCGCCTCCTCCGCCTTGGGTTTACCATCGAAACTGCTGCAGAACGACACGTTGCAATCAACCAAGCACAGAGATGTACATTTGAATCATACAGAGCTAATATATTATATTTTGTGTACGTAATATTCCTCCTAACCCTCCCACATTTGACACCGTATTTGGTGGATACAGATGCTGCTCTAACTGCACAGAAGCTTTACATTTACACAGTTTTCCCCTCTAAACATGGACAAATAAGTTAATTTGTGTGTTGCATTAATGCCACTTGACGCAACATCTCGAGGGAAGTTTCCACAAATGAACCTAATCGCACAGCTAACGCGACGTCACGTCAGCTCGAGGCTACGTCGACGCCGCCGCTGAATCCGTGTGGACGTTTGTGCCCCAAACCTGCGTAGAGATAAAAATTGTATAAAATTCTCCCGCAGGGGCCGACTTTAGGATAGTGCACATGTAGCATGGTGCTGGGCTTCCTGCTTGCTGACACTAATCCAAAGGCAGCGGGGGATTTTCTGCCTCTTGCTGCGTCTTGCCTCACACCCCTGCAGGGCTCTCAGATCCACACACTTGCTTTCCTCGTCTCGCACATACAAACATACACAGATGAACACACCATGGACTATAAATATACAGGCCAGGATTGGGGGTATGTGCAGCAGTGTTCACCGGGGGGTTTCAGCCCCACCACTGTGCTCTATGTCAGCACTTTTCCGTTGGGGGGGGGTGTTTCTGTTTGTGGGGTGCTGTTCGTCTGGGCAGGATTCTCAGCGAAGGCAAGCTGTAAGCTAGTTCTCAGGTGTGTTTTTTGTTTGTGTCGGAGGGGGAGGTGCTGCGGTTTGGATCCTCGGTTCCACGATGGTCCGCCTCATAAGACCATCGCTCATGCGGGCCGTGAACCGGCGCAGCCATAAAGTTGTGAGTCCAACAGTAGTTTGCTGTTGAGCAAGTCCAACATGTACGCCTCATCTCTTATATAACTGAGGAGCATGACACAAGTAACGGGAAGCGGAATCACAGCTTCAATGTCAGCAGCGACAAGATCTATAGGTTTAATAATCCTCTTTGTGATGAGGATGAAAGCAGACAGCCGCTCTCAGGGAACATCGCAGCCCCAGAACAGCCTGGCAGGGTGAAGAATTCAGAAGATTCTCTGAAGCCTTAAACACGCGGCTCGATCTGCATCTGGTGCTGCTTTTTGTGGGATTAACACCCAGCACGTAAAGAGCAGCTGTACACATCTCGACCAATTAGACCAATGTTTGCTAACAAGTCCTTGATTTTTAAGGCAAATTTTAAAGATTTGCTTGTGAAAATGAATATTAACTCCAGACTAAATGTAGTCACGGTCGCCAGCCCCAAACTGACAAATGTCAGCGCGCTAACATGGCCGACATTGTTACTGACTAAGAAGCTGCACGCCGCGATGCCACCGCGGGCATGTTAGCGTGTTTTGTCCCCTGCGACTGTGGCCTCAGTCTCAATGGTTTTATGAGTCAGTTTTTGTTTTGTTAGACGTCTCCCCACAGTCCTGATGGCTGTTACGCAACACCCTTTTAGAATGATTTCATATATTAGAACGTTATGGATTTGAATTGATGGGATTTATCTTTCATTTTCTGTTTCGCTCCGGTGTCCAGCCATTGTGTTATTTCAACGTGTCGCCGTGGAAATTTCAGCCGACGCACGTTTTGCGCAACTTCGTAATTTGTGCGAACAAAAAGTACAGTGGGAGCACAATGGAAAGGGTCATTATCTGCTCATCCCCCTCAGTCACAATGTACCACCTCCGACCAGCCTCCTCACCGCTCGCTGCTGCAGGCATTTCTCACATGTTCTCTTCAACAGCGACTTAATGAAACGCCCACAGCCGCTCCAACAACACATCCAGATGCCTGCCGTTCGCGCCGCCGAGCACCAAAACCTACGTGTGGCTCGGAATCCGTCCCCTCAAAGTAGAGACTAAATAAAAAACAATTTTATTTAGAGCAAATAATCCTCTGGGATTGAGTTTGGCCTATTCGGCTGATTAGAGGATATTACAATAATTTCCCTGCAACAACTGTGAGGCCACTTCTGGAGAGTGTGAACATTCAAACATTAATAGTAAACAGGCCACGAGGCAGTTTTCTAGTGTGATGGGGTCGATCCGGCCGTCCTCCAGATGTTCATCGTTGTCATGAACCACAACCTCCTCACAATGTTCCTAAACGAAACCTCCGTTTTAAATCTTCTTCCTGGCAGAAAAGGCTGTTTTTGAAGCCAAGCAGCAGCCGCTGGTGCATCAGACGACCTGGGGGAAACCGTGTCAGACGGCCCGCTCGTCACCTGCTCCATCCCAGTCGTGCGTGATCACATCGCAGCTCAATTAAACAAATAAACACTTCAGCCGTGGAGGGCAGGGAAGCAGCGCACACGCTCGGATCTCAGCACACGCTCGCCGCCCTCAAACCCTTATCGGATCCGTCTGCTGGTCTGACAGGAACTAAGTGTTATAGTGGCCTCTTGGTACTTAATGAACTTATTCTTATTCACTTGTTGTAGTTGAGCAGTGGCGGGCAATTATGTCGCGCTAAAGAGACCCACCGGAGTACAACCTCCAACCATCCTTTCCAGCGACGCCGTGGCCGCGTTTTCCCCGTCGCTGCGCTCATGCTAATTCTTGTCAGACAACTAAATTAATTCATCGTTCTGCCTTCAGAGATCCTCATTTTTTTCCTCCCTCGAGGAAATCTTGATGAGCTGTGCAGCCGTTATTCTTTAGCGGTCCCTCGCAGCGGCCTTAGTTATCTGTCAGTGGAAACTATTTCAAAAATCAAGCTGGAAATAGAGTTTAGGCGCAGGTTCTGACATCTGCGAAGGAAACATGACAACCAACATCTGTTTTGAGACGGACTCAAAGCTGTAGCAGGGCTTTCCCTCAAGTCCTGGCGCCTTCCCAGATGGCTCCTTTCCTACGTCTGCTCTCCAACTGGCTCCCCTTGTGAAAGTAATTTCTCCTTTCCTAAATGCTAAACTGTGGTCATGCGTCTTGATGAAGATGAAGGGGAATGTTTCCTGCTATCACTCATGCCAGTCTGAGGAGATGTATTTCTGGCCATCACGTGGGACCGCGTGTGCGCAGCTACAACTGGTTGCATTGTCTGCACAAACACCCGGCGTAAACGTGATGTGACCCCCCCGCTCACCTGTTTGGTTCGGATGCATTTGGCAGGGTAGAAGGGTGAGTATTAAAGTGTTAAGAGGGAGCCGAGCGCACGGCCACGGTTGCACGTCGAAGCTAAAATTAGCTTCAGTCATATCAGTAACCGCAGGGAGGAGGATTTTATTCATCCCTCCCCTCACCTTCAGAGGCAAAGGGTGACTGTTCCACAGATATTACAGCTCCAGCGAGAGCAGAGCCACAAATGATCTCATCTGACGACTACAAGAAACCAACAAAGAAACCTGTGGCCAAAATCTGAAGGCAAACATCAACATATCACCAGAAATAACCACAGCTGCTGCCAACTACAGCTGCTGCGGTGGCCTTTAGAGCTCCTCTTGGGGATGCATAACGAGCACTTTAAAAAAACTTTTACCATTAAATGCATCAATCTGTTGCAGATTAAGCAGTTATTTTTAACAGCGTTGCGGCTCCGCGGAGACTCCAGGGGGGTTATTTTGGCCGGCGGACTGAAAGATGGCGTCCAGGATCCACCGCAGCTATGTCCCCTACACACCGCCTGATCACATGCGGATTCTCGTGCATGTGCATTGATGTGTATGAGCGATGCATCAAGGTGCTGGTTTGTAGGATGTTTCCAGGGAACAGGTCATGCTCATTGGAAAACTTTCCTCTTTAGTTCTTTATGAATCAGACGACAGGATCAGATTTTGGTAATTGCAGGTTTTTTTCCCCTCGGTTGTGTGAGCGGAGGATAATCAATCACCATGCTGCTCCCATCACATCCCCAGTGTCAGATCTGCACATTTTCACACAGCTTTCCTGCTTTAGATCCAGCCTGGGTTGATGAGATTCCGTGCACAGGAACGTGCGTTTTATGGAAGTGCACGTTTTTTCTCTCATGAAGATCCCGCTCATCAAAGTCTACAGTCTCTTTGCCCCACTCTCAACTGGCTCTTCTTTCAAATATTAAATTTGATTTGCAGATGTGTTTTCTGTAATTACACCCGTCCTCTCCCCTTGCCTTTGACTAAATATGTTATCGTGAATGATATTATAGAAACGGGTCGGAATGTTTAGGATGTAGCACAACGATGAAGCTTTCAACAAGACTGAAATCATTTTTAATTATAGAGTGTAGTCTTGAGGCTTGCGTAAATAGGCTTTTTGGGCTGAAAAACAGCCTCCGCGCAAGCTGCGAGTTCTTAATTTATCTCTGTAAATAGTAAACAGAAGATTGTGATGATTTTCCTTTTGCTGTGAAAACAGTGCAGGCAGCTGATTGAACCGTTCAGATTTCATTAACGGGAGGTGAAAGAGGCAGCAGGACGGGGCTGTTTTTGCAAACTGATAAGGATGGTGGACAAAAATGGCCCATATTAATTAATTAGACACTCAAGGTTAATTGCGACAGTATGAAATTGCTTGATTATCAGCCTGATTATGGGCCACTTTCCCAGATGGTCAAAACAGGTTTTCATTAGAAATTTGTCATAGTTTGTTATTTTGCTCTTTTTATTTATCTCTAGGGGTAAATGATTAGTAAGTAAAGATAAACCACTCTGGTAAGCTTCAATGGCTTTAAAAACCCAACATAAATGACTGAACTTTAATGGTTTAAATCCTCGACCGGGCTGTTTACATGGACCTGTCAGCGGGGGCTAATGCTAACAGTGCTCATGGGTGCCAGTGTCACTGGAGGTCATCCTGGTAGCTTGAGTCAAAGGCACTGGGGCTTTTTTGGAGGACGTTTGAACCAGTAAAGAACTTGAATTTCCATATGCAATGGTTTGCATTCTTGTAGAAGGGTGCTTATTGCTCTTTGCCTGCAAAATGTGCATAAATCTTTCAAATCTGTGTCTCAAGTGCCTCCGGAGGCAAATCCTTTTAACTGAGATTGCTTCTGTTTGTAGGTTTGCTTCTCTCGCTCTTCACACCCGGCCGAGGATCCGCGAAGGGCCCGAGCAGAGGGGACATGAGGTGCATTTAAACAGACACGGTGTAATATCCACAGCATAATGCATAATTCAGTCCTGCTTCCCAGCTGTTCCACTCAAAAATAAAGGGCGACGGCCCAGGCCCCGTACGGTGAGGCATATCAGGAGGGGCCTTTTATACTGCCCGAATTTCTCTCTAAAATATGCAGCAGTTGGAGCATCACAAGAAAGTTTCCTTTTTTTCTGAAGCTGGGCTGTTTGGCAGAGGTCTCCTTGGAAAAACTTAGCACTGCAATACACACATTTTCCAAAGCGCGGGTGAGACATGGAAAAATAAAGAAATGGACTGCAGGAACTGCCAACGTTCACACACACACAGGCACACACGTGGAACTTTACACGTAGGAGCACATTACTCCACACAAGGTCAAACACCATTATTTTCCACAGACGAACAACCTCTATCAGAGCTTCCACTCTTTCTTGTCATGGCAAAGATTACATTTACTCCAAACACAGGCTTTGCATCCTCCAACCCATCCGCTGGGAGTGTGTGTCCAGCATAATGCAGGGGCCTGCGCTCAAGGAGCCATGTTACGTGGGGCCGGTTGATCAAGTGTGACATATGCAGAGGGAGAAGGGCGGTTTGACAACCACACAACAGCCCCAAACGAGAGAAGCGCTCACCTGACAATAATGCTGCCATCTCTTCAAAGTCTGGTGTGAGGACAAGTGTCTGAATTCAGGGCAAGAGCACAAACAGGAAGTGATGAGATGAATGCCCTTCTGCTGCCCTGTAAACCCCTCTGACAAAACCAGTTTCCTCTCATTCCTGTCTGTGCTCGCATCAAACCTTTCAGAATGAACCTGTTTCACTATAAATTTGCCAACAGGTGGAATTGATGCGACTCCCGTCCCTGTGTAACTGTCTTGTTGTCAGGGGTTACCAAATATAGTCAATAGTTTGTAGAATTTGTTTATTTTCCAAACACTGACTTGGGTTAACTTCCTGTTTCACACTGCAATCCCCTCGCATGTTTAATTAGAGTCAAAGATATTTGTCTCACATTTATCCTTGATTGCATTCGTGGAAGTTTCCAATGTTGACATCATGACATGGAAGCAATGTTGGGTCTTATTGGATCCTACTTATGTTCCTGCAGGAAATGCTGCACCTATTTTTAACCACAAACATTGAGGTTTGTTTTTTTTTCAGCTGTGACACATGGGAAGGCTCCAATTAGCTCACAGGAAACTCAGTCAGGCAAACAGTGAGATAACTAATAACGCGTCTCTGCCTACATGCTGACACACTGCACCGGAGGGAAACATCCGATCAGGATCTCTGGAAAGATTCGAGTTTGGGAGGAGAAATTTCAGATTGCGTCGCTTTAGCAACGCTTCTCCAAGGACCGGCCAGAATATGGGCTTGGATAAGATCATCCTTCATGTGTCCCATTTTCAATTCAATTGTTTGAAAAGAAATGATGGATTTTCATTTTTTTTTTTTTTAATTGTTTTTAGACATGGAATCCCTCAACTGCACAAATGTCCTCCAGGTTGTCCTGAGAGGATGGCATCGTTCTCCACCGAAGCAGGGCTCCTCCTTTGGTCTGCCTGTCTTCAATCTTGATAAGCTGGATATTCAAGGGCGGGTTCTGAATGCTCGGGTTGCCAGATTATTCTCCTCTTAATGTGGTAATGCTTTGGCTGTGCTCTGTAGCGAAGAATATCCTTCCAGGGTTTTTCTTCACGTTTGAAGTTTCTACTGGGTTAATCTCTCATCTCTCCCGCCTCGGGACCTTGTGCCAACGCACAGACTCTGCCAGGAGCTTCTCGCCCTCAAACTTTGCTCTGGCGCCCTTCCTGCCTTGAAAACTCAGACTCTGCCTGCACACACCTCCCCTGGATTCAGCTGCCAAATGTCGTTTTTGTGGATATTTGAGGTAAGATAGGACTGAAGCGTCCAGCGATGGTGAACAGTTAAATGTGCATCGCACGGCTGGTGTTACACAGGTTCTTGCTCAGGATTTTAGATTGTTCACCTGACCTAAATTCATCCACATTGGGATATTAAGTATTTATTGCTATTGTTCCCCTGGTACCAAATGCAATCACCCCTCCAAATACCAGTAAAGCTTTGGGATTTCAAGGAGTTTTCCACAGTTCCGTCCCATTTTATAGCATCAAATAACTCATAAAAACAATCATAGCCTTCTCATGTACGTCACTCGGGTCAGGATGTGGCTACAAGGGCACGAAAACCAGGAAAAATGTGTCGGACGAGCAAAAGGTCCACGTGTTTATCAGTTTCATTCTTCCCCTGATGCTTAAATTTGACACACTGCATATTTTCTGCAGACCAGTGTGTGTAAGAGATTCATGACCCATGCAGGGAGATACTGTGGCTGCAGGAAAAATCAACAATCCAGCCATTTGTTAACAGTAAAACTTCAGGAATTTTCCATCAGTTTAAATATGCCAGCTGCAGAACCTCTAATGAAGAGGCAGAAAACCATGACTGTATAAAAGCAGCAGTTGGCTGGAGGAAGAAAGGATTTACTGTCAGTGGCCAGAGAAGTAAAACACACACACTCACAAAAAAAACCCTAAAAAGGGACATTGTGGTTTCTGCATAGTCCGACAGACGTCAGTGAAAGGCAGCTCCTTGGAAAATTCAACTGCATAGTCCCTTAACCATAAAGCTCTTTTTCAACCTTGGAGGTATCTTTGGTCACTATTTTCACCTTTTATGTTCTTTTAAACAATGTGAGGAAGCATTTTTTCCTCAGCTCATCCTCTGATTTATGAAAGAATATCCACAAAATGGGACAGAGTCCTGGATTTTTATGAGTTAAGCCACTTAAATGAGCCGTTTATCCCCAGTGCTTCAGACATCAACAAGTTTTGGTCATTTTAAATCATTAAAACTGACTAACGGAGCTGAAAATGGTGCTTGACCGACCCACAAAACGGCACCGCTGCTCAAACTGGTCATGAATGCGGGTGAATATATGGAGGATTTCACAAGATATTAAATATTCCACAAATATTCGCCAAAATGGCCAAATCATCTGAAAGCATCATAAATATTTGAAAACCACTCAGCTTCCATAAATGAAATGAAAAGGGAAACGGAAACACTGGGACTGTGTGTGTGCCAAAGAGAGCAAGTTCTATGAGTTACAGTTCTGTAGCTGAAACCTGATCAGATGAAACCGTTACCATAACGACAGGGATGCGTGTTGACCTTCAAATTTTATCTGCTGATCATTATTATCCTAATTAGCTTTTAATAAGCAACAAATGTGCTAATGAGGGCGTTTATATTTTAACTTTCTTGCATGTAATATAGCAATAATGTAACTATGCAACAGCAGTTCTGAGATTTATTGTTGAAGTTTTGGCTACTAATATTCCAAAAATGAATACTGGAAAATACCGGACATTGTTAAATTGCTCTGTGGCGTTTCGTGTTTTCGTGGTTGATCATCGCTGCAAACATGAGTCCAGTCCACCCACACGTCCTCATGCAGCTGCTGAATCTATATTCTACATGTCAACCATCCGTTCACGGGCTGTAACTGAACCAACAACCTTCTGGCTTCAACAGAATAAGACCAAGTCTTGGCTTCCCAGCCT
The DNA here is from genome assembly GCF_901000725.2 of Takifugu rubripes. NCBI lineage: Eukaryota > Metazoa > Chordata > Actinopteri > Tetraodontiformes > Tetraodontidae > Takifugu > Takifugu rubripes. The sequence goes on along the minus strand of NC_042297.1, from coordinate 13,503,913 downwards.
GATCAGTGGGGTTGATGATTCTCACATCCATTTTCCTCCAGTCTCGTGCTGACTGCTGAGAGAACGACTTAAAGGAAGAACGAGCAGCGATTGTGGTGATGCTTTCTTTGCTGCGTCCACAGGTGAACCAAAATAATGAGATCTGCTGCCACTGCAGGGCCATCTAATGCACATCATCATTACTAAACAAACATCGCTGCTCAGTTATCGGTGAATACCGTAAAAGGCAGAGAGGGAAACGTTGCTGTTAGCAGCAATCTGCGCTCATCAGTCTCTCTTCCGACTTCATGCTTCATTAATCCGTCATCTCCGTGAGCGTACATGCGTGTCAATTGGCATTACGTCATCGTAGTACCGAGTAACTCATGCACATTTATGAATCAAACTATTTGCATGAATGGAGATGAGATGTATGTGGGGATGTCGGGCGGTGCGGCCTGTGAACCCGGCTCATCCTCGTGTGCCGATCGGCCGCATACCCGCACACAATCCTGCCGAGCGCAATGCACCCCCCAGGCCCTTTGGAGCGAGCGTCAGTCACTCCACATAAACGCATCCAGTCCCTCAAAAGCAGGGGAGCAGGGAGCGGGAGACGAGGTCTTTCCAGATCTGTGGCAGCCATTTTCAAACGCGTCCGGGCTCTGCCCGGGCAGGGCAACAGCTGAGGAGGCTTTAATGTCGGAGCGCCGAGCCGGAGTTTACATAACAGTGATCGATGCGGGAGGCGACGCCCCCCTGATCCCGGCTCGTGTGGGATTTACCGTCATCTCGGCGGGCCTGCTCTGCACTGACCAGGGGGTTAAACTTGAGGTTGCCCGACTCTAATAGATGTTGACTATACGCCTGCCGCTTATATAACCAGATATCGCCTATCAGCATTTCAAATTAGCTGTTGTCAGTGGGAGAAATTCTGTATCCAATCGTCAGGGGCACATTGGTCTGGGCTGGTGGGGTCTCTGCAGCGATGTTGGCAGGTTGCTTTGCAGACAGAGGCCCAAATTCTTTGAGGTCACTTAACTACGTACGTGGCCAGATGGGTAAAGTGGAGACACTGTGTCTCGGTACCATGTTCACGTTCAGTCTGACCCATCCAGAAACTCTGCTGTCCCTTTGGGACCTGTGTGCAATCTTCTTCTAATTGCTGTTCCGTTGTCCTTTGAAAATATTTAATCTATTTTTGATTCTTTCTTATATTTATTTTCCCTTTAGATCTGAACTTTGTTCAGACCAGAACAACACCGAAATGTCATTATAGTCCTCAAATATGCAGGGGAAACCTTAGCATTTAGGACTGATGTTGAATGTAAAATATTTTCACTTTTGGAGATGAGTGTTGAGAAAGTACTCCCTCTGACCCGGATTCCAAATCAGATCACATCCAAATGTGGACTTGATCGAATTAGAAAATCCATGTTTTCGCAACGCCCTCCAGTCTCGTAATCGTTTCAAAAAAGGCATCCCAGACTTTTTCCTCCTGTGTTGCTAATGCTAAAGCTGTGTGATGTATCTGGTGGCCTGATATAGCAGGGCTGCATTAATAATGTAATGTGGCTTATCTTTAATTAGAGCCCCTGTTATTCAGGTCAGTCTGTTCTGTAATAGAGCATTCCATGTTTGCTATAAACCTGCTCCATTTGTTTCTGTCCTGACTTTGTTCAGCCTCGTCATTGTCCCGCCGTGCACGGGTCCTTGGTGCAAGGAGAATGAGGGTCTGTATGACTTCTAATCTGGTTATGAATGGCTGGAGGTATTTTTAGTTGCAGCAGCGTGCCGTCTGCATCTAATGGCAAATCTGACTGATCCAAACACGCACAGTAATAACAAATAAATGAAGTGAATCATGGACGGGGAGTGAGATGCAGCTGACCTTTAAAGACTGTGAAATCAATAAGAAGTTAAGACTATTTCCACATTTAACGGCATAAAGAAGGTTTCGGAGTGAGGAGTTGTTTCAGCTCAGCACTGTGGTTGACACAACACAGTGAAGGTAACTAGTAACACTCTCCTTTTTCATTTTTCTGATGTTGAAAACAGATTTATGTGTCTCCAGGGCGGTATGGAAGTTGGACAAACACGCCAATCTGCTGATTCCAGCTCTGGCTGACTTCACCAGTTCCCTCCCATTCTCTTCTAGATTCCTCTCAGAGTCAATATTTGGAATATCAGGTGATGCTCTAAGACCAGAAAATGTAATTCAAACCTGCTGCTATTGCATCATTAATCAAATGTCAGCGTGAACAAAGAGTGCTCACCTGATACAATGATATCAGGTGCTGAAATGATGCTGCAGAGGCAGCCGACGTGCACCTACGTGGACGCCCCGAGGGCTCTTCTCTTGTTTATTGCGACATATTTCATTTTAGGCATATTTTTTGTTGGTATAGTAACTTTCTCGTAACCTCTTCTACATGATTTAGATCTGTGTTGTGATCAATCCCAATCAAGGAAGTAATGATTTCAATGTTTCAGTTCCTTTCCCTTTTTGATCAATCCTGTTTGCTTTCCATACATTTGAATATTCATGGCAGCTAACATAGACTGTGTGTGTGTGTGTGTGTGTGTGTGTGTGTGTGTGTGTGATGATGATTCCCACAGTGCGATCATTATCTGCCACTCTACACATTTTCAGGGCTAGAGAGATGCCTGCACTCAGCTTTCTGCTCATCTATGCAACATATATATTTTTATATTTTTGGATGTTTTTTGTTGTTTTTTTCTCATGTTGCTGCTTCACTTGCCCCCCCCCCCCCCCTAAAAAATATGCACTCTGGAAAATGAGGTGCGTGGTGGGGGCTCAACTTAATGTGACAAATCTTTAAAATGCTTACCTTTCCCAACCTCTAATCCTCCGTTGGCCCAGATTGTCTGCAGGCCTGATCACCGTTTTTACACTGCAGGTGAACTGACGGGATGATTGATGACTGCACGTTGACAATATCGACGCTGTAGTGTACACCGTTGTGTTCTAATGCCTCCTTTAATATCTCAATCACGTATCAAAGCTATAGTATTTTCTGGAGACAGAGAAACACAGCTTAGAGTCAGATCTGCCATGAGCTCCGCGACAGCTGAACAAACCAATAAAGGCTGGTGATCGCACGAGATTAATGCGGCCAATTAAATCAGGCGGTGGATGGAGCACACGGTCAGGTTGTTAGTCGTCGATGGACAGATTGTAAAGCTACTGTGAGCTGCCTTAAACTTACACTGAAGCTCGTAAGGACGCTTTATGAAGCGCTAACTGTGCCCCGCTCTCTGGATTGGGAGCGTTCTGGAAAGTAGGAGGTGACAAACAGCCGGTCTGCAGTGACATTTATGTGCTGCGGTGACCCGGCTGATGAGAGTCGTCCACCTGATTGTTTGATAGATGGTGCGTCTGGTTTACAGTCAAGAAGAACTTGGATTTAAAGGTATGAACATAATACTAGCGCTACACCGAGGTTAAAATCCTAAATATATGGTGACTCTCATGAATAACCACTACCTGCATTACCTCCACATACTTTGCTACACCTGTGTTTGAGCGCCTGCCAGCAGAATAAAGTTATTTATGTTATCCTCTTGTAGTACTACAGCATGTTTATGGTGTTTCCAGCAGACCACAGGCTAGCTTTCTCTGCTATAGTTTTGATTGTTTTGTATCCCTGAGGAACATCTGCTGTGTGTTCAGAGCTGTGCAGCGCTTAGCTAGTGACTGTAGTTGGTTTAACCCATCATGTCACTAGCTTCTGATCAAAAATTAGAAAGTTATCTGATGATAATTTGAACCATAGTCGGTCAATCATCCTAATACCTTGAGCTGAACTTGATGTTTTACTCAGACCAGCAACACTGAATGCCAGCAAAGGTCAGCTGTTTTCCTCCGCTGATTGTAAATGCTGAGTTAATGGCAGCATCTGACAGGGAAATGATAGTGTTTTATCAGGCCTGTGTGGTTTATTTTTAGCATTCCTGCGGGATGAATGCCCAATACAACAGGTTTGTTTTTTTTTGTAAAATTGCTGATTATAATGAGACTTAACTATGTTTGTGTTATTTTTTAAAATGGTATACTTAGATTAATGACTTTACAATCATGTTCCCAGACAATCAGGTGTAGATTTAGATGTTTTGTTCTCTGTAATTTAGATTGATTCATATTTCCCACAAACTGGTTATTTTCATAATACTGTAATGGGCTGCAATTTTCAACCTATTAGGGATTTAATTTGGAATGTTGTGATTGTTTGACAATATCTGAGCAGCTGATGAAGCCATTAGTCTGCACACAACACTGGTTGAATGCAGCAGCGCTCAGGGTGACTGTGTCTGTGTTTTGCATCGCCTGTCAAGCAATTACACGGCTGCTAAGTTTGTTTTTTCCCCACACCTGTTGCCATTTTGTAGTTAGCAATGTTCAACTGTGATCTTCTACCTATTATATAGTCACTTGTTTTTTGAGAGGTTCAAGACAACATTTCAGCCTTCAGAACTGTCTCTGATGAAGTTTGTGCCGTGTCATTGCTGCTTTTTATCTTTACTCAGTAGCTGAAAGTCACGCAGGTCAAGCTGGAAGAGGAAATGCCAGAGTTTCCGGAATATTTCCTGTCTCTGTCGACGTGAGCACGGGGAAAGGCTCCAGGGCCGTGTGACCCTGAGCAGGTACATGCGGATAAATAAAGATGGATGAATGTCTTGGATGCAGGTGGGGGCCATTTTCTGGGCAGCCAAGTGCACCATTTTTCATCAAGGTCAGCGGTGACTTTGACCTTTTGCTGTCAGCACCGCTTGGCTTCCGTTATTCACCGCAGTTCATGTCAGTGCACACGAGGTAGGTGTGAGGCCCACACGATAATCACCTGCTCGCTGCTCTGTTGCTGCTGAATAACGGTTAAAAATGATCAGATTAACTCAGAAGCATTCCATCCAAAGACATTATCCTTCTCTGGAGCATTCCGTATTTATGAGCTGAGACTTTTGCCAACTCAAGCGGAACCCGCATTTAACGCAATTAAAAAGGGCTGATTAATTGATATCATGCCCCTCTTTGTTAAACGATGGGGTGATATTTCAAGACCTTTTGCTTGGTTTGAGGCCTTTTCGTATCACAGTGGCCTTTTCTGTCTAACAGAAATAATAAAGTCATCACAAGCATGTCGACAAAACCTATATTACATGAAATTGCGCAACGTGCCAGTCAGCCCGAGTCGGCTGCATCTACGCCCCTTTCCCTTGACAGCATGTGTGGATGCACTTTTTTTTAGCTGCTGGTTTGTAATCTTAGCTCTAACTCCACGTGAAACTCATGTCTGAGCGCCCCAGGTGACTCTCCATGGCAGCATATGGGTGTTTTGACGACTAGCACGTATGCAGATCCCCAAGTTTTAATGATCCAGACTCACGTTAAAACGATCCTGACAGATTCAGGGGCCAGTGATGCCTTGTGCCATCCATTAAAGTAAGGTATATCCCGTTTACTCCACCCACACCCTCACTTCTCACAAACCAAGTTATCAGAGAGCGTGAACACCAATGCTGACAGTCCGCGCGACCAGACAGACGTGGAGAACGCTTAGATCCGAATCTCCGCAGAGCTTTCGTTTAGCTTCAGTCCTTTGGAGTTTTTGAATTAAGGTGAGCTCCCACAGAGACTTGGGTTGATATTTAAAACGCTTTAACAAGCAACGCCAGCAGCAAGGCTTGTATCAATCAACTGAAGCGCTGCTCTTGATTCAATATTGAGCTAGATGGACCACCTTTCCCACCTCAGCCCTGCCTGTGGATCCTGATAGGCATGAAATACAAAAACAGCGACCATAAATATCACCTTGTCACATGGCCTGGCCATATGGTCTAAATCTGCACTACAAAGACTTGCTGCGCACGTGACAATGGGACTTTATGAGCAGTCAGAACCATTCAGCTCTGTGCTGAGGCTCAGGATGATACAGGCTGTTTTCTCAGCAGCTCCAGGCCTAAAAATATGCCTGACCCACACACTTTGCTTAAATAATGTTTTGGATTGCGCCTCTTGCCATAAGCTACATTATGTAAGTGTGAAGAGTGAGGTATCAAAAGGAGCTGGCTCTGTGCCGTGGCAGTGCAGTGTGTGTGTGTGTGTGTGTGTGTGTGTGTGTATGTGTGTGTTTCTGTGGGTGCAGGTGCTGAAAATATCTTGTGTGAATAGTTCTTCTGATCATATAAACACACAGTGCAGAAAATGATTCTATGCTGAAACCGAGCCGAAACTGAGAGGAACGCACAGATGGGCCAAGCGACAGAGTGTGTGAACGTCGACTGTGAATGCAAATGTATGCTGAATTCAAAGGTTTGCATTATTTCTACAGAACACCCCAAACACTGCCAAGTGAAATTTGTAAATGTCATCTTTGAATAATAAAGAAATTATGATCTATTTGAAAATCTTGACCCTGTGTTTATTGATGCGATTCATTTATTTAAATGCTGAATATTTTGTCTGCAAAAGACTTCCCAACTCTTACTGCTCACATTTATGTCTTCTTTTTTTAAAAACAGGGAATACAAACGGGTTGTATCTCAAATCTCTGCCTTATTGGACAAGGTCAACACAGTTGATTCGTTGAATTCTTGTTTTTATTCTGTCAAAGCGACTGAAGCGTGTGCAAGCTGCTGCTCTGTCCTTCAGACGAGGCGCAGAGCGGGACTGCTGAAGCGTCATTTGCATATTTCAGATCACAATTCATGCAATTAGCTGACGCTTGTTGTCAGATTATGTAGGAAAGCTTTGTTTGATGCAATGCACATTTCCTAGAGCAAAAAATGTCATGATTGACCTTGTTAGCACTGAAACGATGACGTGTCAGAATGAGCGTCACATGCGGCTCCAGCGTCCGCCAGCGGTATTTTACGCGCGATTACGCACGCCTCGCAGCGCATTAGAGGTTGGTGTAAAGGACAACAAAATCTAGAAAACAAAATGGAAATGGTCAAAATAATATATTGGGTCTCAAAACATGACAGCATGTTTGTGGTTCTTATTTTTGGACATTCTACACTTGTTTGTGTGTGTGTTTTCTGGTGTGCGTCGTGGTGCTGGAAGCAGCGGTGAATCGTGAAGAGTTGGCTGTACATACCTTGGAAGACTTCCACGTTCCGCAGAGTTTTGAGTTCGGAGATCGTAGTCCTTTTGAAAAATATATTTAGATTTTGTGCACGAGGTCCATCGGGCAGGAGAGGAAGCTGTGCGCAGACCTCCAGAGCAGAGTGTTCTTCTATAGCTTTCCATCTGCGCCCGTGTAAAGGGATGTTGTCCTTTTGAGGTGATTTGAAAGAAACTGGGGAGACTTTAGTCGCCTGTCTGTGTCCATACAAAACCTGGCGGGTGAAGTCAGATCTCCAGCCAAGTTTAGGATTCCTGTGCTTAACTCTTGGCTCAACAACACAGAGACATTTTGGCCTAAAACGATGTGAATGTCATAGAAACAATTCTAGCCCTGGTTTATTTGATGACTGATAAATGCTATGTGTTCATGGTTTCTTGTACTATTTATTGGAGTATACAAAAAAAGCTCATTCTTTCTTTTAATATAAAGTCCAATTAATCTGTTGGCAACGTAGTTTGTCACAATGGGTTTGTTTTCTTTCGGGAAGCTACTCTGACATTCTCGTTAACGTCGCCATTTGCATGGCCTACAGTTTCCGTCTCTGAAACAAACAAACAAACAAACAAACGAACAAAAAAACCCAAAACTAAACAGCCAAACCCAGCGTGAGTTCTACATTTAGTGCAAACAAAAGTTTTAACTTTATTGCATAACAGCAAAACGACCATCCATAAACCTTATTGACAGATGTAACTCATAAAGTGCGAATGCATAGTCTGATTTAGAATTTAGTGTCAGATTTGGAAGCCCGCACAGGTTAGAAGAATTAATCCACCATCAGCCAAATGTTAATCATACTTGGGGGAGGGGGGGGGGGGGGGGGGGGGGGGGGGGGGGGGGGGGGGGGACTATTTAATGATTTATCAATTGTGACGCGTGTGTGCGTGCGTGTGTGTGTCTCGTTAGACTTGGACGTGCATAAAACTTGCGATTTGAGGGGACCACCTGCTCTCGGGCACACAGTACGTTCATTGACGTTCTCTTCTTTCGGGGAAGAAAAGGAATAAAAGAAAACTCTATTTGTAATCACACGTCAGTCTGGATGGATTTGGAGTTAGTACTGTTTCTCCTGCCTATGTCTGTCCCGTTCCCTTTACTGGGGCTCTTGTCCAGCCCGCACAGGGACTCCGTCACCCCTTCCTCCATCTCCATATATTCCGCTTTGTCGCCCAGCGAGGAACCAGAAGGAGAGCTTTTGAATTTCCTTAGAAAGTCTGGGAAATACGGGCACACCGGCGGCACACTCTCAACCACCGGCGCCTGGTCTTCATTATCGGTCTCCCTGTGGTAAAAGTAGTTGAAGTTGGACACTATAACCGGCACCGGCAGCGCAATGGTTAACACGCCCGCGATGGCGCACAGGGAGCCCACGATCTTCCCACCGACAGTGATGGGCTTCATATCGCCGTAGCCCACCGTCGTCATGGTTACCACAGCCCACCAGAAAGCGTCGGGGATGCTCGTGAACTGAGAGGTGGGCTCGTCCGCCTCAGCGA